>NC_059129.1:69389453-70014453 GCF_020740605.2 Lemur catta | reverse complement strand
TAGGTTCATCAATTATAACAAATGTACAACTCTGGAGGGCAATTTTGTTAATGGGGAGTATATGCATGTGTAGGGGCAAGAAGTATATGTGAAATCTGTACCTTCTTTCCATTTTTGCTGTGAACCTAAAACTGCTCTAAAAAAGTCTTTAAAAGTAAAAATATAAAATGAAACATTCATTCCTGACTTTGTTTCCAAAATCCCAGACTATTTGTTACCATCTTTTCTGTTCTACCTTCATTTCTACTGCTGCTCTTCAACTTTTCACTTTGTCAAATCTCTTGCTTGGCATCATTATCTGCATTTACCTGGTCATCCTCACTTGCTTAGATTAGTCATGCTAATAGATTTCCTTGGATTCCTAATACAGGTTGAGTATCACTGTTTCTAAATGTTTATTAACAAAAATGTTTCAGATTTCAGATTTTTTCAGATTTTACAATGCATTTACATATATATTTAAATAAAATGTCTTGAGGGTAGGACAAAAATCTAAACATGAAATTTATTTATGCTTCTTACACACCACAGACACATAACCTGAAGGCAATTTTATACAATATTTTTAATAATTTTGTGCATGAAACAAAGTTTTGACTGCAACCCATCATGTGAGGCCAGGTGTGGAATTTTCCACCTGTGGCATCATGTTGGTGTTCAAAACATTTTAGATTTAAGAGCATTCCAGATTTCATATTTTCAGATTAAAGATGCTCAACCCATAGTTACAAATGACATAAGTCTGTCAGATATACCATCTCACTCACTCCAACATCTCTTCTCACTCCACTTTTATTTATTCTGTGCAGGTCCACGGGTAGTGACTACGCATGAAGTCACCATGAGAAGAAGAAGGGGTCACAGTTGTCCTACCAGAGGAGCTGTTACGGGGAAATATATTGAAAAAGTGATACACTGGCTGTACCATAGAAAGCAAGGAGGCAAGGAATGCTAGCTTTGTTTCATTAGTCTTTTGTGCTATAATGTTCTGAGTATTTTCTATTCCATTAGATCTGCAACATCCTTCGTGAGGTAAATATTATCATCTCCATTTTAAGACGAGAAAACTGGATTTAGAAAGTTTAAAGTACTAGTGTTGCCAAGATTCAAATCCATATTTGCTTCACTCAAAAACATGTCCTTGTAACCACTATGCATACTAACAATTTATTGTTATGGTATAATTGATTCCCCAAAATATTTCTGATTCAAATATTTAAATCTCTTGTTCTTTTGACATAGATGTAATTAAAAACTGATAAATATAGGATGCACACAAAAGCTCCTTAGGCAACCCAACAAGTTCCTGTGACCTTTTCTTTCTTCTCCACTTTTTTATTGGGGAACTTTATGCAGGCTTGGGAAAGTGGTATGAGTGCTCCTACTAATAATTGTTTCACTTCCCAGAGTTTTTATCTTTTTCTTCCACCCACTCTTTTATAGCCTTATTCACTGCCTCCTCCACCATTTAAAATTCATTCTTTCCTCTTTCTGTCTTATCTCATAGTACAAGATTTTGTGTCATCAAAGGACATTTTTTAACCAATAATCTTTTTATTATTTATTCCAACCATTTTCAATGCATTTAGGTTTTCAAGTCTGTAAAAGTTCACATTATGAGGATAAATGGGAGAGGCTTTATGAAAATAGAGACGTACTGTAATATTTTCACTCACTTTGAATCTTTGTGGCTCATTAAAAAAATACTACCTGTGTGCTCTGCTAGTCTGCCATTTTCTGATGGAAATAATATGGTCCTTCTATCTGCCTCGTGAGAGAGTGAGAGAGTGAAATAGTAGTTAGATCACAGATATTATAACTCCTTGCATAGTCCTTAGAAAACAAATAATTTTAAAAAAGTGTTTGAGAAGAAGAAAAAATATAACAATTATTAGATATAGTGATTTAAGAATAAGACATTAAATTATAATTGATATTATCACTGATATGGTGAGCAAAAATTATTAATATATTTTTATTTATTTTATTAATAGATTTTTTTCTGGATATGCAAAAGGCATACACTGTGGAGTCTGCCATTTACGTTTTCTTCAGTTAACCTATCATAAAGGAAAATGATTCAAACACTCATAAATTAAAGACTTTTGTAATTTAAAAAAGAGCAACTTATTATTCTGTATATTCTTAAGTCCATGCAAATAATCAGACTTGCCTCAAGTGGAATAAAAAGCACAATGAAGGCAAAAATGTGATTTGAAATCATTGTACAATTCAAAAAATAAGAAATCATCCATATGAAGCATATACTCAATCCAAAGGATTGGATTCAATCCAAAGCAAGATATTTACCCTTTCTGACTTATAATTATATAAAATGGAGATACAATACGAATACCATTCTTGCTGGCATGTTTGGGGGATGTTGAAATATGTGTCAAACACACTCCATAGTGCTTAGTGAGATTTCTTGTGCTGGGTAAATTATTGCTCTCACAATCATTATTTGAAAATTTTATGCTAGGATAAAAATTATTATTTGATTTTTTATGAGCATCCAATATCTAGGTTTGAACAGCTTTGCATATAAAGTCTTTTTTTTGGTTAGAAAGTTATTATTATTTTTTTTTTGCTATACATTATTTCAAAATTCTTTTTTTTAAAAAAAAATTTCAGAATAGTACGGGGGAACAAATGGTTTGGTTACATATATTGTCTTTGCACTGCCGGACTCAGAGCTGCAAGTGTGCCCAACCCCCAGACATAGTGCACGGTAACCACAAGGTGTGAATTTACCCATTCCCTCTTCCCCACCTCACCTGCCTGACACCCAATGAATGTTACTTCCATATGTGCACATAAGTGTTGATCAATTAGTACCAATTTAATGGTGAGTACATGTGGTGCTTGTTTTTCCATTCTTGTGATACTTCACTTAGAAGAATGGGCTCCAGCTCCACCCAGGATAGTACAAGGGATATTAATTCATCATTTCTGTGGCTGAGTTGTACTCCATGGTATACACATACCACATTTTATTAATCCACTCATGTATTGATGGTTACCTGGGTTGTTTCCACATCTTTGCAATTGTGAATTGTGCTGCTATGAACATCCAAATACAGATGTCTTATTTATAGAATGTCTTTTTTTTCTTTGGGTAGATACCCAGTAGTGGGATTGCAGAACCAAATGGTAGTTCTACTTTTAGTTCTTTGATATCTCCATATTACTTTCTATAGAGGTTGTACTAGTTTGCAGTCCCACCAGGAGTTTGTGAGTATTCCCATCTCTCCACATCCACACCAACATTCCTTTGAGTAAAAACTAAGGAACAGTTTTTGAGGGGCTGTTTTACTCTCAAATAGAAAAAGTGTGTTATGTGTAATCATCAAGAGATCAGAGCTGAAATGCAATCTCTAATTTTTCAGTCAGTTTTGAAGTAGTTTGGCACCATTACTTTCAAGGGTTGTAAGTTTAACACACGCTCATTAGTGAAGTTACCGAAGATAAAACAAGAAATTATTTCCACAATTCATTCAGAATAATGAATGAAAACTCACAGGAACTTCCAGATGGTGTGTTGATTCTGCTGGGGAAAGAAAAAAATATTTTAGCTTTGAGCATTTATTAACTTAAAGAAGAGAAAAATAACTGGGTAACCTATGATACTGTTAGGGTCCCTAGTTCCAAAAATTATTAATTTTCTATAAGTTATGATCTGGCAAGATGGAGATGGTTACTAAACCTTAAAAAATTATATACACTTGAAGATCTAATGTGTCTCATTTTATTTTTTGAAAATTATTTTATTGGTCTTTCCTGTTAGAGATCTATAAAAGCAAATTTCCAATTTTAAACAACATTAGATCTTTACAAATATAAACTAAGCAAGTAAATATCTGTCCATGACCCCCCATTACACAGCAGTTTTAAGTATAATCCTATAGACATGTACATTCTATATTTGAACCCCCTAAATCCTAATTGCCCAAATGACACTTCCACACACTTTTAATATAGACTACTTTAAATGACAGTTGATTATTTAGCCAATTATTTTATTAATGAATAAGAATAGTATCACTGATATATTCTCTAATTTGTTTTTTTGGGTTTAGCAGTGATCAAGGAGTTCTTTTTTTCCCCAGAACTCTTAAAAATTGTTCTCATTTTCTACTTGCTTTATTTCAGTATGTTTTCCCAATGGATTATCTATGGATTATCTATTTTCCTTGTAGTAAATGAAGCTGCAGAATACATATCACGTTAGTATGTAGACAGTGCCGTATTCCTCAATTTTGCAACAAACTCAAATGTTGACATTAATGGTTCTGGGACAAAACACAAGACTCTTACAAACTGTAAGTGTCCTGGGGATCTTAGCATAGATGAGTTTCACTACTGAATATTCACTGTTTTCTTAAACAATCTTTTGTGGTCTTCCTAGTGATTGTGGTAAGAATCAAGAAGTAATACTCAGCAAGGAGTTGTCCTATTAACAACTTTTGCTCCTAGAAAGACAAGAGGTGCTTGAGTGACTCTCTAAGTGTGGGCAATGTTTGCATGGGAGCCTCAAACCAAAGCATGCTAACTTTCAGGTTAAAATTGTAAACCATCATCATCTGTTAAGCCTTCCTCTGTGGGACTTTAGTGGCGAGGAATGACTAGATATGAAACACAATTAAGTTAAAATGACAGTTAGTTGAGAAAGAGAACTTTTTTTCTGTCCTTTGGTCTACTTGTATAGAAAAACATGCCTTTTCTCTCCTTCTTTTTTTTCACTTTTTATTTTTTTCCCTCTCTTTAAGAATCTCAACTCTTAATCATCTACCCACCTCTGCCACAGACTACTTTCACCATTTGTTTTTATTTTTTTCAGTAAAATTTTCAACTTATTATCCCTTGAGTCTTTACAATCTCAGGGAGAGCTCTAAAATCTTATTACTGGGATTATGTTTTTGGAAAGTAGATATATGTCTGCAAGTATTTTTATACAGTTGCCTTGTAGAGATTGCTTATGATGACAGATTTTCAACTTCTGATGAGCTTAGAGACTTTTTAAAGTTTAAATTTTGAACAATTCTTAGCATATGCTTTGTATTCAATGCTCTAAATGGCTGTTGATATAAAACACCATTATACTGCATGGATTGATATTTTTCTTCCCTTCTCCCGAGAGTTATGGAATTCTTATCCAGAGAAATGAAACTTTGTAAATCTTTGGAAATCTTCACTGTTACAATTTGACTAGCTCTTTTTATTATGAGGTAAAAAAAATTAAAATAAGACAAAGTTCAAATTATTTATTTCTACTTCTATTAAAGAATATGAAACAGACCAGCTCTTCATTGATAGAAAGATACAATTCTTTTTTTTAAATTATCAATCACTGTGTTAGAGCTGCGTTAACTAACCAAAGATTTTTAAACATAATTTAAAACATATTTTCAATGAGAAAGGAATAAAATATTTGAACAAATTTTGAAAAGATAAAAATTAAGTATTAATGCCTCTTCTCCTTATAATGAATATCAGCAACCATGTTAAAGATGGAACTTAGTATAAAGTACTGACATCTCTATTATACAATATCACAAAATGTCAAGAGCACAAATGAACAGAGAAAATTTTCTACACACAGGCAAAGGCTAGGGTTTTCACTGACTGATCAGAGAATTGAATTAATTATATACATAAAAAAGGCTTCCCTTCCTTCTAGGTCAACATAAACCCACACTGGGACACATACCTTTAAGAGCAGAGAGCAGGCAGATTCCAGCCCAAATCACCCCCTCACACAATTGTCTCTATGCAGGACACACTTGCATATCTGTCCAAGACGTCCTTGATGTAGTTGTAGATCACCACCATATATGTCTTAGTAGTTAAAGAAAATCAGAAATATTCCCTTCCTACTTTCACATTCCAGCTTTATATTCACATGCCAATAGTCTAGGTAAAATATGAAATGATATCCATGGTAATAATTTCTGTTAACACAGTCTAATATTATTACCACAGACCTAGGCAATTCAACCTATCAGGTATTTTTCTAAATCATATTCTTTTGAGACCTGGTAGTTCTAATATTTTTGAGCAAATTTAAAATTTTCACCAAGTGAAGTGTGATGCCCTTTAGTTCTTCGAAATTTAACTTCACTTGTTTCTGAGCAATTCCTGCTAATGGCCTTAAGATACTGTCAAAATATGAACCAAAAATTAAGATTCAGCTCTTTAGAAAGTAACACAAGTTGCAAAACCCTATGGCCTTTGACTTCATTCTTTTACTGAAACCTGATTTCTTTTTCTGATTTTAATTGTTGCATACTAATCTTTCCCAGTTCCTTAGTTTGTAATTGCTACAAAATAACTTCGTGCTACTTTGTCATTTATCAAGCTCAAATTAAACAAATGACCTTAATAGGAACAATTTACTGTCTTCCTTGGCTGTTATATTAATTAACATTTATTTCTGCAATTACTTCATTTCTGACATCAGAGTAAACAGTTCATAGTAAACTACATTCTCCCTTTTTTGCTAGTATTCTTGATTAGGCAAAGTTAGTAGACTATATCTCCTAATTCTTCTCAGGAATCTCATAATTCCACCATAAAATGGAATTTGATCAATTTGAAAAATATAGTTATGTACAAGTTCTGTGTTCTATTCCCTATGGCATTATAAAATTTTACAAATTAATTTTGCTTACCATGTTATATTTTTCATCCAAAAAATTATGTCAGGTGGATAAATTGGTATCTTTCATGTTTTTAAAGCAATAATATTCAGAATAAGAACTGCATTGAGAATTTTTGTATTCACCATTGCAAAAAGCAAAATTCCAGCCATAGAGTAAATTCTTCAGAGTCTCACTTTGTTGCCTGGGCTAGAGTGAGTGCCGTGGCATCAGCCTAGCTCACAGCAACCTCAAACTCCTGGGCTTAAGCGATCCTACTGCCTCAGCCTCCCAAGTAGCTGGGACTACAGGCATGTGCCACCATGCCCGGCTAATTTTTTCTATATATATTTTAGTTGGCCAGATAGTTTCTTTGTATTTTTTAGTAGAGACGGGGTCTCGCTCTTGCTCAGGCTGGTCTCGAACTCCTGAGCTCAGAAGATCCACCCATCTCGGCCTCCCAGAGTGCTAGGATTACAGGCATGAGCCACCACGCCCAGCCAACCCATAGAGTAAATTCTTAATAAATTTCTGTTGAATAATTTCTTAGTCATTTTCCAAATTATATTTTCATGCTAGTTTCCAGGTCTAGAAAGCGACAGATAATCAGCTAATGATTTTGTTGAAAACTTACAAAGAAATATATATACACATATGTATGTATATATGTGTGTGTATATATGTATATAGTATGAACTGAAAATTATAAAATCAGAATCTGGCCCTAAAATACCTAGCGATTTCCCTTAAAGCCTCTTAGGTTTAAATTACATCTTTGGATTCAGTCAAGGTGTATGTGTGTTCACATGTGTATAAAATATTTTGAGATTATATGTATATCATATTTTGATATATGATTAGGATATATCTAAAAATCTAAGAGGCTATTTGCAGGGTTACATCTGCATGCATATATGGTATGTGGTGATAGGGAAACTTGTCCTTCTAAATCTGAAAGAATATGCAAGAGCATTATTTAGATAAACAACGTAAAGTTTAATTAGGAAGCAGTTAATATGTAAGACTGAGTATAAGCACATTTCATATTGCCTTTTTATAGAAAAAAGAAAAATGAAGAGCAATTTGGGGGTGGGAAAGTGAATGAATGTGAACAGGAATTGGGCATTAGTGAAGCACTTGGGACCAATGTTAATTTACTTTGGGATGTAGCCTACTGATTAATTAGTCCAGATAGAAAAATCTTAATGCCAAGCTATTTTTTTTCTTGAAAACCATAGAAACGACATTTGCCTTAATTTTAAAGATTAGTTTAATTTTAGTTGTTGCTAGTTTTAAGTGTACATTTTCCTTGAATTCATTTCACTGACATTTGATTTCACTGCCACATATATAGTTTAGAAGAAGGTTTGAGTACACTAAATAAGCTATCAACAGCTATTAAGTACTTTGAAAGCAACAAAAAGCAAAGAAAAGCCTTCTAAGTTACATTTAAACTTGGTGTCAAGTCTATAGTATGGATCACTCTTTAAGGAGTGACTCAATTTTTACATGAAATATAATGGCATGACTATTACTTTACACTGGGATTATAATATTTAATATTGTTATCACAACAAGGAATAAACAATTGCTTAAGGAAATGGGTGATCCTCCTTCTCCGGGCTACAGTGCTGACTCAGTCATGCAGAACTAATTTCCTGGCGGTCTCTGAATGCACATAAAGCTGCTCTGTAGCTGCCGCTGACAATGAACTAGTGACTAGAAAAAGGAATCTTAAACACAGTCACATCTCCTGACTGTTAAAATCCTGTTCACAAGGCACGCTGATCTAATACACTGCACGACAAGAATAACAGTTTTTAAAAATGGCTAACTGGTATACAACATTTCTCATCTTTTATTTTTTTTTTTTAGTGTGTTGCTGGGCAACAAAATCATTTTTACATATTTTCTTCAGAGTACCACAATTCTATTTCGGGAATTTCTTTCCCATGAATAATTAAATGTTGAAAAGTTTGCTAGATACATGATTTTATAGTAAATATTTGTTGGGGTCTATTAAATGAGGCAATTGTTTAACATTTCAATGACTATTGTGAAGAAAAACCTAAAACAATTTGAGTAGGGAGTTTTATAGGGAAAGTGTTAATATCTGATACTTAAAAAGACTTTAACCGATTTGTAACCTAATTACAATGGTTGCCTTGCTAATTAATGTTTATTGATTGAGCTGGATCAAACGATGGATTTTGTTGAAAGTGCAAATATTAGAAGCAAAGTGATTTCTCAGAGACTTTACTACTTGGCAGAAAATAAAGCTGACAGTTGCATCATACGGTACCCCATGTGGTTTTGCAAGGGACTAATTGTACTGGCAATCCCTGGGTGTCTAAACAAGACTTTACTGCCCTCTAGTAGCAACAGGATTTGTAAAGTCCATTTGGGAAATTAATTGTATTTAGGAATTTGGGGATACCTGAGAGAAAAATAACATTGATATGTAAGAGTGAGTGTGTTAAAATTGGAGATAACTCCAGAGAAAAAGTTTTCCATCATCTTCATGTTAGTTAATCATTACTATATTTTCCAATTAGCATATAGTCATGTTGTATGCAGTCTGTGAATCACACTTTATTGACAGTATCATTGTGTAAGTGTGGTACGTACCTTTTAATCAACATTAATCTTTTTTTGAAGATGTAGGTTATTTTATGTATTGGAAGACCTGATATACAATGAAACTTGACTTAGGGTTTTAAAAACACATAACTAAGTTGATTAAGGTAGATTTTATTTAGTTTAGAGAAATTATTTAACATTTTATCTGTTGAATTAGTCATTAATTTTAAACATGAATAAATAATGCTTTCACTTAATTTAAAAAGAATGGGGCTTATTAATTTAATATATTAATTTTACTATTTTTCCTCTCCTATAATCCTAGGAACTTGTTAGAGTTAGAAGGAGGTTTTTTTTTGGTTTGTTTTGTTTTTGTTTTTGAATCTTACCTGGATCAACAATTAGTTCAGGAAGATTTAAAAATTTTCAGGTATTTGGAATTTTTTAATGTAAACATTTGCTATTAATGTTTAATTCTAGCCAGTAAAACTTATGGTTTGGGAATTTAGAGATTGTTTTTATCTGTGTGTTTCAGTTTATGTTAAATTTCTGAAAATGTGTTATGGGAAATTGAAATAATGACATTTTCTATTTTAGGTGATGAAGTTAAAATATATAACAATATTGTTTTTATTGTTTATGTTGTACAGTCTTTCTTGTCTTTATATTTCTACTTGATCACCATAGATGATAGCTGTTATAAGTTCTTACACTCTAATTGCTTTTCTCTCAATTTCTCATATTGTCTTAATAGTTTTTCAGTCTATATGGTCTTGCTATATTCTTCAATTCATAGAGGCCTATGCATGTTGTTTTCATTATACATTTAAACTTCATCAGTATAAATGTTTTATTTATTACATTCGTGCTTTTTATTTTAATTTTTTTCAGATGTCAATATTGCAATTTTTTGTTTAGGCTTTCTTTATGTGTTTTGCCAATCTTTTTCTGTAAAAATATTTGATATTCTTGTAAGCGGTTGTAGTAGACATCTGTTATTGCTTTTGTGTGCCCTTCATCTCTTCCTTTTGTGAATACTCCCTCTTTCACCTGGGGACTATTTGTTGCACACACCACCTTTGCTGCTACAGGAGTACACCTGTGATTCCACTCACCTGGCTATAATGATTGGCTCAGAAATAGATTTGTAGCCTTGGTTGGGCCAATCTGAGGTCTTTCTTTGTCTGTGAATCACACATTACTAAGAATTTTTAAATCTAAAGCTGTGGCTTGTGTAGATTTGGTCAACATATAAAGAGAACTTTCCAGTGAATTAAGTCAACATTGAAAAACAAAGGTAAGAGTTAGAGAGTCAGAAATTCCCAGGGCATATGTCGAACCACTGGATTCCATCATGTCTACAACCATTCATGCCACTTTTACTTGTCAATCGTATGTGGCAATAGAGTTCATATGTTGACTTAGATTTCTGTTACCAGAGACCAAAGGAGTCCTGACTAAAATAGAAACATACAGTGTTTTTATATATATTTTATGTATATATATAAATATACATACATTTTAATCTCAATCTGAGAGCCTGTTTATTATTAGAAAATAAACCAATTTTATTTTTACCTTTTAATCAAAACATCTGTTTTAATACCTTTTAATTATAAATTATTTGTTTTAAATGTCTTTTAAGATATTTAAAAATACATTTAGATGGCATGCCATAGCGGTTAAGTGTATAGTTTCTGGAACCATTTGGCTTAGTTTCAAATTTTAGCTTCACCATTTCCCGGCTGTCTGAAGATGGGCACTCAGTTAATCTACTTCTATACAAGGGTTCTTATGAGAGAATTCAATGAGATTATATGTAAAGTGCTCAGAAAATAGCAAGGCACATAATAAATGTATATACATATTAGCTAATGTTTTTATTTTCATCTATCTATTTAAAAAACTTACTAGCAGTTTATATTCTTAATAAAAAGCAAACCTATTTCTACAGAACCTAAGAATGGATTCATTTTGGCTATTTTCCTGTATCATCATGAGCAGAAAGATTTGCAAACAAATTTTCTTCCACAGGAACAGTTCATTATTGTGATTATACTTATGATCATTATTTCTATTTTTTGTCATTTCTTCCTCAGCAGCAACTATAATTCATTAATTGTGTCTCCATTCTCTGCCCTCTATATTTATCACATATTTCACTTTTATTTATATTTCATTTTCCCTGGATTCTCGTGAAGGTTTTTCATTTTGTCACTCATCCACTTGATTCTTCTTTTTATGGACTACTTTTACTGGGAACTTAATTCTGATATTCCGTTTTAGTTACTTTTCATTTTTGTTTCTATCTTTATTGGAGTCTCTTTTTATTTCTGTACCCTGAGCTACTCAGTTCATTGTCTTTTAGTCTCATCTTCAATCTTCTGTTTTACAGTAGGCACAAATCTTGTATTTGTCTTACAGCTGTGTAAAGTAGATGCTTTCCAAATATTTATTCCATTTCCTAGAAAAAATACTTTAAAAATGTACAATTTGTCTGTCAATCTTTAGAGAAATTCTCTGTTTCTCTTATATTGCAGAATTTTCTTTCCTTTTCTCTGCTGTTGCTAATGATTTATTCATCTGAGAAGAAGAAAGTTCTATGCAGGATTGATGTTTGCCAACAGATAAAATGTGAATTCTCTTTCATGCGCATTAAGGTTCAGCTGGGCATGAACAGAATTCTTCTAAGTTTTAAGCTATATAGTCTAGATGTGTCTACACCTTCAACAAATTCGTATGACCTTGCAGCATTTGTAAAAAACGCCTTTACTGGTTAAGGAGAAACTTTTTCCTACTCCAATTGCCTGGGTATCTCTGTGGAAAAACATTTTTTACTGTACAATAAAATGTAACTTTACTTTTTTTTTTGACCAAAAGAAATATATAAAACACTACAGTTGACAAAGTAAATTGTGTCCAGGACAGCCTCAGACATTACCTCTAGTACCAACTTTTATTCTGGGATACAGAAGAAAAAAAGCCCCCCCCCTTGTCTTCTACGTTTACTTAGTTGATGATTTAGTACAATCCTGGGATTTGTAGATCTACATCGATGGAGGAATAAAGGTAGCTGTGATGCTTGGGTGGTTGTGGGCAGTGGCAGGATTAGAGTGGCTTCAGGGGACAGAAGAGTGGATGGCTCCCAGAGAGGGGTTCCCACAGGGTAAGGTGTGATTACTGAGTCTCTGCGTTGATAGATTCTGAGAATCTGTAGTAGTGAATCTTAGAGTTGAATTCAATCTAATTCTAACGTGATTCCAGCTTGACCCTGTTAATCTAATTTAGAAATCAAATAATCCATTGATCACTGATAATTTCTTAATATCATTCCTCTTTGAAGGTATGTTAACTCATATTTCAGTGCTGTGATAATTTTTGTGACTTTTTATGAGTCTTCATACTATTCTTATTACTAGTTAACTGCTGTTTATTCTGAGAGCAATAGTGTACAAATTTTTCAATAGTCTTCTAATTCCAGCAATGTATCAGCCAAATTAATGTTAAAAACTGCTTTTATAAAATATAGATAAATGCTAAATAAAATATATCAAATGTATTTTTAAATGACCATTTGAGCATTCAAGAAACTAAGGGGACCTCTAAGAGTTTAAAATAAAAGTGGAGCTGGAATCAGAGAGGTTGAATGCCTGAATGGATGCTAGGGCCATTCTGGAAAGTTTCCAATTTGATAACTAAAGGGCTTGGTTTTTAATATCTTTTAGGGAGACAGGACAAGACTTTGTTTGGATCTACAGAAGATAATCAAGGGAACCCTAACCCTGAATAACACCAGAAATTATCCACCATTGCCAGCAGAGCAAGGCTGTTCTATATTTCTGTTTAGGCTCTGGACCACACAAAAAATATTTTCCTGACAATTCATAATCAAGGGTCTGACCTCAAATATGTTTGGACTTCAAATGTATACTACTTATGTGGATCAGGAAGCATCAAGCTAAGAAGTTAAGATCAAATATATCCTAATCCAGGAAGCACCTAATAAAAGCAGATGTAAAGGTGCTCTACAGAAAAGCAGAATGAAATCAATTCTTACATTCTTATTCCCAGAGAAAAGTTTATTTATAATTAACTCAGGGGTTTCTACTTCCAGTAATGGTGAACAGTGCTAACGAGACTAATCCTGTGGCTCAGAACAAGTGGAAATGTGGGGTAAATTCACATCTAGACATAGACTTAGTCCTAGACTGGTATTTATACAGATATACGGGCAGGAAGGCATAGAAAGATACCAAGATAATGAAGAAATAAATACAGGATTATGATATAGGGGCAGACACCCAGGGACATGAGTACAGGATGAATACTACATTTTACAGAGGCTGCTTTTACCCTGGAGACATTTGTCCATTTTGGAGGGGACTGATAACTTAAAAGGTTGGACAATTTGGATAGTTCCACATTGCTAGGGATCAGACATTGAAGTTAAGCGCACGCCAAGTGGTATGTGCTCATGAGCAGGCTTTCTTTGAGTTGAGACAAAGGATCTGTGCACTATGAATAAAGGTGAACCAGATGTAGGAATGATTTAACAGAAACTGCAGCTCAGCTTTCGAACATCTCGGGGATCTGAATTGAATTGATTTTCCCCAGGCACCTTGCAGATGTAAAGTGAATTCTCTATAGAGGAAAATAACATTATCCTGGGCCTGAAATTATTACTATAATTTTTATGTACAATATCTACCACTTAATCAAAACTAACCAGACATATCAAGATATAAGACAATATGATTCTAAACCATAACATACGTACAATAGATAATGAAACAGAGCCACAGGGGATCCAGATAATGGAGTTGTCAGAAAAAGATATTAAAATATTCGTGCTTAACATGCAAAATGAAATATAAGCAACACTGAGATTTTCAGCAGATAATTGGAAACAATAAGACTCAAAAAGAAATTGTAGACCTGAGAAATGAAATAACCAAAATTAAGAAAAGGGAGGACAGGGTATCTGTAATGTAGATCCTCCCCCCCTCCTCCTCACAGGTGTCCTCTCAGATCGGGGACTATTCTAGGGTTATGGTAAAGTCTGTGTTTACGTTCATGCATATAATGTTTTGTGAGCTGACATCAGGTATTTTTTATTTTTATTTTAAAAAAATGAGTAACGGTCTTATTTGCAATGTATCTCACATAAATTTTTCAACTTTATGATATATATACAGTATATGTTTTTTTGTGTGTATATATATAGATGTAACATACATATATTTCCCTATTTTTCTCATCCTTTGATTGTGTCAGTGGACATCTAAACTGATTGCTATTGTACTCCTGTTCTGAATTGAACCTTCATGAGTATTTTAATGAAAAGTTCGGGAAAAACAGTAGTCATTGGTTTTATCTGCATTTTAAAAATGAATGGCATAACTTGAAATATTTTTAATAACTCATTCTGTCATCTAACTTTTAATGATTATTTTTTCTCCTTGTGGCAGTCACTCATTGCAATACACTGAAGTTTCACTGATGAATAAGAAAATGTCACTTTCCTCAAGGAGGATATGTGCTAATGAGGAGATGGTTAAATACACGGGTAATTTGGTATAATTAGTTCTATGTTAGAAATAGGTTCAAGATGGTGACTTACAGTGTGGTTTTTCACCAGTTATAGGGGATGGGTGAGTCTTCTGAGGGTTACATTTACCCTAAACCTGAATGATGAGCACTTTAGGTTTGGGGAGGTAAAGCAGTTCAAGTGAGAGTTATTGGAACTTATAAAATTTTGCATATATGGAAGAAGAATCCAAGGGCAAGAGGACAAGTGCTAATATTTTGGTTGAGAGGTAAATTTGCACATTATCATGAAGGACATTATCCTCATTTTAAAAAACTTCTACTACTAATACATGGAACTATTCAAGATTTTTAAAGAAAGGAAAAACACTATAAATATTTGGTTTAAGAATATATCTGGATGCAGTATGGTAAAACAGTTGCTCTGGTCTAGTCTAGGAGGCAAGACATCATCTGTAACAGTAATCCAGAGAAAGTTTTTACAGAACTCAGAGTTATTATTAATGGGGATCAACAGAATAAAATGCCTTCAAGAAATACTAAATAGATGGAATGGACAGGACCTGGCAATTGGTTGAATATAAAGAGTAAGAAGGATGCCACAAGAATGAACTTCCAGGTCTTGGTTTGCACAATGAGTAGAAACCACTGATTTGCTGACATAAGGATTTCAGAATTGGGACAGATAGGGAGGAAAATATCATAGGATCGATTTTAGTCACTTCAAATTTGAAGTGTATGTAATTCCTTCTAGAGGAGTTATAAAACAGGAGAATTTATGAATTTGAATGTTGAGAAGATATTTTTTACAAGGGATTTAAATTTGTGTTTAATCAGCTCATAGACAAAACTGAAGTCATTACAGTAGGTAAGGACACCTCAAATTGTAATTTTAAATCATAGGAAACACTTCTTTGTGGGCCATGAATAAATTTAAGGGAACAAAAATTTCCTTTGAAAGAATGCAATAAAATAGCACAGAATACAAGCATGTAATCAAAGTAGATATTATTTTACAAGTCTTTTGTTTCAATTATATACAAATATGTACATGTGCTGTTCTAGGTTGCAATGTAGAATGAATTTTTTACTGTAGGTCATAGTTTAAAACTTTTTAAGCTATTGACCTGGAGAGAATGTATAGAATAAAAAGGAGACTTAGATTCACGATTGTAAAAAGTACCATATTTATAGGTATAACAGGAGAGGGGCCAGTGAAAGAGATGGAGAAGAAATAGCCAGAGATAAGGAGGTGCTATCCTGAAATTGTAAAATCACAGAGAACGTGGCAAACATTTCTACTTACTGTTATGTGCTTAAGTAGGAAACACGAAAAAAAAATGTAATACTTAGCTATAACAATAAGTAATCATTGCTTTCTCCAATGTACTTTTTGTTGTCCAAGGGAGAAACTTTATAAGTCACAATTAACAGCCCCATCTCACTCACCCCACTTCATCAATCCTGTTGATTTAACTTGCAAATATTGTTAGGATTTTTCCACTTTTCACCATTATCATCATCAGTATATTAGCCCCAGCAACTTCTAATACATGTTTAATAGCTTCTTAACTGTTCTCCTCAAGTACACTTTTGTATCCCTCTAAGCTCTATCCACGTTGCACCAAAAATAATCTTTTTACATCAAATTGCACATCTGATGGATTAGTCACCCCCAGATTGATCCCATGTCATAACTCTGATACATTGCTTTTCAGTCTTTTTAATGTTTGTAAATTATATGCAGGATTATGATTAAGTATTTCCATTTTACAAAACTGTAGAAATAGGTTTTTAAAGAAATTTGTAAACTATTTTTAATTTTATTCTTATTTTTACTTCACAAGTTACAATTGTCTGTATCTGTGGGGTATAATGTGATATTTTGATATGTGTATACAATGTGAAATGATTAGATTAAGCTAATTAACATATCTATCACCTCAGACACTTATTTTTTATGGTAAGAACGCCTGAAATTTAACTCTTAGCAATTTTGAAATATACAATACATTATTATTAACTATAGACATCATGCTATGCAGTAGATCACCATAACTTATTCCTACTTACTGAAACCTTGTACCTTTTAACCAACATGTTCCCTTTCTCTGTTTCTGATAACCATCATTGTACTCTGCACATCAAAGAGTTCAACTTTTTCAGATTCCGCATATAAGTGAGATTAAGTGGTCTTTGTCTTTCTGTGCCTGGCTTATTTAGTTTAGCATAACATCTTATTTTTAAAAACTAATCATTATATATTGAGAATATATTCCACATTATTACATATTTTCCAGAGGGTCTTAGTGGCCCCATAACATTGCAGCATATGCACACATATTTATTTAATTATTACATTATTAAGAGATCCTTAAACTGTTTTGAATTTATTAACATTTATAATATGATTATACATGCATGCTTGCATATATATATTCCTTTACCATATCTGATTATATATTTAGAAGAGGATCATAGAAGTTATATGATTTATTTAGTATAGAACCATATAAATTAAATAATTTCCATAAAGGTAATATTAACAATTCCTTCCCTGAAAAGTTGTAGCAATTTCTGTTCTCACCAACAGTGTGTTGGTATCATGTATACTCTTGATTCTTCCTCCTTCTATATTTTAAAAAATTTGCTCACCACAGTTCTCATCTTCAGCCTCTCTCTTTACTTATTTTTAACTTTCTTGAGTTTCTCAGGTATATAAATAAGTATACAAATAGGGTTTTGAAAATCTGCAAACTTTTTTTTTGGCAACCAGGTATAAAATGATTTTTTCTTTTTTTTATATATTGCCCTATTACTTGAATGAGTCAACTACATTCACTACTTCAATTTTCATTATTCAATACAGTTTACTCTACCTCATCATACTATTGAAACAGCATTTATAAAGATCACCAATGACTTCTTAATTGCCAAATCAATGACCTATTTTCAGCTTTCATTCTATTTAACTTTTCCAAGTCTTGAGATAATGCTCCTTCTCTCTTTTTAAAATTCTCCTCTCTGTTGTATTTAGTGACACCACTGTGTCTAATCCACACATTTTTCCAGGGATCCATGTTCAACATAGCAACTTTCCACTATCCGTTTACTTGATACCCCACCATATTTTTATTTTTTATTTCAGCATATTACAGGGGTACAAATGTTTAGGTTACATACTTTCGCTTTGCCCCACCTGAGTCAGAGCTTCAAGCATGTCCATACCCCAGACGGTGTGCACCACACCCATTAGGTGTGAATACACTCCTCCCCTCCTCCCCGCCTGCCTGACACCCAATGAATGTTGCTACTATATGTGAAAATAAGTGTTGATCAGTTAATATCAATTTGATGGTGAGTACATGTGGTGCTTGTTTTTCTATTCTTGTGCTACTTCAATTAGTAGAATGGGCTCCAGCTCTATCCAGGATAATACAAGAGGTACTAGATCACCATTGTTTTTGTGGCTGAGTAGAATTCCATGGTATACGTATACCACATTTTATTAATTCACTCATGTATTGATGGGCACTTGGGTTGTTTCCACATATTTGCAATTGTGAATTGTGCTGCTATAAACATTCGAGTGCAGATGTCTTTTTTTCCTTGGGGTAGATGCCCGGTGGTGGGATTGCTGGATCAAATAGTAGTTCTACTTGTAGCTCTTTGAGGTATCTCCATATTACTTTCCACAGAGGTTGTACTAGTTTGCAGTCCCACCAGCAGTGTATGAGTGTTTCTCTCTTTCCACATCCATGCCAACCTTTATTGTTTTGGGACTTTTTCATAAAGGCCATTCTCACTGGAGATAAGTGATATATCATTGTGGTTTTGATTTGCATTTTCCTGATGACTGCAGATATTGAGCATTTTTTCATATGTTTGTTGGCCATTAGTCTATCTTATTTTGAAAAATTTCTGTTCATGTCCTTTGCCCACTTTTTGATAGGGTTGTTTGATTTTTTTTCTTGCTGATTTTCCTAAGTTCTATATAGATTCTAGTTATCAGCCCTTTATTGTATGTGTAGCATGTGAATATTTTCTCTCATTCTATAGATTGTCTATTTGCTCTTGTGATAGTTTTCTTGGCTGTACAGAAGCTTTTTAATTTGATCAGGTCCCATTTATTTATTTTTGTTGTTGCTGAGATTGTCTTTGGGGTCTTCTTCATAAATTCTTTTCCTTAGCCAATGTCTGTAAGAGTTTTCCCAACATTTTCTTCTAGAATTCTTATAGTTTCATGCCTTAGGTTTAAGTGTGTTATCCACCAGGAGTTGATTTTTGTGAGAGGTGAGAGGTGCGGATCCTGTTTCAGTCTTCTACATGTGGCTATCCATTTTCCTAGCACCATTTATTGAATAAAGGTTGAAAACTCAACATAATCCAAAAATAACTATTTTATAACCTGCTCCTACCCTTGCTTCTCACCCTTTAAACTGTTTCTCCTTTTATATTTTCCTATATTTAATGATAAAATTTGTCAGCCTCTGCCTGCTTTCCTTTGCCTTACCAAGGAACTGAGTCCACTGACTCATCCCAGTTGCAGATTTTGCTACCTGCCTCCATGTAATATAATTTTATTTGAGGCAAGGAGACTATCAATAGCCTCCGAAACACATTTAGGAAGTTTGAAATTCAGTCATCCCCTTAGATCTGGGATCTAGAGCAATAGACATTCTTTCCCTAAGATCCTCTGTTAAACTCTCTTTGTTGATCTTGTTCATACAAAAGGCATCAAGTTTTGCCCATTATCTAGGTTTTTATATGTTCCCTTACAAAAACCTCTACTCTATTCCACCATTCTTATTATTTAATACATTCATGGAAACTCTCTAAATCATAAATTCTGCCACATTATTCATCTGTATAAAATTATATAATTCACCATTGCTTATATAATTTGCTATGTGATTAATAACCTTGACAATTTGATAGAGTAGCATCATTCCCCAAGACAACTCTTCCAGGCAGGTAATATACAGTAGTCACTTCCTATATATTGTTGGTTTGGGTGTTTATAATCTATGTAGTATAGCCTTTCTGAAAACATAGTATTATCAAAAGGTTGTTGTTCCCCTGGCAAAATTTCTCATATAGTAGATAGAGTGGTGTATGATCAGCACTTTAACAACAATTAAATTTAAGGATATGGTAATATATAGTCAGCCATAGAAATAAGCTCTCATTTAGGATCTTGCAAATCATATCATGAGGATGCACATGCCCTGGTAAATAGACATTGGGAGAGGATGTCATTGTCCCAATGCAGACAAGTTAATATTGACAGGTACACACTGATATTTAAAGTATATAGTAAGAGCATGTCTATATCTAGACAAAGAGTTAACATCAGGAGGTCAGAGAATCAGGGAGGGGCCTGGGTCAGCCAGTAGAGGCAATATAATTCTATCTATAGGGAGAAGGGGAGGCATTGATCACAGGAAAGAGGTATAACTTGCCAAGGCAAGGCTGGATATTACCCATGAATTAAAAATAAGAAGCACAGCAGAGACCTAATTAGTTGGGAAAGACACTGTTATGACAGTAAAGAAGCAGAATCTGATGAAACTCTGTAGGCTAGGGCTCATGATTCAATTTAACCTTTGCAAATCATCATGTCCATGGGGTAGAGAAGAAATCTAATGAGAACTGTTAAATTCAGCTTTGTAGGGTATTAATGACTAGAACCTAATATATAAAAATGGGCTAGTTCTAGACACTACTTTTCCCTCGGAGGAATCCGAAGTTCTTAAAAAACAGTCAACACAAACTGAAAGATTCAGTTTGTGAAATATAAGAAGTTTATAACACGGAGGCTACAATGCAAGGTGAATCTAACCAAGTACTACTTAAGTCATGAATTCTATAGTCCTGAAGGAAACACATATATGCTTTTAAAACATGTTCTTTAGAAATCAAATTTACGTGAGTATATTTCTCTCAAAATTGTAAAACTGTTATCTGGGATTTTTCACTTTGTAATAATTGCTTGGCATATTTTTATTGTTGCCAAAGAATAAACTGTTAAATATTTTCCCATCTAAATAACCATGATGACTATTCTAGAAGAGTTAATCCAGGGGCTGTTTGAAACAAAAGGGGACTTATTTAATTGGGAGAAATTTTATTGCATATTTTATATAGCACTATATGTCCTTTAGGGACAGGGATCAAATCTCCTTCAATGGCTAAAATTTTAACACACTGATTTTATCTCCTATGTCATCAACTAGTGATTGCATATTTACAATGGCATTATTCAAACTTCTTATGGCTACTCAAGCACTGATCGCAACTGGGCAATGCATGTTTGGTACATATAACAAAACATTACATAGTTAAGTAAAGAATATGTTTGAGGCCTTCTAATACAACATGATTGGATATTTCTTCAACACCATATGTCTTTATGTTTTAAAGTTATGGGCAGCTGGAAATAGTTAAATATATTCCTGTAATTTGTATATTTATTGCCATCAGGCAAATGATTTTTAAAACTCTGAGACTGATACACACATACACAATGTACATATAATAATAATATGAGAAATGTGATTTTTTTACTACTTAAAAACTTATATCTAGTGCTATAAGTTATTTATTTTATGCAGCCATGGTAAAAGAAAAGCACACTTAACGCAAATACAAGTAACAAATAACAGAATAGTCTGAAAAATACAAAATATTATATCCAACACTTTCAGAATTTCCACTCTAAGCTTTTATTAATATCTAAAAACTTAAGTTCTATTGCACAAGACAGTTGGTAGGTCAAGATCAAAAACAAAAACAAAACCAGAAACATTTCTGTAGAAAGAATTGCTTCACAACTTATAGCCAAGCTTTACAAAGGGAGTAAATCAGATCAAGTGATCAGGAAAGCCCATACATATTTTAATAGATGAGGTTTTCATTAATTTAACAATCAAAATATAGGTCAATTCACTCATTAATGAATGATGATAAGCACCAGAATCCTGAAAAATACTAAGTGTATTGGTTTCAGGCAACTGTCCTAAAACAGTAGCACAAAGTGAGTGGCTTAAAAAAATAGAAATTTATTTTCTTATGGTTCTGGAGGTTAGAAGTCTGGAATGAAGGGGTGTGCAGGGCCATGCTCTTCCTGAAGGCTTTAGGGGAGAATTCTTCCTTGCCTTCTCCTTGCTTCTGGTGGTTGTAGGCAATCCTTGCCTTTCCTTGACTTATAGCTCCATCATTCCAAACTCTTCCTCTGTCTTCACCTGGCTGTCTCCATTGCGTGTATCTGTGGCTTTGTCTTTTCTTACAGGGATAGCACTCATATTGGGTTTAGGGCCCACCCTACTACAGCATGACTGCACGAGTTAACTGAATTAATTACATCTGCAATGACCCTATCTGCAAATAAGATCACATTCTAAGATTCCAGGAAGGACATAAAGTTTTGGTAGATACTATTCAACCCAGTACACTAAGCAATGTTTATCATCTTTTACGACTCTTATTCATAGGAAAAAAGACCTTGAATTGAAGACCATATGATTAAATATCAAGAGATTTTGCTTCTACTGTTAAGTTACAGTAAGTCTATTTGGCCTAAAATTTATTGAAATCTTAAATATTGAAATGGTATCTTATTCAATACAGGATGAACAGTGTGTAAAATCATTGATATAAATGGATGGAGCCATTTACTGTAATTGCCTTTTTATGTTTGATAAAAGAGAAATACAATTTGGGCAAAAGGATGGATGAAGTGTTAATGGGGTTAATCAGTGTGCTGATGGGAATAGTAGCTGAGGTAGAACAGCCTTAAAGCAATAAGCCCTTAAAGGCAGCTACTTGAAAAATCTTGGTTCTTCAAAAATTCATGTGAGGTATCATTAAGGTTAAGAAATTTAGGTATATGTCAAGGTAACTATCATTACTTATTCATTATTTAATGAATATTTGTTGAATGCTATTGATATGCATAGCTCCATGTAGGTACTATGCAGGTCCCGGAGAAGTACAAATGTGGTTTATACTTATAGTACAAAACCATGAAGAAATATATGTATCCAAAATTTCCAGTGATAGCAAGCTAAGTTATGAAGCAATTATAATGCCTTCATAGTTCTCTGACTTAAAAAGCATTTTTAAGAATTGCACATAAAACATAAAATATGAAAAGAGTGGAAAATAATGTCATTCAATTTCATTTCATAACTTTTAATTATGTCTGTTAGTTCAAAAGCAGAATATTTACAGATTTATAATAATTTTGTTTTAAATTAGTATATAATTTTAAAGTGAATTATACTATGTTCTGCTTTCTTTGTTCTGAATATACTTGTCAGAACACTGAGAACAATTTTTCACTGTCACGAAAACACACATTATTTAATTCCGATAGTTCTAACTAAGGGAATTTAGATTTCAGTAATGACTTATAGCAACTAAGTGGTCATATAATTTTTTAAGAGGTCATGGATTTTATTATATTTTATGCTACTTCTTTCAGTTAAAGAAAACTTTTTGGACATTATATTGGTTATTTCAGATGTTTAGACCACTATTTAGTAATTTCCTACTTTAGTCCTTTGACTTGAAAGAATTAGTCATTTTGCCAGTGTGGCATATTTTGGAAAAATTTGAAAAGAATTGGGCTGCAAATGATTGAACAACGTGGGGGTGAATTTTTTTTCCTTTTCCTACACAATTTGAGGTGGCATTCATATGAATGGCATTGTGTTGAGTAAGAGAATAGAGTATTTTGTATTAAAACTGATCAGAACAATAGCAAAACTAATTTCTTACAAATATATAGTCAAGAAAATACTGTCATATCCTGTGTTTGTCATGTTACTTAATTCAAGTAAGAATATAGTACCTTGTATACTTTAAAAGAAAACTGGGTTTAACTTTAATGCTAAATCATTTATGAAGTTAGTCATTCAATAAGTTTTTATTGAGTAACTAACTGCTCTCAGGCAGGAACTGTACACTTCAAATACATCATGAAAAGAAGATACAAAACTCTTACACTTAAGGAGCTTATATTTCAGCATCAGTGAGACAATGAACAGTAATTGAGTAAAATTATAAAGGATATAAAAACTATAATTTTTATAAGAAAAGAAAAAATTATACTAGGGTAAGGGATACTGGGTATGATAGCTATGGGACTGTTCACTCTATAGAATAGGGTAGTCTGGCAGACTACACTGAGAATTTGAGATTTGAGCAAAGACTTGGAAAATCTACCTACAGGAAGAACATTCCAGGTAGAGGGATAATTAGAGCAAAGGCTTTAGAGGCAGAGTCTTCGAGGGGAGCTAAGAGGCCAATGAGGCTGGGATAGAGTGAGTGAGGGAGAGAAGAGTGGGAGAGGATGTCAAAGAAGTACTGGGAAAGCCAGATCAAGTAGAGTCTGCCAAGTAGGCCATTGTAAAGACATTGCTTTTAATCTAAGTGAAATGGAGATGCATTACATTATTTTGACACCCATGAAACCATTACTACCAT
Source organism: Lemur catta (assembly GCF_020740605.2). Taxonomy (NCBI): domain Eukaryota; kingdom Metazoa; phylum Chordata; class Mammalia; order Primates; family Lemuridae; genus Lemur; species Lemur catta. The sequence continues at coordinate 69,990,199 of NC_059129.1, read as the reverse complement.
CAAGGTAATAAGCATTTGCATCACCCTGAAAAGTTTCACTGTACCCCTGAGTAATCTATCCTTAATCCAGCAAACAATGATTTGCTTTATGTAACTATAGATTTCCTTGAATTTTTAGAATTCTAATAATAAAATTATGGAATACATATTTTTGAGGGGTGCTATGGCTTTAATGTGTCTCCTACAAGATTCAGGTGTTGCCAATGTGGTAGTATCAATAAGCGGCGCCCTCGAAACATTACTAGGCCATGAGGGATCTTCCTCTGTGGAAGAGATTGAGGTCCTTATGGAAAAGGCTACACGCAGCATTGAGGGGCTTGCCCTTCCACTTTCTGCCATATGAGGATGTAGCAAGAATTCTCTCGAGAGCTGAGGGTGCCTTGATCCTGGACTTCCCAGCCTCAAAAACTGTGAGAAAATAATTTCTGTTCTTTATGAATTATCCAATCTCAGGTATTTTGTAATAGCATCACAAAACAAACTAAGACAAAGGGCTAGGAGTCTGGCCTCTTTTTGGTTTGTTTCAAGTTTTTGGCTATTAGAAATAAAGATACTCTGAACATTTACATACAAAGTTTCTGTAGATATGTGATTTTATTTCTCTTGAGTATATACTTGGGAGTGAAAGTGCTAGGTCATGAGCTAAATTTTATTTTTAAAAAGTTTTTATTTTAGAATAGTTTTAGATTTGCCAAAAAGTTAAAAAGGTAGCACAGAGGGTTCTTGAATACCCTCTCTGCACCCAGGGTTCCCTATTGTTCATTTCTAATATTACCACAATACATTTGTCACAAAGAATGAACAAGTGTTAATATGCTATTCATATCAACATCAAGTAATTACTTTTTTTATATTTTCTTACTTTTTACTGAATGTCATTATTCTATTCCAGGATCCTATCCAGGATACCATTTTACATCTTGTTGTCATATTTTCTTAGGCTTCTCTAGATTGTGACAGTTTTTTAGACTTTTCTTATTTTTGATGACCTTAACAGTTCAAAGCATACTGGTTAGGTATTTTTTAGAATGTCCTTCAGTGGGTATGTCTGGTGTTTTATTCATGATTATATTGGGACCATGTATCCTTGGGAGTAAGATCACAGAGGTAAAATGCCATTCTTATTATTAATACATTATATCGAGGACATATGCTATCAATAAAACTAATCACTGATGACATTAAGCTTTGTCACATGGCTAAGGTAGTGTTTGTCACATTTCTCCACCATAAAATTACTATATTTTTTCCTGACATGGTAACTTTTTAAAAAACTGTTTTTCAACATGGTTGTAACATGCTATACTCCTTGAATGAGAGTTCCAGTTTTGCCACGTGGTTGTCAACACTTGGTATTGTCAAACTTTACAATTTGAACCATTCTAGTGAGTAGTGGTGGCTTCTCAATGTGGTCCTCATTTGTACTTTATTTTATTTCCCTAATGACAAATGGTGTTTAGCCCCTCCCCGTGTGCCTAATTGTCATATGTATATTTGCCATCAGTATATCTTTTTGGGGTACTTTTTTTCCCCAAATTTTTTGTTCATTTTTAAATTGTGTATTTGGTCTCATAATTGAGTTGTAAGCTTTCATTATATATTCTGGATATAACTCCTTTATCAGACATATGTTTTGAAAATATTTTATCTAATTCTGTATCTTAACTTTCATTTTCTTAAATCTGTCCTTTTAAGAGCAAAAATTCTTAATTTTGATCAAGGCCAATTTATACAATTTTCCTTTTTTTTATTTATTTTTATTTTTATTTTTTTTTATTTCAGCTTATTATGGGGGTGCAAAAGCTCACGTTATATATATTGTCCATGTCCCGCCCATCCCCCTGAGTCAGAGCCTCAAGCGTGTCCATTCTCCAGACAGTGCGCCTGGCACTCACCATGTAGTCATACCTCCATCCCCTCCCCCCACCCCCCACCTCCCCGAGTCAGTACCTTCAAGCATGACCATTCCCCAGACAGTGCGCAACGCACTCATCATGTAGGCATACACCCATCCCCTCCCCCCATCCCCCTCACCCCAGCCTCAGTCTGATATCCAGTTGGTATTGTTCCCCAATGTGCGTTTAGGTGATGATCAGGGAAACTAATTTTCTGGTGAGTACATGTGATGCTTGTTTTTCCATTCTTGGGATACTTCACTTAATATAATGGGTTCCAACCTTTTCCTCTTATGGATTATGTTTTTATATCACAGAAACCTAAGATCACTAAGATATTTTTTCTGTTTTCTTTTAGAGATTCAGCAGCTTTATGAGGTTCATTTAAGTCTGTGATACATATCAGGTTAATGTGTAGGTTAAGGGCTGAGTTTCATATTTTTTATATTGTATATTCAATTTTTACCTCTTCCATGTAGTTTTGTCTTATGGAAAGTCATTTGACCAGATGTATTGGATCCATTTCAGAACACTTGATTATACAAATACAACTCATTCCTGAGTATTGTAGTTTTATATTAAATCAGATATAAATCTTTCAACTAAGTTTTTTTCCAAAATTAAATACAGTTTAATTTTGTACATTGAACCCATATTTTACTAAATTCACTTGTTACTTCTAATAAAATTTTGTAGTTCATTAGGATTTTCTACAAAGGAAAACTTGTTCTTTAGAAATAAAGGTAAAGTGTCTGTATACATTATGCATTTTATTTATTCATGCCTATTACACTGGCTAGGAACACGATGAAAATTTTGAATGCAAGTTTTGAACATTGATATTATTTCTGTTTCAGACATTAGGGGTAAGAAATCCAGCCTTTTCTCATTAAGTACAAAATGGTCATAGGTTGTTTGTTGATAGGCTTTATCATATTAAGAGAGTTCCCTTAAAAAATATTTGCCTGTTTTCCGATTATTCTTACCATGAATGGATGCTGAGTTTTACCTAATGCTTTTTCTGCATCTATTAGATTAATCTAATTTCTCCTTTTTGTTTTGTTAATATTGCATATTACATTGGTTTATTTTCAAATGTAAGCCAAAAGCTTGCATTCTAGGCTATGGCAATGATAGGCTTGCCTTGCTTGTTTCCGTTACCTCAACAATCTTTTTCCTGTGACGCTTGTCTAGTATTTGGAAACTATTGCTTCATATGATTTGTCCAGTTCATTGTTGTTTAAGACTGAATGGTAAATCTGGTCCCTACTATACCATAATCAGAGTGGAAATTTAGAACATAATGATTCAGGCCAAAGTTCTTACTATTTGGTTCTTATTTCTTGTGAGGAAACTTCTTCCACATTCTTCAGCTGGTTTCTACTTATAGTCCCTGAGATCTAAGCTGATTGGTACTCTAGCTATTCAGAAATGGGGGTGCTGTGTTTTATTTCACTGTCTCTGTGTTAAGCTTTTTCAGTTTTCTAAGTCTCTGCTAACCACTTTCAGAATGCTCTGAAAACAATAGGACTTCCTAGACTTCATTAACGTATTCTATCCACTTTCCTGGCATCAATCCCTTCCAGCACTAGCTCATGGACCTAGTTATCTTTTCTAACTTTCTGAGTCTCTTTAATGTCCTCCAAGCCCACGTTATGTGAGCTCTGTCTTACAAGATATAAATCCCAGGCTCTTGCCAAGGAAGCAATTTCTCCACAAAGACACCTATTTTCTTTGATGCTTATCATTTAGAAGATATTATATCATCTGAATTTTAGCACTTTTTAAGCTAAAAAATACGCTGTTCGGAGATATAGAGACCAACCCATAGTTTAGAGCCTGACTTCTGAATAGATAAACTACGTGGCTTGATTTTCTGCATACTGAGAATGTTCTTGTGCCCAAAATTGTTTCCTCAAACCTAGAACTTGGCATAGGAAATTTTTCTTTTATACATTAATTTGAAATAAATAGGCTTCAGTTTTAAAATGTATTTTACTTATATGCTATAAAGTTCCAAATAAACTTTGAAAGGAATCAGAATCATAAGCCTTATCAACTATCACTCAAGAAGGAGTTAGTTTCCTGCTTTACTTTAGGGTAGTTACTGAAAATAATAAGTGTAAGACAATGTAGGAAAGGACTGGAGATTTCCTCAGTAATGATCAGGGGAAAGGGGTGACCTGACAGGAGGAAGCATGGGAGCAAAAGGTAGACTACCTAGCTTCTAATTATATCTGGAGTTGGACCAATATAGCATAAACCTCTGAAGTTAGGATGGTTACCTGTAACCATGTGATTGGATGAATCCACAGTGATCATTAAAGGGACCACTTACAAATACTATACAAAAAACTGTTAAGTTATGTACTTAGTCATTACTACACCTCTCCTGGGGAGAGTGAGCAAGTTTGTCCTACACATAAACATGGCTTTAAAAGATGTGCTCTGTATGTGAAGAGTTTAAATTTATGCAATGGCTGTTTTCTTAAATAGATGTTTTAGCTTTCTTAAAAATGTACAATTAAGGAAGCTTTTGTTTAAGAAGTGACTGCATCTTGATATGCTTTGTCTTTCTTGTTTAAGGGCCTTCAAACAAAAATTAAGACACCTGACCAAGAAAGGTATATTAATCTCCCCTAATTCCTTATTCCTAAAGGTGTCAGGGAAGGAAAGAAGGAGGCTGAAAACAATAGTAGAATCCACCTGCTCTAAATGGCAAACCTATTTTAGTAGCAGAACCAGACTTCCCTAGAAGGGCTGTTCAGGGAAGCATATGCTTACTTGAATTTGTTCTTTTCCAGGGAACACAGGTTTTTTAATGATACATGTGTCTGCTAAAGCCACAAAGTTGAAATGTCTACTTTCTTTGTTGCAACAAAACCTGGTTTTATGGCTAAACGTTATATTAATATCTGTTGTTGAGAGATATTTTCAGTTCTTTAAAGAGACTGTAAGAGAAAGAAAAGAGATGAAATGAAAAAGAAAAGGATATTTTTTATAAAACTAAATATTTCATTCAAATAGAAAGGCCCCATGTTCTCTGTGAAGACGTCACTCATTAAAAATCTCATTAATTATCACTGTAGACATTTTGGAATTTATCATATATTGTCTTGGGTTACACTGTAACCCTTTTCTGTTTTAAACATTTCTCTTTGTAAGGCAATTTTAAGCTTGAGGGTAAATTATTAGAAAATATTTGGTAAGTAGTGCTATTAAATTGAAGAGAACAAAGGGAAAGTAAATCCAAAACAACTTGAAATTACTGTTTATGTATTCCCTATTTTAAGTTCAAACTAGCCTCATTCTCAGAGTTATGCCTCTAATCCCCTGAATGACCCATTTGGGCTTTTGTTTACTTGTTGGTACAAGGTGATACTGCTTTTTGACTATAATGCTAAAGTCATTTTTCTCCATTCTGCTATCTTTTATTTGTCATAAACCTTAGCTCCAGCAGAAGTTCTCAGGAAAACTTCTGTTGATAAGTGAAATTGGAAAAACCTTCCAGAATCCTGAACAGGATCTCCTTGTCTTGGGTATTCTTTCCAGAAGGTGTGGATATATTGAAAGAACAGAAATAATGTGTGCCCTAGAAAAGAGCTTTAGTGAATTATATGCAGCAGTTGAAAGTATTTCAACTAGTAGACCCAACTTTTACCGTTAAAAGAGGTAAGACCAAAACACCCACATGAATCCCATGTTTATTTTTATCATGATTTAGTTAGGACAGTACTAAATTGGCATATATAAGAAACAAAGAAGTTTGCAACAGTGCTTTTTTTATTGAAACAATAGCTACTGTTGGGTAAACTTTGTTTCAAAGCCCAGCTGTATAACACCATAGGAAATGCAAATGAAGCAAAATGATTAACATTAAATTGCAGCAGATCCCCAATCTTCAAATACATTCTACCACAGAAATGATATCTAGGTTACATCTACATACGTACACACATGCACACACATGCATGCATATATACATATATAGTTGTACATATGAGACACATAATATGAAAATAATCATTTTCTATATAACATAACATCAAATGATAAGCACATATAAAACCTTTAGTGCAACTTTGTTAAACATTGACAATATTAATAGTTACAATTGTATAATAAAACTAGCGTATAATACACTGTGATTTATACGAAGTTTTATGTTTATTATTTAATTTGACCTCCATATCAAGACTATCAAAAAGGAATGTCAAATACTTGTAACTGGTAAGACCTTCTTATGAATTCTAGTTACAATTTTCCTATATCATTTTAACATTTTGTATAAATTGCTAGGAACTTCCACCTGCTAAATTAACAGGAAATCCTGGGCAATATTTGCTATCTTTCAACTGCAGAGTGAATAGAGAGGACTATTAGGACCTGAAAGAAGACAGTACAAACAATGGCAGGAGCCTGGATTCCTAGCTGACTCCATGGAACAGAGCCCCTACTCCCTCTAATTCCTGCAACCTAAATTTGAGCTGGTTGTTATAGCAGTTTGCTCACCTCAGTAATCTATCACTCATCTTATATTTACATATAAATGAAGATCGCAGGTCATACTTGTCCTGCTTCCTCTGGGAAATTTGCGTCTTGGATATGCAGCCATAAAGTGAAACTAATTTCTTAGCTACTTAGCAATCTCAAATCATATGTTCTCGCTGTTCATATTTGGTTTCTTTGAAAAATTATTTTGCTTTAATTTTGAAGGCATTTTCCTCTAAAATAAATGAGAAAATATCATTTACTTATTTAAACTCATGTTAGGAGATGCTCCATGAAGCCAAAAGCTAAATCTTTAAACTGGAACCTAGAAGAGTGCTATTATGATAGCACTCAGGAGATTTTAAGTTAATTATTTATTGAATGACCTCACCTGAATCCAGAGAAATTGAACCAAATTATGAAATGCATTTATTTAAAAATATATACATTATATACAAAAATAATGTATCACATGATACGACTTTTAAAACTTGACATTTCTATTCAAAAGTCAATATAATATTTTAAAATAAAACGTTTAAATAAGGATGTGGGTTTGAGGCTGTGCCCTCTATGCAGGTATTAAATTGCATTTTTTATATAATTACATCCTTATACCTAGACATTGTATTCACACATTAGGGGTGCAGATCTGTTGAAAAAAATATTATTTACCATCAAAATGTATTACCTAGGAATTACATCCATTCATGGTCTTTTATAATGAGCTCTTAAAGACAATTTCATTTCTTCAGTTTTTTTATTTCAAAATATTAAGGGGTTACAAATGCTTTTGTTATATGGATAGCTTTGGTAATGCTTAAGTCAGGGCTATAAGTGTACACATCACCCGAATAATTTTCCTTGTACCTGTTAGAAAGGTTTCTACCCCTCCCTGCCTCTCCACTCCCCCTTCTTGATTTCCAGTGACTTTTACTTCTCTCTGTGATCACGTATGCCCATCAGTTAGTTTCAAATTGTTAGAGAGTACACGTAGTGTTTGTCCATTCTTGAGATACTTAGGATAATGGTCTCCAGTTTCATCCAAGTTGCTGCAGAAGACATTAATTCATTTCTTTTTATGGCTGAGTAGTACTCCATGGTATACATGTACCACATTTTTTTAATCCACTCATGAATTGATGAGTACTTAGGTTGGCTCCACATCTTTGCGATTGTGAATTGTGCTACAATAAACATTCAATTGCAGGTGTCTTTTTGATAAAATGACTTCTTTTCCTTTGGGTAGATACCTAGTAGTGGGATTGCTGGATAGAATAGTAGGTGTTTTAGTTCATTGAGGTGTCTCCATACTGTTTTCCTTGGAGGTTGTACTAATTTGCAGTCCCACTAACAGTGTAGAAGCATTCTTTTCTCTCTGCATCCACACCAACATCTATTGTTGTAGAACTTTTGACAGGGGTAAGGTGATATCCTGCTGTAGTTTTAATTTGCATTTCCCCAATGATTAGTGATGTTGAGCTTTTTTTAAGATGTTTGATTTTTTTTCTTGCTGACTTGCTTGAAATATTTGTAGATTCTTGTTATTAGTTCTTTATTGGTTGTATAGCTTGCAGATATTTTCTCCCATTCTGTAGGTTTTCTATTTGCTTTGTAGATTATTTCCTTTGATGTGCAGAAGGCTTTTAATTTAATCAAGTCCCATTTATTTATTTCTGTTGTTGCTGTAATGGCTTTGTGGTATTAGTCATAAATTCTTTGCTTAGGCCAATATCTACAAGAGTTTTTCCTATATATTTTTCTAGAATTTTTATGGTTTCATGCCTTATATTTAAGACTTTTATCCATTTTGAATTAATTTTTGTAAATCGTGAGAGACAAGTGTCTTATTTCATTCTTCTGCATGTGGCTGTTCAATTTTCCCAGCACCATTTATTGAATAGGGCTTCTTTTACCCAGTGTATGTTATTGGTCCTAGATCCATAATTATATAGAGAAGTCTAACACATGAAATATTTGAAAAAAGTTATGTATCGTATTCTCTTGTTCTTGAATTCTTGAAAATTATACCAGATATTTGCCTATTTGCCATTATCTCTATTTAAGGTGGCTCACAGAAGGTAACAAAAAATTTATTATTTTCATTTTCTTTTATTAAAAATCACAGACAAAGTTAAACAATGTGGAATCTATTTTCAAGCCTGAATTTCTGAAATATTTACCTACCTTGAACAAATCTAAAATTTTAGCAGGATTGGCCCATTAAGACATAGGTCAGTGTTCCTGAATTGGAATATTATATACAGAGAGGCAAACTGATTTTAATAAACCTTAAAATTCATAACTGATCACAGGATAGAACATTTTATGCTGAGTGATTTTCATTCACATTTATGTAGCCTTTTTATGTGAAATAAATATAAAAAGGAAGTTAAATCTCTCTACATATAACAATATTTTCACATTTAATACAAAAATAAGAGTGAAAATTAATTTTTATTCATTAGTGGGTCAGAGTAAAGTATTATTTTTAATTGTCTAACTTCTACCACTGCTAATTAGTTGTATTTGGCAATTTTCCCATTTTTCTTTTTAGCTCTAATCTAAAATTTCACTCCTGAAGGAAAAAGAAAAGCTGTGATGATAGATAAAATTCTGACAGTTTTACATTGTGGGTATTTTTGAAATTACAGAAGGTTATGTTACACCTATGACTGACTTTATTCTTCCCTAACTGTACACCTATTTTGAAAAATGGATGTTAAAAGTATTTCTTAGTGGTATATTCCTGAGAACAAAATTATTAAGAGGGTATATCTTATGTTAATGTTTTAACCACTATAAAAAAGAGATGATGTATGTTTTTTTAAAATAATTTGAAAGTGTAAACATTTTGACATGATTATTAAAATGTCACAAATTTAGATAATTGCTCATTAAGTCTCGTATCACATAATTCTAGAGTGTGTGTGTTCCTTTGAACATTCTTTTCCCAGGATTTTAAATGTACTATATGAAAATAATTCTGTGCTCAAAGAGATTTGAAAAATAATGGGTTAAAAAATTTGAAGAGACAGCTTTTATTTTCACAGCCTTTAACACTTGAATGTGTACTATAATCTGTAAGAGAAATACAGGAACACATTTCCTGAAATCATTTTATCATGGAATGCTACAGGACTGAATATTTTTTGGGGACTGTCATTCTATAGTAGTATTTTCAAACTGTCTGGAGTCAAGGATTAAAAAAAATCTACTTTGTGCGGACTACTTCTGTAAAATACAGTAAAAGGGATTATTATTAAAATAAAATAAATACATACAAAATATGAAGCCTCACTTGCATAGTTAGATCCAAAAGTTATAAAAATTAACCTGTTTAGTTGCTATAAATATTTCTACATGCTTACTCTCATTTTTGTATTTCATCTTATCAGGTTGTGAAAGCACACAGCTGTTTACTGACAATAGTGCAGGGGTCAGATTTTAAGCAGCAATGCTTTCCAGAATACCGTTTGTGAAACCTTATGGTAGCATTCTATTCCTTTTTCCATGGCCTCAATAAAAAAATGAAAAGAAATATCACCAGCTTTTGCTTGAAATTTTTGATGAGGATAACTAAGTAACTACCAATTATTCTATTTTTCTTTCTCCCTCCCTCCCTCCCCCTCTCCTCCTCTTCCTTCCTTCTTTCTTCTTTCCTTCCTTCCTGTAGTAATAATGATCCATTATTCAAAACTCATTTATTTAAAATATATAAGAAGGAAAGTGTGAAGCAAAGTTTTGTGCCAAATATAGATACTGTGGGAAATACAAAATAAATGATATATGTTTGTTCTTACCTTAGGGAGATGGTATGTACTTAAGCAATTGTAATATAAATGCAATAATGCCATAAGAAACTATCAAATAGCATTCTACAGGAATTCTAAAAAACACTCCCCATTTTGGGGGCCCATATCCGTCTGTTTTAGTTTTCATGCATTTGTATTATTCATACTCTCAGTAGTCATATGGCATGTCTAATACCTCTGCAACTCAGGCAACTTGTATATATTTGAAGACAGCTACCATTTCCACCCATCTATTCTTTTTATTTTTTCTTCCTTTGTTTATTTTTCCTACTTGGTTCTTTTTTTTTCTTTTTTATTTCAGCATATTATGGGGGTACAAATGTTCAGGTTATGTATATTGCCCTTAACCCACCCGAGTCAGAGCTTCAAGCCTGTCCATCCCCCCAGACAGTGCGCAATGCACCCATTAGGTGTGAATATACTCATCCCCTCCTCCCCCCTCTCATATGCCTGACACATGATGAATGTTATTACTGTATGTACACTTAAGTGTTGATCAGTTAATACCAATTTGATGGTGAGTACATGTGGTGCTGGTTTTTCCATTCTTGGGATACTTCACTTACTAGAATAAGTTCCAGCTCTATCCAGGATAATACAAGAAATGCTAGATCACCATTGTTTTTTGTGGCTGAATAGAACTCCATGGTATACATACACCACATTTTATTAATTCACTCATGTATTTATGGGCACTTGGGCTGTTTCCACATCTTTGTAATTATGAATTGTGCCACTATAAACATTCGAGTGCAGATGTCTTTTTTATGGAATGTCTTTTGTTCTTTTGGGTAGATGCCCAGTAATGGGATTGCTGGATCAAATGGTAGTTCTACTTGTATCTCTTGGAAGTATCTCCATATTGCTTTCCACAGAGGTTGTACTAGTTTGCAGTCCCACCAGCAGTATATGAAGTGTTCCTATCTCTCCATATCCAGGCCAACATTTATTGTTTTGGGACTTTTTGGTAAAGGCCATTCTCACTGGAGATAAGTAATACCTCACTGTGGTTTTGATTTGCATTTCCCTGATGATTGGAGATGTTGAGCATTTGTTACTATATTTGTTAGCCATTAGTCTATCTTCTTTTGAAATTTTCTGTTCATGTCCTTTGCCCACTTTTTGATAGGGTTGTTTGATTTTTTCTTGCTGATTTTCCCGAGTTCTATATAGATTCTAGTTATCAGCCGTTTATCAGATGTGTAACATGAGAATATTTTCTCCGATTCTATAGGTTGTCTGTTTGCTCTCATGATAGTTTCTTTGGCTGTGCAGAAGCTTTTTAAATTGATAAGGTCAAATGTATTCTTTTTAATGCTTAAACCAATTCCAGAAACAATTTGTTTGGCTATGGCATGATTTTATATTTACTTAAACCAATGCTTTTGTTTGTTTCACAAGTATGATGTGCTTAATATAAAATGAGGCTTAATAACTTATGTGATTAATTTATGTAAAATCAGTCGACATCTCTGACCTTCAGTCAACTAACTACATTCAGGTTACAGGACTGGGAAGATTGTTCTGTATGTTTGATAAGGCTGTTTAGAAGCTTATCAATTTTACTAATCTTTCCAAACAAACAGCTTTTGGTTTCATTGATTTTTTCCTCTATTGATTTTCTCTATTTCATTGATTTCTGCTCCTGTTTTTATTATTTCCTTCCACCTGTTTAATTTTTGTGTAAATTGCTCTTCTTTTCTTAAGTTCTCAAGGTAGATGCTGAGATCATTGATTTTTAGCTCTTTCTTACTTTTTAATGTAAGTATTGATTGCTATAAATTTCTCTCTAAGCACTACTTTATATGTTCACACACATTTTGGTATGTTGTATTTTCACATTAATACAGTTCAAAATAGTTTCTAATTTTCTTATGATTCCTTTTTTTGACATAAGTTATTTAGAGTTGTGTTAAGTTCAAAATATTTGTGTATTTTCCACATATTTCTGATATTGATTTATAGCTAAATCCGATTGTAGTCAGAGAACATAATGCTCCATATGATTTAAATACTTTGAAATTTATTGAGACTCATTTTACTGCTCAGAATACTGTCATCTTGGTGAATGATGTATGTGTGCTAGAGAGGAGTATGTACTCTATTAATACTATAAATGTCACTTAGGCCAAGTTGGTTAGAGGGTTTTTAAATAAGACTTCTCTATCCTTAATAATTTCTTTTTTAAAAAAATCTTCTTAATCACTCAGAGAGGAGTGTTGAAATCTCCAACTATGATTCTGTATTTCTTGATTTATTCCCTAAGTAGTATTATATTTTTGATTTTATATATTTTGAAGCTCTATTATTATATGGATTCATTTTTACAATATTTATGTCTTTTTAATGAAATAGCCATTTTATGATTATTGAAGTTTCCTCTTTATCACTGGTAAAACTTTACCTTGAACTGTACTACTTTTGATACAAATGGAGACATTCCAATTCTTTTATGATTAGTGTTTGCATATAGAGTTTTTACTATCTCTTTATTTTTAACTTCTCTGTATCTTTATATTTAAAGAGAGTTACTTGGTTAGCAGTAACTTTCTACTAATTGAAACATTTAGACATTTATATTTGATATAATTACTGATGTGATTAATTTTGAATCTATCGTTTTGCTATTTATTTTCTACTTTGTTCCGCTTTTTAAATCTTTTTTGGGGTAAAATTTATTTTTTTAGGATTACATTTTATCTCCACTATTGATTATTTCTTCTTAGTTTAGTGATTGTTCAGAGTTTAAAATACATGTTTTTATCTTCAATGTCTACCTTCAAACAATATTATTGTGGCTCTTGATATATACTATAAAAGCCTTTCAACAGTATACTCCATTCCCTGCCCCCAATAGTTTTTCTGACATGTTTGTTAACCTTACAATGCATTGTTATTATTTTGCTTTAAGCTATTGGTTATATTTTAAAAATATATAAATTGAGACAAAGAAGGTTTTCACATTTACCATTTTTGGGTTAGTCTGCATTTCTTTGTATAGATTAATTTTCATGTGCTATAAATTATCCTTTATCTAAATAATTTCTGCAAAATATCTTGTAATTCATACTTGCTAGTAATGAGTTCTCTAAGTTTCTCTGATCTGAAAAAAAATCTTGAATTCATTATACTTTTTGAAACAAATTTTTGGTGACTATAGATATTAACATTCCACAGTTGTCATTTAATTGCCTCTTGGTCATTAGAGTTTCACCTAAGAATTCTACTGTTATTCTTTCTTGCTTTGCATATGTGTCTTACACCTATGGTTCTTTTAAGACTTTTTGCTTTTAACAGTGGATTTTGGAAATTTTGGTTATGTTATACTTTGATGTGTTTTTCTTCATATACTTCTGCTTAGAAACATAAAATATTTTTTGCATCTGTGAGTTTATAATTTTTATCAAATTTGGGAAATATTGGCCATTATTTCTATAACTATTTTTCTGTCCCTCCTCCTACTTTTTTCTTTCTCAGACTCCAGTTACACTATGTTATATTGCTCAATATTGTTTTGTAGGTCACTTTTGTTCTATTAAGTTTTGAAAGTCTTTTTTTCCTTTTATGCCATTGCTATGTCTTCAAGTTCTGATCTTTTATTCTGCAATTTCTAATCTTCTATAAATCCAATTCAGTATTTTTTATTTCAGAAATTGTAGTTTTACAAAGAAGTAACAGTTTTATTAAGAAAAAAATTACATAACATAATGTTCATTTTTTAAAAGTATATAATTCAGATTTTATTCTTAGAAAATTTATTTGCCTCTTTAACGATATCTTCCATGTCTTCTCACCTTTTCTTATTCATCATGTTGTTGATCACATATTTGAGTGTATTTATTAAATTTATAATATCAGTCTTCGGGTTCTTATCTGCTAACTTAATAATGTTTGTCATTTTTGACTTTTGTAAAATAGATTTTTCCTTTGATTATGGATCAATTTTCTTGCCTCTTTGCATGCTTGTTACATTTGAACTGGATGCTAGACATTATTAATTTTTGTTATGGCTGAGTATTAGATTTTTCATAATCTCTAAACAAATTTGGATTTTGTTCTGGTAGGTATTTAACTCATTTGAGAATTAATTTGATATTTTGGAAGCTTGATTTTCGGCTTTGTTCATAAATTTGAGTCCAGATACTTTAGTCACTGATGGCCCAGTAGTGCCTGTTTTGGACTACCTGCCTGTAGGTTTCCTTTTTGTAAGAGAGAAAACTACCTTGTCTACCTCATTCTTCTTTTGTATTTTTCCTTTGTATGTAGTCAAAATCATTTCTAACTGGAAAACTGGATATAATAAATTAGAAACAAAATTTTGTGTGGGTATTAGTTACCAAAATCAAAGAAATACTTTAACAATTGAACTATGTAAATTATCATGGAAATTAATGATTATTGGAAAATCAAAGAGCCATGGATTTTTGTTGATTAAAACACTAAATATTAATCACTAAGGAGTTATGCATTAAATCCGTGCCTTGTAGAATATTGATTGAAGCATTCACTTCTTTTTAAAAAAAAATTCAATAGGGGGTACAAGAGGAATTCTGTTACATGTATATATTGTAGAGTGGTAAAGTCTGGGCTTTTATTGCCACCATCACCTGAATAGTGTACATTGTACACAACAGGTAATTTTCATCCCTCATCCCACTCCTAATCTCCCCCTCTTGTGAGTCACCAGTGTCCATTATACCAGCAGTCAGTCTCCAACCTTTTTGGCACCAGGGACCAGTTTAATGGAAGGCAATTTTTCCATAGATGGGGTAGGTGATGGTTTTGGGATGATTCAAGTGCATTTGCACAAATACATTTATTGTGCAATTCAAACTCTCTGCTAGTGAGAATCTGTATTTGCAGTTGCTCCCCAGTGCTAGCATCACCACCTCAGCTCTACCTCAGATCATCAGTCATTAGATTCTCATAAGGAGCTCACAACTTAGATTCCTCTCATGTGCAATTTACAGTTGGGTTTGCACTCATATGAAAACCTAATGCTGTTGCTGATCTGACAGGAAGTGGACCTTATGTTTTGATGCAAGCGATAGGGAGCAGCTGTAAACACAGAATGAAGCTTCACTTGCTTACCACCATCATCTTCTGCTGTGTATACTGGTTCCTAACAGGTCACAGACGGTACCAGTCTTCAGCCCAGGGGTTGGGGACTGCAGCATTATCCCACTCTGTGTGTTCTTGCATAGCCATATCCTAGCTCCCACTTAAAAGCAAGAACACATGGCATTTATTTTTCTGTTCCTGAGTTTCTTCGCCTAGGATAATGGCCTCCAGATCCATACAAGTTGTGACAAAAGACATTATTTCATTCTTTCTTATGGATAAGTAGCATTCCGTGATATTTATATACTCCATTTTCTATATCACTAATCAGTTGATGAGCACTTAGCTTGATTCCGTATCTCTGTAACTGTGAATTGTACTATGATAAAAATATGAGTTTAGTATCTTTTTGACATAATGATTTATTTTCTTTTGGGTAGATATGCAGTAGTGGCATTGCAGGATTAAATGGTAGATCTACTTTTAGTTCTTTGAGAAATCTCCATGCTGATTTCTATGGTGGTTGTGCCAATTTACATTCCCACCAAAAGTGTACCAGCATTCTTTTTTCACCACATTTGCAAAGACATTTATTGTTTTTTGACTTTTTAATAATGGCCATTGTAATTGGAGTAAGTTTTAATTTGTATTTCTGATGATTAGTTATGGTAAGCACTTTTTTTCATGTTTGTTGGCCATCTATAAATATTCTTTTGATAAATACCTGTTCATGTCTTTTGCCCACTTTTTAATTTTTTTTTTTTTGTTTTTTTCTTGTTGAGTTGTTTGAATTCCTTGTAGATTCTGGATATCAGTTCTTTGTTGGAAACCGTTTGAAAATATTTTCTTTTATTATGTAGGTCATCTGTACGCTTTTTTGATTGTTTCTTTTGCTGTGCAGAAGCTTCTTAATTTAATGAAGTCCCCTTTCCCTATTTTTGTCTTTGCTGTATTTGCCTCTGGGGTATAAATCATAAATTCTTCACCTAGGCCAATGGCCAGAAGAGGTTTTCTGTTTTCTTCCAGAATTTTTATGCTTTCAGTTCTTACATTTAAGTCTTAAATTCATCTTGAGTTAATTTTTGTATATGATGAGAGATAGGGATCCAATTTCATTCTTCTGCATATGGCTATCCAATTTTCCCAGCACCATTTATAGAATAAAATGTCCTTTCCTCAATGTATATTTTTGTCTGCTTTGTCAATGATTAATTGGTTGTAGATTATATGATTTTATTTCTGGATTCTCCATTTTTTTTAATTGATCTATATGTCTACTTTTAAGCCAGTATCATGTTGTTTTGGTTACTATAAACTTATATAATTTCAAGTTTTGTAATGTGAGGCTTCCAATTTTATTCTTTTTGTTTAGGATTGCATTGGCTGTTTGGGCTCTTTTTTGGTTCCATATGAATTTTAGGATTATTTTTCTAATTCTGTAAAAATTGATGTTGGTATTTGGGTAGGAATTTCATTGAATCTCTAGACTGCTTTGGGCAGTATGGTCATTTTCACAATATTGATTCTTCCAATCCATAAGCATGGAATGCTTTTGTTGTCTATGATTTCTTCCATGAGTGAGTTGTGGTTCTCCTTGTAGAGATCTTTCACATCCTGGTTGAATATATGCCTAGGTATTTTATTTTATTTTTGTAGCTATTATAATGGGAATGAGTTCTTGATTTTGTTCTCAGTTTGATAATTACTGTTGTATAAAAATTCTGTTGATTTTTCTATGTTGATTTTATAACCTGAGACTTTGCTGAATTTATTCATAAAATCTAGCAGTACTTGAAAGAATCCATAGGGTTTTCTGGGTATATGATTATATCATCAGCAATTTGAGATAATCTGACTTCCTCTTTTCCAATTTGGATGTCTTTTATTTCCTTTTCTTGCCTGATTATTTAGGCTGAGACTTCCAGGCCTACGTTGAATAGGAGTGGCAAAAGTGAGCATGCTTATCTCATTTCAGTCCTTAGGGGGAATGTTTTAAACTTTATTCAGTATGATATTAGCTGTGGGGTTGTCATACATGGTATTTATTATTTTGAGGTATGTTCTTTTTATACTGAGTTTTTTGAAAGTTTTTTATCATGGAGAGATGCTGGATTTTATCAAATGGTTCTTCTTCATCTATTGATGTGATCATACATTTTTTGTTTTTAATTCTGTTTATTTTTTAAATGGCATTTATTGATTTGTGTATGATGTACTATCCTTGCATCCCTGGGATAAAACCCACTTGATCCTGGTAAATTATTATGTTGATGTTATGTTGGAATTAATTTTGTGAATATTTTGTTGAGGATATTTTCATCTATGTTCATGAGGGCTATCAGTCTGTAGTTCTGTTGTTGTTGTTGTTGTTGTTGTTGTTGCATCCTTTCCTGGCTTTGGTATCAGGGTGATACTGGCTTTGTAGAATGACTTACAGAGGATACCTTCCTTCTAGATCTTCTGGAACAGGTGCCAATAGGATTGGCATCAATTCTTTTTTGTATGTTTGGTAGGATTCAGCTGTGACTCCATCTGGTCCTGGGCTTTTTGTTGTTGTTGTTGGGAAATTTTAAATTACTGATTCAATCTCACTACTCTTTATAGTTCTCTTGAGGGTTTCTATTTATTCCTGATTTAGATTTGGCAATATGAAGTTGTATGTTTCCAGGAATTTATCGATTTCCTCTAGGTTTTCTAGTTTGTGGGCACAGAGATGTTCATAGTATTCTCAGATGATCCTTTGTATTTTTGTGGTAACACTGGTAATGTCTCTTTTTTCATTTCTGATTGAACTTATTTGAATTCTCTCACTTTTCTTGATTAATCTAGCTAGTGGTCTATATATTTAAAATTTTTATATTTTCTCGTTGAGTTTATACCTGTATCATTATATAGCGACCTTCTTTGTCTTTTTTGTTTTTGATTGTTTTTAATGTTGTTCTTTTTTATATACTATAAAACAGCTACTTCTGCTTTCTTTTGGTTTCTATTTGCATGGCATATTTTTTCAACCCCTATAACTTAAGTCTACAAATATCTATATGAGTTAATTGAGTCTGTTGAAGGAAACAGATATTTGGACTTTTTAAATTCATTCAGCCAATCTATCTTTTAAGTGGGGCATTTAGATCATTTATATTCAAAGCTAATATTAATATGTGAGTTACTTTTCCAGCCATCATGTTGATTGTTGCCTACTTGCTTTGTATTATCAATTGTGTTATTCTTTTATAAGCCCTGTGAGTTTTATACTTTTGAGTATTTTTATACCGGCATGCATTAACCTTTTATTTCAATGTTTAGAACACTTTTCAGCATTTCTTTTAGGATCCATCTAGTTTTGACAAATTCCCATTACTTTTGCTTGTTTGAAAAAGACTTTATTTCTCCTTTACTTATGAAAATTAATTTTTCAGGATACAAAATTCTTGTCTGAATTCTGTTTAAGAAGGCTAAAAATAAGATGCCAATACCTTTTGGCTTGTAGCACTTCTGCCAAGAAGTCTGCTGTTAGTCTGATGAGATTTCCTTTAAAGTTATTTGATGCTTTTTTCTCACTACTTTTAGGATTTTTTGTTTCATGTTGACTTTAGATAACCTGATGACTATGTGCCTTGGTGAAGTCCTTTTTTTTTCAATGAATCTGCAAGGAGATTTTTGAGCTCCTTGTATTTGGATGCTAAATCCCTAGTAATACCAGGGAAATTTTGTTCAATTATTTTATAAATAAGTTTTCCAAACATTTTGCTTTTTCTTGTTTTCTCTGAGGAGTAGCTGTGATTCTTAAGTTCATAAATTTTACATAACCCCATATTCTTTGGAGATTTTGTTCATTTCTTTTAATTTTTGTTCATTTTATTTAATTATTTTTTCTTTATTTTTTTCTGACTGGGTTAATTTGAAAGTCTTGCCTTAAAGTTCTGAAATTTTTCTTTTGCTGTTGTTAATACTTTACACTGTATTTTGTAATTTTCTAAATGAGTCTTTTATTCCCAGAACTTCATTTTTTAAAAATATCTTTTTATTGAATTTTCCATTTATGCCCAGAATTTTTTTCTCTTTACTTTGTGTTGTTTCTAACTTCCTCTTAGATCTCATTGAACTTGCTTACAATCCATATTTTGAATTCTACGTCTGGTGTTTCAAAAATTTTCTTTAGGTTGGGATCCATTGCTGGAGAGCTGGTGTGATCCTTTGGGAGGCTGTCAAAACACTCTGTTTTTTCAGATTGCCAGAATTCTTATCCTGGTTCCTTCTCATCTGGTGAAGCTGTCACTTATTTTTTTTTAATTTACTTTTATTGGATCAACTGTTAAAATTTTATATTATTTTATTTGTCCTCCTTGAAGGTATGGGTATATTATATGTTGTGTTTGGTTGTTTGGCTTTGATTTTGGGTGCTTTCATGTGGCCAAGGTGCTATGTGAGTTTCTTGGTTAAGTATAGCCTTAGTGTGGTAGCTTTCTCAGACATTGATTGTAATAGAGATATGCTGGGTATACAATTAGGCTCACTACCTTCTGCAGTACTAGAGGTGCAGAGGTCTCAGGAAATTTATTTTGTTGTCCAGTACTATGCCCTTCTGACAGCAGGTATAAAATTGGGTTGCACATTTCAACCTCCAGGATTAGTGGGTGGCATTTATAGGTAAGAGCCAACTGTAGCAGAAGCCAGTGGGGCAGATGTTTGAACTATGCTTATTGTCAGGGGCCTCTCTGTTGTCTCAGGCAATGGACTAATCTGTGGTAGGAAAGCCATCCACTTCCCTATCACACTTCTGTACCCCAGGCTCATTACTTTCAGTTCAAACACTATCATCTGTCTCCAGCCCACAATGTCACTGAAAGCTGTGGGACATGCCTTTTCCACAGCTGTTTGCCTAAATGATTTCAGAACAGAACCTCTTCCCTTTGCCCCAAACAGATAGCTGCATGGCTTGCCTATTCTCCCATGTGGGGAACACCATCGCTCTGTGTATGGAAGGAAAGGTGACTTGCCTTTCTTTTCCCATGTGCAGGTTAGTACCCTCTGTGGTGTTGCTGGCAATTTGGGTTGGCCGGATCTCAGATTCTTAAAGAAGTGTTCAAGTGCCAGCAGTGGTGGACTAGGTTAGGTGACTCCCAGTCCCCAGGCCCCTGGACAGTGAGTTTGAGTCCTAGGGGGACCAGACTGAGACTGGGCTGGTGAACTTGTCCTCAGGCTTCCCTGGCTGGGTTCAGTTGCTGTAAGTGTTTGGGAGGGGCAGGGTGATCTCTTTGTCCTGCAAAATGCTCACACAGGGAAGGGTGGATGCACTGCCACTGTGAGCCTGCCACCAGGTGGGAGGGGCTCTCAGTGAGATTGGCAGAGGGAGGAAGCTGTGGGGAAGGCAGGCTTCTAGCACTTCCCTCTCTCAGCAGGGGCAGTGGTTTCTGTCCTTCAGGGACACGAAAGCACACAGATTGTCAGCTTCCTCCCTGGCCAGGCAGCAGCAACAGTGGCATAGGCAGTTCAGACCACTGAGGACTGGGCTCCCAGAATGGCTGCAGGCTGCAGCTGGATTGCTCAGGTGAGGGAGGGGGCAGATGCGCCACAGACTTGCCTCTAGGAGGGGCAGGTTTCTTTCAGTTGAGGCAGGCAGCTGGGGATGTAAACTGCTCACTCTGCCCTCCCTCAGTGGTGGCAGAGATTGTGGTGGGAGCCCCAGAGCAGGACAAAGACCTCTGGGTGCTGGGCTTTCCGAATGGCTTTCTGAAGAGCTCAAAAGCCTGTGGAACTGTCTGCAGCTACTCAGGGCTCAACATTTTATGTGACTTCACCCAAGTTTGATCAATGCTTCTGTGTACTCTCTAGGTAGCTCCTTGTCTTACTTTGGGGGCCCATGGAGGCCTATGGGTTCTCCTGTAGCTAGGGGTTTAAAAGTACTTGGCAGGAGTGTGGAAACTCAGGAATCTGTCACTCAGTCTTTCTCTGCATCAGGGAACTTGTCCCATCTTCCTGCTGATCCCAGCTGAGAAGAGTGTCTGGCTTTGTTTGTCTCTGCTTCCCAATTTCTGTCACTTCTCTTCTGGATTTCAGTATTTTATCTTAGATTTTCCATTTGAAGGGTGACTATCTAGTCACTAATTTTGATCCTTCTCCATGAGAGACACACACTAGTTGCATTTAATTAGCCATCTTGTTCCAGAACCCATCCAATTCTTCACAAGAATTTTGATGTACTTTGTCTTTTCTAGATAGTATTAATTTCTGAGAGATCAGAACATTTAAAATAAATGTTAAAAGGACCATACATAAACACTGGAAAATACTGCTAAGAAAAATTTTCCCTGACATTCAGAAGATTTTCTTCCAATAGTGAAAAAATGAGTCTTATTGGCTTCAAGCAAACTTTTTGACTTATAGCAGTGAGAAGAATATGCCCCCCAAATAGCACTGGCACATGTTGGAAACACTACTAGTCATTCGTTTAAAGGTTGTTGTGCTTTCCTGCTTATGGTGTTTTTACTAAAGAGCTGTTCATGAACAAAAGTTGCTGACTTATTAGTTTTTTAATGCTATAATATGCTGGGGAAGTGTAGGGGGAGGTATGTTGAAAACTGAAAACCCCCTGCCACATCTTCTGGCAGGGCCTCTTGAAGAGAGAATTTGTGTGACTGGGGGAGGGAGAGCAAAGTGATTGTGGGATGTTGAATTGGAACTCAATGCTGCCCTGTCATAGTGGAGACATAGGGCAGACTTCTGCCCTTTCCCATGGAGGAAGCATTAGACATGCCTGAGCCAGAGGGGAATCCTCCACTTTAGCAATGTGAACCAGAGTTCCAGCTCGCTCCACTACCAGCTGACAAAAGTGGCCTTGGGCCTGGAATAAATTTGAAAGGCAGTCAGGACACACGCACTGTATAACTAGGGCAAGTCCTGCGGCTGTACAAGGTTCAGAGCCAGTGGAATTGGGGTGCATGTGACTCAGTGTGACACCAGCTATGGTGACCAAGGGAGTGGTTACATCACCCCTCCCCCAATTCAAGGCAGTGCAGCTCAGGAAGAGAGTTCTTCCACTTGGGAAAAGGAAAGGGAAAATACAGAGACCTTTGTCTTGCACCTTGTTTACCAACTCAGCCACCGTAAAGTATCAAGTAGATTCCTGAAGTCCCCAATTCCAGAACATTGTTCCCAGATGGCATTTTTCAACCCACCTTTGGCTAGGAAGGATACTGCTGTCCTGAAAGGAAGGACTTAGTCCTGACAAGATTCAGTGCTTGCTGGACTAAGGAGTACTTGGGCCTTGAATAAACATCGGCAGTAGACAGGCAGTAGTGATCATGGGCCCTAGGTGAGAACCAGTACTATGCTTGACTTAGGTGTGAACCAGTATAGTCCCAGCTGTGGTGTCCCTGGGAGCACTCGCACCACTCCTCTCCCAGTTCCAGGAAGCCCAGTATGGAAAGTGGGACTCTTTCTGTTTGGGGGACAGTGAGTGAAAAGAGTGAGAGACTTTGCGTGGTAATTCAGGGAATTCTCTTGTATCTTACCCCAGCCCAGGAAGGTGGTACCACAAGGAGTCTGCAAGAGTTGCACAATTACTGGGCTTGGGGTGCCCCCTAGTGCTGGTATGGATGCAGTGACTAAAGACTTAGATCACAACACTCAAGTCCCTTTGAATACCTGGAAAGCTTTCTCAGAAAGGACAGGTACAAACAAACCCAGACAATGAAGATTAGAATAGATACCTAACTCTCCAATGGCCAGACATCAACAAACATCAGGAACATCAAGGAAAACAGGACCTCACCAAAAGAACTAAATAAGACACCAGCAGCAAATCCTGGAGTGATGGAGATAAGTGACCTTTCAAACAGAGAATTCAAAATAGCTACTCTGGGGAAGCTCAGTGAACTTCAAGAGAAATTTTAAAAAGAGATTGCAATAATAAAAAAGAAGAAATTCTGGAGTTTCACTGTTCATTTGACAAACAAAAATGCAACAGGGTCTCTCTATAGCAGAATTGATGAAGCGGAGGAAAGAATTAGTGAGCTTAAAGACAGGCCATCTGAAAATATATAATCAGAAGACAAAAAAGAAAAGAAAAAGAATGAAGCATACCTATAAGAAAATAGCCATATAAAGGGAAATCTAAGGGTTATTGGCCTTAGAGAGGAGGTAGAGAGAGAGAGATTAGGGTAAAAAGTTTACTCAAAGCTATCCTAACAGAGAAATTTCTAATGTTAGAGAAAACTATCATATTTAGCTACCAGAAGGTCATAGAACATAAAACAGATTTCACCCAAATAAGACTATCTCAAGACATTTACTTATCAGACTTCCAAAGGTTACGGAAAAGGATAGGATCCTAAGAGCAGCCGGAGAAAAGAAACAAAAATATATATAGGAGCTCTAATACATCTGGCAGCAGACTTCTTGGTGAAAATCCTACAGGCTAGGAGAGAATGGCATGACATATTCAAAGTGCTGAAAGAGAAACCAACAAAAACTTTAATCCTAGAATATTATACCCTGCAAAATTATCCTTGAAACATGAAGGAAAATAAAGACTTTCCCATACAAACAAAAGCTGAGGGATTTTTGTCAACACCAGGGCAGTCCTACAAAAAAATGCTAAAGTAGTGGAGGTATGGTAAGTTTGGTACACACACACAACCCCACATGACTGTGTATAAAACATCTATTATATGTATAAAATAAAAAAGTATATAAATATATATTTAAAATATGCTAAAGGGAATTCTTCAATCTGAAAAAATAAGATGTTAACAAATGGAAATAAATTATCTGAAGGTATAAGATATGGAGAAAGGAGAACCATAGTACACTGTTGATGGGTATGTAAATCGGTACAACCACTAAGAAGAACAGTATGGGGGTTCCTCAAAACAACTAAAAGCATAATTACCGTATATCCCAGCAATCCAACTGCTAGTTATATATCCAAAGGAAAGGAAATCAGCATACCAAAAAGATAACTGCACCCTCATGCTTATTGTAGCACTATTCACAATAGCTAAAATATGGAATCAACCTGTCAATCAACAGATGAATGGATAAAAAAACTGTAGTATATATTATTATTCAGCCATTAAAAAATGGAATCCTGTCATTTGCAACAATGTGGATAGAACTGGAGTTCATTATGTTGAGTGAAATAGGTCCAGCACAGAAAGAGAAATTTCACATGTTCTCACTCATATGTGGGAGCTAAAACCTTTTTAAAACAATTGATTTTATGGAGATAGAGAGCAGAATGATGGTTACCAGAATCTGGAAAGGGTAGAGGGGAGAGGGGATAAAGTGGGGATAGTTAATGGGTGCAAAAATATAGTTTGATAGAATGAACAAGGTCTAATATCTGGTAGCTCAACAGGGTGACTATAGTCAATAATATATTGATACATCACATGTACTCCATAAAAATATATAGCTATTATGTACCCATAATAAATAAAAATTAAAAATAACAAATAACAATAAACTTATTGATGTCTCATGAGCCAATATATTTCCTCTTTTACCTTGAGTTAAGTCTCTGCCCCTTGCATCTGAGAAAAAACATAAGTAATACAGAGTTTGGGGAAGTAGTAAGTACCCACCCAGCTGGACTGAAAAGTCAATAGTCCTTATTATTATATAAAGGAGTAAAGTACTTGATTAAATTAGATGTTGAGCACATGGCTTTAGCTCTAAGAGATAGCTAGCTGTAAAAAACTTGAGAAAGTGTCAACACATTGGAGTTATTACAGCCCGCAGCAATGGGTTGTAAGATTGAGACAACTTATAATAGTCTCTGAAAAATTATACAGATCAGCATAGGTATATTAATGCTTTCTCAAATCAGTTTTATTGAAGTGTAATTTACCTATTATAAATCTCTCTATTTTAAGTGTGCATTTCAATGAGTTTTGACATATATATGTCTCAAGTATGATCAAGATATACACTATTTCTGTCATTCCCCCAAATTCTCTTGTCTTTTTGTAGTTACATCACCCCACCCCAGTGGGGGAAAGAAAACCCTTCTTACTCATTCGCTGGGCTCTGAGCCTCTTTGGGTTTGATCCATGCTGCTCTCTGATTCTCTCTATCCTCTTCTTTCTCAGCTTCACAGTTTTTCTTCATGGGGTCCCCAGTCATTTCTGTAGTCTCTCTCTGTAACCCACACCTGTGCTGTGACTCCTCTCCACTCTCCTCAGTCTGATATTCTATCCTCCAGTTGGGAAGGTACAACAAGCAATGTCTCTAGTCAGCCATCTTGGCTCAGAAGCCATAAGATTATTAAAAATGGATCACAGACATAAATGTAAAACACAAAAGTGTAAAACTTCTAGGAGTTAACATAGGAGGAATTCTAGATCAACTTGAATTTGGCAATGACTTTTTGGATGCAACACCAAAGGCACGATACCTTAAAGAAAGAATTGATAAACTGGACTTCACAGAAATTAAAAATTTCTGTTCTGTGAAAGACTCTGTCAAAAGAATGAAAACACAAGCCACAAATTAGAAGAAAATATTTCTAAAAGATGCATCTAATAAAGGGTTGTTATTCAAAATAATGCATTAATTAAAACTAAATAATAAGAATACAAACAAACTGATTTAAAAATGGGCCAAAGACCTTAACAGACACCTTACTAAAGAAAATACACAGATGGTAAATAAGCATATGAAAACATGTTCCAAGTTTGTTTTTTTATCAATATAGTTTTGTCTATTTTAAACTCATTGCATTTGCATATTAATTTTAGAATCAGCTTTACATTATCTACAAGAAGTCCTGTTGGAAATATGGTTAATATTGCTTTGCACCTATAGATTAAATTGGGAATAATTTAATTTTTCAAATTATAGGATTTTCTAATCTACAACGATGATATATCTCTTGTCTTCTTGTTTTTTGCAACTGTACTATTTTAATCTATTTATTAATATTTAAAATACATAATATGGTGTTTTGATATCCTTGTCTTTTTATTATTTTTTATTATTTTTATTTTTATTTCAAGATATTATGAGGGCACAAACATTTTGATTACATTTTATGTCTTTGCCTCACCCAAGCGAGAATTAGAGGCATGCCCTTCCCCTCTACAATGCTCACTGCATCCATTAGTTGTCACTTTACCCCCGCCAACCCCCTAATCCCTGGAGAGTATTACTACCGTGTGAGCACCACAGCGTTGATCAGTCAGTGCCAATTTGATGGTGAGCACATGTGGAGCCTATTCTTCCAATCTTGTGATACTTCACTTCTGATAATGGGCTCAAGCTCTATCTAGGAAAATATAAGAGGTGCTAGATCACTGTCATTTCTTATTATTGAGTAGTATTTCATTGTATACATATACCAAATTTTAATAATCCACTCATGAATTGACAGGCACTTGGGTTGTTTCCACATCCTTGCAATAGTGAATTGTGCTGCCATAAACATTTGGGTGCAGATGTCTTTATTATGTCTTTATTATAGAATGTCTTTTGCTCTTTTAGGTGGATGCCTAATAGCGCTATGGCTGGATTGAATGGTATTTCTATTTTTAGCTCTTTGAGGTATCTCCAAATTCTTTTCCACAGAGGTTGCACTAATTTGCAGTCCCACCAGCAGTGTAAGAGCATTCCTGTCTCTCCACATCCTTGCCAGCATTTGTTGTTTTGGGATTTTTTGATAGAGGCCAATTTCACTGGGGTTAGGTGATATCTCATTGTGGTTTTGATTTACATTTCTCTAATGATTAAAGATGTTGAGCATTTTTTATATGTTTCCTGGCCATTATTCTGTCTTCTCTTGAAAAGTTTCTGTTCATTTCCTTTGCCCATTTGTTGATGGGGTTGTTTGATTTTTTTTTTTAAGTTCTAGATAGATTCTTGTCATTGCTCTTTATAGGATTTGTAGACAGGAAATATTTTCTCCCATTCTGTAGGCTATCTATTCACTCTAATGATAGTTTCCTTGGCTGTGCAAAAGCTTTTTAATTTGATCAGATCCCATTTATTTATTTTTGTTGCTATGCTGCTGTGATTGCTTTGGGGGTCTTCTTCAAAAAATTCTTTGCCTAGGCTGATGTCTGAAAGGGTCTTCCCAACATCTTCTAAAATTCTTAAGTTTCATGCCTTAGGTTTAAGTCTGTTATACATCTTGAATTGATTTTTGTGAGAGGTGGGGATCCAGTTTCAATCTTCTGCATGTAGTTATCCAGTTTTCCCAGTACCATTTATTGAAAAGAGATTCTTTTCCCCAGTTTATATTTTTGTCTGTCTTGTCAAAGAAGATTAGATTACCATATGTGGATGGTTTCATCTTTGGATTCTCAGTCCTGTTCCAAAGGTCTATGTCTGATATCCCTGTCTTCATATACATATACATGGTGAAGTGCTTACTACAGTCAAACAAATTAGCATATCCATAATATAACATAGTTACTTACCTATATTTTTGCGGTAAGAGTACCTAAAATCTACTTTTTTTGTTAAATTGCCAGTATATAATACAATATCATTAACTATAGTCCTTATGGTACACAGTTGATCTCTAAATTTATTCATCCTACATAACTGCAATTTTGTACCCTTTGACCTACAGCTTCGCCCTTTCTCACCACTACACTGGAAACCACTGTTCTACTCTCTGTTCCTAAATTTTCTATTTTTCTTTAAATGTTTCACATATAAATGAGATCATGTAATATTTTTCTTTCTGTGTCTGGCTGATTTCACTTTAAAGTTCTCCTGGTTCATCCATGTTGTTACGAATGGTAGGAATTTCCTCTTTATTAAAACAAAATAATATTTCATTTAGGTATATATTATGTATATGCACCACAGCTTCTTTATCCATGGTCTTGGGAGCATTCATGTATTGTGTCCCAGCTTTCCTGAGGCTCAGCTATGGCTCCCTGACCAATTTTAGAATAAGTGAGTTAATAAACTCCTCCCTTTGTGACTCATTATTTTTCTTGTGTTTCTGATACTAATCACAAGAAGACTAATTCATATACCAATAATCTTTAGGCAATATTGGAATCTTTTGAAATCTGTCAGTGATAATGTATGTCAACCAATGATAAAGCAAAGTGAAGCTTGGTGAAGTAAAGACACAACCAAAAGAAAGAATCATTGGAAATACACGTTCAAGTCTTTCCAAATATCTACTTTGGAACTTTTTGACTAATAGCTGTTCAGTATACGTCAGTTACATACCAGGGAGAACTGGGCAAAATGATACACATTCCATAATGGAAAGAAATAGATATTAAATCCTTAAGCACTTTTCTTTCAGTCATTTAACATTAAGATGATTCATGTGTGAAGCATAAGCTTTCATTTTAGATTTTTATTTTCATGTACCTTAATTGAACAATGACTTCCACTGTATGCTCCTGTTATCAATGAACAATGACAATCAATAATATCACACTACCAATGAATAAAGAGGAAAAATTCTATTTTCTCTATACAGATTTTTTTATTTTTTATTTTTATTTTACAAAGATATGAAAGGGGTAAGCAATTCTCTCCCCACAGTGGATAGCCACAGCAAGCCTCAGCTCCCAGTAGATGCATGATCACGAGGGTAAACAACCAATACATGTTGCGTTCCTAAAGAACACTATGCCTGCTAAACCATCAGCAAATGTCAATACCCCAGTGCATTCTACCAGTTATTCTTGAGCCTCATCTGAAGAAAGAGAAACTGATAATCCTGTCATCCGTATTGTCTAGCAATTAATTTTAGTTGAATGTTTTAAATACTCTCAGGCCACAAGTGCTTTTAGCTGTGTATGTTAATGGTGAATACTCATACAACTATTCCATTTTTCACTTTCAATATATTATTCAGTAAGTTACTTGAGATATTACACACTTTATTATAAAATGGTCCTTATGTTAGATGATTTTGCCCAGCTGTAGGCTAATGTAAGTATTCTGCACATGTTTAAGGTAGGCTAGTCTAATGATGTAATGTAGGTTAAGGGTATTAAATGCATTTTTGACTTATAGTATTTTCAGTTTACAATGGGTTTATCGGGATGTAACTCTACTATAAGTCAAGGAGCATCTGTACTTTGCTTGTCTTTTATGCGTCCTGACAGAAATGTTAAAATAATAAAAATAAAGTTGGGTACTTTGGGTATGGCAATTTTGGACAGAAATATGTATTACAAATTAAATCAGTACATTTTTATGATAATGAATTTCATTACATATGTTATATAGAACACATAAAACACTATGCAAAATGTGGTGATTAGTAATCCTGGTTTTCTGTTTGATAGTTTCTTAAAAATATTAAACATATAAACTGAGAAGAGCCTTTTGTAGTGTTTTGAAATGCACATCAAGTCAGTAATTTCATAGCAGTTTTACCACTCTGGGATTATGTTTGAGTTATGATTTTGCAACAGTCAGTGGCAGTATTCAAAATAATACAAAATACTTTGGTGAAATCTATGCTGCTTTATCTGAAACTCTAATGAATCTAGTCAACTAGTTGGATCAATCAAAACTTAGTTTTACTTTAGAAAGAAAACAAATGTAAATTTTCAGAGTTTGTGATCAATGCTTGTGATCAAAGACAGCAATTCTACTAAATATACTTAGAAGGAATTTGTGCATGTGTATGCGTGTGTGTCTGGTTTCCTTAGCTCCTGTGAAGGCATTTTCATACATAGACAGTTGTTCAAATTGATGTTTCTGTTGGGGAACAATTGCTGTAGGGTCCTTCGCTTCCATCTGGCTCTGCCCTTTTCCCTTGAATTCTATTAACTATATTAAAAATTATTTTGTGACCCCAAATATGAACTTTCTTGGTTAAATATTCTGTACGCATTTGGATTTACTATGTATTTTGCTGTTGGTAGTGAAGTGCTTCACCATTAATTAGGTTAAGTTGTTCAACAGTGTTGTTCAACTTATCTATTTTTGTATTTATTTTCTGTCTACTTTTTCTGTCATTTATTTAGAAGTAATTTTAAAATCTTCAATAATAATTGTGGGCTTTTTCTTTTCTGCATATAGTTTTACCAGCTTTTGTTTCATATATTTTGAAACTGTTTTTAGAACATCTTCTTTAGGATTGTTAGGCCCTTTTGCTTAATTGACAACCTTTTCATCATGAAATGAACTTTTTATCTCAAATAATCATCTTTGCTCTGGAAGCTACTTGTCTGAGATTAATATAGCCAGTCTAGGTCTTTTTGACTCAAGTTAGCATGGTATATTTTTTCTATCCTTTTATTATCAATCTATTTGTTTCTTTGCATTTAAGTCAATATATAATAGGAAATATATGTAATTGTGTCCTGCTTTTTTTCAATGTAAAAATATTTGTGATTTTCACACCATTTACAGTTACTATGATTATTGAAATGCTTTAGTTTAAAATCTTTTTGCTAGTTGTTCTCTAACTGTCCTCTTTTACTTTGTTACATTTTTTCTCTTTTCTGCCTTATTTGATTGTGCATTTTTAATTATTCTATTTTTATGTGTTTTTCTGGCTCATTAGCTATAATTGTTATTTTTGTAATTGCTTTAAGATTTATAGTACAGCAGTCCCTCATTGTCCATGGCTTTGGTTTCCATGGTTTCAGTTACCCACAGTCACTTGTGGTCCAAAAATACTAAATGGAAAATTTCAGAAATTAGTAAGTTTTAAATTTTGTACTGTTCTGCATAGCTTGATGAAATCTTATACCATTTTCATTTGTCCAGTAGGGGACATGAATCATCCCTCTGTGATGTCCTTTAACATTATGAGGGTAAATGCTACCTACTCACTAGTTACATAGTAGCCATCCTGGTTATCAGCTTGATAGATCACAAGAAAAATAAGGGTGAGTTTAGTACAATGAGATTTTAAGAGAGACAGAGACAAAGAGACACAGAAAGAGAACAAGACCATATTCACACAGCTTTTATTGCAGTATATTGCTATAATTATTTTTTTATTATTACTGTTGTTAATTTCTTACTGTGCCTAATCTATAAATTAAACTTTATAATGGTTATGTATGTATGGGAAAAAAACATAGTACATATAGTGTTCAGCACTATCCATGGTTTCAAAAACCCACTGAAGGTCTTGGAAATGTATTCCCCAAGGATAAGAGGGGAATACTGTACACATCTTTAACTTATTATAGTCTTCCCTAAAGTGATTTATATCATTTTATAAAATATATGAAAATCTTATGATAGTATACTTCCATATATCCACTCCTGGTCTTTATATTAATAATATTATTGTCATGCATTTAAGTAAATTATATGCTATAAATTCTTCAATATATGGTTACTTTTATTTAGACAGATAATTATCTTTAAAAATGATTAAACAATAAGAAAGCATATATTTACCCATGTAGTTAATACCTCTTGCTCTTCATTTATTTGTGTATACCTAGATTTCTATCTTGTATCATTTTTCCTTTGCCTGAATGACTTCATTTAACATTTCTTTCAGTTCAGGTATACTGGTGAAGAATATTTTCAGCTTTTTTATCTGAAAATGTCTCTTTCCTCTTCATAGTGTAATATATTTTCACTGGGTATACAATTGCAGGTTGTTAATTATTTTTCCTTTCAGTATTTTCAAGGTATTTCTCAACTGTCTTCTAGTTTACATTATTTCCAATGTGAAAGATTTTGCCATTATTTTCTTATTTCTCTTCATATAATGTTACCTTTTTCTCTGGCTGTTTTTAAGATTGTCTCTTAAAAGTCTTAAAAGGTTTTAAGCAATTTGATCATGATGTTCCTTGGTATAGTTTTCTTCATGTTTTTGAGCTTGCATTTTGTTGCACTTATTGGCTATTCATATTTAATTTTTCGTCAAATTTGTACTTACTTTAAGTGTTATTTGTTCATTTTTTGGTCTCCTTGTATCTTTTCTCTCCTTTGGAGACTCCAGTTATATCTATATTAGTCACCTTTAGTTGTTCCACAGTTCAACAATGCTCTTCTACATCTTATTTTATTATTATTTTTCTCCTCTTTTTTTTTGATAATTTCTATTGCTCTTTTCCACTTTACCATCATTGAAACATAAAGGAAGGAAAATATAGGTGCAAGCATCTTAGGCTAGTTTGTGGTCTGAGAAAAATTTGGCAAAGAGTTTGGGGAAGTGCTTGAGCCAAAGTCAGTTGTTAGAGAAATCTCCTTTCTCCCAGAAATAGTTTTGCCTTAGTATCATCGCCATGCTCAGTCACTGACTGGAAGCAGCCCATGGCCTGGTTAAAATGTAATACTTTATTTCAAAATGAAGCACTTGGATCTTGGTTAGTCACAACTCCACATAGGTACCACATATATATTGGCATTCTGAAACTACTTTCCTAACATTCTGGAATTGAGGAAATGAGTAGATATATTGTGGATCATAGAAGCAGTTTTATCAATATCAGAAAAGAGAAGTTAAAAATATAGAAAGGAGGAAACATAGGTTGTATTTTGTTATTGTGTTTGAATTGGAGTAATCAACATGAACTCGTACTTTTAAATATATATATTTATATAAGTATAGAAATATATATTTATATAAGTGTAGAAATATATACAGATATGTATGCATGTGAAATACACATAATTAAACATATATGCACATACATATATTTCCTAGAAACATAAAGCATTCCTAGCATACTAATCTTGGTTTTGGAGTATTATTTTTGACTGAAAAGAACAGCTGCTTGGTTAATTAGCTTACTCCAGGACTTGGGCTGTGAACATTCAGTATGATCCTGGAATTATGTTATTGGGCTAGAATACATGGAAGTATCAAATAATTATATATATGTATACATACATTTATATTCATATGAATATTATAAATA
The DNA here is from genome assembly GCF_020740605.2 of Lemur catta. Classification (NCBI taxonomy): domain Eukaryota; kingdom Metazoa; phylum Chordata; class Mammalia; order Primates; family Lemuridae; genus Lemur; species Lemur catta. Next base: position 69,957,118 of record NC_059129.1, on the reverse strand, counting down.
TATATGTACAACTATACTTATATAAATATTAAATTTATAATATATTATAAATATTCATATATAATACATATATAATATATATTTATATATGCCCCAAAAGCCACATTAATGGTGCTCCCACTAGCCAAATCTAGGAGAAATTGAATATTGAAACAAATAAATAATGATAATTACAGCAATGGATTATGACCTATTGAAAAAATGAGAATTTATGTGTCCATATTAATGTTATTAACTTATAACTAAACATAAAAATAGCAAGAATGAGGAATTTTATCCTTCGAGTATAAAGATAATAATTAAATGTAGAAGAAATGATGGGGTTAGCAAACCATCATTTGACAACCGTCAGGATAATAACTGATTTATATAAAAATCATTAAAGGACACTATGAATACAGGCATAAGATTATTGAGTATCAGTATTTTTCCCAATATTAAAATATCTCTCCACAAAATAATCATTTATTCAAAAGAAAAAAATTGTAATTTTTCTGTAGAGGAGACTGGTAGAAGCCACATTTATCAAGTGATCAAAATTAACCTCATTGCAATGGGTCAAATTCAAACCTTGTAAGTTGCAGAGAGAAAAACATGATTTCTGCGATATTTCTGTCAAAGATACATGATCCAATGAGGAACATTGGGCAAATCTAAATTAAGGAACATATTAAAAATGACTTCTCTATACTATTCAAAAATTGCAAAGTTATACAAGACAAAATAAGACCCAATAACAGAGATGAAAGGAAATTACAGAGACAAAAAAATTGAATGTAGTACATGATTCAACATTTTATTTTGCTATAAAGGACATTATTTGTACAATTGCAGAAACTGAATAAGGTTTATAGATGAGATACTGACATTGTGTCGGTTTTAATGTTTCTGATATTGGTAATTAAACTTTAGTTATGTCTTTATTTTTAGGAGAATATCTTTGTTTTTAGGAAAAACATGCTGATATATTTAGGGTAGCAGGACATAATATTTGCAACTTAATCTCAAATGATTTAGAAAAAATTCTAAACAGAAAGTGAGAGATACTATAAAGGATAGATTGTAAAATGTTAATGGGGGGGGATTCTGAGTGTACAATTCCTTTACTTATTCTTGTAAATTTTTGTAAGTTTGAAAATGAGCCAACATGCAAACATTTTTAAAAAGTAAAATTAAAGTGCTACATGCTTTAAGATTACCAATAACATTTGAATTTCTGGAGGAAAGCTATGTTCTACAAGATTGGAGACAGAAGGTTTATTTAATAGACACATAGGAAAATAAAGAGGCATGGTTTAGTCAAATCACTTCAGGTCATTGCAATTTTATTGAGTATATGCTATATGTTTGGCAGTGTGCTCAAAGGTGAGAAATCAAAGGAGGATAAGAACAGAGATACAAACAATTTAGGATGTTATTATATGACATGGAAGTGATGGATGAAGATCCCAACCACATTTTCTTTCCATTTAGAAACATACTTGATCTGAGAGATACACCAATGACCTGGCTACTGGTTGGATAGGTGAGAATGAGTCACAAGAGAGAAATATTTGAGAAGTTGTCAAGAACAAATAAGTTTTCACTAGTGTGCTTCTGAAATGAATTATAGAGTTTGCTTTTGAATAACAACTTCTGCAAAAAGCAATTTTGTTGGAAAATTCATTTCAGCAAACATATTTTTGCTGGAAAATGATACCTTAATTGAGTATGTGGTATTATTTTACATTTTTATGCAAATAATTCATATGTATTATCTCTTAGTATGTAAATTATTGACAAAAAAGAAAATGTGAATGTTTTCTTGTGGAAAACAATGAGACAAATTTTAATTCATATTTACTAATTTCTCATATTTATAAGGTGCTTATATTGTAGTAGACGCTCTTCTAGAATCTGGACTACTATAAAAAATACTCTAACATAACTGAGAATTCATTGAAAAATCTTTAAAATGATTACCTTAAAAGTGTCTTATCTTTGTTATTTTGTTAAAATACACAGCAAATTAAAAGTGTTACAATCTCTCTAGGTTGAAAAGAATTACATCTTGTTTTTATATTTTTACTAGAGAAATTATGCAGGCAGTATATCATATTAATAAAATGGAATGGTTAAATTGTAAATTCATATAAATATTTTGTGAGGGTCATTTATATGCCAAAGTTGTATAAGCCAGTGTTTATTCCTTGACAAACAATGTTAAGAACTTTTCAAGCTAACTGTGTTTCTTTGCTTTCTTCTGGCTCAGCAAATTAAGAGATAGGCTTTTTTGGGAATTAAATGAATTGATTTCACTTCTAATTTAAAATTGTTTATTCGATAGCTCTCCTGAGTACCAGTGTTTCTGTCAAATTCTGAGTTCTGATTTTCATTTGACCAAATGCAATCAGCATAATTGTGGTTTCAGCGGACAACATATGAGAAAGAGGAGTTTGGGGACAATGGTATTGAGTTGTGTTGATTAATTAGCTTGATATTTCTGCACAGAAATTCAAACAAGGAGATGAAAATATCTATTTTCAATGAAAGAGAGAAGTCAGGGTTATAGATTTCTAATATCCATTTGTTCATTCCTTCATTAAACTAATATTTATTTGTTGCTTACTATGCACCCAAAACTTCTGTATATGTTATAATTATGAAGGTTGACATATAAAGCCACATGAATATAAGAAATTTCCAAAGAAATTACAATGTTGGAAGACAGGAGAGTAGGATCAAGGACTAATCCCTGTAAAATAACTACCCTTATACACCATATAACAACATTTTGGTAAATGATGAACCACATATATGACAGTGGTCCCATAAGAATTTATAATAACACTATATTATTACTGTATATTTTCTATGTTTAAATATGTTTAGCTACACAAATACTTACTATTGTGTTACAACTGGCTAGAGTATTCAGTACAGCAACATGCTGTTTGGGTTTATAGTCTAGGAACAATAGGCTATACCGTATAGCCTAGGTGTGTATTAGGCCTGAGGTCCCCACCCCCAGGCCATGGACCAGGCCGCAGAGGTCTGTCCCCCCTCCCCGACACCCTACCCCCTTTCATGGAAAAATTGTCTTCTGTGAAACCTAGGAAGGGAGGGACACAAAGCAGGAGGTGAGAGGGAGCAGGTGAGCAAATGAGCAAAGCTTCATCTCTATTTACAGTGGCGTCCCATAGCTTGTATCACTACCTGAACTCCGCCTCACACCCCCAATCCATGCAGAAATTGTCTTCCATGAAACTTGTCCCTGGTGCCAAAAAGGTTGGGGACTGCTGTATAATAAGGCTGTGCAGTTTAGGTTTGTGTAAGTACACTCTTGTGATGTTGGCACAACAATGACATCGCCTTATAATGCATTTCTCAGAATGTATCCCTATTGTAAAGTGATGCATGACTGTATATCTAAGATTTGAAAAAGGCCCTAGATGGTTACAGGGCATTTTCAGAGAAACAGAGGAAGACAAGGAAAAAAAAAAGGGAAAAATAAAGTCCCTACCACAGAAATCTTAAGTGTGATTCCCGCCACAGCATCAAACGATTTACAAAGTCCTACAGTGACTGAAAAGCTCGGATTGTAAGAAAAAGCTAAATATTTGCCAAATAATAGTAGCTCAATTAGTGAATTTTACAAAGGTTAGTATAGAGTGCTGGGAACTGAAGCAAAGTTTCAAAGATTTAAGGGAGAAAAACATCACGATAGCTAGAGAACTGAGAATAAATTATTCTTTAAAGGTATTTAGCAAGGAACCCCTATATTGCGTTACATAATGGCTGTACCAATTTACATCCACACCAACAATGTACTAAGCTCCCCTTTTCTAAGTCAGCCAGAAACAGAAAGAAAAATAACTGCATTGTCTTAGTTATGTGGAATCTAAGAGCTGAACTCACAAAAGCAGAGCATAGAATGGTGGTTACTGGGGGCTGTGGTGGGAGTGGGGGTGGGGACAATGAGGAGACATTGGTGGTCAAAGGTACAAAGTTGCAGTTATATGGGATGAATAAGTTTTAGAGATCTATTGTACAGCACTTGTATTGTATACTTGTAATTTGCTACGACAGTAGATCTTAAGTGTTTTCACCCCTCCACACACAGGTAACTAGGTGAAGAGATGCGTACGTTAATTAGCTTGACTGTAGTAATTAGTTCACCATTTCCATGTAAGTCAAAACATCCCCTACACCTTAAATATATAAAATTTTGTGTAAAAGTTTTAAAAATAAAGATATTTAGTAAGGAAGAAAAGTAGAAAATTTACAGTAGCTGAAGAGGAAGAGGTTAGTGGAAGGAACGTGGGGAGTTGATTTATTAGGAAAGGCTCATGAAGAATATATTACTGTGGCAGCTGCTTTAATATTTATTGATTTATTACTGAGAGAAGTGAAATGTACTTTTAGAGAAAGCTGGAGAACTTGGTGGGATATGAGGGTCTGTTACTTACCCTACAATGCCCAATATGTAAAGTGGACAGACCCATTCAAGGAAAAAAAATAGTAACGTGATCATAAGAAAATAAGAATTTCTATCCTTTAAGGATGCAATAAGATAATTGTGAGAAGATATTTTCAAGTCATATATCTGGTAGGAGTTTATTGTCTAAATATCCTAAACAGAAAATCATTAAGAATCGGATAAAGAGGCCGGGCACTGTGGCTCACGCCTGTAATCCTAGCACTCTGGGAGGCCGAGGCGGGTGGATTGCTCGAGGTCAGGAGTTCGAGACCAGCCTGAGCAAGAGCGAGACCCCGCCTCTACTAAAAATAGAAAAGAAATTATACAGACAGCTAAGAACATATATATATATATAGAAAAAATTAGCCGGGCATGGTGGTACATGCCTATAGTCTCAGCTACTCGGGAGGCTGAGGCAGGAGGATTGCTTGAGCCCAGGAGTTTGAGGTTGCTGTGAGTGAGCTAGGCTGACACCACGGCACTCACTCTAGCCCAGGCAACAAAGCAACACTCTGTCTCAAAAGAAAAAAAAAAAAGAATCGGATAAAGAAACCAGTAGGAAAGAATAAAAGACATAAGCAAATATTTCATAGTAGACAAAACATTAATGGCAAGTAAATATATGCACCCGTTGAACACCTTTAATAATCAAAAAATGCAGTGCAAAGTCAAGATGGCATGTAAACTCCACAGGATTCTCAAAAATTAAAAAGTCTGATAATATCAATTTTCATTGACTATTGCAGCAATAGGGATGTTTATCTACTACTCTTGGGAGGATAAATTAACATAATTACTTTGGAAACATTACCTAGCAAAGTTGGAGGTGTACATACGTAAAACCTAGTAATTCTTTTGCAAGGGCTATAATTGAGAACATTTCCAAATGTGCACCAGGACATATTAAAAAATATTCATAGTGCATTGCTTGGAATTAGCAAAAATGAAAGCAACTTAAATGTCTACAAGCAAGGGAATGATAAAATAAATTATGGCATATTAGGATATAATATAAAGTACAGCAATCCACATTAATAGGTCTTAAACTCAGAAGAATAATATTGAACAAATAAAGCAATTAGGAGAAGAAAAATGTACAGTATTATTCTATTTTTTTAAGTGCAAATTATAACTAAAGAAAAATATTTTTTAGGGATGTATACATAGTTATTAATCTATGAAGTGACACAAGGAAACAATAAACTTTTAGAATAACAGTTGACTCTGAACAAGGAGAAATGGAGACTTCACAGGAAGGAGCATAGAAGATTCTCAAAGGTATTGTCAATGGTCTATTTCTTAATCTCTGTGGTAGACACCTGGGCCTTCTTTATGTGATATTTCATATAATCTCTGCAGGTATGATATTATATATTTAATATAATTAATTTTAAGATACAATGAATAGAGATATCCAGATCATGTCTTCATAAATTCTAGTGCAATCTTTCAGAAAGATGATATCTTCACAGTATAAACTGTTGTCACCCTTTCTAATGCCTCTCAAGTATACATATCTGTCACTAATATTTTCAAATATAGTGGTAATATTTTTATTGAATACTTTTTTATCCTGTCTGAAGCACCATTTAGATGTAGGTAAAATATAGAAAAAGACCTACTAGACATTTATGAGTACAAAACTTTTATTGGAGGCCATAGTATAAAATTATATTTAGTATTGCATTGGACAATCTGAATTTAAATATCAGTTCTCACAGTTTCTGGTTGTTGTATTCTTAGGGAACTCCTTCTCATTCTTATTTTTTGCAGCTTGCTAATGTCTAAAATGGGGATAACAAGAGCAGTCCCACAAGACTGTGTAGTTTTGCCTTTTGGAAAAGGTAGCCAGCGGCAAGAAGAGGCAGAGAAGAGAATACATATTAAATATTGAAAACATGATTCTTGAGGATAAATAGAATAGTCAGCTCTATTTTAATATTCTCATTATAAAAAACTAAAACAGATGTTTTTGTTTATAGAATTTATGCCATATTTGTGACCTGGAATTTTAAAACATATCATGTTATAGGAAAAAAGGCGAATGAACATTTCCTAGAGAACTTTGAGAATGGTAACTAAATTATGCATCTCAAAAACATTTAGTATTAAACACTAAAATTATTTTTGCATTCAAATGTATTGTGCATATTTTGCTATTTATGAAGTTATTAGTTACGGAAAATAAAAGATAGTTTAGGTTTACGGAAGACAAGTAAAACATTTGGCTTATTTAATCTACCATCTAAAATGTGGCCTGAAATGTACATACTCATAACATATTTTTTGAAGTCAGAAAATATACTTCTTCAAATGTCTAATAAAAGGCAATATGTTAATGTTAAAGAGAAGGAATATGCAATATAAAGTTAGAAACAATACTTTCATGGATTAGAAAAAAAAAAACAGAGCCAAATTAGAGGTACTTATTTGGGTAAAGCCCTGTTTTACAAAACTATTGCAAAAATGGAAAACTTTCTTAAAATAAAATCTTACTTGAAGTTCTCAAAGTTAACAGATAAAAATGGATCTGCTTTTGTGGAAAATGTTAGTGGGAAATAGGAGTGTCTCCCCGCCATGGCACCCCACACCTGCCAACCACACTTGCTGAATATCATCTCATAAATTTGGAAGATAAAGATATTGCTTCTCCAGGATTTCTTCTTGTTTGAAATGCCTTTGCTTCCGGTAAAGAGTATGTCATTGAGCCAAAATATCGCTAGGCAGTTTAGTTACTAACCTAAAATGGATTCAATCTCTAAGCAAAAATTGTACTAAAAGTATAGGTTGGGGTATTGAGAGTTTGATGGGTCAGTTTTGGCTGCTCAAGAAAATGAGGCTTGGTTTCTCTACTAAAGGGACTCCTCAGCCCCTTGTGAGGCAGAACATTCACATTATTTAAGAGCTAAAGGGAAGTGGCAATAAAACTGAGATAAAGAGGGAACAAAATATAACCTACCCTCCCTTTTAAAATGAACCTTGCCTTGAAATCAAAGTATAATTACATAGTCTTGGGTCTCCTAATTTTTTTATATTATGTATTTCTATCAGTTAAATATTTTCAGTGTGTACCCTTTAAACAGATTATGTATATTTATTTATGCACTATATCAATTATTGTATTACAAGAAGTTTTACAATATAAAACAAATCAAAACAGAACTTAAAAGAGGATGAAATAAAAATAAATACAAACAAATGGCAAATGTTTTTCTTCCACAATTGTTCATTTTCATGTTTACATTCTTTATGCCCTGTTGATTTTGTACCCTCCACTGCAACAACTGGAAAAGGAATAGTTCGGAGTAGATGACCATCATCAATGGTAAATTTCTGTTTGATCTGAGATAAAATCACACGTAATACTAGAGTAGGAAGATTATGAGATGTATAAATGACATTTTAGAATAATAGTGCTGACAGGTCGTGCATATCTTATTCTAAAATTGGATCGTATGTTTTAGTGGGAGATTCAAGTTCTTATAATTTTAAAAAAGTCTTTAAAGTTGCTTTAAACTGAATCAATTAAACTGGATTGTTCTTGATTTTTTATTTTATTTTAATGTAGTTTAGTTTATCTTAGTTTTCCTCAAAAATCATCTTTTGCAACCATTTATTTAAACTCAAATTAGAAATACTTCTACGGATGACCATGAATTGAAAAGCAGTTTATAACTATATAGTACACACTAAAATCAATTTATTTCTTGAGTGTTAAATGATTAGGAATTATAAAAATTAAATATTCTTTCTCTGTTCTTGCAATGTGCAATCAAAATTGCAGAGCTTTTGAAATAAGAAGCTATTGCTCTTCTCTTTGTGGGAAATATCTTCTGTTTGCAATGGTGTGAAGGTCAAGTCATGTGAACAGTGAACCCTGAAATCTCCAACCTTTATTAAAAAGCTCTCAAGCCTCATTTGGTCAGTCTTTCCTTGTTAATCTAGAAGAGGCTTTCTGCATTAATATTACACCATTCAACACCCATTAGATTGTGGGACACAGATGTCCAGGGAAAGAGTGTTTTTGCTATATTTTTCAAGAAAATAATAAACTTTCCCCTTTTACTGCTCATGTTTTTTATCACCTTTTGCTGATACAGTCATGTGTTAGTTGTTTAAAGTTAAATTTTTCTAGCTATTCATAGAACATGTGATCTAACTCCTAAATTTGAATTGTGTAACAGTATATTTATGTCAGAAGATGAAAATGACACTCAGGTTTAGACTAAGAAAATTTTATTCCAGAAGAAAAAAACCAAGCAAACAGAGCTTAAATAAATAATATAAGATAATTAGATTAACAGATTTCTGAATCAAAAGGGATGTAAAACAATACAGATATCCAATTAATTTAACTAAATTAGTTTTTCTTAGCTTCCCTCAAACGTCTGTGTTTCCTTGATTGTAAGTACATGGTGAATTTGTTTTGCCTTCTATAATGTTTTGGAGAGTTAACATTTTGAAAGCAGGTGTGGCTTTGTGACTATGACACAAAATTATCATCTCAATAATTGGGATTCTACCCATACTATTGGAAAGCCCTGTTCTGCTACAAACGGAACAAAAAATAATAATCATAAAACTTAGCATTTGTTGAGTCTAGTTATTATGCCTAGTCTAAGGATCATCTTAGTGAATCTTCCCACCGTCCTATGAGTTAGTGGGTATTATTTTCCTTGTTTAAAATGAAAAAAATTTAGTTTAGAAAGGCTAACTTGCCTAAAATCACACATCTAATAAATATTAAAACAATGAAAGTCAACCTTATTATCAAACTAATTCAATGAATACCTCCCACTATATCAAAACTGTCACAAAAATTCAGTCCTTGGGGTTTTGAGTACATTTTCAATTATGTTTAAAAGACCCTTTTGAAAGTACAGATTTAAAAATTTATATAATGCCAAACATTTTTGCTGCTGATGAAATGGAAAGAACCACAGGTCTAGACTATTAATTTCTTACCTTCTACAGCTGGAAAAAATCTATATATCAATGTGGAGACTAACAGCAAGGTATTCTGAGAGACAGAGGTGTAACTTTTCCTTTAAATAAACCCTTTGTGCCTACAATATACTATGCATGTAAATGGTTTTAATGTATTATAATAATTGAATTAATGTCTATGTAGACTATTGTTTTTCCTGAGTGGAATGTTGAGTATATTTAACTCTTGATTGTATTTTCATATACGGTAGATTATTTACATGATATTTTAGAAAAGTGTACTAATTCATTTTTATTCACAGTAGTACACAGTTATCACCAGTGGATACCAGCGAAGAACTACTATCTTATTCTACTATTGTGTCACTATCGTTTAGTAATTCCACACACTTGACATTCTGGAAATGTTTGGTAAGGGGATGAATTAAATATTGCTAATTTGAGTAATAAAATCTTTTTCTTCCTTGATTATGCCATGAATTGTCCCTTTTGGTTGGCTTTAATTCCACTGTTCTCTCTGACAGAAATTGTACTTTTATTTCTCCATAAAGAAAATGAACATTATCCTATATGTGTCTTTATTGTTGTTTAACTACATGTATTGAGTTCTGAATCTTAAATAGAAATTCAGTTTTATTTTTTGTTTGTAAAAGCGTTTGTGTTTCCCATTTGTGGAATAGTATTTGCCTTTTTGACATTAAATGCCTCTATATTCTTTAGGTCTTCTTTAATCAATTACTTGTTTTATTTCTTTTTATTGATATTTAGGTTTAATATCTTGGTATAGAGCCCTTAGGTGTGATTCACTTTCACAATAACCTACACTACTGGAAATGTGTAAGTACTAGTTTTGGTCAGCTGCAAATATTTTCAAGCATTATGTAGGGTTGCATTCATACAATCCTGTGACTCAATATGACTCTAAAAAGATTCTCTTAGAATAGAGTCAACCCTCTGTATCTGTAGGATTCAACCAACCATGGATTAAAAATATTCCAAACAAACAAAAAAAAGGATGGTTACATCTGTAATGAACACGTATAAACATTTTTCTTGTTAGTATACCCTAAACAATATAGTATAACAAGTATTCACATAACACTTATAATGTATTAGGTATTATAAATAATCTAGAGATGATTATACAGGTAAGTATACAGAAGGATTTGCATAGGTTATATGCAAATATTACAATATTTTATATTAGGGACTTGAGCATTCAAGGATTTTTGGCTCCAAAAGTGGGACCCAAAGTGGGTCCTGGAACTAATCCCCCACAGATACTAATAATGGACAGTGGTGTTTACTTTTTAAATTTTAGAAAAGGTGTGCTTTGGTAGATATTAACATTGGACTATGCATTTCTATGTAACTGATTTACGAAAACAGGATGAATGAACATCCTGTAAGGTAATACACATAGTTGTGGGGCTTGCTAGTTAGCATGTCTTTTTTATTTAATCAAGATAATATTTTATTTATATTTTCCTGATATAATGGATTAGTATAGAAAAAGTTTTCTTAAAATTTTAGTTAGGAATGAAATTGTTCAAATTAGAAAAGAATTGCATTTAGTTAATTTAATTGACCAAAACCAACCATAAACATTACCTCAACCATGTGGTCACCAATAAAATTAGTTCAAGTAATGATGCTTATTATTCTGTACATGCTGTTGCTCACTTCAACATACACCTGGCTCGAGTAACCATATAATATAAGGATTCAATTTAGAGACTTAAATTATAAATTATATGTTGAGCTAATCAGACCAGACTCCTCTTTTAATGGAAATAATAAATGATGGAAGTTATAATTTCATTAGAGAAGAAACATTTTTGGGTTAATTGAATTGAGATAACTCAGTTTTCACTAAATTTTCGAACTCTGTTTTTTTCTTTTCATGTTTGCATAACTTATACCTTATCTCCACAACTGTATCTAATTTTCTTAAAATCTGCAGAAAAATATGACAATATTTTCTTTAATCTGCAAGTGTAACCATGCTTTATAACGCTATCCTTTGCTATTGTTTTCTGACAGCTGCCAGACGACAGATAGCTGGCCTTTTTGGCTTACACACCAAGACCTGCTTCTCCTGTACTTTGCTCCATCGCGTTGAGATCTTTTATTAACGTCGAACTACAGCAGCCTTCTGTCTCTGGACTGCAAATAAGAATTACTCTGGGAGAGGTCTGGAATTTGTTCCATTATATGCTGGAACAGGGCCAAAGTCTGACTACTTGATTTTGAGTCTAGTGACAGGTTTAGTATCTGTTTTCTCAAGAAGCCAAGAGATTTGAAACACACTCAAAGCCTGCTCTATTCCCCAAGATCTGAGATATGAATATAACCTAAAATATCAGCCATTATCTTCTGAATTTGACAATTGGTGGTATTAAATGGGAAGATCATGTGAAAATTCAAATGCACCTAAAAGAGAGGAAAGATAAAAAAAGAATTATTTTTCTGCTTTTTGTTGTACCAGGATAAAACTCTTTTAACTTCAGGAAGATGAGTTGCTGAAATTATATTTGAATATGATTGTGGGTACAATATTTTCAGATCTACTAAAATGAGATAATTCTGAAGATAGCCCTATTCTAGAGTCTCCTAGTCAAACCATGCTTATGCAATCAAGTACTTTTTCTATGTGCTGGACACTATGCTAGGAACTTTAGATATATTATTTTATTAATAATTAGTCTATGTGCTCACATCATAAAGTAGCTTTTTTTCTTCCACATTTTATACAAGTGAAAAGTGGTAATTGTAGACATTAAGTAAATTGGCCAAGTAACATTCTCATGAACAATATACTAGTAAGAGTAGGGAGAGTAAAACATTCATTACACTTTTGAGGTGGGGATTCTGTACCATAAGACCCCATAATAATAAAAAGTGAGATCTAAAACTTCCTTTAGATATTAAAAAGAATAAAAGATCTGAGAGTTCATGGAATTCAACCATCATCTCCCTACAAATGAAACTATTAAAGACAGAAAATTGGGACAGCATGTCTACAGACATACAGATAATAGCTAATAGAAACTGACAAAACTTAATGCAGGACTTCTGCTTCCTAACTTATATATATATTTTTTCATTTATCATGTGGAAATGTTGGAACATTTTTTAAAAAAACCTGAGTTGTACTGAGATATTAGTGCATCCTTCAAACAAAACCCTGGGGAACTGGAGGTGGTGCTGTGATCAGCAGAGAAGGCACCAACAGGAGAGGTGGCATCTCCAAAAGAAGAAAGTCAGCTCCCTTTACAATTGCACTCACAGTTTGTCATCACACTTTTCCTTAAAACTATTAATACAAATTACAGTCTCAGATTATTAGTATTTGATAGTGCATTATATAAACTTGTGATAGCTAATCTTTTGTGTCAATTTGATTGGGCCATGGGGTCATACATTATTCTGGATGTTTCTGTGAGGATGTTTTTGGATGAGATTAACATTTCAATTGGTACTGTCCCTCAGGTGTTTGGGCTTCATTCAATCAATTGAAAGCCTGACTAGAACAAAGAGGTTGACCCTTCCCTGAGTAAGAGAGGATTCCTTTCACCTGATTGCCCTTGAACTAGAGGTTGACTTTTTCCTGTCTTTGGACTCAAACTAGAAGAACATCATCAGCTCTTCCTGGGTCTCCAGCCTACTGGCCTTAGGACTGAAACTACAACACCATCGGCTCTCCTGGTTTTTAAGCTTGGGACTCAGACTTTATACCATTACCTCTCCTAAGTCTCCAGCTTTCCCACTCACCTTGCAGATCTTGGGAAATGTCAGCTTCCGTGATCATATAAGCCAGCTCCTAATAAATCTCTTTAGCATACATGCATCCTATTTGTTCTGTTTCTCTGAAGAACTTTGATGAATATACATATTGTTTACTATTTTCCACTTTTACTATGCAGAATTTTCTTTTCATTGTTGTTCTGATTAGAGGGAATAGTCTATACTTTCAAATAAAAATTTAATTACATTAAGAAAAATGTCATAATAATGGCAACATTCATAACATTTATATTTTCTGATATTAAGCCACATTATGAAATAGGAAGTCAAGTGTCATATTTTGATTTTGATTTTGGCTTTAGTGATATACATGAATGCTATCTTGTAAAATATTAGATATGATTCTTAAGTCTTATTGCTTGCATTATAAACTCTTTGTTTATAAAATTTCTTAAAAAGTGGAAAAGACAGTAAAAACTCTTTCTGTGCTCATCTCCTCTAAAAAATATACTCATAGAAAAACATTTTGTAAATTTCTTCATTGTCTAACCATTGGCTCTACATAATTTTGCCTTTAGGAAATATTTGATGGCATGGCTTCAATGAGTTATTTATGTATTCATTTTTCAGGCTATATGATCTTATTTCAAAATCAACCATGATATAAACAAGCAAACCCACATGTACAAAAGCAATATCCAACAATGAACAAAGAGTGTAGATATACCTACCTCACTAAAATTTCCCTCTGACTTAGTTGGCAAATCAGACAGTAGAAGTTACTAATGCATTACAAACTTTTCATTATTTAATAGCAGAAAGTGCATACACTTTAGAGAAATTTTCTGTGTAATGGCTAATACCTACTTTAATTTATTGCAGGCATATTATGTACCAAGCATTGCACTAAGAACTTTGTTATAGGAAATTAGAGATCGCTCTACTTACTAAACCAGATGGCACTTTTATTCTTTTAATGACAATGGTTGGGAATCACAGGACACAAGGAAGTTCTGGTTGAAAGGTTTCACCAAATATTTTACTCCCCAGTAAGTAAATATCAACTAATAGTTGATATTTTCTGCACTTATTTTGGCCCTCTGGCTGAAGGTGAGAAGTTTCAGTTTAAGAGAATTTAGTCCAGGATTGTTGACAAGGTTCCCAGGCCTTATATTAATATTTTATCCAAAATATAAGTGATTCTTAATTTTTTAAAATTTTTATTTATTTATTTATTTATTTATTTTTCAGAGTATATTGGAGGTACAAACTTTTTGGTTCCATCAGTTGCTTTTGTGTCCTTTGAGTCAAAGTTGTAAGTATGCCCATTACCAAGATAGTGTGCCTTATACCTGTTAGGTGTGAATTTACCCATCCCCTTCACTCCCCTCCCACCTGCATGGTTTTTGTTGAGTTTTACTACTGTATGTGCATGTGAGTGTTGATCAATTAGTTCCATTTTAACAGTGAGTACATGTGGTGCTTGTTTTTCCATTCTTGCCATACTTTGCTGAGAAGAATGGTCTCCAGTTCCATCCAGGTTGTTATAAGGGGTATTAGTTTACCATTTTTTTTTAACGACTGAGTAGTTCTCCATAGTATACATATACCACATTCTATTAATCCACTTATGTATTAATGGGTATTTCGCTTGTTTCCACATGTTTGCGATTGTGAATTTTGCTGCTACAAACATTCGAGTGCAAGTGTCTTTTTAATAAAATGGCCTTTTTTATTTTGGGTAAATACCTAGTAGTGGGGTTGCTGGATCAAATAAATGGTAGGTCTACTTTTAGTTCTTAGAGGTATCTCCATACTACTTTCCATGGAGATTGTACTGGTTTGCAGTCCCACCAACAGTGTATAAGTGTTCCTTTCTCTCTGCATCCACACCAACATCTGTTGTTTTGGGACTTTTTGATAAAAATCATTCTCACTAGAGTTAGGTGATATCTCATACTGGTTTTGATTTGCATTTCTCTGATGATTAGAGACACCGACGATTTTTTCATATGTTTATTGGCCGTTAGTCTATCTTCTTTTGAGAAGCTTCTGTTCATGTCTTTTTTTTTTGCCCACTTTTTAATGGGGTTGTTTGATGTTTCTTGCTGATTTTCTTGAGTTCTCTGTAGATTCTGGTTATTAGCCCTCTATTGGATGTATAGCATGCAAATATTTTTTCACATTCTGAGGAAGACCCCAAAGGCAATCACAGCAACAACAAAAACAAATAAATGGGATCTGATTAAATTAAAAAGCTTCTGCACAGCCAAGGAAACAATCAATAGAGCAAACAGACAACCTACAGAACGGGAGAAAATATTTGCATGATTCTTAGTCTTGACTGAACTATACAATCACCTAGCAACTTTTATAGAACACTTAGGCTGAAAACCCCTTCCATAATTTCTGATTTAAATAATATTATGTTTGCCATGCAAACATATTTTTTAAAGTCTTCAAAGGTACAGGAAAAGCTGAGAACTGTTGGCACAGATGGAGGGGTAATGGGACCTCATTTTAACTTTTTCCTTGGCTGAAAAGGCAGAGACAGTAGCTGGTATTCAACACTCTCCTCAAACTTTCCAGGACCTACTCCTAGTTGATATTGTTTGAACAGAAATATTATTTCTCATCTTGTTGATGCTATTTGACCTTAAATGTGGGGGAAGGCCTCTTCCTAAATAGGGCAGACAAAAAGATCAGTCAGAAAAATGCTTAAACACAAGGAACTTTAAGCATTGAATTTGCATTTGTTATTCCTTCCCTCTCAAGTGCAAATACAGCTCTTGTGCCAAGCAAGGAATGACAAAAATCACAGGATGCATTGACATTTGGCATACTTTGTATAGGATCAAGTGTAATACTATTTATGTCTCTCACAAGAAGGAAAGAGTATTACATAGGCAGGCAATGGGGGAAGGTGGTTTAGAGCCATGTAAAATTTTCCTAAGGATTAACAGAATGCACAAAGCAAGAACAACTTGACGAGGCACTGAAATTCTACTCAAGCTCCACTCAACAGATCCTGTGCCCTGGCACAGGTCAGTGTCAGCAGGACAGAGGTGGTGTCATTTTTTGATTGGTCTACCAAGAGCAGGGGAGGGTGCTACTGTTTCCTGACTATGCAAAATAACATAGCAGTCAGAAAAACATACCGTGGAATAGTTTCTCTACCACTTACTAGTCTTATTACCTTTGACTAGATAGTTAGCCTTTCTATGCCTCAGTTTCTCCATTGCTAAAATGAGAATAACAATAAATACCTAATTAGGTGATTAAGGGGATTTACTGACTTATTATTTGTAAAGTGCTTAGAACTACCCCTGTCTGTTATAAAAGTTAATGAAATATAAGGGCTTGTTAAATAAAATAAATGAATAACCAGGCCCTTTCCAAGAGGAAACTGTTTTGGTTCTCTAAAAGGGAGTTCTTTATGTGTAATTAGAGGTCTGCAAACACTTTTGTCATCTCTATTTAATTTGGGTATCGTAATAACTCTATATGGTAGGTTTTGTCCTACTTTCAAAGATGAAGAAATTGAACTTAGAGAAATTAAGTAATTATACAAATTATATACTTAATGATTTGCAGAGCTGGCAACCAATTATCACTTAGAGTTGATTTAAAGATTGTGCTGTTACCCAAAATTATAGTACCTTACTTTATAATCCATGTGTAATAAAGTAGAATGTTTGGTAAATTACATAAAGGTGCTAGCAAAATGGGCATTTCTTTATGAAAGTTGTGGTTTAACTAAAATTGCAATTAGCCTACACCTAACACTTTCTATCTCCTTTCCCTCCTTTTTTTTTACCTCTTGGCACATATTACTGAATAATTTAATTATTCCTCATTTATTTTCTGAATTCCTATTAGACTGTAAACTCCATGAGGTAGGTATTTGGGGTTCATTTTGCTCCGTGCCTAAGATTAGGCAATCAATAAATGTGACCTGAAAGAATAATGTATGAACCCTCCTTTTCCTAAGCAAAGATGGATTTTTTTTGAAAAGTTATGAAAGTATCTACTATTAATTTATTTTTAAATAGAGCCTGAAGACTCTAGATGCATGAATACTAAAATTGGCTATGACATAACCCTTTCAGTGTTCTTATGAACTAACTAAACCATTAGAAGGTGGTGAATTAAAATCAATTACTACAGTACGCCCTCTAACAGTCTGGGGGTTGGGGGTGCTGACCCCCTCCATAGTTGAAAACCACATATAACTTTGACTCCCCAAATACTTTACTAATAGTGTATTGTTGACAGGTTGATAGGAAGCCTTACTAATAACATTAGCAGTCAACTAACACATATTTTGTTATATGTGCTATATAGTCTATTGCTATAATATAGTAAGCTAGAGAAAAGAAAATGCTATTAAGAAAATCATAAAGAAGAGAAAACACATGGTACTATACTATACCATGTTTATTAATATGGTAGGTTTATATGGTCTGTTTACTAGATAAATCATCTGTCCAAAATGGCAGGCAACCACAGCTGCAGACCTCACTGTATGGTACCTTTCAAGCAATTCAACTTTTTCTTGTAATGTCATGATTTTTTTTCTGCTTGGAAGCACTCCCAGCATCACTAGTGGCACTTTGTATGGATCCTGTGGCGTTATTAAAGGTTTACAGTATTGCACTAAACAATAAAAAATAGACCAACAACTGCAAGAGATCACTTTTTATTTGATACACAGTTTACTAGAGAGATGAACTATTCACATGGAGATGATTAGCATCACATGATGTTTTAAGTGGATACTCGCAACCCTTGAGCTCACGGCAGTAACAACAGGAGGTAGCTACAAAATCATTACAGTAGAGCAGTGTGTACTATAGTAAATTTTATGCAGTTATGATTTAATACTGTATCTTTATGTTTATTTACATTTCTCTTGACTGCAAATGACACCATGTGTGGTCTGTGTTTGTATGCGTAAGTTTTAATGAATTTTACCTTTTTATAATAGAAATGCATGTATTTTATGTTAGTAAATAAAATAGACTATTATTTACATATATTTTATGTATTCATGACATATCTTTTTCTTAATTTTTTCAATTTTTCCAGGCCATACAGTTCATCTGTCAGTCTTTTCAAATTGTCGAAAATCTCCAAAAAATTGTCCAATATATTTTTTGAAAAAAAATCTGCATATAAGTGGACCTCCACAATTAAAGCCCATGTTGTTCAAGGGTTAACTATATTTTAAATCTTTCATGAAGGTTAATTTTTATGTAGTATTTGTATAGTACTTTTTTATTCACCAGTGATAATTCTAAATGCTTGATATATATTAACTAATTTAATCCTCAGATCTACCTTATATCTTTCAAATATATTTTGCGTATTCTACAGATTGAAGAAGAAATCACAACAAGAATTACAAAATATTTTAAACTGAGTTACACTGAAAATAATATATCAAAATTTGTGGAAGGCAGCTAAAGCAGTGCTTAGAGGAAAAAGTATAGCTTTAAATATTCATACCAGAAAAGAAGGACTTTACTTTTAGTGATATAACTTTCTACCTAAAATATTTAGAAAAGGAGAACAAATTCAAGGAAAGATATAATACAGATAGGAAGAGAAGAAATAAATTACAGAGAAAATGGACAAACAATAGAGAAAATTGTAAAAGCCCAAACGACTCTCTGAGAATATTATTAACATTTGACATCTACTGATTTTAATTCACAAAATAGTGAAAAACACACATCATTATAGATACGATAGCTATTTTAATAGTAATAAGAATATACTATGATCAATTTTATGGCAATACATGTGGCAATTTTGACAAAATGGACAGATATATTGTAACTCATTCAAGAGTTGAAGGGAAAATAGAAAATCTGAAAAGCCCTCTTTGTACTTAATACGGTCTTTAAATTTTTCACGAGCCACTTCCTACAAAGATAACTCCAGAAACAAATGGTTTCTACTGGCGAATACCATGAGTGAGAAATGACTCATTATAAAAAAACTATTATGAGGGCAGCATAACCCTTATACTAAACCTTAAAAAAGTTAATATAAAAAACTTAGAAACCAGTCCTCATGAACTTAGATGTAAAAATCATTTACAAGATATTTGCATATTCAATTCAACAATATATAAAGTATATATCTGTATCATTCAAGGTTTTGCCAGAGAAAAAGAACCAGTAGGAGATTAGATAGATGATAGATAGATGATAGAGGACATTTATCGATAGATACATACATACATACATAGTTACTTTTATTATAGGGAATTGGCCTTCATGATTTGTGGGAGTTGGCTAAGTAAGTATTAAATTCATACAGCACTCATTCAGGAAGGAAAGATCATGAGCAGGCATAAAGCAAAGTTTTATCTTCAGACAAAATTTCTTTTCTCTCTAGAGGAAACCTCAGCTTGATTTTAAGGGATTCCATGCATTCAGTCAGGACTAACTCAGGGAATGTATTCAGCATAATCTCCCTTACTTTTAACATCAACTGATTAGGGGTTTTAATTGTATTTATAAAATACTTTCACAGCAATGCCTAGATTATTATTTGATTGAAAAATTGGAGACTGCAGCCTCCCCAAATTGACATATCAATAAAGTCATCACAGTATTACATATTGATCCAGTGGGATTTATCTCAGGATTGCCTGTTTTATATAATATTTGAAAACAAATTAATTTACCGCATTAACAAAGAATAAAAGCGATGAAAAATTCAGCACCCATTCATGCTAAATATCTTTTGATCTTTGAAAGACACTTAAAATAAAAAGGAAATAAATATATTCCAAATGTATTTATCTGCCAAAAAACTTGTGTCCTAAATATATAAATAATTCTTACGTGTAAATGATTGGCAAAGAATTCAACAGATACTTCACAAGAGAAAATATTCAAGTGGTTCTTAAGCAAGTGAAAAAATGTTCAATATCACTATTCATCAAGGAAATGCAAATCAAAGCCACAGTGAGATACCACTGCAGATTCATTAGAATGACTACAATTACAAAGTTGGCAGCACCAAATATTGGTAAAAATGTGCAGCAACTGGAGTTCTCAAACATTGCTAGGGGAAGGTAAGATCATACAGCCACTTTGGAACAATTTGGCAGTTTCCTATAAACTTAAGAGATATAAATGTTTAAATCTTTTGCAATCAAAAATAGAAAAGTCACTCTTAGATGGAATAGAGATCAGAATTCTTT
This sequence comes from Lemur catta, assembly GCF_020740605.2. NCBI lineage: Eukaryota > Metazoa > Chordata > Mammalia > Primates > Lemuridae > Lemur > Lemur catta. The sequence goes on along the minus strand of NC_059129.1, from coordinate 69,936,746 downwards.
TTCATATGGAATTTCAAAAATGCATTGTAGAGACACACTATTGGAACAGAAATCCTGAACAAACAAACAAAAAAAGCAAATAGAAAAAAAATACACCTAACTCTTCTGTTGTGAAAACAAATATGTTTTCCACATTACACTATGCAGGAGATTTCATCATTACCCATTTTTATTCTGAAACTTATCATAGCCATTAAGATCAACAATAAATAAGAGAAAATTCTATTATAGAGGGTTCTTTCTTCCTTAGAAGACTGAAAACTTACAGTTTCACAAATATCAAAATAGCAGGTCTGTTTTATGTAATATTTCATGTAAAGAATTTATAAGATTTATAAATTAAGTTTGCTTTAATATCCTCTCACATCTCCATGAAGTTATTTATTTAGTCATTGGAAAACCATTATAACAACACCTTTAAGTCATAGAGAGTGCATACATTTACCTAGATTTCTTTAGATATGGTTATCCACTCAAGTCCTAGGAGCTGTGACAGGATGGATAGATTGAGTGCTATAAAAAGATGGTGTAGTATTCATATCGGAGCGGCGGTGGCAATTCATGCTGGTGGTCTGGCTCCACTGGGCAGGGGGTAATTTTAATGGTTTGGGGGTGGATTTTAGTTTAATCTTTCCTTTCTAGCTTCCCATTGATGGCCAGTGCTCTGGTTCTAATTAGCTGAGGCCATGGCAGGAGTCGGAGCCACGGAGCAGGCAGCTGAGTATGTCCTAGAGAAGGTGAAGAAAGCCAAAAAGAAATTAGAAGAGAATCCATATGACCTTGATGCTTGGAGCATTCTCATTTGAGAGGCGCAGGTTTAGTGATATAGGATTACATTTCCTTCTCTATGGGTCCAATCACACTACTTGATTCTGCAGTAAATAATATTTTCATAATCGTAACATTGTAAATGCTATTTATTAGTTTTCAATTTTAGAATCAACCCATAGACAAAGCACAGAAGACTTATGAATGCCTTGTTGCCCAGTTCCCCAGTTCTGGCAGATTCTGGAAGCTGTACATTGAAACAGAGGTTACTATTTTATTTTATTTTTTCTTATATAGCATCTGATGGGAATTGCAGCATACGCTATAGTGACAGAAAACAAGTTAGGAAGATAGAACAACTGGGACAAGGAGGATTTAAATATCTCTTGCCTTTATTTTGTAAAATAGGTATGAAGGAGTAATTAAAATGAATTTTTGAAATTTGGGTCTTTTACAAGCTGATGATTGTTGCATTTTGGAATTACAACAACATTAAAACAGTTTCAATGGTGAAAAAAAGGGTAAATTGATAATATTCCTTACTTTTCAATATTAAATGGTAGTTCTGACTATGAGGCTGTATTACTACTTACTTTCATTTTTCACTCCTGAGTATCTTTAAAGGTATGGGCACTGTATTTATAGGAAATAGCTTTAACCTAAAATTAGGCAGAAAATCAAGAACTTTATGTTTACTTGTGGGGTTTTCAGTCTTCTTTGAAGGATGTAGGAGGAGCTAAAGAGGGAGAAAATGGCGCAGCAGGCACCATCAGAGTGTGGGCATGTTCTGATTTTCCTCCATTTTTGCCTGAAATTAATTAAAAATAAACTAAACCAAGCAAAAAAGAAAAATATAAAAGAAATCCAGCAACATAAAAGTAAAATAAAATATTAAAGCATGCAAGAATAAAGACTTTCCAAAGGGTCAAGCAATGCAGAATTATTCCTGATGTGAAACTTCAAATATGTATTGTACAGAACTATTAGCACGGAGCTATTATGACTCCTCCACTTTGCTTGTTATAGAAGAAGCTTGAAAGTGAGTCACCCAAGTTTATTCTTGATTTGAAGAAGAGCCATATATGGACAAAGCTCTTGTTAGAAATGCAGCAAGTAAACAAATAAGTACCAAATAACATATAATTCTTAACGTTTGTTGGAATTATGAGTATTGTATTAATATATTCAATTTTATAATTATGTATATATAATATACAATGTACAATGCAAATACAAATGATTTTTGTATCAGTCAGCCTTTCTCACAGTATCATAAAATGATGAAAAAGGTTTAACCTGGGGTTATTTGTTGTGTATGCCAATTGAATTGCTATAAGCTTGTGATGTTTTGTGCATTGCAATTTATACTATTAGAGTTAAATTATATAGGTTTTTACATCATTATAATGAAATAGTTGAATTAACACCTTGGAAAAAATTGTCTGTAAATTTCATTTGTGAGCCACAAAAATTGTGCCATTTGTGTCTAACCTCATTATAGTGACAAGTCTGTCTAAGTTCTTTTATAATATTATGTACTATAATGAAATCTAATTGACTTTAATTTTCTGAGACAGATTTAATATCTCAATATATAGGTTATTTATGTTGAATAATAACTTGGTAATTTTTTCAATGTAATATATGTATAAGTTTTCTTTTTTCTTTTAACCGTGTACTTGGTTCATGCTGAGGGTATGTGTGTGTTTTAATTTGTAAATGTTAACTGCCCACATTTAATATAAATAATAAATGACCAACACAGGGGTTTTGCTGTAACCTAGAGGTAGAAATAGAAAATAGACACTAAAACTTAAAAGAGATAGAAATAAACATAATTTTATCACTTTTTGGTACATATAATGAAGGCTGTTCATGTATCTTCCTTTTACATCTCTTGGAAGTAGCGTTTCCAAGTGGGCATATTTGAAAAAAACTTCAAAGTATCATAAGAGATTAAGTAAAGCTGTTGATTTTTATGAATGATTGGGTCTCAGACAATTAATTATTCTGAGATCTATAGAAAGAAATGTTAACATATATTTTTGTTTATTGGTTCAAAAATGACATTTTCTAGACACCTCAATCTCCAAAGTCAAGTCCTCCTTTTCCTAGTTTGATGCCATGAGTAGAACTTGCTTTTATAATATATAATACTTCCTCTATTGATTTAAGTACATATTGAAAATTGCAAATGTCAATGTTAGGTTAAGTCTTCATATACACTAAACTGTACACATGGATTATTTGCTATAAACACGCATGTGTACATTTGCTGTAAAAAAAGGACATTAGATTAGGTGACAAGGCAGTCTCATCCGTGTGTTTGGCTGGCATTAGATTCATGGTGAAATAATCAGAAATGATACTTGCTTTATTAAATGGTGATGAGCTACTTGACCCCTGGGAGTGCAAATCAGAAATGCAGAAGCCTATTCTATTCTGATATTACAGTGTGAAATCCCCATGATTCTGATCTCTGAAAACATAATAATGGGATAAAAGAGAAAGAGGGATCATGGATTATTCATTCAACAATGAAAAGCAAGCATATTATTCAGCTGACAAAAGTATTTTGAAAATATGGAGCTTTGAAAACTTTGTGATCTCCAGAAAAGCATTCAAATTTACTTTTTTCCTTTATTATCTAAATTTTTTTGGGTGATGTATTTCACTATTCCATTGCACTTTATTTTTTTGCACACAGTTTAGTTACTAAATGTAATTGTCTAAATTTCTGCAGATTAGTGTGAATATAAAAATATAATTGTCCTCTTGAGTTTTAAGCATAAAATTTACTTCCCAGAACTATATCTTTGCCAACACTTGTGATAGGAACAGTTCCTTTGATCCAGTATAACTCTTTATTTTTAACTTTTCAGTTTTATTACTTAAAGATTGTTCTTACGTAGTAAGTTAATAGAGGCATTCTAATTAAAACTGTTTCCAGTTTCTTTTTCTAGCATTTTAAATTCTTTGATGCTATTACCACAATGGTAAATTGACTACACTTGCTTGAGGACTGTGATTTTTAAAAAATAATCAAGGTTGTCTAATCGAATCTGTATTTTGAGAAATATAAATGAAAAATTTTACAGGAGGTCATTCTAAAATTGCTAAAGATAAAAGAAGATGTGATATTATTTGAAGATACCATTTGTGAATAATGCTGATGATCATGACTGGTGGCCCACAAACAGTTGTTCCTGAGTACCAGTCTAGATTTAGCAACTTAAAGTTTAGGACCTGGTCTCCAGCTATTTTTGATCTGGAAATGATTCACTTTGAGCCAATATTCCTTTTGCCTTCTCACACATTTGACTTCAGTGCTCTTTTCAGTAAGTAAAGGTAACAAGAAGCATTAACTCTGCATTGATACATCCTTTGGTGTTACCAGAATTGCCTAATTTAACTAGAAATGGAATATATTGGAGTCTCAAGTCTCTTCTGCTATACTCTGATTCCAATTCGAAGCCTGACTGGTCATTGGTAATAGGTACGGACAAACTAAGTTAAAACACTTTCAATAAGTACACTTAGGATTTTCAATTCACTTCCTACTATCTTTCATAATGACCCTGTTATGTGTGATGAGAGTTTGATTTTACTTTTCAGCAGGGTAAAATAACGCTTTCAAGGTCACAAAATTATAACGCCAGTCTTTCTCTCCAAGGGATTTGCTGTATTCCTTTATACAGTAGGTGAGGGCAGGGGTTGTGGTATAGTTTTGTGCTTTATGAATAGACACTTCATGCTAAGTCTTGGTTATAACCCTGAATTTTAGCACTGATTCATCTTAGTGACCTTGAATAAAGAATAAGTTATGTATGATTAATTTTTTAAGTTATTAAGGAAATATTTCTGCTTCTTGAAGTAGATATGAAAAATACTAACATGTTTGAATTCCCCTGAAGAAGTATTGCATAAAGACTTCAAGTATTATTAATTATAGTGATATATGAGAAGGAGAAAATATTCCACTAGGATCTCTGGAAATAAAAAAGTCACATAAAGTCATGTCCAGCCATTCTCTAGAAACTTTTTGAAGGTAAAAATACCTGCCTTTTTTATAATGGTTATCCACAGAAAAATAGATTTGCTGGGGAAAAAAATGACATGTGCAAGGGTTAAACATTAATTACAATTTATTTTTATTCAAAAAGAATAATTTTCAAGTGTGGAAAAAGCTCCTGTTTTTTAAATTCTTATCTAAGGTGTGTGAGAATACTATCTATCGGTGGGTTTTTATTGTAATGAATTTAAAATAACTCTAAAGCCTTTAGCACTTGGGAGTTGAACTTAATGGCAAAAAGATTGCTGAGAGACTGTTTTATTACATTACCTTATTCTTAGACCTTATGCATAAAGGCCTAAGATCTACAAAATTTTTATCTTAGTATAATAGTATTATACCACCAGAACTATAATAAAAAATTAGATGGCTTCGTCTACTATAACACCTATTTTTCATAGTTTAATGACACCATGACCAAAATACCCTTGGCTATTTGATATGCATGTTAGGTCAGGTTATAAGTTATATTCAAAGGTGGAATGGCTTTATGAAATTACATAACTATAAGGAAAAATGCAAACAAGTCTTTTTTTTTTCTAAAGAAGGGCTCAATCTCAATCCCCTTATCAGAGAAAAAAAGAGAATTTGCTTTTCTGTTCATTTTGAAACAGAAAGGACAGTAGTATGTACTCTTTTGATAAGAAGTATGTTATATACGTACACAGGAAAGGATTGCTGTGTAAGTCATAAAGGAAGATATAATTTAAACATCTGCTGGAAAATATGTCCCTTAATAGAACAATCTGTAGCCATATACATATCTTTTGCTCTCACATGTTAGTGCAGCAAATTACTGTCTTTTCACATGTTCTTGCTAGCTTTTGTTCTAAATCAAATTAGGTGCAACATTAATACATATTCTAAAATATATTTCTGAGACGTTTTGTTTTTCTGATCCTTTTTTGCATCTCACACTAATCCTCCCAAACTGGCATTTTTAATGGTCCCTCCAGCATTGAAATGAAGAAGTCTGTAAATTATAAATTGGAAATCATCTCATGACCAGCATTTACCTTAACCTGCTTACATAATGTTATTTCCTTGTAGGTCTTTCTATTCTTGATAAATAGGTCTATTCATATTAAATATGTAAATTTTAAAATTTTATCAATTATGCATATGAAAACTAAAAGAAAAACCCATATTTTCAAAATGAAACTTGTACACATAATTACAGAGGCTCTCTTGTCAGAGTAACCTACCTAAACATACTTGATTCTATAGGCTGTGTGTTTTAATAGCACATATTTAGTTGCTTTGTGACAAACTAATGGATCTGCTATCTTCAATTTCTTTTTAGAGTTTATGTAGCTCAATAAAGTAATTTCAGTGAATTCCCAGGATGCTAAGACACTAGGCAGAATTTTGAGGGATTTTAAACTACTTCTTGTTCCTTTCTCCCAGAAAAATGCAAAACATTAAGGTTCCCCCTACAAGCCACTATATAGGATTTGCCCCAATATTATGTGTACACTGCAGTTTCATTTGCTCATTTCTTTAATGTTTTATTAGCTGAACAGTTTAGTGGAAATCTGTTGGAAATTCCACAGTATCAAGGACTGTGCATAGGTTTAAAAATCTAGCCCTTAGTATATATCAATTATCTGATCATGGTATTTATTAATTTATTTTTATTCACATAAACATAAAACTAAACTAAAACCATTAAGTATAACATTTACAATAATTTAATCTACTTGAAGTATTTAAAAAATTTAAAAAGCACATCTAAACTCATGCAATTTACAGATTAAAACATATTTAGACTTAATTTTATAGATTTTTTAACATATCACCTCAGGGGTTAGAAAATGTTATCTATGCTATATCACTAGTATAAAATATATGCATTTATTCAATATAATTATAGTATGGTTAATTTAATCTATTGAGTCTATATAAACTATAGTTACATTGAGAAATGCATATTCAACATATTCTAAATAGGACAGACTCACACAACCTTAAAATGTCTTTTCAAAACCAATATAGGTTGTAAACCTTTGATTTATCTTGATAATTTCTTCATTCATGTGTTGTGCACTTTTAACATTGGTGTTTCCTCTTCAACCTGTGCTATGGACTGAATGTTTATGTTGAAGTTCTAATCCCCAATGTGATGGTATTTGGAGGTAAGGCCTTTAGGAGGTAAGCGGGTCAAGAGAGAGACCCCTAATGAATGGTACTAGTGCCCCTAAGAGAAGCAAGACACCAGAGAGAGGATTTCTTTCCAAATGTGAGAATACAGCAAGAAGTCTGCCACCTGTACATGAGGAAGGGCCCCTCATCAAGAACCTAACCATGCTGGCACCCTGATCTGGGACTTCCATTCTCTACGATTCTGTGAAATAAACATTTGTTGTTTGAGCCTTCCAGTTGATGGTATTTTTTGTTATAGCAATCCAAACTGACTAAGACACCATACCTTAGCACTGTGGTATTATGTCCTGAGCCAACGTGGAGCTTTTAGAATGTTGAAAGGAAGAGTCTCTTGATACAATGTGGCATTCTTGTTTTATGGAAGGGATAGTAGAAGGAATGACTCTTTAAAAATGGCTCAGTGGGCCTGAGATTTAAGCTACTATGACAGTCACAGGGATATAGATGATAAAGAACATGCTGATAATTCTTCTTGTGCAGGATCTATTAATACTAGGACCCCTAACAGGCATTTGTTTTATTTTATTTTGTTCACAAAAAAATTCGAAAGAGACCTAATAGGAATTTAAACATGCTTTGAAATAAGATGATTTTGAGACAGAAAATCATGTTCCAGTCTTAGTTTTTTTTTCCACTTGATTCAGTACCATTGTACCATTTGCTCATCACCAGTGTGTTATAAGAACACACTGACCTCATTCTTGCATTGGAATCTTTGCCCTTGACCCTCCCTGTACATGGAGTGGTGTGCTACTGCATATGGCTAGTCTTTCCAGGCTTTGTCTTAGAGGTAAACCCCTCAGAAAAGACTTCCCTACCGGTGAATTGAAATTAGCTTCTTGTACACTTCTTTCCATTTAATTTATTTATGTTTAATTTTCTTCGGTATTTATCACTCTCTAGAATTATATGGTAAATTATTTGTTAAAATATACTTCTTCCTGTTAGACAATAGTTTAACAGCTAACAAGGCTCTGTAACTGTAGATGTCTTAGTTCCCACAGTATCCTCAATGCCTATAAGGAAGCACTGGTAAGGTAAGTAATTGATAAATGTTTTGTTGAATGAATTAATGTATGAAAAGTAAGCTATGTGTAAAAGTTATTTAATGAAAACCTGACTTGATGTTTGCAGGCTGCCAAATTTAAAAATCAATTTCCAAAGCTCTTATAGATTCAATGTCTCTCTCTGACTATCACTTTTTTTTGTCTTCCTTGTCTTCTTTAGGTTTCTTGGGAACCTAAAGAGAAGGTGGAAAGAAGCATGCAGAGGACAGGCCTTAGTGTTGGGAGGAAAAGTACAAAAACAGCTATTACATTATTATCTCAGGTTATGCCTTCTAGATGGACTGTGTTATGCCAATTTTAAAGATCAATTATTTTTAAGCCATACATGATTGCCACGGCTACAATACCACATGCACAGTTACTGTCTTTACCAGTTTTGAAACTCTTAAATTAGAAAAAGAATAAATCTGCTGAAACTTGCATGTGATAAAGCATGTTTCACTAATAATTTTTCTCATGGCCATGTAGCTATAAAAGAAAACAAAAATCTCAGGATGTCCCCCGAGTCCCCAAGTGCTTATGCAAAAAGGAAGATAAAGGCCCTTGGCACCTGTGAAGGACTGGCCCTACAGATCCTTCATTATGGAAGTTCCTTGCTGGCCTCCCATAAGCAAGGACATGCTAATTGTAACTTTAGGTCTGCAGGCTAAGTGTAGTTCCTAAAACTAAAGTCTGTTCTATTCCACACTAATAATAAATTACAAGTTTATCTTCCCATGTGCAGAACAGAGACAAGACAGGATCTTCTACCTACTCAGGGGCATCTACATAATTGATGCTTCTGTTGGGCAGGGTTTAGGGTGGGTAATCTTGTCTGTTCTCAGCTCTTGGTGTGCTCTTGGCCGAGGAATGACCAGACACACCAAAAGCAAGTTAAGCATGAAACAAGGCTTATTGGGGATAGAAAGATAGGATTAAAGAGCAAAAGCAAGACACATTTGCCACAGACTACAAATGGACCCTGTCTCAATCAAAAGACAAAAAGGTTATGGTCTGGGTCTGGTTTGTAGTGTCTGGATTGGGCCCGCCTTAGTTTTCAGACATCACCATGGAACCACTTTGATGGACAGTTGGGAGTTATATAACCTGAGTCTTACTACGCATGCAGATCTCCCATGAACTTCTCTGAAAGCCAGCTGTTCCAGGTCACTTTCCAGACTCCATTATTCCTATGCTGCTTGTCCCATGGGCTAGAGAGTCCTCTGCATTCTTTTGCAGTTGGCACACTACGTTCTGATTGGTAGATTGGAAGGGCATTCCTTCCTCCCCCAGGTGTGGCAGTCCCTCCCTGCCTTGTCCCCAGGAGGGGCTGAGATCCCTAGCTATCTATCCAACACTTCCTTCACTCCCTTTTTCTCCTCTAACATTCACCTTATATCATGTAAAGTGTAGATTTCCCTGAGTCTCATAAGGATGCCATCATTTTGTCTCCACCCCCTGTCTTTTTTTCCCCTTTCTATATTTTTATTCCCTTTAAATACTGAAACTTCCAAATTCCCCTTCAGAAAAGCACCTACAGATTTGTCTGTGGTTTGTGTTTTTCCCAAGTGTGTCCTCAATTTTGGCTTAATAAACCCGCATTGAGTGAGATGTTTGCCTCAGTCACTTGTTTTGAGTTGTCACAGACCACACAATGCTATTCATATGCATATTGTCTTCTGTGTAGAACGATAGGTTTTTATTCTTAATGAATTTCCCTTGTGACCCATATTTCTGAACTATTCGGAAATGTTTTATAAAATTTAAACTACAAATATGAAGTTCATTCAAAATATTTTTTTTTTGGTAAATTTACTGCAAGACCTTAAGATCATATAAATAACATTTCTTATGCTAACAGAAATCTTCTTTGAAGCAACATGCATATATGCCTATATCTTTACTCTCTCATTCATATGCATATACTTTTCAATGGAGAGACTAGGCATATAATTATAGCATGAGGAAGTGGGTAGTTAAATGAATATTTAGGTTTACTTTAAAGAAATATTCTTTGAGAAATGCTGAAAGAGTAATACCCTGCACAATTCCATCATTTAATTTCATAGAATTGTTAATTTCCTATTACTTAAAATATTAGATTAAAATTATCCTAAAAGACAAAACATATATGAATATTTAATACAGTAATTATATTTTTTCTAATAATGTGAATGTGAAGTTTTTGGAAAAGTCATAGCAAATGAGATCCATTTTATGCCATACAGAAAAGTTGCAGCTTGGCCAAGAAAACATAAACCAGAAAACATACTTTCTTTCTTCCCTCCAATGCTCTAATCTAAGAAAACTATCAGCAGAAACACTCCAGGTGATGTTAGTTGTCAGAATAAAGTATGGATATTTTCCATCATGTTTACCCATGACACTGTTCTTAAAAGGCTCCTTAATTTTGTGACCTCAGTTCTATTTCTGTTTACTGTGCTTTACAATCATAATTTAATCCATTGGTTCTCTCTCAAAATGATGGTCTTAAAAGTCATTTTTGTTTATTTAAGCCCCACCAGTACTATGGCTTTTTACTTCAGCTGTAGGTGTCACTTTACAGAGCCCATCACTGAAAAACTATGGTGAATAGACATATGCATTGGCACATACTCCATCCTCCTGTGATTAGGGATTACAAGCAATTAATTTCAAATATATTTTTTAGTCGGAAGAAAATACTAGTTTTTGCCTTCAATTTGTGGTTAGTTCTCCTGCCTTTCTAATTCAGTCTTTCCATTTCCCAATGTTAATGACAAACAACTTATCTGCTCAATATGATTTATTTAAATTCTCATTGCAAATGCCTTGCTCAATCATAATTTTCTCTTTTTTTGTTTGTTTATTTCTTGGACTTTTATATTCTTCAATAATTTCTCTTAAAAAACACTGCTTCATACAAAAATAACCATTAATTTCAAAAAACAGCATAACTAATCATAACCTTGTTAACCTGTTCTCTAAGGTTACTAAACTAGTGAGTGCACACATAGCACAGCTAGTCTTTAGCAAAATTAATGTTTCTGCTTAGGAGAGGAAAAGACATGTTGCAAAGTATTATTTACATCATTAATAAGGGTTAATATTTGATCAATAATATATATGTAATTTTGGGATCATACAGAATTAGAATACCAGGATTAATTCTATCATTTCTGCTTGAAAATGTTTTGTTTAAAATAACTACTCAAATAATGTATCTCCAAATCAGTGTTTCATAAGGTACAAGTGATTCTCATTTTAGGGAAAAAAGTATACTAGAAAACTACAATTGAATTTTAAAGTAAAAAATGGCACCGAAGACATGTATAATTAAAAATAGAAACTTTAACTCTATTTCAGTCTAATACTAGTCATATTGATCTTCCAAAGACATTCTCCTTTCTACATTAGCTCTTTTCCATTTTTTCTATCTGATTTATTTTCCACATCTGGATGTTTAGGCATCCCTTTGTCTCTCATTTACCTTTAATACACGGCTATTTGCTGTCTGAATTTCCTTTGCTCAGCTTTATGTACGTATATGCCTTCTCACAATGGCCCCTTTATACACAGAATGTATATTCTTGCTCCTGTTGTTTTTGCTAGGTTTCTATATTTAAAACTGTTTATGAACATTCACTTCTAACAAACTCATTGTAAGAATTAATTTAAAAAATAGTCAAATAACTTCATACTTTGAATTGCTTTATTTTATGTTTGAATGGCCTGAGACTTTCAATTTTTAAATTGACTTGGAAAGATTTTCTATTTTTTATTTCTGGATTACTTGTAATACCTAAATAGAAAGATTTTATATTAGATTTTCTAATGGACTTTTTGAAAACTTTGGACACGGAGACATATCATTACTGTATACATAAAAGTAGATTGAAGGAAAAATCTTGTTCTATTTTATCTGGAATGCCTCATAATATTCTCTCATTGGCTATATTGCAGGAAAACATGATATTATTATTATTTTAAGTGAAGGTATTGGTTTTATGGTTACTTTTTTCTTTGAAAACATTAAAGGGGTATGAATATTTTTGTTTATATGAATCACTTCTATAATGCTTCAGTCATGGCTATACATGTGCCCATCACCCAGATAGTGTTCATTGTACCCATTAAGTAGGTTTTCCCCCTTCCCTTCCTCTCTCTCCGCTCACTTGATTGCCAATTACTGTGTGCTCACCAGGTAGTTCCAATTTAATAGCAAATACATGGGGTGTTTGTTTTTCCATTCTTTAGAAACTTCACTTAGGATAATGGTCTCCAGTTTCATCCAAGTTATTGCAAAAGGCATTAATTCATCCCTTTTTATTGCTGAGTAGTACTCCATGGTATACATACATCACATTTCATTAATCTATTCATGAATTGATGGGCACTGGGTTGATTTGATATCTTTGCAATCGTGAATTGCGCTGCAATAAACATTTGCATACAGGTGTGTTTTTGATAAAAATGACTTCTTTTCCTTTGGGTAGATACCCAGTATTATCTTTGAGAAATCTCCATACTGTTTTCCATAGAGGTTGTATGAATTTGCAGTCCCACCAACAGTGTATAAGCATTTTCTCTCTGCATCCTCAGAAGAATCTATTGTTTTTGGACTTTTTAATAAAAGTCATTCTATTATAACAAGGGCAAGGTGACATCTCATAGTGGTTTTAATTTGCATTTCTCTGATAATTACTGAAATGGAGCATTTTTTCATGTGTTTATTGGCCATTAGTCTATTTTCTTTTGAAAAGCTTCTGTTCATGTCTTTTGTCCACTTTTTCATGGGGTTGTTTGGTTTTTTTTTTTTTTGCTGATTTGCTGGATTTCTTTGTAGATTCTGGATATTAGCACTTTATGTGTAGTTTGCGAATATTCTCTCCCATTCTGTAGGTTGTCTATTTGCTCTGTATATTATTTTCTTAGCTGTGCAGAAGCTTTTTAGTTTAATCAAATCCCATTTATTTGTTTTTGTTGTTGCTATAATTGCCTTTGGGGTCTTAGTCATAAATTATCATTTTTTCATTAATGAACATGAGAAATATCTTGTTTTTCTTCACCTTTCCACAATAGAGTTCCCATTTCTACATAAGCTTGCACAACTCTAAATGTTACTATACAAATTGGTTTCCTTAGCACCTCACATAGTGACCACAAAGTCATAACTTTTTTTTTTTAACATGAGGATCAAGATTATGCTATTTTTAAAACAATCTAAATGGTCTCAAAACTTTTTGCAACTTGAGTGTACATTTCAGTATATATAATATTTTCAAAGAGTAAGATTGTTTTAAGATTTTCTTTGGATTGTAATAACCATTTTGTTTATATTAAAATAAATTACTATACAAAAACTTATAGGTTAGTGATGTTTTTCCTAGTCATATGCTTTGGTATGGCAACATAGCGATAAACACCCAGCTTGTAAAGAGTAAGACAAATCAAGTGTGGAGAAGACCAAAGGGAAATTTGAAGCCTCCAATTGAAGCTCTTGTAACTGCAGCTCCTAGGAAAGCTTTAAATCCCTAATGGTACTGTTAATGTCAGATGACAGAAAGAGTGAGTCAGAGACAGATTTTGTGTGTGTACCTTTGAAACTGCATCTACAACTAGGATTAAGAGACCAAACTGAAATATTTTCATAAACTTTTAAGTTTCTGTTTTTGTGCTCCTATTTACTTGATGTTTTACTTATTTTAATTTACTGACAATTATTTTTGTTTAGGCATGTCTACATTTTACCTAAGAAGCTTGAAGTTAAACACATGGGTATTTTTGCTGATAACTCAGGAGATTTAGCTGTTATCATTAAACCAACAATATTAAATTAGCCTTACTTATAAAAACATCACACAAACACAGATCATTTTTTTCTTGGCTAGATTTATAGTTTTATACCCTTGGTGTCAATTGGTGACACCTTAAGAACATAAAAATGACCAGAAAATGTATGTTGACAATTTCAAGACATTTTTATTTTTACTTTACCAATAATACTTTTTTCTTTTTAATAACCTCACTTAATTACTAAAGAGTACTCAATTCACATGAACTAGAAAAGCATTTGGGTTTGTTTAATTAATTAATGATGGCTCCCTTATATATAAGCCAGTTTGGTGACGTGTACACACAAAATATAACATAATACATGAACATGTACAAAATACATTTAAACATATGCACACACAGGTCCACACAAAGGAACCGAACAGCTTTTACCTCATAACTCGGCTATGAGACAGTAATACTACCTCATTGATTTACAAAAGATGACTAGATCCAAATTACTTCTGAAAAAATTGGAACTTGGTCACATGGCTAAACTTTAGTAGCCCTGATAGGTAATCCAATAAAGCCTGTGAACAAACATTTTGGATACAGCAGTTTCCATGGCATTTTGATGTTAAAAAAGCCTCTTTTACTCTTTTTTAATTCAGCTCAAAATGAGTTTTCAAGGTTTACATTTTAGCTAGAACCGGCTGCAAGCTCTCCAAGTAGCCTTGAATTATTAATAGCAATACCGTAAACAGTGAGTTTATCTCAATATCAGTAGAAAAAGTTAGCAGGTTCAGAGGAGGTAGAAAAGAAAATACAGAGAGAATGTGCTTAAGAGACTTGACACTTTATGGTGTCAGGTTGACTATTTGTGCTCTGAATTTTCTTTGATGTAATTTTCCCTCCAGTTAAAACATGTGCACAAGAATTAGCCACAACCAGCTGGAGTCTTAGAAAACCTGGCATGTCCTCAAACCTTTCCATTTACACAAATACTTGCAAGTAGAGATGCCATAAATCAACTAGGGTGCCCGAAGGGTGTCATTCTCTTTGTCTTTTCTCATTTTTACAAGATTTTGTGTCCCATTTTTCTTTAAAAGAAGGGACCAAACTGTAGTCTAGAATTTTAGTGTAGTGGATGTGGATCTTCCTTTTCTGATTGTGTGCAGGGCTCCATAGTGTTTCACCACCGAGTTGCTCTCTTACATGTCTCAGTTTCTCTCTTCTGGGGTCTACCACCTCTCAAGAGGGCTCAAAACACTGAGGAATCTGCTCTTACATGTGTTTCCTGGATGAGCCTTCTTTTAATTAATTTTGTTTGGGGGCATCCCTGTAGGGTCACTTTATGTCTCAGTAAGTCACCTCAGACACTCCCACTTAGGCCCCTGGACACTCAGGAGCCCCTTTTGGCTGGGAGGAGTAAACTGCCCTTTCTCTTCAGAGCTTGGAAACTCAGTCCCTCCTTTATCTATGAAAAGGGCAGCTCAGTTTCTTCTTTTGCAAATGCACAGAAAAGCCAATTGAGATGAATTTTGGGAGGAAGTGGCACTAGAGAAGGACCTTCAGAATGCATCTCCAAATCAAAATTAGTATTCCAAACAACAACTTCCTAGGAAAAGAACTGACACTTCAGAATCAACCAGGACTATCAACCAAGATTGGGAAGTCCAGGGCTCAGGAGGACTTATCAGTTCTGTCCAAGGAGAAGCTTGGAGTTGGAGGACCCAAGGGTGGCCCATGCCAGTACCTAGTGCCAAGTTTAGATGACTCCTTTAGAAGGTCCTGAGTCTGCTCTGAGCCCCATGGTGGGTGCCATCTTGGTAAAGGGAAAAACAAAACAAAACAAAAAACCAAAACTCCAAACTCTATAAAATAATTTAAAGAGGTTTTTTTTCTGAGCCAAAGATGTGTGACCAGCTGAGAGCACAAGGCCTCAAGAGGTCCTGAGAAAAGATGCCCATGTTACCTGGGTTATATAAATAGTTTGGTTTTATAGATTCATGGAGACAAGCAGTACTTGTAAGATCCCAAGTCAGTATGTGGAGGGCATACATTAGTTTGGCCTGAAGAGGCAGGACATCTCAGAGTGGGGGCTTTCAGGTTATAGGTAAGTTTAAAGAGTCTTTGATTTGCAATAGGTCATTAAATATGAAATGTCCAATTTCAAATCAAAAGTGTAGTTTATTATATCTCAGACAAGATGTGGTTCAGTTAAGCAAAGTATGTGCCTAAACTATTGACACAGTTTTGCCATCTTAACGGTAGGTTTTATTACAGCAGCAAAGAAGCCTGGAGGGGGAGTGGCAGTGAAATCACAAAAGGCATTTTCCACAGCTTGTTGAGAATTGAGTGTTTTTCCTTGTAAGAAGTAGTCTAAAGTCTGGAAGAAGTGGTAGTCAGTTGGTGCGAGGTCTGGTGAATACGGAGGATGACAGAGAGTTTCCAGGCCCAGCTTCTATAGTTTGAGTAGCCCTCTTTTTTGACAGGTGTGGTCTTGTAAGAGGATTGTCCTGTCTTTATTGACCAATCTTGGTTGCTTAATCAAAAGCATCTTCATCAATTCATCCAATTGAATGCGGTAGACATCTGCTTTAATGGATTGACCAGGTTTCATGAAGCTGTAGAGGAGAATACCAGTGCTGGGCCACCAAACAGATACCAGTAGCTTTTTTGGATGAATATTCTGTTTTGGATGGTGTTTTGGCACTTCACCTTTATCCAGCCATTGTACCAAATGCTTAAAATTGCCAAAAAGAATCCATTTTTCATCAAACACAATACAGTGTAGAAATGGTTTGCTGTTATGTCATAACAGTAAAGAAGGGCAAGCTTCGAGATGATTTCTCATCTGACACTCGTTTAATTAACATGCTGTACAGATCTATCCAGCTTCTTTACCTTGCGCATTTGTTTTAAATGGCCCAATATTGTTGGAATAGTAATGTCAAACCTTTGCTGCTAATTCACATGTAAGTTGAGATGGATTTGCTTCCACTAGAGCTTTCAGCTCATCATTATCCACCTTGGTCTCAGTTCACCTACGTGACTCATTTTCAAGATTAAAATCACCAGAATGGAACTTCTCCAACCATCAATATACTGTGTATTCATTAGCTGTGTCCTTCCCAAACATTTCTTTGATATTTTGAGCTGTCTGGGCTGCATTGGTTTCACAAGGGAACTCATATTCAAAAATAACACGAATTTTTGACTTATCCATGGTTTCACAAAAATTGCTCTAAAAAAAAGAAATTTAAAGACAATCACAAGCCAAAATGTGCATTGTAAAGAATGAGGATGTACTTTTTTTTTCTTTTCCTTCCCCCCACAGGATGTACCATTGCAATTAAAAAAAAAAGAAGTCAAAGTGAAATGTCAGAGATGTCAACTGTCAAACTTAGTACTTAAGGACATTGGACATTTCATACTTTATGATCTAATAATTTGTTAAAGACATTAAGCTTTGTCTAAAGGCTTGGAATGTTTTAACTTAAGATAAGAATGTCTATTAAACAGAGAGAAGCCACTGAACATTTGCCAAAACTCAAGTGAACTGTTAGGTAAATTGAAGGCCTACAGGTGTGGTTTAAGCTTTGTCTTATATAGTCTTAGGATTGTTAATGATTTAGCATCTTATTGTTACAAAGACTATTTCCAAAAGGGAGGGGCCATGACAAGGCATTTTTGACCTCCCTTTTCATGGTGAGCAATTCAGCTATAAGGTTTTTATCAGGTTCCCCTAGCCAAGAGGGGGTCAGTCTGTTGGGAGTGCATAAGATTTTACTTAAGTTCACAGGAACATATTCAATTACAATTTCAAATATTGTTCCCTGAAAGTCTGTGGTATCTTTATTCTTGTTGTTGTTATTGTTGTCATTTTTCCTTTCTTTTTAATCTTTAATATATAGTGAGATACTTCTATTATTTGATAAAATTTTTCTATTTATAACTTATTTATTGACTAAATTACAGTGTTGCAATATTAAAAATGGAACAATTTCAATAATTGTAAGTTCATCTGGTTACTTTGGAATCCATGAAAGCAGTATAAAATGCCTGCTATAAAGAGAAATAAAAGTTTTGATATCAGAGAACCAAAATGACCTCAGGAGATATTTTCTAACTCTATTCCAACGACTTATATATTTTAGTTCTGCTCTTTTGCAGGAGTTTATAAATTAGCTCAATATATCACACCCCAGATTTTTTCTTAAAAAAGTCAACTGCTGCCCAACATCCTGCATGTAAATTTATTTACTTTCAGAAAAAAGTACATAATTGAAAAATTTAACATACTAACATTTTCTACTGAGAAGAGCATGAGAAAGTCTGCATTCATTTACTAAGAAATATGCATTCTTTCCAATGAAGCAAATTAAATATCCTTTCCAATCTTCATATGATTTTTGTACACAAAAATTATCTAGGCCGGGTGCAGTGGCTCACACCTGTAATCCTAGCACTCTGGGAGGCCGAGGCGGGTGGATGGCTCGAGGTCAGGAGTTCGAGACCAGCCTGAGCAAGAGTGAGACCGTGTCTCTACTAAAACTAGAAAGAAATTATATGAACAACTAAAAATATATATAGAAAATATTAGCTGGGCATGGTGGCGCATGCCTGTAGTCCCAGCTACTCGGGAGGCTGAGGCAGAAGGATTGCTTGAGCTCGGGAGTTTGAAGTTGCTGTGAGCTAGGCTGATGCCACGGCACTCTAGGTTGGGCAACAGAGCGAAACTCTGTCTCAAAAACAACAACAACAAAAAATTATCTAAAGATTAAAAAGATAATAAGGCTTACCTATGTTTTATATGAATATGTTCACATTCTCCTTAGATTTCACATTTGTTATTTAATTTGGAAAGAAATATGTATGTAGAACATGTTGAATATATTTCTGTTAATATGTGAGCTTTTTCTCTGTGTGTATACATTATCAATGAAGCCAAGGAAGATAAAAAAATACAAAGTATTAAAACTAAATTCTCTAGTAGAAAATATACACAGTTAATAAATGAAGTTAATAGATTAAGTGTAAGAATGCAAAAATGAAAACTGCTTCATTCCATTAAGAAAATAAGCAAGTGAACTAAGATAAAACTAAATTTCTTCTGGAGTCTATTTGAAATGCTAAAAAAGAAACTTCTTATGTAAGATATAGACATATTCAATAGCTTTAATAGTTTAATACTTATCACAATGTCTTATTGGTAATCTGTTAGAAATAAGTCAAAAATCACAAACTTCTAAGCAATAAAATGTATCCAAAGAACAAAGAGGAATAGATATTTATAATGGCTTTCAAAGAAAGCCATGATTATTTTAATGAACCATTGCAAGTGAAAAGTTAACAATAAATTAAAGGAATTTTCAGCAGTGAAAACAATCTCCTATAGATATGCAAGGTATTAGTTATAAACTGACACTGTAGTTTCTCATCAATTAAATATCACCTGGGGTGAGGTTTGGGGGAGGACTGTCTTGCAATAGACTGAACATACCCATTGGCTGGGTTGAAATATTCAAACCCGTTATGCCTGCTTCCAGGAGGCAAACTGAATACTACACCAGTATAATAAGAAATAATTGCTTGAGTCACATTAATATATTACTCATTTAATGTGTAAAGATACTAGAACAATAGCATGTTGGGAGACATAAACCAGAAAGTTACTTGGGCATTTATGAAGTAGAGAAAATGATTCCTAAGGCAATGTTAAAAGATGTTTAAGGATATAGAACTGTGGATCAGATAAGAAAGCAAGATTAGCTTTTGTACCATTGCAAATTAGTTTTGTATCATTTCTCCATTTTGTTGTCTTTCTTGGGAGAAGAGGTCAAAAAAAGTCAGAAAAAATATAACTTTAATTATATTTTATGGCACTTGGAGGCAGTTGGCTGAATGGTCCCCATTCTTATCAATACTAATAATGATGATTCAAATTATATATTTGCATAAAAATTAGTAGTTCATGACAAAGCATTTTGGTACCATACAATGGACAGCTGTGTCAAGGTGATAAGAGTTGGGGTGTGGAGTGGAGAGAATGGGAGTAAAAGAAAAAAAAAAAATGAAACAAATATGACCTTACTTTCCAGTAGAGTGAAATTTGGTTGAGGAGAAATGCATAAATAGACAAAGAAAGAATGAGAATTACAGTGCAGGTTAGTATATTTGTGCCCAAAGCATGACATATACAATATAGATTAGGCCTATTCATGAAAGGAAGAAGCTGCTCAAGGCTGTGTGGATCAGATACCTTAGTGAAAGGGGTTGGATTTGAGACAGGTATAAATAGCTAAAATGGTTAATTAGAGCTTTAATATGTAAAGAAGTGAGGGCAAGAATTCCAGATGGAGGATTAAAGGTAAAGAAATACAAAAGAAAAAGCTATGTAGAGAGAGGAGTAGAAGTAGTATGCTGGTTTGCTTTGGGGACTAATGGGAAGAGATAAATTTTAAAAGTCAAATGGGTGCCACATTATGAAGTTAGTGGTTTTGTCTGCTATTTGACTAACGATGTTAATTAAACACCACACTATTTCCTCTGTCAAAAATGGTCCCTCCATTAGATTGTAAGCTTTTTGAAAGCAAGGGCTGTGTCTTATAATAATTCTCTGTATGCTCCACAGCACTTAACAGAGCAAATTGCAAATATTTGGTGCTTGATGTGTGACTTTCTTGGGAAGGAGTGTGAATGAAAGAAAAAGTTGGAGTTTATTTGTCTAAGTAATGATTCTCTGGCAAAATCATTCTTGCAGATAGAACAAATTTGTAGTTTCTATTTCATAGGTATTTGGAATCAGCTCTGCTTCTGCCTATATCTAAACCTTTTCTCTAACTTTCCCATTGATTCTAAGAAAACATGATAGGTTTGCAATAAATTTTTATTTTGCTAAGTTAATGACAGTTTTTGCTTATTAAAAAAAAAGTGACCCAGTGGATGACCTCAATATATGAGACATTTTGCAATCTCTGTGTTCCTTTCTGATGAAATACACTTATCATCACAGCAATATTTTCTCTCCAAGAAGGGGAAAAAAACCCAAGTGCAATTTTAAAGAATAAAATGGGATTTAGAAAACTAATGGTTTATTTATATGTAATGGAATCCGTACAAGTGCAGATACATACTGATAAAGTTAAGAAAAATAATTCTTTTTCTTATGTTCTTCATCCAGTTTACATCGTCTTACTACCCAAAGAGATATTTTTCAAGACACACTATAATTTGTACCATCAATTTATCAGATTCAGAGTGTAGAACTTATTTTCTGATCATTGAACAAAGAATTCAGTATAGTACGTCTGTTCATGATAACAATGTTTATGCAAATAATTCCCTTTGTTTAGGAACAAAAATGTTACCATTTTCTAAATATCCTCTTTGGTGTATAGGAATGTTTATTTGTAACTTTCATTAATCCTTTACCCTTCAATTATTGTTATAATATACATATATATAAAATGCATAATGTGTTTATTTTTAATGATTAGAGCAGCAGCCCCAAGAACTGTATAGTTAACCATTTCCCATTTATACTTTGAAATATATCTCTCCTGAATATTCCTTCTAAAGAAATTTAAATGAATGGGATTGATGATAGCATCAATATTCAAAGAATGGGTAGGAATAAACTGAATTATATATTGTACAAATAATATATGCCAAGGTGTGTGCTGGGTATTTTTTGCAATATTTAATCCTCAAAGTAAACTTAAGCAAAGGCAGAAAGTCTTTGACAGATTCTTGTTTTAGAGCAAAGTCATCCTTTGAAGCAATTATTTAGATTATTTATAAAAATGCCTCTAAATCATTGTTTCTGTTCTCATTTTAGTTTGTTAGGCATAGAGGGCTACACAGTGCCCTAATTCTTGAGTTAGTTGCTAGTTTTAATGCAATATAAAAAATAGGTCTACCATACTATAAGTAAGCAATAAAAGCCTATCAGCATGTTCAACAATTGGTTTTTGCCTGACTGATTTTAAGTATTTCAGTTAAAATGTCTTTGTCTGCAAGTAACAGTAAACCCTGATGAAAAGCTGGCTTTTAATCCATAAGGTAGTGCTACTTTGTATCTCTTCTATCTCAGGCAAATGGCAAGATGGTTACTGCAGCTCTAGGAAGTACATGTACACATGCCAATGGCCAGAACCAGGAAAAGAACCATTTTCTCTGGTATCTTCTGTACTCTAGCAGATCTTCTCTCCTGTCTCAGAGGTCAGCAAAGTATTCTCTCATTAGTATTCATAAACTACTGTTTTCATTCATCATTCTTTATACAAAGCTTTCAGGTTCCTTTTTAGATTACTTAGTGGGTGATAGAACTACCATGACTTTTTTGAATCAATCAAGATTTACCCAAAAAACAGAGGGAGTTCACCTTTCCTTCAGTTACATGGGGAGAGGTAGAAACCCAAACAGTGCTTGTCTCTGCTAGGGAGGTTGAGAGAGGAATGGATATTGAGTAGGCTATTGACAGTCTGCTATACTAAGTTTCTGTGATAAACAATAAGTTAAAATTATATTTTATTATGATTAGTGACTATTCAATGTATAATATTTTACGTCATATGTACTTTGCTGCAATAGCCACAAAATATCAACAATACTGGCTCTTTTCCTCATTTTTATTTCCATAAAGTATTATTTTTAGAAAATATTTAATAGGAGTCCGATGTAACATAATCATTGTACATGGGTAAGTTGAATCTGCTAGAAATTTATCAGAATCCTTGCTTCATTTATGCCTTATTTATTAGCAAATTTGCATAAGATGGTGGATCTGTTCAGGAGCTCTCAATGGTAACTGGGGTATAAAGGAATCCAGTTAATAATAATAATGGTAAGTTAATGAATTTTATCATAAAATCTAGCTTATATCACTGTCTTTATTTATTTATTTTTAAGACCAGGTCTTGCTTTGTCATCCAGGCTAGAATTCAGTGGTATCATCATAGCTCACTGCAACCTCAAATTCCTGGGTTCCAGTGTGCTAGGATTACAGGCATGAGCCACTGTACCTGGCCCATTGTTTTTTTAACTCAAATACTTACAGGCCCCAACAGCATGTTTGTGTTCTCTGGGGGTCCATACAGTTTGAGAAACAATATATACAAAGTTAAAATTTCAAATTATGAGATTTAAAAAAACCAGGCCAAGTATAGACAGACATAAACACATCAAGCAATATTCAGCTACTTAATTATTTATTATAGTACATAGAAGGAAAGAATTTGGTGAACTAGAAAATTGGGTTCTGTCTCTCCTGTTAATTGTGACTTTGAGAAAGTTGATAACTCTTCCCCATAGTTCCTTCATCTCTAGACAAAAATGTCCATGCCATAAAGAATTGCATATGGTTAAAACACTCATATGTAGATTAATTATGTGGCCTTCTGCCCAGAAGGAAATAATTACTTATTTTTGAAAATAGAAATTGGATTGGAAGAGGCTATATACACATATAACAATCATTTATTCATTTGCCTTCTGACATAAAAGGATATAAAAGTAATTTTAAAATTATTTTGGTATTTAATATTTTTTAGTTTTTAAACAACTCTAGACCAGGCACGGTGGCTCATGCCTGTAATTCTAGCACTCTGGGAGGCCGAGGCAGGATGATGGCTTGAGGTCAGGAGTTCAAGACCAGCCTCAGCAAGAGCAAGCCCCCGAATCTACTAAAAAATAGAAATTAGCCCGGCAACTGAAAGGGAAAAAGTTAGCCAGGCATGGTGGCACATGCCTGTAGTCCCAGCTACTCGGGAGGCTGAGGCAGGAGTGTCATTTGAGACCAGGAGTTTGAGGTTGCTGTGAGCTAGCATGACACCATGGCACTCTAGCCTGGGCAACAGAATGAGACTCTGTTTAAAAAACAAACAAATAAATAAATAAAAAAAACAACTCTAAATTTATAGAAGAATCCAAAGAGAGTTTAGGGAATTTCTGCATAGCTTTCACCCAGCTTCCCTTAAAGCTATCATCTTATGTAACCATTGGATTTTTATCAAAACTAAGAAATTAAAATTACTACAATACTATTAACTAATCTACAAACTTTACTGATATTCCACAAGGTTTTTCATTAATGTCCTTTTTCTGTTCCAGGATCCAATCCAGAATGCCATGTTGCATTTAGCCATCATGTGTTCTTAGATTTTTCCAGTCTGTAACTTTTTTCTTGTTTCTCATGACCTTGGAAATTTTTGAAGGCTACTAGTTAAGTATTTTGCAGAATATACCTCAATTTAGGATAGATGTTTTCTCATGATTAGGCTGGTTTTATAAATTTTGAGAAAGAATGGTACTGAGGTGAAGTGTCTTCTTATCAAGTTATATTAAGGCATACAAAATATTAGCATAACTTATTACTAGTAGTGTTTAACCCAGTTATTGTAGTGTTTGTCTGGTTTAGCCACTGTGTAGTTACTATTTTTCTCTCTATTCCTTGGAAGCAAGTCACTGAGTCCTGTTCACTGGAGATACTACCAACAGATTTGACAAATTTATTTTCATTTAATGATTCTAAAAACAGCAATTACCAAGCCATAATGCATGAAGCCAAAATCTTCTATTTGAGCTTCTATATGCAGTCATTTTAGATATATTTCTCTAAAAAGAAACAACCAAATGAAGTAGTTTCTATACCTATGTGTTTTAATAGGAAAAGGTAAAGTTTTCCCTAGATATCTTTGATTTCTCAACAGTGCTAATGAGAATATCAAGAAGTTAATCTTGAATAGAAGGGTCAAAAGCATAGAGATATAGCCAGAACCTGATTTTTTGCAGTGAATAAACCATTTCTATTGTGTCAGCTGCTTTTGATAGCTGAATCAATTCCGACAGAATGTGAGAGCACATTTAATATCAGAAACATTACTACTCCCATGGCCTTAAATTATTGTTTGATGCAAAGTGGAAAAGTGTCTAATTTACTTTCAGGTAGCAGCTTGCTCACTAGAAGTATGAATACTATTTCAAATATATTTGTGTTGCATCAGGGCAACATTTCCCAAATTATGGGTTACATTCACTTTATGTATCATAGGAAAGTCTCTCAGCAAAATACAAGTGCTGCCATACATTTATATATTCTTTCATTCATTGATATTTCCATGTATGCATGTATTTTTGGAAAAGTATATGTGAATATAAAATAACATGAAGAAAAATCTGTGTATTAGTATAGTAAAAATTTCTGAGAAATCCATTAAAAGTATTTTTGACGTGCCTCCCCCACTGTCATCAGATGGAGTTCCCACACACACACATACACATAAATTCCCTATTTCTATTAGAAGTTTTTGTCAGTATTACAACTATATTTGATGTCAGCTTTGAAATCACCTTCACCAACTTGAATCAATCAGCCATCAAGTTTTATTGATTCTTTTTCAAAATAGCAATTTAATTTAGCACTTTGTTTATATTCTTATTGACTTCATCTTAGTTCAACCCTTACATCTGAGCCATCAAAATAACTTCCTTCCTAATAGGCTTTCTTCGGTCTCTCTTTTTCTATCATTTATTTGATAACTTGTCTTATCCCATGATATTCCCAAACATTGTGTGGAACATATAATTTTTGTGCTAAAAATTCTTTAATGGTTCTCTTCTATGTACAAAGCATTATCTCATATGTTATTGTATTACTCCTGTATATTCATAAATTATAGTTGATGTTTCCAACTTGCCTTTCTCACATTTCTCTTCTCATTTTTGAAATATATAAGTATATATATTTTGTCCTTTAGATTATTCTTCTTTCCCTATCCTAAACATGTTTATTCTAGTAGGACCCTATCCTTCTTTTAGAGGAATTCTGCATCCTTTGTTTTGTGTTGACTAGTCTGGGATTTAGCACCTGGTGTGATATAGGTCAATTGTATTTCTTCATCACTATGGCCACAATTAATTGCTCAAGGAATAGATACCATCAAAAACTAGGTCAATTACAATCCCCTCCCCCAGTTTTGTACTTATAACCAAAGAAAGGAAATTTTTAATCCTTCCCAGTGACAAACTTGGAGATACGAGGAGTGAACGTTGATGTTGGTTATATTTTCTATCACATATAGAGAGTCAGTTTGAGAAAATGAAGCCAAGAGAGTGAAGCAGACATTCCAGAGGGAGAGACTTGGTAGCATTCAAATTCCTTGTTCTGGGAAACCAGGCTTAAAGATGGGAAAATATCAAAAGAAGCCTAACCAAAGCACAGAAATAGTCTGAAGCAGAGGCGTCAAGACATTGGCTGCCACGTCTAACACCTCTACCACCTGCTGTCCCTGCTATTGCCACTAGAATGGATTTCCAATTATCTATTTCTTCTCCTCACTCACTCCAGATTGAAGTCCCAGGTGAGAGTGTCTGTCCAATACAGCACATATGCACACAGGCTACCAAGACTTGAGATAGGTAAATGGGTTCTCAGATTTCTGAATGTCACAGCTAAATCCCACCTCCCACCAAGAGTTGGCAGATTCCCAAATATAAAAAGTCAGTTTAGAGGCTAGTCAGACATACAAAAATATGTCCAGTACTCCATCTTTCAATTAATTTTCTTTTTCACCTAAGCTAGTTTCAGGAATTTCTACTGCAAAAATGATTTAGACCAATACATTAATCACATATTAATCAATAAGTAGCCAACATATCTTAACCACCAAGCATATGCCAGGTACTTCATATTGATTATTTTATTTAATTTCCACAATAATTTTATAAAGTGTTATTCTTCTCAGTTTTACCGATGAATAAATAGAGGTTTAGTGCCAGTAAGTAACTTGTCATAGACTACACTTGTCACAGACTACTCAATCAAGTAATGACAAAGCAGTGATTTAAATTTAAGTTCTTAACTTTTTATAAGATATTGCTACCTACTGCCACTATCTCATTTTTTTCCTGAATTCCCTTGAAATTTTTTTTTAGTTTTCATAATATATTTTATTTAATATATCCAAAATATTATCATTTCAATATGTTCTCAAAAGATTTTTGATAGTTGGGCATAAGTGGCTCAGGCCTGTAATCCCAGAACCTTGTGAGACTGAAGCAGGAAGATAGCTTGAGGCCAGGAGTTCCACACCAGCCTGAGCAAAGTAATGAGACCCCATCACTCAGAAGGTTAAAGCTCAAATCAAGCCTCTTTGTGAAATGCCCACAGTCCCTGCCAAAGTGCTCTGGAATTTCTCTGTAGTACTGGCCTATGTAGGTCACTTGTGTTCTACCGACCATGAGCCCGGCCATGGCACCCAGGACCCGGAGGGCACACAGCACTGGCGCGGAGTCTGTGGTAGCACCAGGGGAGTGCTATAATAATGTAGCACAGTATATAATATTATTATTATTGTTGTTGTTGTTGCTTGCATCAAGTAACATTCCAGCCACTCTCACATAGTCACTGGGTGATTTGACTCCTGGTTCATTGTATCACTACCACCTAGATCCTCACGTCCTGACCCCTCACATGGATGAATTCCTTAGTATCTTCCTTCTTTACCGTCTGAACCTTCTGTTCCATTTTACATTCCTCACTCACTTACTTACCAGATACACCTGCACATTGTCATCACCAGTCACTGCAATGACTTCAAAATCCAAATTTAAATATTTTACCCTCTCTTCTGCTTTCTCAGTTATTCTAATATCCATAATGAAATAAAATTGGGTTGTCATTATTGAGTTATGAATTTTTATATATTATAGATACTAGTTTCTTATCAGACAAGTGATTTGCCAAGATTTTCTCGAATTTATCAGTTGGCTCTTTATTTTGAAAGTACTTTGAAAATATCTTTTGAAACATACAGTTTTTAATTTTGATGAAGCCCAATTCATCTCCTTTTTCGCATTTTCACTTGTGCTTTTGGTATTATCTTTACAAGGCTTTGTTAACTCAATAGACAAGGAAAATATACCTATATTTCTTCTATGGGTTTTGTAGTTTTAGCACTTACATTTAGGTCTATGATCCATTTTGAGTTAATCCTTTGTGTGTGGTTTGAGGAAGGTGTTCAACTTCATTGTTTTTCATGTGGATATGCAGTTTTCCTGGCACCAGTTTTGGAAAGACTATTTTTTTCCCCTTGAATTTTGTTGGCACCCTTGTTAAATATTCATTGACCATAAATATTCAATTATGTTTCATTGATGCATGTTTATTACACTGTCTTGATTACTATAACTTTATAGCAAATTTCAAAATCAGGAATTCTGAATCCTCCAAATTTGTTCTTGTTCAAGATTGCTTTGGCAATCTGGGTCCCTTGTATTTCCATATGAATTTTAGGATCAGCTTGTCAATTTATACAAAAAAGTCAAGTGCATACATTGAACTTCTGTTCTTAATCCCAGCCAGCTCAGTATAGATTTTCCTTGGCCTGGCAAAACACAGAATGTTTTCATTATTTCCATATTTATTGAGATTAGGTTTGGAGTAATTATTTATGTAGAGAGTTTTAAACAAAAGGAAATGAAGAAAATAGAAATGAGTTATAGGAAGTAAGATTTAAAAGAGTCAGGTTTACCTGATATATAATGAAAAACATATTTTTGAAGGGAATTGGTTATTTTTCCCCCCTGGTAAAATTATAAGCACTGCCCTGAAACTTGAATTCTACCTGTGATTACCATCTTTTTTGCTCACTGTTGAAAGCAAAGCAATGTCTTAAGATGATTCCAGGGAAGGCCAGTCACAAATATGCACTAAAATTCATCACTCTGACACTTACTCATACCAAGTATGGATTTTTGTTTTGGCTACAGCCTTAGATGCGTGATTTTTGCTGTCTTGTAGAATGGCTCTTCTTGTACCCATTTTGTTAATGACAACGATATAGCTGACCCCCAACTGTTTGCCTAAGATGCTGCCTTCTACGTTGGCCACATATGGATACAGTCTGATTTCGTGATTTTGTCAGTCCCCTAACTTGATCTGATTTGTATTTCTGTTTTATCAGATTTTGAAAAGTAAGCTTCTTTCAGTGTTCAGTGTCTTTTACCTTAAAAGAGGTGGGACGGTTTTCTTTGCTTTTTCTCAGTACTATTTGAAAAATACAGATGTTTAGATCACTGTTGCATGAATATGTTCTTGAAGGTAAAAGTAGGGCTCAAATGAAAGTTGCTGGCCAACAGGAGTATTAAATTGGCTAACAAAATTTACATCATTTATAATTTTATATTTCTCTGTTGTCATAACTTAGTTTTTATGCATGTGATATGGAAAACTATCCTGCATATTCTCCTTTATCTTGCTGCCTGAAGGCCCTCCAACTACCTTATTGAAGTATAAAGAAAAAAGTATTTTTGGAATTTACTTTGCCACATTTCTTTTAGAAATCTTACATTCAAATAGAAAGCCACCAATTTCTCCTTGAGTGTTCATTCACAAGTAATTTTCGAACTGTATTTGCATAACCTTTTGAAATTCTAATATACATATTTTGGAAAATAGATTTTAAAAGCATAAAAGAATGTTTGAGAGAGAATGAAAAACATCCAGGTTTTTCCTAGCTTTCACTAGCTGGATTTTCAAGTCACGCTATAATAGTATCTCCATGATACATAAGGTTATCTTTTCTTCAAAAACATTTCATAATAAACGTGTTTGCTTTAGGCAAATGTCTTATAAAATATAACATTTATTTTTATGGTGTTATTAGGATTATTGCTCATATATCTTTACATAGATTGAGGGATAAAGCATTGAAATAAACACACTTTTTCCAATACAACCATGTACTTCACTGTTATTTTTATTGCTACTGATTCAAAATCTTCTTTCCATTCACTCTATGTGTTAGTCCTTCTTATTCCTCCCACTACTTGACTATAAACTGCTCTTCACAATTCCTCACGATTTTACCACAATTCCCTTGTGAATTATATAATATACATATTATATAACTTTATTTATAAAATTTGTATTTATTTTGTATGGTGCTCTTCTTAATTCTGTTACCTACTTTGGAGAGCAGAGCAAATATGTGATTGACAGTACTACTGCATAAGAGTGTATTGTTGTAACTCCTTTTGTTTGTTGATGATTTTTAATAGTTCATCCAAGTATACTTATCCTTCTCATATCAATGCTTAAATGATTCACCTGATTCTACCATCTGTTGTTTCACAACTGACTCTCCAAACTAGCAGATGTAAAACATTAGGGAGAAAAAATCTTAATTTTTTTTTCTGAAAATTTGGTTTGTAGGGCATTGCAATTATTAAATAAATCATGTTTTTAAAGCATTTCATCTGACTTCATGCTTACAGATGATAGGATGGTACTTTATTTCTCCTTCATTTCTTTGTTCTTCTATTCTTGGTTATACTGAGTAAAGAAACAGAAACTTTGTTAGCATAACAAATCAACAATGTTATAACATGAGAGGTAGCTGAAATTAGCAAAGTAGAGATTTGGTTTTATCTTTTTCTCTCTGAAGATTTGAAAATATCTTATTCAGAATTCAAATTAGAAAGTTGATGATTCTATTTAAGGATGGACTTTGGAAGGAAAATGGAACCTGGAGGAGCTGATTACAACATCAAGTTAGATCTAGGACTATGCAAGGAATACTGAGGGTATGAAGAGATACAGAGATTATATGGGTATAAGGAAAAAAGTATAGGATGCTGGAAAAATAAAGGAAAATTCAAATACTGGTTTGGGGTGGACTTTGAAATGCCATAAATGACTTTATGGTTAATATATATATATTTTCAATTTATATAAATTTATGGGGTGCAAGTGAAATTTTGTTATATTTATAGTGTGGTGGTCAAATCAGGGTTATTGGGGTATCCCTCACCCAAATAATGTATATTGTACCCATTAAGTAACTTCTCTTCACCCCCCCCTTCCCATACCCTGACCTTTCCAAGTTTTCATTTTCTATCATTCTACTCTCTGTTTCCATGTTGTGAACCAAAATAAAATTTTAAGGCTCACCCCCCACCGGCCGACTGAATGGACTCCCTCGTGGCCAAAGGAATATCCTAAAACTAAATTGCCTGCCAGGAGGAGGGAGGTCAGACATGCCTCATCATGCCCTTCTCCCTTCTTGGGGACATCCTTTGTAAACCATTAAGAAGCCTCAGGGTATACAAGACAAACCTACAGGCCCTTGATTTACACAACAAATCTATGTCCGGGTGGCTTGTCTCTGATAAACAACAACTATGTTAAAACATTCCAAGCCTTTAGACAAAACTTCATGTCTTTAACCAATTACAAGCCAAAAAATCTTTAAACCCACCTATAATATGTAAGCCCCCACTTCGAGGTGGCCCACTTTATCGGGCCAAACCAATGTATGATTCCCACGTATTGATTTATGACTTTAGCTGTAACCCGTCTCCAGCTCTATCCAGGATAATATAAGGGGTGCTATATCACCATTGTTTTTGTGGCTGAGTAGAACTCCATACTATACATACCCCACATTTTATTAATCCACTCATGTATTGATGGGCACTTGGGTTGTTTCCGCATCTTTGCAATTGTGAATTGTGCTGCTGTAAACATTTGAGTGCAGATGTCTTTTTTACAGAATGTCTTTTTTTCCTTTGGGTAGATGCCCAGTAATGAGATTGGTGGATCAAATAGTAGTTCTACTTGTAGCTCTTTGAGGTATCTCCATATTACTTTCCACAGAGGTTGTACTAGTTTGCAGTTTCATGATCTATTTTGAAGGCAATAAAGTACGATGAGTAGAGAGAACGATTCTCAGATATAAGATGGAGTGAAAGAAGCCACACACAAAGGAATATATACTGTATAGTTCATTTCATGTAAATTCAAAAAGAAGAAAATCAATCTCCAGTGGGAAAAGCCGGGATACTTTTTTAGACCTGGGGATAGTGACAGAGTGGGGACATTCAGAGGCCTCTGGGAAGCTAGATGATGTTCTGTTTCTTGTTCTGGGTGGTAGTTCCATACATGTTTTCACTTTGTGAAAATTCATGTAGCTGAAAACTTAAGATTTGTGCAATTTTCTATATGTGAGTTATTCTTCAGTGCAAAATTTACTGAAATAATGTTAAAATTTTGATTATGTAGGTATGGCAAGAGGACAAAAAGAATGTATTAATAAATAGATATATCGTTAAATGTAGAGACAAGACCAGGAGGAGAATGAGCCTGGCATTAGATCAAAGCATTAGGGAAAAATGGAAATTGAGCAATGTACTCACCTTCCACATCTGGTCTCTGAGGTCTACCTGGACAGGAAAGGCAGTGTCTGCAGGGTGTGACAAGCTGGCTTCGTTATTCTTATGTATTTTGTGGCTCAGAGCACAAATAGAGGAGCAAAAATACTAAAACCTGACTTTCCTTCTGTTCTCTGATCTCTTGTGTCACCTATTTCTCACACCCAACAGGAAACTAGTTGGAAAGGAAGCCTGAGTGACTTGTTTTATAGGAGTCAGTCTTCCAACTATAAATCAAGGGCAGAGAAAAGATCTGGATGGACAAATAAAAAATAACCGTAGAGTATAATTAGGTACCTAGTGAAATGCCTTGTTACTAAGGTTCTCGGTATACCTAACTTACTAAAATAAATATATTGGCATGTCTTGGAATGCTTGTTTGCTTACTATGCTTGATGCAATAGCAGGACTGAACTGAACTCGCTGAATTCCAAAAGGCTGCTGAGAGTCTACAAACGCTGGGATTGTTTGGAAGTCCACAGCGATCACATAGCTTGAGGTTTTTAAGTGGTGGGCAGTTATGACTCTGTACTTTTTAGTTATGTTCAATTTGGCTTCTGTGCCAGCTGTTTCATTAGGGATCGTTACTCCTTAGCTACCTCTGTTTGTAAGATATCTTCCCAAATTAAAATGCCACTGATGAACTGCCAACAGCTGGAAATGTGTGTTTAATTGTTCTACTAGGAGAGAAAACATGTTGCACCCATCCCATTGGGACCATTGGCTTGCTTTCCTGGGATAGCTGACCGCACTTAATGGTGTGATTTGTGTTGGTAGAACAGCTTTGTTGTTGTTGATGTTGATTTTTTTTATGTGCAGAGCTAATTGTTTCAAACAATTAGATCTATAACCTTGTGCTATTAACAATTTTCTAAATAACTGAGATCCAACCTATACCCTTTTACTTAAATGGTGAGAATTCAGTGTGATTCTCATCCATTAATTGAATCACTTAAGATAACTCTCTTGGTTTCTTCAGTTTTAATTTTAATGTATAAAACTAGTGACTATTTTATTCATACTAAATACGCAGGTACTATTTTTACATTTTCTGTTTATGCTTCTATTTTCCTTTCTGTTCTGCATATATAAATATACATGTTTCATTATTTCAAAGCTTTATTCCTCTGAAATAAACAAAATGTAACAACTTTGTCTTTAAATACTGATTTTTTAACAATAGAATTTCAGATAATATAGCCTTTATTCAATGTATACTTATGGTTTGTAAATACACTATATGAACAATTAGAAATCTTAAAAACCATTTTGAATATCAATAATGTAATCATAATTTTCCTTGACATCAGAACTCATTTCACTGCTTCATTAGCAAAGATACAATTAAACTTGTAGCTTAACATTTCATTTTCAAAACTACGTGTAATGATAAAACTATTCAAAAATAAAATCTCCAAGGTTGCAAAATATATTTCTATATACTCACTATTATTCATGATAAAAGTAATCTTACGAAATAGCTCAATATCTACATCAAGTTAGATATTAAACTTCTGGTTAAGAAAATATTTGAAATTCTTTAATAAAACAATAAACAAAGAAAAATTATTTCAATACTGGTTTAAACAATCAGGCCCATGACTCTGTGATTCTTTAACCAAGGTGCTAATAACCCCTCCAGCTGTCCTCAACTTTTACCTACTTGAGCATTCTATTCTAAACACTAACAGCACAGCGACCTTTGGGCAGTATCCAACTACAAGCTCTCTGACTTACTGCATGTTATAAAGTTTTGAGAGAGTCATAGGGCAGGTCTATTGCTCTCATGTTTTTACTATGTAGATTTCCTGTATAAGGTAGTTATTTTTAACTAAACAAGACCTAAGTTGTGATACAGCAGTTTAAAAAAAACTAACGTTCTTTACAAGTTCTTTAAGTATTAATAGCATTGTTACTCCCAAGCAAACAATATTTGAGGTGGTCCATAAGGTCAGATAATATTGTGGGGTAGGTATGACCACTCTGAAATATTTCTTTCCATTAGTTTGCAAAACAGTTGATGACAAGAGATGATTACATTTGTGGTTGTACCTCTATTGCCTATTACTGTGCGTGGCATATTGTTGATTCTCAGTGTATGTTTGCCTAATGAGTGGATGTGTA
This sequence comes from Lemur catta, assembly GCF_020740605.2. Classification (NCBI taxonomy): domain Eukaryota; kingdom Metazoa; phylum Chordata; class Mammalia; order Primates; family Lemuridae; genus Lemur; species Lemur catta. The sequence continues at coordinate 69,902,603 of NC_059129.1, read as the reverse complement.
TAATCCAGGCACTGGCAAGCATAGAAAGCTGATTAAAATGAAAGTCAAATAAGTAAAATAGTACTCCCAAATAATATAAATGCTTCTTTAAAAGTAATGACATTTTCTATAAATGCATTTTCACCTAAATAAAACAAAGGAAACACAATTATATGTAGAAATTTATAGATTAAGAAATGGAGCTCTCATACAAATTATAAATATAAAAAATAATATTTTTGAAACTATAATATAATTATTCTGGCTTACAGTTAATTTGCTAGAAGTGTTTTTAATGCTCTTTGTTTCTCTACTTTCAAAAATAAATGTCTTTCCTTTCTTTTCCTTGATTTATAATATATTGATAACATTAGATTGAGGAGATGATAAAATTCTTAACAAAACTATGACACCATTAGCCAAAATAATCTCTAATGCCCCCAATTTCTAACTTTTTTGAACTACTCCATGTTTTTTCTTATAAAAGTTTATCTGGATGAAGTGTGATATGAGTGGAAATTAATTTTCTTTCTTTTTGATGTCTAGGTACTACAGTTAAATCCCTTGACATAGATAGATATTATGATGCTGTTAAAATGTCTACCATAAAATATGTTGTACAGTAGGCACAATTTGACCTACTTAATTGTATTGAATTTTTTTTTCTTTTTCCAGCATATTTGCTTTTTAGTTCTGAAATTGTAGGTCACAGGTTAACATAATAAAGGACTTTAAAGAATTCTTAAATACACACTTTCTTATTCCTTGGAAAGGGTCGTCTCCTTTGCAGTCTATCAAAAATAAATGAGGGTGATATATTTTCAGAGTGTGTATACTTTTAAGTTTCTCTTGACTTAACATCTAACATATAATCCATACTAGACTAGCCACTAAAAGAAGATGTTAATACAACTAGAATTTCTATGGCTTATCAATTAGGTAAGTACATATAAAATCTCTCTTTAAAAATTCTTACTGCTGATTATATAAACTTTATTATTATCCAAGTATTATATTTTCCATTTTAAGATCATTTTTAATAATCAGGCAATGTTCAACATAATTGATAATAATGATTGTTCTTTGAATAACTTCCACAGCCCTTTCAAGTGCCAGAATTTTACTATTTCCCTTCTTTCTATTAACTATAGGAGATTGTAAAAAAAAAAATAGGAAGCACTATGTCAGAGAAGACAGCCTGGACTGCAGCACGGAAGACGAGATGCTTGTTTCTGTTATTTAGAACCACCCGCCTCCCCAATGCACTGTTTTTCTAGATCCAAGCAGGCCTCTTACAACCACAATTTTTGACTATGGAGTTGAAATCTCTACAGGTGAAGCCACAGTTCCTGAGAATAAAGTAGACCTTTTAGCTAAAATGCTTTCTCAAGAAAATATGGTCTTAACATATTTCTCAATTAAGCTACCATGTCTCTACATATAAAAAATATAAATTAAAAAATGGGGAGTTGTTGACCAATACATAAAACAACAGAAATCTTATGAGCAGGCCAGGCAAGCATAAGGCCTGAAAAGGAAGTAGGTTGGGAGCTAATTCCAGACATGGCATCGTATATCATCCTTTAAGGCTAACTTTAGTCAAATCAAAAGGGACTGACTTCTTTTTTAAGAGTATGGCGGATTAGATAACCTAAATAATATCCTATTTCAGGACATCCAGAAATGATGAAAAGTAAAGCCCACATCCTTTTAAACACTACGTAGCTGAACTCACAAGAAAATTTGAGCAATACCCAGGGAGCTTCAACAAGGATGGAATTGAAAAGCACAGTGGTGGCACAGGCGCTGGTGGGTGCAGAGTTCCTAGTAGGCCTTTTCCATGTGGGGAAGGGAGACAGGGGCTTTGGACTCTTGCAGGATGAGGAGCTGGAAGTGATTCTATTACCTAAATCCAGAACCCTCAGAAAACCATACTATCAGTCGAATGTATAAACTTGGAAAATAAAACTCACTAGCGTAGTGAGAAATCAGTTTTTCTTTCTTGGCTTTAGCTATGAGATGATTTTAAAAAATAAAGTTTTTGAGGTGTAACTGTGTTACATCTGAATTTGCAGTACAAATTTAGCAACACTTTCATGGTCCAAGAAGTTCCGGCCTAAGAAATTAGCAAAAATAATAACAAATATTGTTTTAGGGTAAGTGACACCACAGAGGTCCCTGGAAGAGGTACCTGGAAGAAACAAATGCAAAATCTTTCTGAAGGAAAAGGAGTTCAATCCAGGGTGCAAAAGATTTCCATAGGCAAAGTTTTCCTGAAATAGTTTTTATATTCTAAAATTACAAATATACTGGGAAACAAGTTACCATGAATGAGACCCAGGCATGGCAAATAGCATTATTTTATGTAACTAAATTTTATTCTCTGTAGTAATAACCATGCATATTAAAAATTGAGGATTACAGCTAAAAGATTAGAAATAGAATGCACAGATTTCAGAACAGCTGGGAAATAATTGAATTTTAAAAATCTTTATCATCCTCAAAGAAGACAGGTACAATAACATAGTAAAATTTGGGAAGTAGAAACTTCAAAGATTATAGAAAAAAGTATGAATATCTTAGTATATGTTGTATATGTAATATAAGTAATATATGTATTATATGTATAAGTAATATATGTAATATAACTAATGTAAGTCAATAGTCAAATATAAAGTTGTCAAGTTGGATCTGGAAGCAAAATCAAGGTATGCTATTTATAAGAGAAATAACAAAAATACAAGGACACAGAAATATTCAAATTAAAAAAGACTAGGCAATTATTACCTAAAAGCAATGTGTAGCAATATACTTGTAAGACAAAATTTTATTTAAGGCAAAAAGCAATGTTGATGAAAAAAATGATCCCTATATAATGATAAAATGAAAGAAACAAAAATGTGTAGTTTGTTATGGGATTAAATATAATAAGAACAATGGAAAAGGGATAGGAAAACTGTCCTTATAGTTATTTCTTCTTTTATACTTATGATGCAACTTGACAATTTTATTTTTTGATACATAAACATAAAAATTCTAAACTAAAATACTCAAAATAATATAGTCTTATAAATAGACAGACTTAAAGGGGTTATTTATAAATCCTCACCATAAAAAGAAATTTTAACACATTTCTTTCAGAAATTGATAGATCAAACAGAAAAATTAATAAGGCCAGAGCATATATGTTATAAAACTAATTATTTTTAGCTAAGGGACAATGTGGAGAATATATAACCTTTATAAACATACATGGACCAGGTACAAGGTTTACCATGTATTTGGTAGTCTGTGTTGAACACAACAACTTTCCAAGAATTTATATCATGAAGACATTCACTTTTCAGTATAATGCAATCAAAATAGAAATCTACTTAAAATTATACATATATAACATATATACTATAGCTATAGCAGTATTTAGATGTTATATCCATAAATGCTTGTATTTGAAAAATACAGCTAATGAAAGTGATAGAAAAAGAGCTCCAGAGGAAACAGAAAGAAAATGAAAGGAAATGATACGTAGGAAAAATTAATGGATAGAAAACAAAGGTATAAGAGAGTGCATTCACAATGCTGCAAATGGCTTATTAAAAATTATGACAAAGTAAAGAAACCTTAGGTGAAGTTAATTAAGCAAAATTGTAGAGGGATAACTTCAGGAAAAATGTGGATATAACTATAAATAAATGCAAAAGATCTTAAAAAGAAAGAAAATAATACAAATAAAAAGTTTATACCACTAAATATGAAAACTTAGATATTATGAACAATTTCCCAGAAAACTATACTTTCACTAATCAGACCCAACAAGAAACAGAAAATGTGGACACATTTATACATTTTAATGATAAAATTGCTTCTCTAAGATCAACCAAAAAGCCACTAGACCCAGATAATTTTAGAATCAAGTTCTAAAAATGATTTAAGATAAAGTATTTGAAAATAGAAACTGTTTTAGAAAAGGTCAAAGAGGAGATGTTTGTAATTCATTTTATAAAGCTAATAATCAGAGAATTATAATTGAACAAGGATATCATGAGAAAGGCTGTTCTCACTCTCAAAGGTGGTTAAATATTATAATTAAATATTAGCAAATACATCTAGTTATCTTTTAAAAAGTTCCATCACGATTAAGTTGAATTTACTCTGAGAATGCAAGAATGGTTTTATATTAAAAATTGATTCCTGTAATTCACTATAATAATAAAATAATTACTAAAATTTTTAAAATTCCCTAAAATCATCTTTAGGATACAAAAACAGAACTCAATCATGTGAAAAGCATCCAAGTGAAAAAAGAGGGAGAATATTGATTTTAAGAAAGAACAAAATAAAACAAAAGTTCACCAAGAAGATACAACATTTAAAACCCTTTATGATTGATAATATCATTTCATGTCATATACAATGAAAGTGATAAAAGAACAAGGAAAAACTGATGAATTGGTAATTACAAGGTAAAAGTTCAGGTTAACTCTCTTGGAAGTCAGATTCAGTCAACAAAATATAAGAGGAAATATAGGATATTCTAAATATAGAAAATTTAAATAAAAATGTTTAAATGAAAATGTTAACTATCTTGATTATTTACAAATACATACACAGATCTGAAAACAAACAGAAAATACACATTCTTAAAATACTATACCATATGGGCTATTATCAGTATCTGCAATTAAAAAAAATTAAGAAGACTAATAAAATAAACTTTATAATCAAGGAGAAAGAATTTCAAAAATTGCATAAAGATTAAAACATTTGACTATTACTTCATCCCTGTAGCTTATAATTGCTGGTGGCAACACCATCCAACTAGCATCTGACACTCATGTATCCCATCACTCCTTTGTTACCAGACAATTTAATCCCATTTCAGAACCTTCCAATACCATCACTGGCCTACCAAAGAAAGCCACCACTGAGGATTTCAAGAATACTTGTGTCTTTTCCACTAATGTCTTTCTTAATGCTGTGTGAAAAGAAAACCTCTGTGAATGTGATTGGGGATTGGCTAAGAACAGTACACAAAACATATCCATTCCAATATTTCCATCTCCCTGAGTTTTCAAACTTCTTCTCCATGGCATATAAGGGAAATTCAAGCATTTCAACCACATAGCTATAAGCTCACTTTGGCTTCAGGTTTGAATTTGCTAACTTAGCAGACTTTTAATGTCACTTGTATTTACTCAACCCAACACATTCAATTTTTAGTAGTAAATGAAAGCACCCATATCTATAAAATTTGACATTATCAAATTTATATTTCATTCTTTTTGGCCTAACACCCTTAGAATCTATTTATATTCATGACGCCCAGACTTCTACTGATGCACATAGATGACTTCATATTGTGTGGGTTATTTCTGTTTGGAAAAATTCCTTTTCTTTTTTTTTGTTATAGGTCAACATCTAACATCTCACTATACCTTAAGGTATAGTGGTGGGAGTGGGTCCTATGCTTCTGAGTCAATGTCCCCAGGTGAAATCTTTTATTATTATTTTATAATGAAGAAGGAAGCTCTTAATGGTTGGGAAAGTGAAGAAAAGAGGGAGGTCCACCTTTTGTGGCAAGGGGAATCCAAAGGGATTTAAGAGTTCATTCAAAGTTGTCGGCCTTGTGTCTCCCTTTTGCCAGCTAGGCATGGATCTCTGCATTTCAATTATAGGAGATGGAGACTCAAAGCTGCCATCAAGGTTATTTGTCATGCACACTCTCATTTGGATATATACAGCTTTCAGTTTCTCCTTTTCCTCATCTCTCAAGTCTGGGATCATGGGAGGAAGTGAGCTATAACCACTATCTTATAGTCACTCTTGTCTCCATAATGGCTAACTGCCAAATATACCAACCAAGTCTCCTAATGCCCTCCTCTTTTTGCATTCGAACCCATGCCACGTCTGGCAGTCGTTTGAGCAACTGTGTTGAGACTGCATTAAAGAACAGTACTGGAACCTGGAGTGAGGAAGAGCTATGTGCTGGGAGCAGCATGATGGTAGAGTCGACCTTCAGCTGAGGGAGACAGCAAGCCAGTCCAAACCATGAAAGAGGGAAAGGGGAAAGAAATACTCTGAATACACTCATCTTCCTCCCTCTGATGTTTTTCCTGCTGCTCCTCATTGGCTAAACCCAAACAGAAGCCAGAGGGCAAAGAGTTCTTTGGTATACATTCCCAACAAATCAACCTTCTGAGGAAAGTAGATAGTGGACCTGGAGGGCCAAAGAGAAAACATTTTGCACACTCTGCAAGAAGATCATAAGTGTTCAAATCCCCAGTAGTTGATTCACAAGTCATTTTATTCAATGATATGCCCTATCAAGTCTTTCTTAATTTGGAGATTTTGGTGTTCTACTCGGTTGGGAGCCAATTAGTTCATACATGAAGACACATCCAAATAATGTCATGAAAATCAAATGTTTTTAAAATAATATGAATGACTTTAGGCAGCCCTATTCCCATGACTGTGGTGAAACATATTAGCACTCCATATGAATAAGACTCAAGGATAATTCGTGTAATTTCCAAGCAGAGATGTAACTTTTTCCTTCTCACATTTAGTATTTAAAGCATATGAGTCTCCTTAAAAAATAAAAAATAAAAAAATCTTAATGGCATCTGGGAACTTAAAAAAATAAAGCATATGGGTCTCACTTTAACCAACAACAGAGAATTTCTGCATTATAATTCATCTTTAAGAATTTCAGTACTAATTGACTGAAATCTAAAAACTGCCAAGGATTGGCTCAAGACTTGCAAAATTTCAAAGAGAAAGAAGTTCAACAGATGTATTAACTATCTGTTCTTCTTATGTCTGTAAATTCCATCTCAGTACTAAGATATAGCACTAGAAATCAAATAAATAAACATATTTTCTCAAGTCATATGTATTTGCATTAAGCTATTTTTTGAAAACATTCATCTTCATACTGATAATTATATTCTAACATTTACAGAATATATAATATGTGCTCGGGACATGTCAAAGACCTTTTTTTCACTTGCATTAATTTAATCCTCACAAAAATTCTTTGTATAGATACATATTTGAATAGTATTTTTGCATTTTTTAGAAAATTAAAAGCAAAGATACGGTCTTCAGTGTTGACCATTATAAAGCATGAAAAACATATATGGTAACTTTTCTGCTTTAGTAAAATTCTATAAAAAATTTTTTTTTCTTCTTAGGCTAGTGTATGTGTATGTGCACTTGCATGTATGTAAATGTGTAGCTTACACCAAGTTTAGAATTAAATTCAGAGTGAAATAAACACACCTCAGGTACCTGATAGTATCTACTTTCTCTGCTTACTTTACATGATTTTTATTTTATTTTATACCCTGAATAGCCATATTTTGCATTAAGTTCAATCTTACAGGAAGCTTTATTTCATTCTCTTTGAAATATATAGCATATACTTTTTTTTTTTGAGACAGTTTTGCTCTGTTGCCCGGGTTAGGGCTAGAGTGTCAGTGGTGTCAGTCTACCTCACAGGAACCTCAAACTCCTGGGCTCAAGCAATCTTCCTTCCTCAGCCTCCTGATCTGCTGGGACTACAAGTATGCACTGCCATACCAGGCTAATTTTTTCTATTTTTAGTAGAGACGAGGTCTTGTGCTTGCTCAGGCTGGTCTCGAACTCCCAAGCTCAAGCAATCCTCCCGTCTTGGCCTCCTAGAGTGCTAGGATTACAGGCATGAGCCACTGCGCCAGGCCATACATTCTTAATAAATAAGATAAAATTAATCTCAGTTTTTTATTAATCTCAAGAGCTTGCTAATATTCCCAGCAGGAACTCTGGCTTTAGTTGTTAAAGAGATGGAGACATAGTTTTGCTTTTATCCACAGGAATGGATCATTAAAAGCAATTTCAGGCATATAAAAAAGAAACATAATTGTTTCACATAGACACTAGATTATTACATTAATATATATCCTCATGAAAATTAAGATCTCAAAGCATTTATATATGTTCATTGTTCCTCATCTTCTTATAATTCCAAGTACAAAAATAGCTACATGCATATACTAAGAGCAACCCTTTTTGATATAAATATGTATGACTACATAAACATACATCTTTGGCCTTTATATTATGGAAAAGTCTTGCTGAAATGACAGATAAATACATAGTAGATATCTATAGCTATTTATGAAGAAGGCTAAGGGATCATATAATTTTTAGAATACATATTGGTTGTAAAAAATAATGAGGGGCAATATGTTCTCTTTTAGCTTTAATATCTAGACAAGTACCATTATTATTTAATATTTTGATGAAGTCCTTGTTCATTAAAGCAACATTTTGTAGCCTCGACTTCTGGGGACTCCACTGGCCAACTGACAGATGCTTCCCTGGTACTTTAGTGTTCTTAATGGGCAGTAAAATCTGCTTTGCTGGTATTTATCCATTTTCCCCATCAGAGTTTCTCTTCATCCTCCCCTCCCTTCTCTTCATCTTGGGTATTTGCTCTATTTAGACTACCTCAACAGACCTCCTGCCAAGACCCAAGAGATTAGAGGTATAAAGGAATTTAAAGTCAGGATATAGATCCTCCTGTCCACTGCCTTGCATAGATATTTCAGTTGGGCTGCTTTCCTTGAGGTTAGTCTTAGCTTCTCTAAAGGTGAAACTCTCCACAAGATTCTCTCCTTCCAGGTTCTGATAGCTATTTTTTCCCTTACCTTTTCACATCGAGAAGTCGAAAGAGTTTTCTATTCCTTGCTGTTGGTGTTGCACCATTCTGTATGGATTCTCAAAACTGTCCACACTTTCATACATATTTTCTCCATCAAACTATCCTCATCTGAGTGTGCCATATCTTTCTTCCTGGAATTTTTACTAATATAAATGTCTTGGCATCTTTGTCTTCCATGGGTGCCTGGGTTTTATCCCTTAATGCACTGACCATGTCATATTGGCTGCATTTGCTTGCTTGATCCACTCTGATACAGTGATCTCACTGGCACATCTTGTTGTTTGAAGTTTTGACTGGCAACACTGTTTTGTCTCAGTCAGCCTTGGCTGTCATCAAATAGCAGCCTATAATGAAACAGATGATTGGGTAAGGCACAGCCATTTATTGTCAACAGTCTCAGGAAGCCTTTAGTGAAAGAGTCATCACTTCTCTTATGATGGTCTGCCTGTGTTGAGAGCCATGCTGTTCTCAACTCTGCTCATCTTTTTATCGTTTAGAGTGTGCTATCATAAAATGCATGCAGATAGGAAGGGAACAAGGAGAATTGATATTATTCAAATCTAATTTGTATTTAAAGGATATCACATTGGGGTTATTATTCTAAATACATTGTCCTGATGCTTTCAGAATATCAATGTTTTTATATAAGTCATATGTTAAAATTATATAATGTTCATTCCTTTTATATGGCCCTTATAAGGAAAAAAAATGATGATTCTTGCAGAATCTTTTACCAGGTCTCTCTTTGAGTATTGAATGAAAGATTAAAAGCAATACTAATGTTAAAATTCCTCATTTAACCTCCTAGAGAATTGTGTCATACTCCTATTTTTGTTAAGGAGTTGACGCATTCAAGAATTTCTTACCCTTTCAAAGAGGGGATATCTCGCCATACCTCTTTCAGTCTAATTTAACAATTTTCCCTACATCAGGAAAATACCATTCCCTACTCCTGATGACATCCAATAGGTCTTTGATTAGTGACTGAACTTGTGACTCATTCAAACCCAGCATCACTAGTGTGTATTTGACAAGAACCTGGAGTGTTTCTTCAGTCTGAAATTGGTGTCACATCCCTGCACCCTTCGAGTAGTGCCCATCCCCTTCCAGCTGTGTCTTTGGCCCCCAACCCCTGAGGAGGAAGATAATCAGGTACAGTCCTTATCATGTCTTTACTATAAGAAACTGGTTTTCTGAAGAAATCTGTTTCCAGATCTAGGGCAGGGAATGTGTAAGATAAGCCTGACATCTCATTAGACTTGAAACTGAAAAAGTGCTCAAAGAATGACGGGTACATGAAAAGAGGAACACAGGAACAGAATCAGGTGGCTCCTACCAGCTGAATCTGGGACAATTGAGCATCAAAATATATAGTGATAGCAATGGATTATAACCAAGTGGATAAAATGGAACTCACTAGTCTGTACTGATACACACAAATAAAGAAGAACTTTTAAGTTCTTTCTTGTAATAGAATGCCAAATATTGAATGGGGAAGAATTAAGAAGTTAGGAAAATCACCATTTAACAGACATATGGTAACAATTGATTAGGTAAGACTCTCAATGGGTAAATAAAACTAGTAGTCAAAGTTTAATAAGGTATAGGATATCTACACAGTCTTAAAGTAACTTTCCCCAAAATGCTTATTAATTAAAAATGGAAAAATAGAAAACAACTTCACACTGGAGAAATCACCTTTACTAAGTGGTCAAAATTAACACCACTAATAATGGGACAAATAAAAAAATATTTACATACATATATACATAATTATGTACAGTACAAACATATAAGGTTTACATAATTTTTAATATATTTTATTTTTTGCTCTAAAGGGTATTATTTGGGCAAATGTAAGATTTGTAGAATAGCTAATATGTTAATCAACAATAATTTTTAAGTAAAAGAATGTACTTTTCTTAATAAATGCATAGTGAAATATTTAGGGGTAAATGGCATCATGCATGCATGGCTTAGTAAAATAAAAATATGTACAAATATGCAGATTAATGATAAAGCAAATGTATCAAAATATTTACAATTGGGGAATATGAATGAACGGCTTATAGGACCTTTTTGTATGATTTTTAACTTTTGTATTTTTCCTAAATTATTTGAGGAAGAAATATATAAAAATATTAAAATACATGCTAGTTGTCTGCTAGGGCTACCATAACAAAATACCACAGTTTGGTGGTTCAAACTACAGGAATAAATTTTCTCACAATTATGGAGGCTAGAAGTCTAATACCAAGGTGTTGACAGGATTGGTGTCTTTTGAAGCCTCTCTCTTTGGCTTGTAAATGATTATTTTCTCCCTGTGTTTTCTTCACATGGTCTTTGTGTGTGTTGGTGTCCTATTCTCTTCTTATAAGAACACTAATCATATTGGAATAGGTCCCACCCTAATGGGGTCATTTCAATTTACTTACCACTTTAAAGACCTTATCTTTGAATACAGTCACATTCTTAGTTGCTGGATGTCACTACTTCAAAATATGAGTTTTATGAGTAAACAATGCAGCCCATAAGACATATAAGCCTTCAAATTAATTAATAATATTTCATGTCAATTGACATGAAAATTTCTTCTTTGGAATCAATTTCTTATGTAAGTTTTTAAAAACTACACTATAGAGACAGCGGAGTGCGCGACGGCCGTACCTGCCTCACCGGCGAGTGGGGCGGGTGCAGCCCCACAGCAGAGCGGCTTGATCTCCCCACTGACCCCCACATCCACTCGGTCAGGGATCTGGCTGAAATTGGTGCAGAATCACCGCGGAGACGTGGAGCTCCGAGGACAGGTGACATAGGCGGGAGAGAGCTTGGACTCGGGCGGGTCTCCGTGGTGCCCTATCTCTTAAAGGGACAGACGCGGACCTGCACCGAGGCGAGGGGCCGCGAGCGTGAAATATTAAAGCGGGACTTTTTTGCTTTTCTCTTCCCGTACGGCAGCTCTCTGGCTGGGGAGCCGCTGTGGGCCCTGGCGCCTGCCGAGCTCTGAACGCTTTCCCCTGGCGCCTGCGACCGACGGACGCGCGGTGGCCATCTCGGTTCCCACAGCTAAGCGGAAAGGACCTTGAACTCTGGCAGGCCTCCGCGGTGCCAGAGCCCTATCTCTTAAAGGGACAGAAGCGGACCTGCACCGAGGCGAGGGGCTCCGAGCCTGAAATATTAAAGTGGGATTTTTTTTTTTCTTTTTTTCTTTTAATCTCTCTCTTTCTTTCTTTCTTTCTTTCTTTCTCTTTTCTTTCTTGTTTTCTCTTTCTTCTTCTTGTTATTCATATTGTTTCTCTCCTTTTTTTTTTTTTTTCTTTTCTTTTTTCCTTTCTTTTTCTTTTCTCCTTTCCGGTGTCCCTCCAGCCCAGGAGCTACTGTAAACTCCTGAGTGCTCCAGACCCCCAGCTGTGATTCCTATCGGACCCTGAAAATTACCCCCCAGTGCCAGTGATCTGCGGGTGGGCAGGAACAATTGTGCGGGCCAAGGTCTAATTGCTGCAGAGCCATAGGGTGCCAGGCGACTCCTCAGGAGGCTCCATCCCCTGATCCATAGACCCTCTCCAGGTCCCCTTCCCAGGTGTGAACACTGAGTGCTTCCCTAAACGCAAGAGTGTGGAGCCCGGACCTTGGGAACACTGGGACAGTGTAGACCTTTGCCCGTGGGAGCTGCAGCAGCTGGGGCACTGAGGGAGTGAGGGCACTGCCTCCTCGGCCTAGCCAGTGTCTTTCCTGCTGAAGGAGACAGAAACCACACATCCAGAGGAAGAACCAAAAAGCCAGGGGGAGGAAAAAAAAAAAAAAAGAGAGGGAGAAGAGGCTTTCTGCTTGCAAATCGTGTGAATCCTGCCTACTAACTGAAAGTCCGCAACACAATGATTTAACTTGCCAAACTGGTCTTAGGTCAAGCCAACCCTCTGGGGGTGGACCCATCAGAAGCAGTCCCCCAACTGAGATAGAAAAAAGAAACTCTAAACAGCACACAACAGTCTCCCCCTATAGATAAAGGAAGCAACATTCCTAGACTGTTCCATAGCCTAAGAACAGAGTACAAGACGTGCTGTTAACTAGACTAAAGCTGTGAGAAAAGATCTAACGATAGAGCCAGATGGGAAGGGCTCAGCGGAAAAATATGGGGAGCACAAAAAACCAAACGGAAACCTCGCCCCCAAAGAGAAATACCAACTCTCCTCCAATTGGCACAAGCCAGTTTCAGAATACCAATATGTTACCAGAAGAATTTCAGTCTTGGGTTATAAATAAGCTGAATGATATACAAGAAAAAATTGATATCCACCGCAAAGAAACCGCAAAAAAATTCCAGGATTTGGAAGAAAAATTCACTAAAGAAATAGACGTATTGAAAAAAAAACCAAACTGAACTCCTAGAAATGAGGGATTTATTCAGGGAGCTACAAAACACAGTGGAAAGTCTCAAGAACAGGGTAGATCAAATAGAAGACAGAATCTCAGAAATCGAAGATAACTCTTTCCAATTAAATAAGACAGTCACAGAGATAGAGCAAAGAAATAAGAAAAAAGACCAGAGTCTTCAAGAAATGTGGGATTATGTGAAGAAACCTAACGTGAGAGTTATAGGCATCCCTGAAGGTGAAGAAGATAATAAGCAAGGGCTGGATAAACTATTTGAAGACATAATAGAAGAAAATTTCCCAGGCCTTGCTAAAACTTTAGATATACAGGTTCAAGAAGCTCAAAGAACCCCTGGTAGATTCATAGCAAATAGGAAAACACCACGCCACGTAGTCGTCAGACTGACCAAAATATCCACTAAAGAGACCCTTCTTCGAGCTGTAAGGAGAAAGAAACAAGTAACATACAAAGGGAGGCCCATTAGAATTACACCAGATTTCTCAACTGAAACTTTACAAGCAAGAAGAAGTTGGGGCCCCATTCTCACTCTTCTGAAACAGAATAATGCCCAGCCTAGAATCTTGTACCCAGCTAAGCTAAGCTTTCTATATGAAGGAGAAATTAAGACATTCTCGGATAAACAAGGACTGAGGGAATTCACCAAGACAAGGCCACCCCTCCAAGAAGTACTCAAAAGAGAGTTACACATGGATCATCACAACAAAGACCCACGAATGTAAAACCACCCAAGAGCTAAAGATCAAATTCTAGCCACCACAATGGCTCAAGAGAGAAAACATAGCAATGAAGTTCTACCCAATAAGATAAACAGAAATCTATCCCAATTATCAGTTCTCTCACTAAATGTCAATGGCCTGAATTCCCCACTCAAGAGACATAGACTGGGCCAATGGATAAAAAAACACAAACCAAGTGTCTGCTGCCTTCAGGAAACTCACTTAACCGGCAAAGATGCATTTAGACTGAAAATAAAAGGATGGAACCTGATATTTCAAGCAAATGGTAGCCAAAAGAAAGCTGGTGTGGCAGTTTTAATTTCCAATAACTTAGTCTTCAAACCAACAAAAGTAATAAAAGACAAAGACGGTTACTACATACTGGTGAAAGGCACAATTCAACAAGAAGACATAACCATACTTAATATATATGCACCCAATCTAGGTGCACCCAGATTCATAAAGCAAATCCTACTCGATCTAAACCAAATAATAGCCAACAACACTTTAATAGTTGGAGATTTTAATACCCCACTGACAGCACAGGACAGATCCTCCAAGCAGAAAATAAGTAAAGACATAGTAGACTTAAACAGAATGCTAGAACAAATGGGCCTGACTGACATCTACAGGACATTCTACCCGAAAACCACTGAATATACATTCTTCTCATCAGCTCATGGGACATTCTCTAAGATTGACCATATCCTAGGTCATAAAGCAAGTCTTAAAAAAATTAAAAAAATAGAAATCATACCCTGCATCTTCTCAGATCACAATGGAATAAAAATAATAATGAACCTTAACAGGAACTCTCATTCCTATGCAAAGTCATGGAAGCTAAACAACCTTCTCCTGAATAACAATTTTGTAAAGGAAGAAATTAAGTCAGAAATCAAAACATTCTTTGAATTAAATGACAAAGGTGACACAACTTATCAAAATCTATGGGATGCAGCTAAAGCAGTCCTGAGAGGAAAATTCATTTCCATAAATGCCTATTTCAAAAAGACAGACAATTTACAACTAGACAACTTAATGAATAGACTCAAAGAGCTGGAGAAAGAAGAACAGACTGACCCCAAACCCAGCAGAAGGCGAGAAATTATTAAGATCAAATCAGAATTAAATGAAAAAGACAACAAAAATACTATAAGGGAAATTAATAAAACAAAAAGTTGGTTCTTTGAAAAGATAAATAAAATAGACACACCACTGGCTAGACTAACCAAGAGCAGAAAAGAAAAATCTTTAATAACTTCCATCAGGAACATGAAAGGAGAAATCACAACCGAAGCCACAGAGATACGTGACATTATCTATGAATATTACAAAAATCTTTATGCACACAAATTGGAGAATGAGGAGGAAATGGACAAATTTTTAGAATCACACAGCCTTCCCAAGCTCAATCAGGAAGAAATAGAATTCCTGAATAGACCAATATCAACAACTGAAATTGAAACAGCAATAAAAAACCTTCCCAAAAAGAAAAGCCCTGGTCCAGATGGGTTCACACCTGAATTTTACCATACATACAAAGATGAACTGGTGCCCATCCTACATAAACTATTCTTCAATATTGAGAAGGATGGAATTCTCCCCAACACATTCTACCACGCCAATATAACATTAATACCAAAACCAGGAAAGGATGCAACAAAAAAAGAAAACTACAGACCAATTTCTCTCATGAACGTAGACGCAAAAATTCTCAATAAAATCCTAGCAAATCGTATCCAAGTGCTGATTAAAAAAATAATTCATCATGACCAAGTAGGCTTCATCCCAGAGATGCAGGGGTGGTTTAACATACGAAAATCTATAAATGTAATTAACCACGTAAATAGAAGCAAAAATAAAGACCATATGATCCTCTCAATAGATGCAGAAAAAGCATTTGTCAAAATTCAACACCCTTTTATGATAAAAACACTTAACAACATAGGCATAAATGGGACCTACCTAAAAATAATACAAGCCATATATGACAAACCCACAGCCAACATCATACTGAATGGGGAAAAACTGAAAGCATTCCCACTCAGAACTGGAACCAGACAAGGCTGCCCACTGTCCCCATTACTTTTCAACATAGTATTGGAAGTCCTTGCGAGAGCTATCAGACAAGAGAGCAGAATCAAAGGTGTCCAAATAGGGACAGAAGAGATCAAACTCTCACTCTTTGCTGATGACATGATGTTGTATCTGGAAAACCCCAAGGACTCAACCAAGAGACTCCTGGAATTAATTAACGAATTCAGTAATGTCTCAGGTTACAAAGTCAATACACACAAATCAGAGGCATTCATATATGCCAATACCATTCAATCGGAGAACCAAATTAAGGACTCAATACCTTTCAAAATAGCAACAAAGAAAATAAAATATCTAGGAATATATTTAACTAAAGAGGTAAAGGACCTCTATAAAGAGAACTATGAAACGCTAAGGAAGGAAATTGCAGAACACGTAAATAAGTGGAAATCCATACCATGCTCATGGATTGGAAGAATTAACATCGTTAAAATGTCTATACTACCCAAAGTAATCTATAGATTCAATGCAATTCCTATTAAAATACCAACATCATTTTTCACAGATTTAGAAAAAATAATTATACACTTTGTATGGAATCAGAGAAGACCCCGTATAGCAAAAGCAATCTTAAGCAATAAAAACAAAATGGGAGGTATTGATTTGCCAGACTTCAAACTATACTACAAAGCTGTGGTTCTTAAAACTGCTTGGTATTGGCACAAGGGCAGGGACACAGACCAGTGGAACAGAACAGAAAACCCAAATATAAAATCATCCTCATATAACTATCTAATCTTTGACAAAATAGACAAAAACATACTCTGGGGACAAGAGTCCCTATTCAATAAATGGTGCTGGGAAAACTGGATAGCCACATGTAGAAGACTGAAACAGGACCCACAGATTTCACCTCTCACAAAAATTAAATCACGGTGGATAACAGATTTAAACCTTAAATGGGAAACAATTAGAATTCTAGAAGAAAATGTAGGAAAGACTCTTACAGACATTGGTCTAGGCAAAGAATTTATGAAGAAAACCCCTAAGGCAATCGCAGCAACAACAAAAATAAACGACTGGGACCTGATTAAATTAAAAAGCTTCTGCACAGCCAAAGAAATAGTCATGAAAATAAACAGACAGCCTACAGAATGGGAAAAAATTTTCGCATACTACACATCAGATAAAAGACTGATAACAAGAATCTATTTAGAACTCAGGAAAATCAGCAGGAAAAAATCAAACAATCCTATCAAAAAATGGGCAAAGGACATGAATAGAAATTTTTCAAAAGAAGACATAAGAATGGCCAAAAAACATATCAAAAAATGCTCAACATCCCTAATCATCAGGGAAATGCAAATCAAAACCACAATGAGATACCACTTAACTCCGGTGAGAATGGCCTTTATCAAAAAATCCCAAAACAACACATGTTGGTGTCGATGCGGAGAGACAGGAACAATCATACACTGCTGGTGGGAATGCAAACTAGTGCAACCCCTATGGAAAGCAATATGGAGATACCTTAAACAGATTCAAGTAGACCTACCATTTGATCCAGCAATCCCATTATTGGGCATATACCCAGAAGAACAAAAGTCATTCTTTAACAAAAACACCTGTACCCGAATGTTTATAGCAGCACAATTTACAATCGCAAGGATGTGGAAACAACCCAAGTGCCCATCAATCCACGAATGGATTAGTAAACTGTGGTATATGTATACCATGGAGTACTACTCAGCTATAAGAAATAACAATGATACGACATCTCTTTGGTTCTCCTGGAGAGAGCTGGAACCCATTATACTAAGTGAAGTATCCAAAGAATGGAAAAACAAGCATCACATGTACTCACCAGAAAACTGGTTTCCCTGATCATCACCTAAATGTACATCAGGGAAGGATACCAATTGGATATCAGACTGGGATGGGGGGTGGGGGGAGGGGATGGGTGTATGCCTACATGATGAGTGCGTTGCACACCCTCTGGGGAATGGTCATGCTTGAAGGTGCAGACCCGGGGAGGTGGGGGGGGGAGGGGATGGAGGTATGACTACATGATGAGTGCCAGGTGCACTGTCGGGAGAATGAGAACGGACGCGCTTGGGACTCTGACTCGGGGGGATGGGTGGGACATGGAAAATGTATATAACCTAAACTTATGTACCCCCATGATGAGCTGAAATAAAAAAAAAATATATATATGTAAAAAAAAAAAAATAAAAATAAAAACTACACTATAAAAGGCATTTATCTTTATCATTAATTGAACTAAATTATTAATTTGTATTTTAGGTTTATTTGCATTATTGATTTGCATGAAATTATTAAAGTGTTTATTAGTATGTTATATATAGGTCTGTGTGTATTCCTTTTATTTTACTTAAAAATACTTACTTTTCCTTTTGGTAGTGACATTTTAAGCATTTAAAACTGAAGTTCAGGAGTTTTAAAGACTTTCGGGATTGTAGGAGGTGGGAAAAAGAAATGTGTATAATTTTTTTTCATAATTATGATAAATATAGGACCATTACAAGAATCTTTTTGGAATAATGATTAATTCTGAAGTCTAGAAATAGAATGCATAGTTTTTCTACCTGACATAAACACTGAAATTTTCTTTAGTAATTAGTTTTCATTTGAATCTTCTATCTTAAGACCTGTAGAAGTATTTTTCCCAAGTACCAGTGCCATTTACCTGGTAACAAGTACCATGCACATTAATTTTGGCAGTGTCATTCTAACAGATTTTGTGTAATTTTCATTAGAGTTACACTTTTACAAATCTAATGAAGTCACCCATCTGCTTAATACCTTTTCATGTCTCCTATAAGGGTCTAGAAGAATTTACTTTATAAAGTCCTTGCATAATTGCATGCCTACTTACCTTTCTTGCCATCTTTCTCCAGTACCCTATTGCCACAGCATATTACACCAAACCATAACACCTCCCCCAGCCCCTGCACGCTCTCTGTCTCTCTGTCTGTCTCTCTCTCTCTCTCTCTCACACACACACACACACACACACACACACACACACACACACACACACACACAAACTTACATTGATATGGCAGTTCTGCTTTACCTCTTGATCTTAGCTTATATATCTGTGGAAATTTTTTTTTAGACCTCTGAAATCTGGTCAGTGGCTTTCATTTGTGATCTCATAGCATCTTTTATTATTTTTATTTTTGGATTAAGAACATTGAAACTATTATTCACAAACTATAAAATTAATCATTTTAAAGTGTACAATTTCAGTAATTTTCAGTATATTCAGTTTATTATATTCATTTTATATATTGCACAATGTTGCACAACCGTCACTGTTATTTAATTCCAGAACATTTTCATCACCTGAAAAGACGATTAGCAATCACTTCTTATTCTGCCCTTCCCCTAGCCCTTGGCAACCACTAATCTATATTTTGTCCTTATTACCTATTTTGGATATTTTATATAATGCAATCAAAAGATATGTGATATTTTGTCTCTGGCTTCTTTTAAATAGTATAATGTTTTCAAGATTCCTCCATGTTATAGCATACAATAGCACTTTGTTCCTTTTTATTGCCAAATAACATTCTATCGTATGAATAAACCCCATTTTGTTCATCTGTTCATCAGTTAAGGTACATTTGAGTTGTTTTCATTTTGGGGCTATTAGGAATAATGCTACTATGAATATTGGTGTATAAGTTTTTGTGTGGACATACGTTTTCAATTTTTTTGTGTATATACCTACAAGTAGAATTGCTAGAGCTTGTGGTAACTGTATGTTTAACTTTTTGAGAACATCAAAGTGTTTTCCAAAACTGTTGAATCATTTTGCCAACTACCAGAAATGTATGAGCATTCTAATTTCTCCACATTCTTACCAACACTTGTGTTTATCCCTGCTTTTGATAATAGCCATCCTAGTAGGTATGAAGAGGTATCTCATTTTAGTTTGGATTTGCATTTCCCAAAGTACTAAAAATAGTGATCATCTTTGAACATGCTTATTTCCATTTGTATATCCTCTTTTAATAAATGTTTATTGATATTCCTTTGGTTGTCTTTTCACTTTCCTGATGATTTCCTTTGAAGCAGAAACATTTTTAATTATGATGATTTCCAATTTATATCCTTTTTTCTTTTGTTGGTTTTGTTTTTGGTGCTATGTCTAAGAAATCATTGCCTAATCTAAGGTTACAAACATTTGCAGCTATGTTTGCTTTTGAGGGTTTTATAGTTTACCACTTACACTTAGATATTTGACCCATTTTGAGTTAATTTTTGTGTATGGTATGAGGTAAGGGTCTACCTTCATTCTTTTGAATGAATACATCCAGTTGTTCTAGCACTATCTGTTGAAGACTATTTTTTCCCATTGAATTATCTTAGCATTTTCTTGAAAATGATCTCATGTATCCTCCTTTCATATTGTTTATGTCACTGTATTAGTCTTCTTGGGCTAACATGACAAAATACCATAGATTAGGTGGCTTAAACAATAGAAATTTATTTTCTCATAGTTCTGGTTGCTAGAAGTCTCAGATCAAGGTATGGCAGGCTAGGTTTCTGGTTAGGGTTCTTGTGCTGGCTTGCCTTACTGTGTCCTCTCATGATGGAGAGAGAGCACAAAAACTCTCTGGTGTCTCTTCTTATAGGTGCAATAATCCTATTGGATCAGGCCCTCACTTTTATGACCTTATTTAACTTTAATTACCTCCATAAAGGCCCTATCTCCAAATACAGTCACATTGAGGACTGGAATGTCTACATATGAATTTTGGAGGAACACAAATGTTTAGTACATAACATGCATTAACAAATATTTGTTTTTGTATGCTGTGCTAAATTCTTCATCTTATTCCCTGCCATGTACCAACATCTAGTACAAGGCCAGGTGAATTATAGGTACTGAGCAAATATTTCTTGAATGAATGAATGATTCTCATCCAAAATTATAGTAGGGAAAAGTGATGAACTAATTAAATATATTTTGTTTGAAACATATAGTACATTTTAATGATGATTCCCATTTTCATGTTAACACCTTACCTGACTAATCTGAGATCTGAGATCTGTCTCATCAGTGGTCACAGAAAAAAAACAGCGAAGAGAATGTTACAATGCTTTTTTTTACTGTTCATTTAACTTCTTTTTAAAATGCTATTTTAGTTTTCAGTGAAACTACATGGAAAAATTTTAACTTTAGATTGAATTTCTTTGAGCCTTTGGGCACTTTTAAAAATTATTTAGGTTACCAAAGTAGGACAGAGCTAAGAAAATTCTTGAGATCTTTGAACCAGGTAATTTCCTAAATAAGCAAATATTTTTATTAGTTTATATTTTTGTGTTATTATTGCATATTTAATGTTATTTATTGTATGCATTGGCATTGACCATAAATATAATATTTAATAATTAACATGTCTGCTTTTACATCAAAGTATTTTTCACTTATATGTTCTTTTGATCATTCAGAGGTAGAGTGACAGATTCTACTCAGATAATTGGGAATGGATGAGGATTTGGGTTAAAATTGTTATGTAACTTTTAAGTATGGTTGCTACTCTTTACATATTTAGTGAAATGTATACCGAAGTATATATTCAAATAGTTCAATCATGCCCCATATATTTGTTGAATGCCTATTTATGCCAGACACTGAAGACAGATGGACTAAAGACAAAGTTTTACTTTCAAGGAAGCCAGTGGTCTAAATTGGGACATATAAGAAAATAAATAGATGCATTAAAAATGATATCCCAGAAATGCAAAATATCATCTACAATTACTATGAAGGCCTCTATGCACACAAACTAGAAAATCCAGAGGAAATAGATGAAGTTTTGGGAAAATATAACTTCCCAAGCTTCAATCAGGAATAAATACAAATCTTGAACAGACCAATAATGAGCAGCAAGGTTAAATCAGTAATAAAAAAATCTCCCAACCAATAAAAAGCCCAGGACTAGATACACTCATGGCCAGATTCTACTAGACCTACAATGAAGAACTGATACGGATCCTACTGAACTGTTCCGTAACACCAAGGAGGGAATCCTCCCCAACTCCTTTTGCAAAATCAGCATTACCCTAATAGCAAAGCCAGTAAGGGTACAATCAAAAAAGAAAACTATAGACCAGTATCCCTCATAAACATAGATGAAAAAATCCTCAACAAAATACTAGAAAACTGAAGCCAAAAGCACATCAAAAAAATAATTTACCATAATCAAATGAGTTTCATCCCATGGATGGGATGAAACATATGCAAATCAATAAATATGATTCATCACATAACCAAAATTAAAAACAAAAATCATATGATTATCTCAACAGATGTGACAAAGTATTCAATAAAATCCATCATCCTTTCATGATAAAAATGCTCAACAAGCTAGGCATAGAAGGAATGTACCTCAAAATAATTAAAGCCATATATGACAAAGCCACAGCCAACATCATAGTGAATGGGGAAAAGTTTCATGATACAAACCCTCAACAAGCTAGGCATAGAAGGAATATACCTCAAAATAATAAAAGCTATATATGACAAACCTGCAGCCAACATCATACTAAATGGGGAAAGTTGAAAGCATTCCCCCTAAAAACTGGAACAAGACAGGGATGCCCACTTTCACTTCTATTCAACATAGTACTGGAAGTCCCAGCCAGAGCAATCAGGCAAGAAAAAGAAAGTTTGCAGCTGATTAAATAAAGGAGGCAGATACTGTTTACTTCAACTTTCTCTGACAGTAGAAGGCAAGCCTTTCTACTAATAGAGAAGAGATTGGGGCTAGCACAGTGCTATGGTCTGATGTGGTGCCTCAGAATTCATATGTTGAAACCTAATCACTACTGTGATGGTATTAGGAGGTGTAACTTTTGGGAAGTGATTAGGTCAAGAGGGGAGATTTCTCATTAATGGAATTAGTGCTCTTGTAAAAGAAGTCCCAGAGAACTGCCTTGCTTCTTCCACCATGTGAGGACACAGTGAGAAAACACCATCTAGGAATGGCCCTTGGCTAGACATCAAATCTTCTGGCACCTTGATCTTGGAGTTCCCAACCTGCAGAACTGTGAGAAATAAATTTCTGTTTGTTATAAGCTACAAAATCTGTGATATTTTTTTATAGCATCTCAAATGGAATAAGACACACAGGTTAGGAATATTAAGATAGTAGTTTTTTAAAAAAATAGCTGCAGGGAATAAGGGAAGTAGGTACTCAGAGATTCAGAATTTCTGCTGATAAGTGTTTGTTTTGTATGGTGGGATATAAAGAGGGTGGGTGATAACTAAGATATGTTAGCACCAAGAAACATGAATTTTTTCAGCATCTCTCAGCATATTTAGAAATAGAAAATTCAGAAATTCATAGCAATCTAAGATTAGGAAGAAGGTAAGTGGCTAAGGATGTTGAGAGTGCTGGTTAGAGAGCTATAAAGTGCTTTTAATAATGTATTTTTGGTTGTGTGTGTAAGACTGCTGTATTGAAACACCAGTGAAGTCAAAAGGATTAATAAGCACTGAGAAAAGGTAGTATTCAAGAAAAGGTAGAGATGAATGAGACTTAAGAACACATTCATAAGGAGTACAGTATAAAAATATAGGGATTAGAGATCATAATCAGAAAATGGCATGGTGGGGTTTAAATTTTTGGAAGTTGATGAATCTTGGATTTCGCTTTGTCTAGAGAGTGAATTGTTAAATAAAGTCCAGAATTATGGGAGGAAAAGAGATCAAATAATTCGTGTCTAAGATGTTTGGTAATTACTGACATATTACTACATTCTGAACACCTCCACCCCTTTCACCGAAGTTCCCAGACTGCTATGTTGGCAGAGGGGAGGGCTATGAGTCCACTGCTATGTCTTCACTGAGGAATACAATTGACAAGGGCTGACAAAAGTAGGTAAAGTAGCAAGGCATAAGCTTCAAAGGTGGTGGTGGGAATCATCACTTACAGATGGAAAACTAAAAATCTAAAAGTGCTACAGAAATGTAAATTCTATGTCTGGAAACTCAAATATGTGGAGAATGAAAGAGCAGCCTTCCATGCAGAGAGCTGCAGGGAGAGACAGATTTCACTACAATCACTGGATTTGAGGAACAATTTTATAAAAACTTTGAGGATAAGGTAAGTATTAATTACTACAGAGGAAAAGACCAGAAGGGAGGTATGCAGAAGAGGCAAGATGGAAGTGTTCATGTGCTTGAAAAGACTCTTCTCTAGGTGGAGAAAGAGAAGAAAAAATTATTCCTATGGGTATACTCACCTGTATGTGGAGTCAAGTTGCTGTCCTTTAATTTAGAGAACTCTGACATAAGAAGAGAGAATTAAATGAAACTTTTAAAGCCTTGAAGTCCAATCCCTGCCTCCCACCCCCAAAATATTCTCCATACATAGTGTGGAGGAGCTAGGTTGGAGAAGAAGGATATATAAGCAATATCTGGGAAATATCCTTTGCCAGTACCAGTGATTCTGGGATTGAGGAGTAGCACCATGATCCTGGCCAGACATTTTATAACCTTCTACCATCTCCTAAACCACGTTAACGATTCATAAATGGTGCTTGGACTTCTGTGCCTCCACTTCATTCAGTATGCGTATTTACCTCAGATCACATTTTTGAATGATCTCTGTAAATGCCTGGCTTTCCTACTGGGCTGAGACTTACTTTATATACAATTACTATAAATTAGTCATCCCTATGCTCTCTTTTCCAACACTCAACAAAGTACTGTATATAATATTCAATAAATCAATAAATTCCAATGGTTCTATGCTCCAGGGACCTATAGTTTCAGGTAGCAAAATGGTACTTGTTGAGTAATGACTTCATATTCTTTCAGCAAGTACGGGGTAACTGTAAGTCTGAGAACCAGATCATAAGAATGATTTAAAAAAAAAAACACAGCAAAAATAAATGCCTTGCTTTTAATTTAATTTTCAAGTAGCTAGATTATCTCTTTGGGTTAAATGTGGATAATTCAATCATTAACATGGGTAGTTTATGATATGCTGCCCATTGATGTTCTAGGACCAGTTCAATGTTCCAAGACCACTATTCCACTATGGGAAATTCAATAAAATCCTCCTTCCTCATCAGCAAAGGCTTAAATTTTATGTACAAGAAACATTATCTCTACAAATATGTTTAGGATAGCAGTTTGAACTAAGATTATTTTATGACTATGCTTAGTTTTACTTATATTTAAGCCTTGCTTTTCCTATAACATTCACTTTTGTAAAAATGTTTCTCAGAGTCCTATTTCTTTTACTATTTGTCAGTAATGTGTTTCATTGCAAATAACTGAAAACCAGCTAATACATTTGGATTTTTTCCCCCTTCACTTACAAGGAGTATGGGATTAAGCAGACCAGAGCTGGTATACAGGCTTCATGATGCTATCAGAAATGAAGTGCTTTTTAATACTTTTGTGTGCGATTTGCAGGCTGTGGCTTTTTCCTCAAAGTTGCAAGATGACCTCAGTGCTTATTTACATGCTCATGAAAAGAAAGGAGAAAACGAAAAGGGCAAAAGAGGCATGCCTGCCAAGCTTCTCTCTTTTAGGAAAGCTTTCTGGAAGCTCTACTCAAGATTTCCACCTTTATTGCACTGGCCAGAACTAGGCCATGTGGCCCCTTCTAGACCAGTCGCATTGGAAGATGATCTAAAATAAAAGGATTGTGAATAGAGTCTGTTAATCTAATCATAGCATCTATTACATGCCTTTTATCTTGGATTGTTGTGTATGCAAAACTCTTTCCTGAGATACATATGGTCTTAGGCTCAAATACCATACTCTATTTCATTTTATTCAGTAAAATTTATCTTTTTACAAGGATACATTAATAAAAATTTAAATATCAATAATATCTCATATTTATTAGCCATTTATTTAATACTGTAGTAATGCTTTGCAAAATGATCTTATTTAATCATGATTCTATGGGGTATCAGTGAAGAACTGGGTCTTAAGTTGAAGATGTTACCAGAAGTGTAAATGTTTCTTTAATTTTATTAATAATTTATATTTGGTTAAGCATAAATTAAACCTCTCTTCTCCTCCTACCCATCCTCCTCCTTTTTCTTCTCTTTTAGTCTATCTTTCCTTTGTGGAAGATCTTACTATCAGAGAAGAGAATACTATAGTATAGTATTTCTTAAAGTGTGTTTCAAGTGCTATTTAAAAATGATACACATTGAAAATAGTTATGAAGTCAAATGATTTTGAAAAATGCTAGATAAAAATCAAAGTTGAAAATATTTATTTATGTGATTACTATTTGTTTTCCCAGCTGAATAATAAGCTTTCTGAAAGTGGTGGCTGAGTGTGTTGATCCTGCTTATAAACCTGGGGTCTAGTAAATGTTCAGTGCAAAGTACACCATAAATAATTATCTTTAGATAAATCCTAAAATTCTTAATATGCTAATGTATTGAGTAACATTCTAAGTGAGAGAATATAGTGTTTAAGCCTCTGCTCATCAAAATAATCACTGCATGATTTAAGAAATACGTTATAGTTTTTGAATTTATAATAGATGAGAAATATAAAATTCAAAGTTAAAAAATAAATCCAGCAGAAAGAAATTTTCCCTACCTAACTTTTTTTCTAGGTACGTAATTACTGTTTGTAAACACTGTTACCAATATTTTGTATATTCTCTTAGAGAAAAGCTATGTGTGTGTGTAATTTTATATGGAATTTTACTATGTTCTCATACTATGCTCTTGCTCTGTAACCTGATCTTTTCACTAAACAGAATATTTTATTCTCTATACCAGCCCATGTAAAGTTACTTTAATCTACTTTTAGCAACAGCATAGTATTTCATAGTAGGGACCCAACACTATATAGCCAATCCCTATTTAGATTGTTTTCTTGGCATGGGTGTACACCATTTCACACATATAAGAGTATGTGTGGGATAAATTTCAGGACATGAATTTGCTTAGCAAAGTGTATGTGAATTACAAAATTTAGTAGATTGCCAAATTTCTTTCCATCACGGTTATATGAATTTATACTTCCATCAGTAATGGATAAATATCTGTTTCCCCTTGGCTTAGAAAATACAGCATGTAATCAGTTTGTCATCCATTTTGTATAGATCTCATAAATTATAGTTGAGCAAAGTGGTCTTTTATGACTTTTAAATGTATTCTGTTGGTATCTGCAGCATTATATCTTCATCTGGATTTTTGTGCTTTTTTCCTTTTAGTGTGATAAACCAGCCTACCTCTTTCCTTCATTCCTCCTTCCTTCCTCTCTTTCTTTCATTTTATAATTTGGTAAATTTTCTGTTTTTTTAATTAACTCCTTCCATTTTGTAAATTTTGTGTGTGTGTATGTGTGTGTGTGAGAGAGAGAGAGAGAAAGAGAGAGAGAAACCTAGTACATGGCTTTTGATTTAAATATGCCATTTTAGTTAATCATCATAAGCACTCGGGGCATTTTAGAGATGAGGAGGATACAAAGGATATTTAACACTTTAGTTGAGGGCACACAGCTAGATAAGATAAAACCTAAAATTATTTGATTTTAAATCTAAACAATCTTCACTAAACCAGGAACCTTCTGATTATAATCAAAGTGTTAACATAGTTTTATCAATGTTTTGTGTTATATTTTATTATGACAAAATAATTTAAAGGAAAAACCCTCTATGATTGGTCACATATACAGCGATCAGAAATACTCTCAAGTATAAACATTTTCAATAACACCATTTTTAATGAATGTTTTAGTTTGTTCAAATATGTATTTCAATATTTTCAGGGGAAAAAAGGGCCTGGCATCTTTAAAAATAATCAAACTGGAAGTCGATATCTGAAAGTGATCTATAACAATTACAATCCCTTCTGTGTTAACTATGCACCATATATATAATTGCATCTTTACACAACCTTATGTGGTATAAAATATGATTATCACCATTTTGCATTTGAGAATAAAAGGCTTAAACAGTTGAGTTTAAGACTCATAAACACATGAGAGCAGAGGCTGGTATTTCAACCCATGTCTGATATCAAAGGCCCTGCTCTTAATTACAAAGTAATAATGTTGTCAAACTTTGTTGAATAAAATAAATTATTTCAATGAAAAATATATTAATTGACCAAGGGGGGTGGGAGTTGAGAAGGACCTGAGGAATAATATAGACGACTAGTTTTCTGAGTAAGCTTTGCCCAACAAAGTGAAAGTCAGATGACTCATAGGGTGTTTTGAGATTTCTTACCACAAAAGAGCAAAAATGAAGAATTCTGAGAGGAATGCAGAAATGTTGTGGAAAAAAAGGTAACTTTCTATTAGTACAGAGTAGTACTCCAGTTCCCCCAAGATTCTTACGGGAGAACTAAGTAAGTTACAGATAGAGTAATTAGAATTAAAAGGTAGTTGTCATCTATGGATTGGAGAAAGGAATTAGGTAAATTTTGGTATTTAATGTAGACTTCTGAAATATCATCTTAAACTATAATTAAAACTGAGGAGTGGAACATTCCTAAAAGGAAAAAAATGCTTAATTTCTCTAATAAGAACATTCAAATGTAACCAGTAGCAATTACTGTTGAAATTTCCTAGGAGATAAATCATAGATATTTGCATTAAAAACATATTTAACATTACATTCTTTGTTAAGCTTGCCAAAGATTAGTTGAGTATATTAATATTTAATGTATATTTTATCATATGTGAAGAAAGCTCATGTATAAAATTCTACTTTCTCTAGGGAATACACACCTGGGACAACACTTACTATTTTGTTTAATGGAAAAATGTATTAATATATTCTTAAACCTTCATCAGTCATGAATGGCAGTAGGACATGGTAGAAAGAGTTTTGGATATAGAATAATACACATCTGTGTTTGAATCCTGGATAATATAGCTATGGGCAAATATATTAGCCTTTTGGCTTTCAGATCCCTTAGCAGTAAAAGGGGGAGGCATAATAACAAAATTTTAGAGTTGTGATAAGAATTTCAAATTGTTAGGAAAAAAAGTACCTAGCAAGTGATAGGCACTCAATTATTTTAAGCCTAGAGCTAGCTAATAGGACATACCTCTATAGAGCTTATCAATAATACTTACGCAACACTGGGATCACAGCTGAAAGGATTGAATAATCCATTCTTTCATTCATTTGTTCATTTCAAATGTCAGTTACATTCAATGCCAAGTACATTCCAATATCAAGGCTTTAATATTTGTTTCATCAGAAATGTCCTTTTCCACATATTCATTTGACTGATTCTACCTTCTTCAGTTAGCCTTAGAAACAGCACCTTAGTCAGGCTCCCCTTTATTTTGTCCATTACTACCTGACACTTTATATTTATTTGCTTATCTTTTTAATTATCTATCTTGACAATGAGAATATCAGATTCACAAGGGAAGGGGATTGTTTATTTATTTATGGCTATATAAACAGTGCCTTGAATTATGTGTAATGCACTGCATGTAAACATAAATATGCTTGAATAAATGAATAAATAAATTATGCCATATAACAATACGTGGTTTCCATTTGTGCTTGTCATAAAACACAGTTTTACAGGAGGTGACCCCAGCGACATGATAGAATAAGAAATTCCTGATTCTTCCTCCACCCATAGATTCACCAAATAAGCATCTACTCATAGATTAATTCTCTCTTACAGAAAGTCAGAAACTAGTTGAGAAACTCCTAACAACAGGGCAACTGAAATAAATCTACATAAAATGAGTAGGAAAAGTTGAGTCACTCACAGGCACAGACCTCACTCCAGCTACAGAGTTACATAATCAGCAAAGCAATTCCCAACCCCAGTTTCTCCCTGTGGAGAGGAAGGTTTGGAACTCACATATAGCACCCTAACCCTAATGTTCCTCTCTGTTTGGCTTTTAATTCACCACCTCTGGGAGTGGAGGGAATGAGTCATTTGAATCTCTCTAGACCACAAGAAAAAAGCACTAGTTTTATATGGGCATAGAAGCACTTCCTAGGGCCTCATCGCCAATGAGCAGTGTAGAGAAAGGTCTTAAAAAATGTAGCTCCAAGTTCTTCCATGGACGATCGGGGTTGTGTATGACACACTCTTCCAATGGCTACTTGGCAACCTGACTTCTAACAAACTGGCATTGGAGAGTTAAAGGGGCAGGCAGACAAATAGTAGCCCACTAGAAGACTGAGAAGCAAACCAGCACCCCCTGAGCCATCTCCCTGGCTTGCCCCAACAATAACTCCAGGTCTAATAATCTTTTCTGGAAGGAGTTTATCCATATATTGAGCACTTCAGTTTTTTTTTTAGCTTCTGCCTGAGGGATGGAATCCTAAACCTCCTAGCTCTGGCAGCAAAGGAAACTAACCATGTGAACCTCTCAAAATCACAGGAAAAAGTGGCAATTTTATTAAGGCATGCAAGCACTTCCAGCAACTTCATTGCCCCAGGATCAGTGCAGAGAAGGGACTCTAAAAATGTAGTTCCTTGTATCTCCCCAGAAAGGGTTTATGCCACAGAATAAGTGCTCCAACTTTTAGAGCTACTACCTGAGAAATTGCATCCTAAACCACTCATAACTCTGGAAGCAGAAAGGACTAGGCATGTGAGTTTTTTTCTATCACAGAACATAGAGCAGATTTTAAATGGATGTGTAAACACTTCCAGGGGCTACATGCTCTGGGAGCAGTGCAGGAAAAGGATGAAATGCACAGTACCCATTTTCTCTGTGGAAGGAGTTTATTGCACACTCTTTCAATAGCTACTTGATGGCCTGGCTTCTAACAAACTTACATCAGGAAGCTAATGAAGACAAGCGGTAGCCCCATGGCAGCTTGAGCTGGAGCTCAGCACTTCCCAAACTTTTGTTCCAGCTTACCCCAGTGATAAATCCAGGTATACTTCTTCTTCTTGGAAGGAGTCTGTCCATGCATGAGTGCCAAAACCTCTATAGCTCCCACTGAAAAGTTTGTCTTCTTAACAACGTAAATACAAGAATTGATGTAACTTTTCATTCCTGACCACAGAAAACAAAAAAGGTGGATATACCATGGGCCCACTTCCAGCAGCTATCTCCCCAGGATTAGAGGGTGTAACGTTAAGTAGGCATTTGCCACAGATCCTCTCCCCAGCTTAGTGTAGAGAGAGTGGAACATAAACACCCATGTTAGCTTTACCACGAGTACAGAAGGAACTGAAATACACATCCAACACCTAAAGTGTTCTTGTTACTTCTTAAGGGTCTGTCTTCTATCATTCTAATCTTGGGGTACTGTCAGGACGTGGCACATTGTCATCTCCAGGGAGCCACAAAAAACAGAGAAAGCAGTTTATATAAACACAAAGATTTGAGAGGCACCTTAAAATCAATGGCCAAACAGTTAATGAGATCTTTCTCCTAGATGAGTCCAGTCTGACAAGTGTGGGAGATGAAATTCTGTCTATGACACAGAAATCAACATGGAGAATCAAAGTTAGATGACATTGAAAGACACAACAGACACATAGACTGAATGCTGGGCTGACACATTTAATAGAAGACTAAAAAAAGTGACTGTGTATATTTGTTGTCTGCTGAAATAAAAAAAAATAAAATGGTTTTGCCTAATCATTAGACCTGTGACATTTTAACAGTGATCCACATGCTTTCATAGAGAATTGTAAAGACAGAGGTTGATCCATGAATGAAGTTAACTGACACTGACTGATTTCTTTCACCTTAAACTAGAAGGTTCATGAAATGTTTAGCCATTTAGTCCACTGCTGCACTGGAATCACACTTAACAGGAGGAAGCTGAGGAAGCACTGGGACCCAGGATAATTTAATGGGCTAACCACATTTCATAAACTCAGAGGTTGTGATTCCTAATCCTGCTCTTATAGTTAACACAGCATGTGGTGTTTCTGCATTAATTTCTCTTGGTTATAAAATAGCTGTTTTCCTCAACTCTCAAGGGGATCCTACAAAATCAATTGAATAACAACAGATAAGTACTTTGAGCTTCTTAGAGAGAAAACTAACATAATTGCCTTTTTCAACCACCTTCATTTTATTTTATAGAGTGAACTGGAGTAAATATAAGAGATGGATTAATCTTATCTCCCTTCATTTTTTTCCCCTCGGTAAATTGCACAAAAAAAAGAATTGTCACAGAAATGCAGTGCATAAAAATTTTGTTCATAAATGATAAACATATGATATAACTAGCAATAAAATCACTTCTCTGTCACATTTAAGAAATGAGGCATATCTCTATTATCATAGTTCATACACATAACATATCTGAAATATGTTTTTATGTTATAATCTACTCTTAGAACGATTTGTACATGTTCTTTTGCTTTTCCAGAAGATATAATGGACTTTCACTGATTCATCTATATTTTTTGGTTCAGATTCAACATTTATTCATGGAAGAGATTTTTTAAAAAAATATCTGGCTGAATGTAAATGTGCTATACTTGGGCATTGAACAGTTCTCTGTGTAGCACTAACAAGTTTATTGTACTGTTTAAAGTTATTTTGGATATATGCAATACAAAGCAATAAACCTAGGTTTACTTATGAACAAAGGAGATGTATTAAGGTAGTATGGTACTCAAAAGGCAAAGGAAGAATGAAGTATCAAAGCCTCTGCAAGGGCAAATGCCAGAACAACCTTCTCCAAGACAAGGAATTCCTAGAATTCTAAGGAATTGTCATCAAGTTGCCTCATCTCCCATGATATTCAGTCTGTATCTTTGTTTAGGACCAAAATTCCTGAGCCAGCATTGAGTCTGATGGGTCCACCTTGAATCTAGCCTATAGCAGTTTGACTACTATGTGCAGAGGCAGGGTCAGGTGTCTTGGGCTTGTATTGAGATCAGGAAGATTTGTTGGGTGCCTAGGATCCACCCTACTTGGTGAATTCTCATGATCAAAGATAATTTGTAGCTTTTTATATATAAACTCTTTTCCAGGATACGCTAAAGGACATTTGAATAAAAACAACTTTAATAATAGCAAATGTTGTTAGAAGCATGGAAGAGGGCATTTTTGAGAAATAGATAAAATAATCTTATCATGAGGAAAATTAATCTGTATAAGTCACTTTAAAATTTTAAATGATTGATTCTCTTTAAAAAGGTTTTTGAAGAGTAGAATACAATAGGGAATAAAAGGAAAGAAATAGAAAGTGGGATAAAGGAAACAATGGTAGAAGAGCCAAATTCTAGTATGATATAAAGTAATAGAAAATCTAGTCAGGAAACATACTAAGGGCCTTAGCTGTGGATATAAAAATACTGAGAATAGATAATATATATTGCAAAAAAACATTTTAGTACAAGTCAGTTAATATCATTTCATATATGTTATGGAAATTTTTTAAGAAAGGGACCCAGGACTGGATTAATTAAAGTTTTCATGAAAAAAAAAAATAGATGAGACAGCAGTAGTGAAGAAGTATCCCTGCATGCCAAGGAGAAGTGCAACTGAATGGAAATTCACAGATCTCAGGGTGGATCACAGTGGAGAACATTTCAGTGAGAATAAAAGAAAAGAAAACCATAATTGATGCTGCTGCGGAAATAGATGACAGCTCATTCAGCCTAGCAGATGCTTCCCTAATACAGATCGTGAAACTGTCACAAAAGCAAGATATAGTAGTAATGTGGGACTTCAAATGTCTAGATATCTGCTGGAAGTCTTGTTTTGCTAAAAGCAACAATACCGATGAATCCGGTAGTGGTAGATAACGTGTTCTCTTCTATAATGTTATCCCCATATGTCTCTCTGGTTCCCCTGCATAGAGCCATCTTCCAACCCAACCCAGACCTCAGAACATCTAGGAACTCCAATCTCATGTAAACAAAACCCTTTGCCACATTGCAGAATGCTCTCTCCTCTGTTGCCCTTGACTAGCACTTGGTTCTTTCCTAAGAAGATGACTTCACCTTTTTATGGGAAATTTTCTTAATTTCTCAAATCCCATGCAGTGCAGGATCTGGAGGCTACTTTGACAGTTTCTTACTTCATGGATGCTCTTTCTAAACCATTATAACCCAAAGCTAGTGGAAACAGACAAACTTTGCTTTCATGTTCATGATGTGACATCTGGTTTTATTACCTTTGTCCTTTTCTCATCTCTGTCATCTAGTCACCGCTTGTCAATGTTCCACTCCCATGTCCATTGTCCTTGAAGTCTCTGACCCTGGTTAACAGTTTCAAGTCTTAAGCCTTCTCATTATTCTGAGTCCACGTGGGCAAATTTTATGGTATCCTGACTTCCCATTTCTTTGTCTTCAACTTTTAAGATGCTTTTTCTCGTTCCACTTTAGTTAATCCCACATTTGCACACTTTGCCTAGGTTTTTGTGCCAATATTTTCACTTCTGGAGTTTTAAATTCCACTCTTTCGCTATTTCTTCAAATCACTCCTTTATCCTTTTTTGTATCTGTTTTTTGACTACATTTAGAGAGCCTACCTTAAACTACCTTATTTTTTCAGCTTACCAGGAAAATTCTCTCTGCTCCTTATTCCCTATGGTTAGATTATGTTAGTCAAAAATCCACTCATTCTCTTGCCAATAGCCTCCTTTCTTCACCAGCTCTTATTTGACTAACTTACTGTCAACTTTCTCTACTCCTACATCCAGGCTGTTGAACAGAGTGAGAAAATACAGTTTTTAGATTCTCGTGATTAAATACTCAGATTTTCTAATGGTCCCGAAACCCTACCTGAAATTCCTTCTATCTGACCCTAATCATCTCCCTTTCCTACTCACTACAGCAGGTAAGTTAAACCTTCATCCATGGCAAGGCTCCAATCTATCATTCTCCTGTAATTCAAAGAGAAAATAGAGGCTCTCAAGTATGTTATTCTTAATCTTCCTTGTCCCTACATCAAACAAGATACTTTGGCTGGAAGTAGCAGAACTGCTTACCAAAATTTGCTTTCAGGAGTAAAAACTTTTATTATCACATGTATGATAAAGTTCTGCAGTAAGCGATACCAAGGTCAGTTCAGCCGTGTAACCTTGTCATTAGCGACCCAGCCACTTTCCCATTTATGGTGGACAGATTCAAGTGTGGCCTTTCAAGATTCCTGACTGATCATATTTTGTAATCTTATTAAAATGCTTTAGAGACTCTCCTTGCAAACTTTAAAAAAAAAAGTAAGCATCCCTGTTTTGGAAGCTTCTATGGCAAGAGGCTGAGGATGTCCTCTAGAAAGTGAGGGGAAACTCAAGCCAACAGGCAGCAAGAAACTGCAATGACCAGTCTTACAACCATGAGAAAATGAATCATGTCTACCACTTGAGTGATGTTCGAAATGAATTCCATCCCAGTAGAACCTCCAGATGAAGACATACTCTGATGCCTTGATTATAGCTTCATGAGGCCATAAGCAAAGGCCCTAGTCAAGCTGTGCCTAGACTCCTGATCCACAGAAACTGTGAGATAATAAATATGTGTTGTTGCCAGCTACTGAGTTTATGGTAACTTATTACCTGACTCATTACCATTCTTGATTCTACTTGTCCTTGACATGAACAATCAATTCGTCAACGATTCCTATTTGGTTTATCTTCAAAATGTAACCACTGCTATGATCTCTATGATAATCACCTTCATCCAAGCCAGGATAATTAGCCTTCTAATTATTCTTCTCATTTTTACTCTCTTATGCTTATGGTATAATATGCAACCTCCAAACAAAATGATTTTTAAAAAAACATAATTAGATCATGTCACACACTCATGCACCGCTCTGTGGAAAATCTTACAAAAGTTTTTCTATCCTTATTGGGACAAAATTTAAATGTTTTCCCATGTCCTGCAGAAGCCTTCAAGATCTGGCTGCTGGTTAACTCCTTAACCTCATGTACATCCACGTTCCCTGAACTCATTCTCTTGTAGCCACACTGGCTTTCTTATCAAGATTGGTCTTCCATTAGAGCCTTTGACTTGATGCTAAGTTTGCATGGCACACCCTCTATTCATTCAGTTACTTAACAGTAATTATTAAATGTCTACCCTGTGTCATACTATAACCAAGTGGTGGAAATTTAGCAGTAAACAAAACAATTTTATCAAAAAGATACTGACTGTTGCCTAAATGAACTATTTGAATTATCAGATTGGATACAGCTGGGAATAAATTTGAAAAATATCCAACTGAAGGAGTGTAATATGCATAATATGAATAGCCATACATTTTGCACCCCTTCCACAACAAATGCAAGTCAATTCTATTATTAATAGAAATATTTATGAAGGACTAAGTCAAAGGCCAATTGCTAGGAAAGCAAAAAGAGAAAATTATATGAATGTTTTTAAAACTTTACTCAATATGTATTAATGGTCTACTCTTCTACATGGAATTGCTGAGAACACTTCAGACTGACTTCTCTTATGTAATTGATCAATTCCTGCCCATTTCTACTTGAAAAATAGCTTTTATATGTTTTCTACTCTCTGGACGCAGGTCTTGCCACAGGGCAAGCCGTACCATCAGGATATTCTCCTATTTTCTTTTCATCATCACTTAGAGTATAAATAAAATGCTATCATTTTGTTGAAAGCTATCAGGCAGACATTCTGAGTTAGTTATTTTGGCCTCTGTCCTTCATAGTTATTTTATCATTGATTTCATAAGGCACCTAAATGATTAACAAACATGGCTCCCCTACCAGATTAAGTGTTTGCAAGACCAGGTCTATATCATAGGAATATTTTTTCCATAGTCTAGAAAATTAACTAAAACAATATCTATACATGAATATTGTTGGAGATATTAATGCATGTTTTACTCTACCAGAAAAAAAGCTGAACCCCTCCATTCTACCGATTTTCATCACTAGCACCATCTTTATTTTAAAAAGACAAAATTACTGGTATTATTGGTAATATATTAACTATACATTTATTATTATTATAAATTACTGAAAAAGCAGTTTAAAGACCTAACTTTTAATGGTGACATTGATATTTTCAGTCAGTGGGGGTGGAAAAACACAGGAGAAATGGGATTGGCTGGTTTGAGAAATTTAACATGTAAAAGAATTAGCCAGACAGAAAATGTTTGAGATAAACTAAGCATACATGCTCCAAACAAGGTCCCTTCTGTATATTCCCACATGATTTCTTTGCTTACCTATATTTCAAAGGTTTGTGGCTTTTGCATGAATTGGTGCAGCTCCCACTATTTTATCATTTCTGATTACTTGTGGCAGATAATATAATAAACACACCTTGTAATGTATACATGCAACTTCTTTATAGCTTGATAGTGGTTACCTTCACAATACACCTTATTATGCAGATCTCACTGATCCTAGTGAGAGAAAGAAAAGTAGGACTGTCCCTCTGTGAACAGCCACTGCAGCCTGTCTGGGGATCTGGATGATCAAGGGCTTGTGCTCAGAAAGGGACAGAGTTTGCAACAGGGCACATGGAACTAATATCAAAAGCAATTTTGTCACAAAACTAAAAACTATGGCAGTTCAAAGCAAAGACAGAGTGTCTGATTGAATTTTCCAGTTTTCTTCTCATGGGGCAATTAAAACATGGCTAGTAACTTTCCTATGAGTGAGATCATAGGGTTATTGGATAACTCTGTGTATGTGTGCACATGCGTGCATGTATGTGTGATATTTAGGATGGAGGAGTTGTAAGTTCTCCCTTTAGGGTCCTTTTTACTAATCTAGCATAGGTACATAGGCCAGGATTAATAAGAAAAGTAAGAAATGTGATTGTGTTTGTATATCAGCTGGGCAAACTAGTTACAGTGCAGGATCGCCTTGCTATCCTTCTCTCTCATTATAGACAGATTAAATGAATTTTAGAACATATTTTCTTTACTGTCAGCCAATAATAATATAAATATAACCAATTCAAATATAGTTACAGGGGCAAGCACGCCATCCCCTAGAGTAATCATACCATATAGCACAATAGGTTATAATTCAAGGTTAATTTATTTGGTTCATCCTCAATATATCTGATAAAATATTATTTTCTTTGTTACTATATGTTAGAGCATTTTAGGATTCTTTAATATCTCTTCCTGCTGCCTATTATATTTATTTTGAAGAAATTCAAGGCCAAATTTTACTATAAAGTATAAAGACATATGTTGAATATTTATTGAAAGCAAATAATGATATGCGAATTCTCAGAATTTCCGTTATTTTCCCTCAATAGACAGTACTATTCAGCAAATAAAAATGAAAATGATATTCCATGTATATCTTAAAGAGATATGATATTTAAACATGATCATACAAGTGAAAGACTATTTAATGTGTCCTTTCTTTCTCTCCTCCTCTTGCTATCTCTTTGTCTCCATTCTCTGCCATAGTTGTAACTTTGTTCTCATATCTCAGCGCACACACACACACACACACACACACACACACATAAAATTTCAGTAAAGAATCCCTGACATTTCAAGACTAGATGAGCTCTCTCACATATACTCTCACTGAAAATCCTCCTTTGCCTTCAGAAACTTTAAAGTCAAAATAAATAGTACTAAAGAAACAGTCAGTTAATTTTTCCTTTTTTTCTATAAATGTAAATGTCCCAAATTCCAGGTTTTGATTGCATTACTTCTCCCCCTTAGTTATTCCTTTCTTCTTCATCTTCTCCATTTTTTCATCTCTCTATACCATTAAAGGCATATTCAAGTAAAAGAGAAGTCAGGGGAAAAAAACCCAACATATGTCCATATTAATTTATTGTGGAGCTTGCCAGTTTCATTCATATTAAGTAGATTACATTTCATAGGTTAAATTCTCTAAATTTACTTAAATTGATTGTATTTATTGTGGTTACTGTGATTCTAAAAAAAAATTCAAGTGACAATTCATTTCCTCTTGAATCATTCTCTTCCCTTAAATTTAATACTCTTTCAACATAATTAAGCAAGGAAAGACAGCTTGACATTATTTGTAGAGTCATTTACTTATTTTTTTTTTTTTTTTTGAGACAGAGTCTCGCTCTGTTGCCCGGGCTAGAGTGAGTGCCGTGGCGTCAGCCTAGCTCACAGCAACCTCAAACTCCTGGGCTTAAGCAATCCTTCTGCCTCAGCCTCCCCAGTAGCTGGGACTACAGGCATGTGCCACCATGCCCGGCTAATTTTTTCTATATATATATTTTAGTTGGTCAGATAATTTCTTTCTATTTTTAGTAGAGATGGGGTCTTGCTCTTGCTCAGGCTGGTCTCGAACTCCTGAACTCAAGCAATCCACCCACCTCGGCCTCCCAGAGTGCTAGGACTACAGGCGTGAGCCACCACGCCCGGCCTGAGCCACCATACCCGGCCTATTTTTGTTAATCTTTTTCTGAGTATATTTTGGAAACTAGACTGTAGGAACATCGCAACTCAAACACAAAATACTGTCTGCCTAGGAGGATTATTATATTTTGAAAGTAATGCCCTGTTAACTCTTTTGGGCTTTATCCATGAAATATATGACCAGAAATAGCATGTCTGTTATTCACATCATTAAATGTTTTTCAACAAATATCATAGTTATGGAAATCTTAGTATGTGCTCATTTGTTTGGACCTGATTGGCCGACTGCAAAAGATGACAGTAAAATTCTATACACTGCCTGTTTAATCTTTGTTCTCGCTTTGTGTTGCCCTTGCTGATATCCTTCATGAGATCCACCACGAGGGCCACTGTTATGCCTGCGTCCATGCTGGAAAAAGAACCATAGCCAAGTAGACTTGGCCTTCTTAAGATTTATGACAACCAGCTGCAACCTGGCCCTGACCATTGCACAGCATGCCTGATATTTCTCCCTCATTGACTCCTTGGCTCATTGCTCTCAGAAATGTTCCAAATCTCTTCAGCCCATAAGCTTCCAATTTTTTCTCCTCAGTCTCAGCACAGATCTCGTACTTCACTGTGCATATTGGGATGATCCAGAAGGAGTCCTTTTGTTATCTCAGCATTCCTCAATTTTCTTTCCTTCTTTCATACAGTCTTAGGAGTAGAATCTACTCTCCTCTTGTGCAAAATCAAGAACTGTATTTTTTGATGCCACTTTCTGGTATCCTAAGGGGCCCTGAATGTGTGCTAATGTCTTTGAGCTTAAGCATTTTTAAATGTTGTCCTACTAATTTTTTTTTAATTTGTCCCTTCATGCAATTAGCAAGTATTTACTTAGGACCTACCACAGTAGGCACTATGTCTGTAAGGAAGAAAACAATGAGTCCTGACAATAAGGAGTTCACAAACTGGTATTTAGATAATCATACTACAACATGGTGAGTGAAATAAGAATGTAAACAAATATGTTATTGAACTCTGACTATAGCCAGGCATTATATTAAACTTGTTATTCAATATAAATATAATGGAATAAAAATATGTGCAGGAAGTTCTACGCTTGTATTATTTTTACAAACTGTAAAGCAAGGTTTTGAGAGGTTAAGTAACTTGTCAAAGTATATTTAACTAGAGAGTGGCAAAGTTGATATTCCTATCCATGACTTTCTGATTCCAGGGCTCATGTACTTAAATCATCATATCAATGACAGAGCACTGCATAAAATACTGTGGAAGAATAGGAACTTCTAAGCCATATTAGAATATTGCAAAAGTCTCCACGATGCAGTTCTGCCTATGTTGTCTTACTAAATGATAGTTAGATTTAGGTGAAAAGATATACGAGTCTTCCTCTGGAAGGTCTTCCTCTGTATTGCATATAGAAGAGATTGCATAAAGCAAGGTGAAAACCAGCAGCATTAATAGAGCAAAAGTAGTCTAGAACTAGAAGAGCATAAAGTAGAAAGTTAGAAATGGTAGAAGATTATGCAGAGAAGTAGACTGGGTCTTTGTCCTTGAGAGCCTTATCTGGCATAATGAGGAGTTGAGATTTTATATGAGAAGAAATTGGGAGCCAGTAAAGTTTTAGTAAAAGAACTTACAAGGTCATATTTGTAGGATTTATTCATCATTCTACCTATAATGGGAGGGGTAAAGCAGAAAATCAGAAACAGAAGTTAGACAATTGTTCCAATAATCCAGGTGAGAGGTGATTAATGAGGGCTATACAGAGCAAAGGCATTGGCATCAAGCAGATCTGGGCTGCCATTCTGGCTCTGCCACCCACTAGCTGTGTGACTTGGGGCTAGTTCTTAACCTTTATGATTTCCAAGTTCCTGAAATGGTAAATGAGGGTATTTACTCACTCACAGATTTATTGAAACGAACATATGTGAGAATCCATGTAAACTGCTTAACATATTGCTTGGCACATTTTAAGTATTCAACAAATTAGTGATGTTATTATTACTAATGTTATATTTGCTTACAAAATCAATGCCAATAGCCCTTGGCATGGAGCATTTGCTCAAGTTTTCATCTTAGAAGTCAAAAGTAAATTTTGCAATGATGGAGAAGCCCTAGTGCACTAGGCTGCAGAGATTTCCAGACACAAAGCATATAGAAGAGGTGGGAATCTTAGCATAGAAATCTAAGATATAGTTCATACTAAAACTACAACAAAACCTCTCCTGATGCAAGAATTTCAGCTTCAGGTACCACTGGAGCTTCCCTCTATAGAGTCCTATGGGTTACAAAATATCTAAAGCAAAAGCCAGACCCTTAATCTATGTGTGTGCCATTATTTTCCTGGATTCCCTTGCTATCTAGTACTACAAGAGATGGTCTTTACAAAGGCACCGAAAACAGACATTGAAGAAAGGACAGCCTTTTCAATAAATAGTACTGGGAAAATTATTATATTAAATAGATATGCATATACATAAGAATGAAACTGGACCCCATCTCTCGCTCTATACAAAAATCAACTCAAGATGGATTAAAGATTTAAATATAAGACCTGAAACTATAAAATTACTAGAAGAAAACAGAGGAAACACTTCAGGACATTGATCTAGGCAAAGATTTTATGGTTAAGACCTTAAATGCACAGGCAACAAAAACAAAAATAGACAAAT
The DNA here is from genome assembly GCF_020740605.2 of Lemur catta. Lineage (NCBI taxonomy): Eukaryota > Metazoa > Chordata > Mammalia > Primates > Lemuridae > Lemur > Lemur catta. Next base: position 69,860,816 of record NC_059129.1, on the reverse strand, counting down.
GGGATGATATTAAACTAAAAAGCTTCTATACAGCAAAGGAAACAACCAATAGTGCGAGGAGACAAGCTGTTGAATGGAAAAAAATATTTGCAAAGTATTCATTTGACTAATATCCAGAATATACAAGAGACTCAAACAATTCAATAGGAAAAACATTAAAAAGTGGGCAAAAGACATGAATAGATATTTCTCAAAAGAAGATACACAAATGGACAACAGGCATATGAAAAAAATGATTAGCATCACTAATCATCAGAGAAATGCAAATCAAAGCCACAATGAGATATCAACTTACCCCGGTTAGAATGGCTATTCTTAAAAAACAAAAAAATAACAGATGCCAGCAAGGATGCGGAGAAAAGGAAACTCTTATACACTTTTGGTGGGAAAGTAAATTAGTATAGCTGCTATCAAAAATAGTATGGAGATTTCTCAGAAAATTAAAAACAGAACTACCATATGATCCAGCAATCCCACTACTGGATATTTATCCAAAGGAAAGGAAATCAGTATACTAAAGGGATATCTGCACTCCCATGTTTATGACAGCACTATTCACAATAGCAAAGATATGGAATCAACCAAAGTGTCCATCCATAGATGAATGGATAAAGGAAAATCTGGTATATAAACACAATTGAATACTATTTAGTTAAAAGAATAAAATATGTCATTTTCAGCAACATGGCTGAAACAGGAGGTCATTATTTTAAGTGAAATAAGCAAGGCACAGAAAGACAAATATCACATGCTTTCATTCATATGTGGGAGCTAGTAGCTAATAAACTTGATCTTATAAAGGTAGAGAGTAGAATGATAGATACCAGAGGCTGGGAAGGGTGTGTGTAGCAGGGCAGGGGGTGAGGGATAAAGAGAGATTGGTTAATGAGTATAAACATACATTTAGATAGAAGGAAAAAGTTCTAATGTTCCATAGCACAATAGGATGACTAGTTAACAACAATGTATTGTATATTTCAAAATAGTTAGAAGAGAGGACTTCTCAACACATAGAAATATAAAGATTCAAGGTGATGGATACTCCAAATATCCTGATTTGATCATTACACATTCTATGCATGTAAGAAAATATCATATATACTCCATAACTATGTACAAATGTTATGCATCAATAAACATAAAAAGATGGTCTTCAGATGTGGTTGAAGACACTGCTTTTAGTGGACTCAAGCATATTTTATTAGTCAGATTATATTGTGGTAGCAACAAACACCAGAATTTCTATGGTTTTTCTCCTGCTCATTCTCTTTCTTTTTTTTTTAATTGTAACGATTTATTCAGCTTCCTGCACTAATGCTTTTTCTTTTTTTCTAAAATGTCCTTTTTATTTTATTTCAGAATTTATGAAGAAGACCCCAAAGACAATCACAGCAACAACATAAATAAATAAATAAATAAATAAATAAATAAATGGGACAATTAAAAAGCTTCTGCACAGCCAAGGAAACTATCATTAGAATGAATAGACAACCTATAGAATGGGAGGAAATATTCACATGCTACACATCGATAAAGGGCTGATAACTAGAATATATATAGAAATCAGGAAAATCAACAAGAAGAATCTTGCATATTCTCTATGTTCATTACAGGTAATTTGAAGGACTCTGCTCAGCATGGTGGACACTCTAGGACCCAGGCTGTTGAAATGTTTCAAGGCACCATGGAAGAAGGAAACAAAAGCATATTGAGTTCTTCACCAATCCTTAAATTTTCTGCCAGAATGTTAATTTCTTTCATAGTAAACAATAGCTGAAACAAGTCATTAAGGCACACCAAAGGGCAGCAAAATAAAATCCTACCCTGTATCCAGTAAGAGAACCAGATATCTTTGGAAAATAGCGCTAATACTTACCAAAGATGTCAATCACACTCCACTGCCCACAGATTTGCCTACAGTGACCTTTTAATCTGTTCTTTAGTCTGAAAACTGTCTCCATTGATTTACCGCAGCAAGCTCCATCATGGGGCATTATTTGCTCATGGGAGCTTTGTCTCCACCATGCACAAAGAGCATTCTGAGACCACCATGCTGATGAACCTCAACTTTCCTAGATTGGCCCACTTCTTCTTCTCTCAGCTCAAGCTTTCTTTATACCATCAAAGTCTAGGCAAATATAACTTTTAGTTGTTTGCAAATTCTATTTTCAGATCATCAGAGTTTTTAAAAAGCTTAAGAAGTCTTTAACTATCACCCACTATTCCTACCCCACCCAATTCCCTAAGCAAAGAGCTCTGAAATAAGAATTAAGACAAATCCCATGAGATGGCAGAGGAGAAAATGCTTTCAGCATTGAGGAAAAAAACATGTATATACATAAATACATACAGGAAGTTTAAAAAATGTCATGTTTTAAGCAAAAGCCAGTGAGCAAATCATAGTTTCTAGTAAACTGCCTAAGCTCAAGGAATAGGTAGAGATAATCTGGCCAAAGAAAGAGGCAAACCCTAGAAAGAGCCTTGGAGAAAAAAACAAAGAAAAATGGGGGAGAAAGAAAGAAGCTGTTATGCATTGACACTGTGGAACCAGGAGGTTGGGGTTGACAGAGAGGAAGCCAAGGACACAGAGTCTGCTCATGAGTTGGTAATGATAGTTTCAGTGAATGAAGGAGTGTAGCATGATTTCCAACTTTAAGTCTGACCCATTGGGTGATTGATAGTATCATTCATTCAAGTATTTAACACCGAGAGAGAAGCAGGTGCCACTTTTCTTTAATTGAGGGAGGGGCTCTAGATTGGAAATGTTACATTAAAACCATCAGTGGAGTAACAGAAAAAAGACATCTAGTAGGTACCAAGGTGTATGAGTCTGTATGTCAAGAATGGTATTTAGATAGAAATAAAAATGTGGGTCTCATTAGTGTACAGGTGTTGGTAAAACCACAGAAAGGACGAAATCTCTTAGAAAGAGTGAGAACTCATGGAGAAGGGCTGACATAATTTTTCTTTGCCTTGGAAAAGAAAAAAAATCATTTCCCCAGGTGAACATTATAATTATTGCCCCCTTTGCCCCTTGATTTTCACTATTAAGTCAGGTTTTCAAATGAGTGCTTATTCCTATTGTGTTTAATAATTGATCTCTTATTTCTTCAAACTTGCTGACAAAATAAACAAACCAATTAAACCATTGAAGTATATATTATTCAACTTAAATGTTGCTGCCGCTTAATATATCAGCTAAATAATATTACTATTACAAAAATATTTTGTTGAGTGTTTACTATGTGTCAGGGATTAGTTTAAATGTTTTAAATACAGTTGATTTAAATCCTCTGGAGTAATTCCTTCAGGTTTATACCATTGTCTTCATTTTTTTTTTTTGTGGGAGGAAGCAGGTTAAAAGAGTTTAAGAGTGAAGGGAGAAGGTTGATCCAGGACTCAAACCTAAGTTTTTTTTTTTAACTCCTATAACATTTTATTTGCTATGTTATCTACAGATGAAAGTGCTAATATTTGAATGATTTAGAATTATTAAACATTCATTGAATAGTGATTGTTTTTAGTTACTCAGAAGTGGATTAAAGTCACAGCTTTCAATTTTCTCTTTCAATCTTTCTATTCAAAGATTATATGGATAAGGCAAATACATTAATCATGCATATGAAATAATGAGTAAATATTTTCCTCAGTTTTACTAGAGTAATTAATATTCTCAGATCCTCATGGTGCACTAAGCATCAGTCCCAACACTGAGGAGAGTTATGCTGGACATTTACTAGAGTTTAAAAATGCTTTCTCACATCTGTCATGTGACACTGTGTGTAAGTCCAGTTTTTGGGGGATGAACAATTAGTAAAACATATTTGTCTTATTATTTTTGTACAGAGCTAGCCTGAAACTGAAAAGTAAAACTCCTGAATAATCTTTGTTGTTAAAATTTAATAGCAATAAACAGCCCATGAATGAATGGTTAATAAGAGCCTAGCTCACTTTATGTAAGATTTCAATATTAAAACACAAGTAATTAATTTAAAAGAGAATTGGCTGATTTTTATACATTGACAATTTTTTTTTAAGTTTCATCACATACATGCTGCTTGACCCCACAGGTCCATTTTTTCCCTTTTTTCTTTTTAATTATTATGGGTACATAATAGTTGTATATTTTTACAGAGTACATGTGATGTTTTGATACAGGCATACAATGTGAATTAATCAAATCAGGGTAACTGGGGTATACATCACCTCAGGCATTTAGCTGATGTAATCTGGCTGAATTACATGGGGAAAAAATTTGGTAAAAGACTAGAAATATAAGACTACTATATATTATAACACACTTTTTCCATGTTAAAATTCGTTAAGCTTTTAATATAGATGAAACAGCAAAGGCACTAAAGCCATTGGTTAACTAACTTATCTAGTCATGGAAAACTGGTCTTAGTTTATTTAGCCCTGGCTTAAGTCCTTAATTATGGGCACTCTGCTGACCTACATGGTCTCTCTGACTGCCACAGAATGATCTCTTACTAAAAGGTCCAATAGGTTACTTCAATGGAACCTATTTTCTTGACACAAAAATGTAAGTGTTCTCAAATAGTAGATCTGGTGTTTGGGCCATCTAAATAAGCTACTATCAGTCCCAAACTTCATCATTGCTTTTTTCCATGTAATACAAATAAGAACTAAGACGCCCTACACACACTTTTACTGCCTTTTGGTAGTACATAAATATTTTTATTAATAATTATAAAACTGTAATATACTACCATATTCACTGAGTTTCTAGAACCTTCCTGCAAACAACACAATCAAGTTGTCAAGTACCTAACGTTCATTACTAACATATGCAAACTTAAGTGGCTTAAATAGGCATTTAAGAAAGTTTCTCTTCATCTGTGTATGGCATCTCTGACGAATTACTTCAGAACAGATGTTAACATTTAGCACATTTACTTCTTGGATGTTCATTTCAAATGAAGTCTCTTAGACTGTAAATTATAAGACTGACAGATTGGAGAGTGGGAAAATATATATATTTTTCCTATCAATTAAACACCTTTGATTTTAGAGTCAATGTCTTTAGTCAATGTCTTTAGTGAAGTGTTGGAGAGCTGTTAAACATTGCTCATATCTCTTCAATTACTCTAAGTGTTTAAAAACTCCACCGAGAGAAAGTATGTTTTCAATGTCAGGTGTTACGCAGTTCTCAATGTTAATCCTTTGACTCCTTCAAAATATCCCTTACAGAAAATATCGGTTCTGATAGGAAGCATGGGTTGGGATTACTCAAGTCATACATGGAATAAAGCAGTAGATCTCAAACTTCAGCATACATCAAAATCCCCTTATGGGCATGTTAAAACACAGACTGCTGGCCCCCACCCACCCTGAGAGTTTCTGATTCAGTAGGTATGGGGTGAGGCCCAAGAATCTGCATTTCTGACAATTTCCCAGATGTTGATACCGAAGTGGCTGCTCTGAAGTGACTTAAGTCACACCTTAAGAACTAATGATATTGAGTATATAAATTTACCCAGTCATCTTCCTAGGATAAAAAGTGTTTAATAATTAAAAAAGCTTGGGGGAATCCTGCAGACTAAATTATAATCTTGAAGATTTACAACAGAGGTTCTAAGAAGTACAAAAGTTAACAAAATTGTTTAATTTTCTTTAACTCAGTATTTCTCCAAATTATTTGATCCAAAAGCCTATTAATCGTGAATAATTAATTAACATCTGCTTGGATAGTTCTTGAAATAGAGCTAAGAAAATCCGTCTCTTACAATTTTATCATGAAAACCTTATAGCATGGGGTTTCCGGTTTCCAATTCTAGATGTAAAAGCTTAGGAGTTGCCACTAGGTCCTAACAACAACTAAAAGGCTGAACATACTGAGAAATGAACAATTCTTAGATCTGAAAAAGAGGGGAAGACACAGGGCAAACTTGTACACCCAAGACTAAGGAGACAGACAGACAAAATACAGGGAGTTTTGACTTACCTGAGCAAAGAGTCATGCCACAAATAGGAAAATCTGAACTGTAATGACAAATTTCTGTAGGCTCAATGTGGACAACTGTGAGAGTTAAAAACTCCAGGGTAGCCCAGGCATGTACCAGGGGGACCACAATAATGTGAGATTTACTTCCAGGAACTCAACCACATTCTCACACTAAATGTGGGAGAAAAGTCCCCTGATGCTTATGGCAAAAGGAGAGAAATGGAAACACTGAAATATGAAATGCACTTTGTTCTTCTAAAGAAGATCTGCCCTTCATAGAAACTAGATAACCAGAGCTTAACCTGCTAGGGTGTCATCTGAGCCTAAGTGACTTAGGAGGGGGAAATACCCAACTCCAGTCATATCTACCTTTTCAAGTAAAAGGAGAAAAATACCCAACTCCAGCCCACTCTAGCCATCCTGTCCCACCTAAAGGGGGAAAAAACTGAGAAACAGTTGTAAAGTCCACAGTTCAGAGGTTGAGGCTCACTAAAAGATGGATAGAATCATAGAACTACAGAACACTTCCCTCCCCACAACACATTACAACCATCTTACTAAAGGCCCATTTACAATAGTTTTTTTTTTTTTTTTTTTTTTTTTACCTGGTACATTGTGTCCAACTGTCAAGAAAAAATTGTAAGACACACCAAAAGACAAAAACAAAATTTGAAAAGATAGAGCAAGCAGTGGGAAAAGACATGACAAGGATATTTGGAATTACCATCCTGGGAACTTAAAACCACTATAATTAAGATGCTAAGAACCCTAATGTAAGAACAGATGGCCAATGGAAGCAGACAGAGATAAATCCTAAGAAAGGATGTAGGAGAAATGCTAGAGATCAAAAACATTATAACAGAAATGAAGAATGTTTTTGATGGGCTTACCAGTAGACTTAACACAGCTGAAGAAAGAATCTCTGAGCTTGTGGACATACCAATAGAAACTTTGAAGACTGAAAAGCAAAGAGAACAAAGATAAGTTAATACCTTCTGTTATGGGATGAATTGTATCCCTGCAAAATTCTTGTGGAAGCCCCTAACCCTTAGTACCCCAGATTGTGAGTCCATTTGGAGATAATTGTCAGAGTATTGACAAGACCTGATTTCAAGATTTAATATAAAGCTACAGTAATCAAGACAGTGTGGTATTGGCAATAAAATAGACAAATAGAGTAATGGAGCAGAATTGAGAGACCGTAAATAGACTCCTATAAATATAGTCAACTTAACTTTGACAAAGCAGCACAGTCAAAACAATAGAGCAAAAATACACTCCCATGACCAAAACACCTCCCACTAAGCCCTACCTCCTAATACCACCACACTGGGGCTTACATTTCAACATGAGGTTTGTAGGGGACAAACATCCAATGTATAGGAAGCAGGATGCTTACATAGTCTCACACTATCTCCCCATGAAGAACAACAAACTAACAAACTTAAATAATTGCAAAAGGAAAAAGACAACCTTTAAAGCGGGTAATCACAGCAGACAAAACCCTATCAAGCAGTCATATTAATCTCTCCAGCAGTGGGACAAAGTTCAAAACAGGATTCAATGAAATAACTTAGTAGGTATTATCTGACTGTAACCAGGTGGAATTATAAGACAAATTGAATGACTTTCTATGAAATAGTTCTATAAAAGTGTATTTATCCTTCAAGTCTTAAGGTCATGAAATTCAATGGAAGAAGGAGGAACTATTCCAGATTTATTAAGAATAAAGAGACAAGACAACTAAATACAACTGGCAATCCTTGTTTGGATTTTTCACTATACATTTTATATCTGGACAATTGGAAAAACATGAATGATGTTTGTGTATTAGGTGCTATATTCGTTTGCTAGTATTTCTGCAGCAAATTAACACAGACTAGGTGGCTTAAACAACAAACAATTTATTTATTTTCATAGCTCTAGAGGATAGATGTCCAAGATTAAGCTGCTGGCAGTGTTAATTTTTTTCTGAGGCCTTTTTCCCTGGCTTACAGATGTCTGCCTTCTTATTGCCTCTTTACCTGGTCACCTGCAACCTTCGTGTCTTTTTCTGTGCTCAAATATTCTCTTTTCATAAGGACACTCATCAGATTGGATTAAACTGGCATCATCTTAATCACCTCTTTAAAAGCCTTATCTCCAAAGGGACTCACATTCTGAGGTACTAAGGGTTAGGGCTTCCACAAGAATTTGGGGGGATATAATTCAGCCCATAACAGAAGGTATTAACTTATTAGTGCTAATATCCTGATTTTGATGGTCATATTGTAGTTAAGTTGAAGGATTTTGTTTTCAGGAATTGTACACTTAGGAATTTTAAATTGATGGGTTGTCAAGTCTTTAAACTACTCTCAACTAGTTCAGGGAGAAAAAGTTATTTGTACTTTTTGTTCAAAGAAAGAAAGAAAGAACGAACCAATAAAAAGAGAGAACTTTATGAGAAACATGAAAAAAACATCAGTGCCATTCTGCGGAAAAAAGTGAGGCAATGGTGATATTTACTAAGTGACCACCACATGTTTCCTAGGCTTTAGCTCATGTTTCAAACCGTAGGAAAAGTGAATAAAATGGAATAACGTTCTTTCTCTGACTGTGAAAGAAATCCAAGCAGGTAAACAAAATGGAACCCTCCTGAAAGAAGAAGAGATAAAGCCTTACCCAGCTCAGTATAGTCAGGAAACATAAAAGATTTTCGATGCCTAAGGCACAAAACTTGACATCAACTTCTGACATCTTAAGTGGAGAGCTCTGACAGATAAAGGAAATGCAATTGTAGTTGACTGTGAATAAACTGGAAGCATGAGAATGGATAGTAATTTAAAATGATTTGAGGAGAAGATAGAAGCTAAGTTCAATATTAATTAATAATTGATAGCAGTTGAAAGTATAGGAAGAGAAAATATCTTATTTCCCTCTATACTGATTCTTTTCCCTTTAGCACTGCTATCATATTTAATTGCATTGCATTCAACATAATTATTAATAGTTGATCAGAGTCAGTCAGTATTCTAGGCTGTATGTATGACATTCTGGAGAATATAAGACAATTTTTCTCTTAATAAAGGCTTACCATCTGGTGGTGAAGATTAAAAAAAAAAGAAACTCAAGTATTTTTACAAAAAGTCAAGTAAAGACTGTTTTGTATTTAGGTTATAAAATAAATATGAAATGTCCAGTTTTGAATCTAAAGTTTAGTTTATTATATCTCAGAGAAGAATCAGTACAATTAATCAAAGTATGTGCCTAAACTATTGACACAGTTTTGCCATCTTAACAGTAGCTTGCTTATGCTGGCAGTGAAGAAGCCTGGAGGGCGAGTGGCAATGAAATCATGAAAGGCGTTTTCTACAGCCTGTTGAGAATTGAATATTTTTCCCTGCGAGAAGTGGTCCAAAGCCTGGAAGAAGCGGTAGTCAGTTGCTGCAACATCTAGTGAATATGGTGGATGACAGAAAGTTTCCAAGTCCAGCTTCTGTAGTTTGAGCAGTTTTGTTTGTGCGACACGTGGTCGAGCGTTGTTTTGCAAGAGGATTGATTGGCCTGTCTCTATTGGCCAATCTCGGCTGCTTAATCATAAGCATCCTCATCATTTCATCCAGCTGGTTGCAGTAGACATCAGCTATAATAGACTGATAAGGTTTCATGAAACTGTAATGGATAATACCAGCACTGGACCACCAAACAGACACCATTAGCTTTTTATAATGAATATTCGGTTTTGTCCTGTGTTTCAGCACTTTATCTTTATCCAACCATTGCCCTGAATGCTTGGCAATTGTCAAAAAGAATCCATTTTTCATTGCACATAACAATATGGTGTAGAAATGGTTCGCCTTTATGTCATGACAACAAAGAAAGGCAAGCTTCAAGATGATTTCTGTTCGGATGCTTGTTTAATTCATGTGGAACCCATCTATCCAGCTTCTTTACCTTGCTCATTTGTTTCACATGGTCTAATATTATTGGAATGGTAACATCAAATTTTGCTGCTAATTCACGAATAGGTTGAAATGGATTCTCTTCCACTACAGCTTGTTATTATCCACGTTGGTCTCAGGTTGCCCATGTGGCTCGTTTTCAAGATTAAAATCACCAGAATGAAACTTCTCAAACCATTGACATACTGTGCGTTCATTAGCCACATTCTTCCCAAACATTTCGTTGATATTTTTAGCTGTCTGTACTGCATTGGTTCCATGACAGAACTCATGTTAAAAAATAACACAAATTTTTGACTTATCATGCTTTCACAAAAACTGCTCTTAAAAAACAATTTAAAAGATAATCACAAGCCAAAACATGTGTATAAAGAATGAGGATGTACATTTACAATAAAAATAAAATAAGAAGTGTCAACGTGAAATGTCGGAGATATCAATTGTCAAACTTAGTACTTAAGGAAATTGGACATTCCATAGTTAATAACCTATAACTGAGGAAAAATGTAGAGGTCAGGAGGATGAGAAAGTATATCACTTACCCAGTGTGCTGTGCTCTTTCTCCTTCAGGGCTTTTATATGCTACAAATATTCTTCCTTCCCATTTCTGGATCCACATTCATTTGACTAATTCCTGCACAACTATAGTGCCTAGCAGCATAAGTTCTATGTAGACAATAAAGAGACAATACAAGTTTTTGAGCAGGTAATTGGCATTAACAGACTTCTAATTTGGAGCTCCTTAATTATTCCAACCAATGATTTACTAAGTCCTAGATGTACTGGACATCATGTCCAGGATGACATGGTGTATTTTCTGACAGCCCAGACCTGTAATGAATGCCTCTCTTATTGATTGCCTAGAACCCTGTACTTATAACTACTAGAATATCTGTATCAGAGTGACCTGCTTGCTTGTCTGCATTTTCTGCTATCTTATATGCCTAACTGGAAGGTATCATGTTTCATTGACTGTTAGATCTTAACACATAGCCCAATGGGTCATACATAAAAGTATGCAATAACTATTTAATGAAGAATGAATATCTGCTGAAAATACTTATAACCAGAGTATTTGTAAATTCAGAGAATTTCTTCCAGTTGGAGAATCCCCCATGGATTAGGTTAAACTTGAACTGATTTTTGAAGTATGGATATGATTTGAAAAGACAGAGAAAGAAGGAAAGGGATTCTAGGCTGAGGTATCAGTGTTGTGCAAAGACATCCAAGAGCATGGTTTGGTTTGCTGTGAGATGCTCTACTTTAATTGGATTGAGAGCTTAGTCTAACTGGAATGTGCTTTTTTTCAGGTATTGTATTAGATAAATTTTTGGAATAAAAATTTGGGGTTACATTGTAGAAGATATGAATATCACGCTTTGAAGTACAAACTCTTATATTGTAGGTCATGAGGAGCCACTGAAATTTTTAAGCAGAGTATTGGCATCGTCAGAGCTCTGATTTTGTATTCATTCATTACTTCAATGTATGTTTTCTGAGTATCTCCTCTGTTCCATTCATCATGTCACATTTCCAGAGATAAAATAGAGGAAGAACTATCAGGGCAGTCACTCCAATCCTGTAAAGAGAGACAGCTAAAAATAAAAATAAAAAATAAAAACAAACCAATTGCAATAGTAGTGAAATAACAAGACACTTGCTACGACACTGGCAATAGAAATCCTTGACATTAATAAGCATAATATGATTTACTGAAAAAATGAAGAAACTTTATATAATGGGATCAGGCAATACTTTTACAGAATGACTTTTGCGCTATCTTACTTTATAAGAGTGAGTTTCAAATCTTCCTGACCTATTGATAATCAACCAAATTAAGCACATTTTAACAACAGGTGCCTAAAAGGTAGAAACTATTTATTGAGTTCATGAACAAAAAGTAAAGAATTTATGTGGTATGGACTGTACGGCTCCTTCCATTTCATTCTTCTGTCATTGGTTCTAGAAGGGAAGGAGTTTGTTCTCCTGGCTTCCTTTGTCTCAGGAAGAGTGCATCCTCTGGTGCAAGTGATGTTAATGGCCTCTTCTGGAAGATGCCTTATCCATGTGTCCTTCTAGCTTTCTAAAGGCAGGGAGAGCTAGAGCTTCGGTAGAGTTTAGGGTTGGATTTTAGTTCAGTCTATTACAAGGATTGTAACCCACGTGGTCTTGACTTGCCAAAAGGGCTAAGACATTTAAAAATTCCTCTCCAGCTTCTACTCATGAGAGTAGGATTAACTTTCACCATTTCTTTTCCCCAAGGGCAGTGGTTGTCAAAGCTGAGCTTATACCTCATTGGTCTCTTTCTTTTTAAGCCTCTGCCAAAGAAATGTGCATGAAGTGGGGGAGGGTTAATTAATATTGATTGAACTACTTTAATTGTATCCACTTTAACTTACTAGGAAAACTGTACCTAATATATTAGATTAAAACACTTCTCTGCCTTCTTGGTTTTGCTGACCATTATAAAGAAGCTATGATTCATAATACATTTTGGGCTAAACATATTCACAGCCTGATCCTAAACTTCACTTTCAATTTTAAGAAGTGAAAACTACACAAAAATTCTCTTTTTAAATTTTTTTGTTTTTAATTATTATGGGTACATAATAGTTGTATATATTTATAGGGTACATGTGATGTTTTTTGATACAGGCATACAATGAGAATTAATCAAATTGGGCAATTGGTATATTCATCACCTCAGGCATTTGTCATTTCTTGTGTTAGGAACATTCCAATTCTACTCTTTTGGCTATTTTAAAGTATACCTTAACTTATTGTTGATTATAGTCAATTTTCAAAGTTCTGATTTGAAAATGTCCTAGTGCTTTCCTTTTCTATCCCAACTCCTAAGAGTGACATAAAACACAAGACTTACAGAGATATTGTCCATATCTTTAAACTTTAAACTGAAAAAACTGGCTATGGATTGGCAGCTACTAGAATTATAGGCATAAGGACTAGAAGAAGTTAATGAGTTTCTTTTTCTTTTCTTTTTTTTTTTTTTTTTGTGACAGAATGTCACTCTGTTACCTGGGCTAGAGTGCCGTGGCGTCAGCCTAGCTCACAGCAACCTCAAACTCCTGGGCTGAAGTGATCCTCCTGCCTCAGCTTCCCGAGTAGCTGGGACTACAGGAGCGCACCACCACACGCCCGGCTGATTTTTTCTTTTTGGTAGAGACAGGGTCTTGATCTTGCTCAGGCTGGTCTCAAACTCATAAGCTCAAGCAATCCTTCTGCCTTGGCCTCCCACAGTGCTAGAATTACAGCCATGAGCCACTGCACCCCAGGTGGGCCTGCCCATAATGAGCTTCTGAGGTGATCACCTTGTCCTTCCTCCCTTATTGAAATGATGATGAATGTCTCAGAGAGTGTCAAAGCAGTTGGCCTTCTTTTTCACTGTGTCACAGGCCCAGGACTCAGGAAATGCCTTAGTATCACCAAAAATCAACTGAGACACCTTGGCATACTTCCTTGATAACGGATGCATGCTTAAAACCCATTTTAAAGTATTTCTTAAGCATAAGCACGATAGTTGCAGTTGAATATTATTAATGCCAATTATTCAAAACAGGCTTAATTTTAAAATGTATATAGAAAAATATGAAATATAGTATCATTATACTCAAAGTAGTTTTACAGTTTTAAAAGTGATATATTGGAGGTGAAGTTTGAATTGTACACATGCATTTACAACCAAAATAATGAAAAATTGCAAGAATCATTGAAATTGGAGGCTTGGGGAAGCTACTAGGTAAAACAGTGGTACATTGCGTAATAATAATTTACACAATGTATATTTTTTGAATGCTGATGTCTTCTTTATTCATAGTATAATATCAATTTTTAAGAAAGGTTTTGTTTCTAGAACAAAGAATACTTCAAAAGCAAACCATGTTTCTACGAAAATTTTAGTGTTCGTGAATTAACTGAAGCTTAATAATAAATCATAGTGTGCACTTACTGAGTACTTACTAAGTGCCATGGACTGATGAACTCATTTAATCTCTACAACACTCATATGAGTTAGTTACTATTATTATCATAATTTTACAGATGAAAAAAATTCCAGAGAGACAAGAAGATGCATATTTTGCCTAAAGTCATATACACCTAGTGATTGTTGGAGAAAGGATTTGAATCCCAGCAATCTGGCACTAGAACCTGTGTTCTTAACCACTGTGTTATATGTATTTGCTTCTGTGAGCCTAGAAACAGTGGGGACTAGGCTTGCCAGTATGAGCTGCCAGAAGCCAGTAGCCAAGTGGCAGGGAGCGTGCAGGAGCATCAGCTGTTGAGGGGCTCAGAAGTATTCAAGCTGCTACTACTTTACAGTGCAAGGGAGTAGAAATGAGAGACAGGAAGCAGAATGTAGATCTAAGAGGCCTCTGCCTCTCTAGAGTTACATTGCCAGAAAAACAAATGTGCAGAATTCAATGAAGTTGCCAAATAAATTCCTTTCTACTAAGATCAAAATAGGTTTTCTCACACTGAGTGATAAAAACAACCCTTCTACTGAAGTATCTCCACTGTTCCCTCTTAGAGGACATTGTCAAGTCACAGACATCTTTAAAGAAATCAGATCACCATCCTGGTAGCTCAAAGAGGCAGAATGCGTGATGTGCTATTTTGTGAGTCACAAAATATTTTTAAAGAACTGCTAGGCTAGAGCATTTGGTATTTCTCCTTTCCAGACCTTGCTGAATTTTAAACTTCTAGTTATTCTCACGGTGATCTAATAGTAACTTCAACTTGTTTTTTGCCTTCATCTAGTTTCTCGTACTTGACCCTTCTTGATCCTACATGAGTTCCCTACACCCAGAGGTGGCATTCAGCAGGTATGTGTGTATCTACACACCAGGCAGATGTTCTCACTGTCAGTGACCATGTGATTCGTCTTGTTAATTGTGTTACCACCCCCATTTATGTCATACCATTGCTTTTGTCTTACCCACTATTTGTTATTTTACATCTTTTCAAGTATTCTCATCATCCAGAAATGCAGAATGTAAAGAGCCATGCCAGGGGATGAGGATTAACATCAGGTACACTTCCATCTCCCAATCAATGTTGGACAATCTAACCCTTCCTTCCCCTGATAAAGCCCTTAGTGTCGATGAAAAAGAAATACCATCCCAGAGCTGTCACGTTCATTGCCAAGGACTGATTTTGGTTTGAAATAGTTTGCTTTGCTCCTGAACATTCAGAGGAGCATGAATCTTTAGTGTTGTTAGAGATCTAGGGAAGTCATCTAGATCAATTGCTTCCTTTTATTGGTAAGAAAATCAAGTCCGAACACTTAAGTGAGTCATTCAAGGTCACAGAGGCTGTTCAGGAAAGAAATAAGAATGGCAAATCAATGTGTGAAAACGCTGGGCCACACCTCATGAGCAAAGTCTCTTGCTGCTTTTTCTCTGTAATGTCACTCTTTTTTACTAGTTCAAATGTATAGAGTGCCTACTGTGTGCTAAACTAAATTTACTATGCATGTATTAACATTCAATTTTCACAACCATCTTATGAGGTAGATCCTTAGGTGTCTATAGGGAAAGTGATGCACAGAGAGCTTAAGCAACTCATACATGTTTTCACAAGTATTGAGCAGCAGAAATGAGAGGATACCTGAGGTACTCTAGCTTCTGGGGTCTGTAGTGTTAACCATTGAGTTTTTCTCTCTCCCCTATATTTTTTTTTTAATTTTTTTTCTTTTCCATCCCCATTTTACAGAAGATCCCTTATATTTGTACCAGCCATTTCTCCTACTGTTCATCTCTGCTTAGTATTCTTTTAAAGAAATGTTAGCTCTTTTTACTACATAGGGTAGTTAAACTAGGTTTCCATGTATACCATGGGGCACTACTCCACCCACAAAAAAACAATGGTGATCTAGCACCTCTTGTATTATCCTGGATAGAGCTGGAGCCCATTCTACTAAGTGAAATATCACAAGAATGGAAGAACAAGCACCACATGTACTCACCATCAAATTGATATTAACTGATCAGCACTTACGTGCACATATAGTAGTAACATTCATCGGGTATTGGGAAGGTGGGGGGGGAGAGGATGGGTATATACACACCTAATGGGTGCAGTGTGCACTGTCTGGGGGATGGACACCCTTGTAGCTCTGACTTGGGTGGGGCAAAGGCAATAAATATAACCTAAACATTTGTAGCCCGAAAATATTTTCAAATAAAAATAAATAAATAGAAAGAAAAAATCTGACGTTTAAGCATATACTTGAAGAGGCAGATGCAGATATTTGAAGTAAAAGAGGGGTAAGTAATTGCAAATATAATTATGATATGAGAATTGTCTGGTATGTTCAAGATACAGCAGAAAGCCCAATGTGGTTGGAACAGAGTTAGGGGAAGAGTCATTGTAGATAAGATCAGAGAGATTACAAGTGGCCAAACCAGAGAAAAGGGAACCATGAGAGGGCTTTGACATAAACTGATTTACATTTTCAAAGGTTATTCTGATTTGTGCACTGAGAAATGCGTAGAGAGGTAGGGTGGAATCTGAGATAGCAGTCAGAAGGCTATTTCCATAATCCTAGCGAGAGAACATCCTGACTTCTACCAAGGTAGGAATAGTAGAAGTGATTAGAAGTGGTCAACTTCTTAATATATTTTGACAGTAGAGACAGAAAAAAAATTCTTTAAAAAGTTTTGTAGGGTCTGAGAGAAAAGGAAAAATCAACACTGTACCCCCCCCTTTTTTTTTTCCTTCAGGAACTAGGAAAATTTGT
This sequence comes from Lemur catta, assembly GCF_020740605.2. Classification (NCBI taxonomy): domain Eukaryota; kingdom Metazoa; phylum Chordata; class Mammalia; order Primates; family Lemuridae; genus Lemur; species Lemur catta. The sequence continues at coordinate 69,844,153 of NC_059129.1, read as the reverse complement.
CATCAATTGAGAAGAGAAAAAAAAATCAATGGCACATTCTTTGGGGGAAAGTTTTTACCTATGTAGTCTTTATGGGTAACATATGAGATGGATATTAGATATATAAGAGGAGATGTCAAGTAAGCAGCCTGGGTTATGACAGAGAGAGGTCTAGGTTAAAGATAAAAAATTTGAGATTTTTTTTATTCATATAGGCAGTATTTAAAGTCCTGAGAATGCCTAGGGATATTGATAGAGAACAAAAGAGGATCAAACCTCAGCCCTGGGGACACCAGTATGAAGGGTTAGAGAGAAGGGGAGAAATTAGCAGAAGTACCTGAGTAGGATGTATTATTAAATTATAAATGACATGTAAAATATATGGAGTTCTAGAAAATAAAGGGATAAAGAATACTGATGAAGAGGGAGTGATCAACTGTGTAGAAATCTGACAACAGATCAAATAAGATGAAGAAAGGGCATTAACCTTTGCATTTAGCAGTACGAAGTGTATTAATGACATTTACATCGTTGTTTTGTGGAGAGATGAAGATGAAAGTTGGATTGGAGTGGATTAAGCAGAGAATAGGAGAAGAATTGAAGGCAAGTATAGTAGCTCTAGAGGAATTATACTGCAAAAGGGAGTAGGGAAATGAGGCTGTAGATCTTAGAGGGACTTTTCAAAATAACTGGAACATGTTTGTACGATAAGAGACATCATTCATGAAAGTGAAAAATGAAAAGTGAGGAGAAAACATTGAACCTTAGAGAAATGGCTACATTTTATAAGCGATAGACAACATAAAGCTAGATAATAAGAAAAGGAGCAATTAGATAAGAGAATTTATAGAAGTCAAGAATGAGAATGTAAAAATACTTCTCTAAATTATATTCCTATATGGGTTTTGGAATAACTATGTTACATTTTGAATGCAACTGTTTTATGAAGACTACTGGACAAAGTCACACTCCAATAGGGGTGATGTGTTTGAGGAAACTGAATGAGACATAACTGACTGTGAGAAATCACTTGAGGATTGCCAGCTGTCCAGCCAAACACATCCCAACAGGGTGTCACTATTTTGGTGAATTCATTATAGCCTAACTGTCAGAATTGGACTTGTGCTGCTGAAGCTTACAGAGAATTCAAATTTATTTATTTAAATTAGGCACATTCTCTTCTGACTAATGCTAAAGACATTATCATATTTTATCTTTCAGTCCTTTTCTTTCTTTTGTTTTTAGTCCACCTCCATTCTCTTTATAATTCTTCAAGCTCTTTTAACATAGTTAAATGTAATTATTTTAATATGTGTTTCCTTAGTTACAGTCAAAGCCGGTTGTGCCTCCCTAAGAGCATTCTTGGGTCACCTTGATCAAATTATAGGTGCATAAAGAAGGTCTCTTAAATCAAATGATTTAGAGAAATGTTCCAATGATTAAGCTTATTTTATATTTGGAAGCTCCCTAATTAATTTATCACAGGATAACTTTTACTTCAGTGTCAGAGTAGCTTTGTATACACCTCAATTTTGCTTATGAGTAGTGGCTAGGTTCTCTTCTAAAAGTGTGGTCATTTTGGATATCAGTCATCCAGGGGACATGCAGGACCTTCAGAAAAGCCAGACCATGATAAATTTCCCTTTCTTTAGCTTCCCTTTTCACATATCTAGGGAGGATATTTAGGCATGTATTCTTACTAAAGAAGTACTAAATGGCACCTGTTAGATGACAGTCATCTAAGAAGTAGCATTGTCTATCAATTTGGTATTGTATTTTGTTACTAGCAACAGACATGAAAAATTAGCTCAGTGAAATAAATGAAAAATTTGCAAAAGTAAATAGTCTAGGGTAGATTTGGTGACTCCATGATGACATAACATCCAGATTATCTATCCTCTCTCTGCTCCATCATACTTTGCAAGTGACTTCCATCCTCGAGGCCACCTCCTTGCCTTTGGTACTCCCTGTAGCTCCAGCCATCATGCTTCTGTGAAAGGCAGAATGGTCATGCAATCTTGCCAGGTGAATTCAGCTCCCAATAAAGAGTTTTCCAGAAGGCTCACCCAAAACTTCCACTTGCATATCACTGGCCACAATTTGGTTCTGCTAACAAAAAGCTGGAAACATAATTTTGTAGCTAGATGCAATGCCACCCCAACAAAATCAGAATTTTGTTTTGAAGGAAGAAGAAAAGAATGGATTTGGGGTAAGTGTTAAAACTTCACCATAGCTGGACTTGGCTATAACTGCCCCAGGGGTTTAATTTTTGGAAAGTTGATGATCCATTTATTAATACCTTAATTTTATTTCTATATGTTATGCCTGAGATTTTATTTTTACTTAAATGTTTCTGATTGTTTTCTGCTATTGCTATATTTAACTCGTTTTTGAGAGTATTGCTCAAAGTACTAATGGGTGATCTGCAGACTCATCGTTTATATTTAAAGTTGATTTTCTCCTTATTGCTTTGACAGATATTTTCCCAGCCCTATTTTGTTAATAGCTGTTCCCCTAAACTTCTAGAGTGCTTATGGCAAAATAAATCATTTATTTTGTACATAGTATTCCATACAGTGATTTTCATCTCATTATTCTAAAGACTATTACCACAACAAGTTTGCTAGTTTTTGTGTAATCTATCTTTCCAAGCACAAATGATTTATAGTGTTTCAACAATTATGTTTATTAATTTAGCCCTCCCAGGTTTGTTTTCTTTACAGTATTTTCTAAATGCAAGAAGATAAAAATTTTTACTCACACAATTATCAAAATTTTGCTAATGTCTTTATACTAACTTTTCTGTTTAAGATAGTCTTTTATTCATGAAGATGACAATTATATGAGGGTGTGAGTTTTCTGCCTTTCAATTATAAGACAAAATCCTAAACATTTATTAAACGTCCATCTTCATATAGGAACTTAAAATCTAATTTAGATCAACTTTTTTTTTCTAATAAATAATATATATTTGCTGAATACCTACCTATATTAGAATATTAATATTGTATAGAAATATAAACATCACCAGTGGAGGCACAGTAAGTGTTTCAGTGTGGCAAGAATTACAGGGAAGAGCAGAGTTGATTTGAGCCAGGTGTTAGAAGTGGGTGGCATTACAGGCACTATTATATTATTACACATGAAAGTTTTAAATTATCTTATTGGTCACATTTTTTTTTTTTTTTTTTGAGACAGAGTCTCACTTTGTTGCCTGGGCTAGAGTGAGTGCCGTGGCATCAGCCTAGCTCACAGCAACCTCAGACTCCTGGGCTCAAGCGATCCTACTGCCTCAGCCTGCCGAGTAGCTGGGACTACAGGCATGCGCCACCATGCCTGGCTAATTTTTATATATATTTTTAGTTGGCCAGATAATTTCTTTCTATTTTTAGTAGAGCAGGAGTCTCGCTCTTGCTCAGGCTGGTCTCGAACTCCTGACCTCGAGCGATCCACCCGCCTCGGCCTCCCAGAGGGCTAGGATTACAGGCGTGAGCCACCGTGCCCGGCCCTATTGGTCACATTTTTAAAATTGTATTTATAAGTATTTATGGTCCTCCTTGTCTATGCCACAGTATTTATGAACAAATAGGTTTGAGAAATGTTGCATGCCATTCTATCTTGTGGATATCCAGAATGCCTATAATTTCAAAATACCCCAGAGGCCTACAGTAATGAAAATAGTTATACCCACAATTTCCTAAGCTTATTTGTCCACAGAACTTTGTTTCTCTTCCCCTAATCCTGCTCTGAATTTCAACTGATATTCTATGGACCACAATATGGAGGACACTATTATGAGCTATGTAGAAAGCACTGACCAGGGCATCAAATCAGGATACTTAGTGTGCTTCAAAAATCAAGTTTAGTTGTCATTTTAAGTTGGGAACTTCGTAAGACTGGAGGCCTGAAACCAGTTAACAGGCTATTGTGCCAGTCTAAAAAGGTGATTATAAGTCCTGAGGAAAGCAATGTAAGGAGAAGGAAGGGAAGGGAATGGATTTGAGAGATTTTTAAAGGCGAGTATAAGAGGATTTATGGATAAGGAAATAAGAAAGAGTTATTCATGAACAGGTAGTAAAGAGTACTGAAGAAGAGAATAGGGGATATTTAAATGGAAATACTTACACATCCAGATGACATAATAATAGTCTTGCGAGGGATACTTTATTTTGAAATGGAGAAAAACAGATGCCTATTAGTAGTGATGAAAGTCTTCTGGGTATAAAATAGTGAAAATACAACAACCCAAGCATTTTAGCTTAAAATGAAATTATTTCTCTTATAAGAACATTTTATTGCATTATAATTCTGTAAGAAAAGTATGATTTTTGACATAAATGTGTTTTATAAATGTCTCAGGAACATATGTATTTTATCAGTGGGGTAGTACATCAGAATGACATTGAGAAAACTGTGTAAATTGTCAGTCTGAACAAAGAAGATACTGTAGAAATGTGATCCGAGAAATAATATGCCACTGATGTACTAGGAACCAGAAAATGATGAATTGATGTATTTCTGAAGCACATGTGAGTATGATAGAGAATGGAGAGGCAAGTCTTTAATAGTAAGTTCTATTTTTAAGCACTTTAATGCTAAATACTATATTTAGTTTAATATTTTAGTATTTGAAAGACAGAGGATCCATAAATCTTAAAATTTTATTCTGGGTTACTCTATTTCTTTTATTTTAAATTTTTTTCTTAGCATAAAATTTTCCCAGTCTGAATCCTATTACCAAAAGTTTTTCATTAATCTTTATGACAATTAGGTGCTTCTACCATATGAATGAGCTTAGAATTTTGGAAATGAGTGATTATTAGTAAAAATGCAGTATTTCATAACTTTTCATAATATACATAAGGTAAAAGTAACCATTTAATATGTGATGAGTATGCTTTTCAATGATTATTAAATTTATTATAATATAGATCACAGGGGTATTTATGTCACAGTTGAAATAGTGTCAGATTAAATCAAGATTTCCACTCACTTCAAATACTATAAGAATATTATGAACCTTAGATATAGGCAAAATTTAGATTAATATATACCTTTAATATTTTAAGTATAAAACACCCAATTTCAATGAAATATTCAATAATTAAGCACTCAAACATAATGGTATAAACATATAGAATAAGAATGAGTGTTCTAATATTTGGCCATCTAATGAATATATGGAAATGTGTAGCAATGTGTGTGAAATCTTGGGTATTTTATTCCATTTTCCTTTCTTGCCTTTCTGTTGATCATAAGGAGAAACAGACCGTTCTCCAAAGACTCATAGGCCCATCTGCTTCTCATTTGGACTTTCTTTTGCTTGAAAGTTTTAAACTAATTTTCAGACCAATTGTAAAGCTGATCTAAAGGAACTTTAATTTTTAAACTCGGCACTGCAGAAGACAGCTACAAATCCTGATCTCAACTGATTTATATTTGTTAAAATATCTGATATTGCATTGCCAATTTGTTTCTCTTCCAACTGAAATTAATATTGACTTTAGAGCTTTTCACTATCTTAAATACAATACAAAATAGCAGATAAGGAGAAAATTAATATATTCTGATTAATGTATCAATATGCTGTTGAGCTGCATCTATCCACGTGGTTATTTTAGAAATGGTGTGAGCATCATTTTCCCTCCAAATAAACACCACTACCTCCTATAAATAGATCCCATGTATCCACAGCTATAAAATCAGCTATTTATGTACACACATTTTATTTTTACTTTTTCTTTATCAATTGATTATTCAAGAGAAAAGTAATATCTACTGGTAAAAAAAGATTAGATTAATTTTCATTATGCTGAGGAATTAAGCTGTCAAAAAGCTAAAATTTCCATTATTAACTCAATAAACATGCTTAAAGTCTTTAGTTAAATATCTCATAATGGACAGTTATCAATGACATTAAAAAAACAGTATTTTGATTCCTATAACACACTGTCCTTGTTTATAGAAGTTAAGTATATTAATTTCCCTTGAGATTGGGGGATTCTGTGGGAGAGGCTCTGGAAAGTAACTGTAAGAAAAGAGATTTTAATGATTCTCTATTTTGCTCAACAAAAGAAAAGCAGAAAATGAAATAACAGGTAGAACTCATTTCCTTACCTATTCCATCAACTGAATTAAGAGTCCATTGGTTTATAGGTAAAACAAAAAACAAAACCACACCTCCCACAGGTCATAGCATCAGGAACTGTGATGACTGCAATATGTTTCAAGGTAAGTAAGTGTGAGTACTAGTCACTATTACATGCAGTTCTTGGAGGCAGTTTTCTGCACAACTCCATGACTTGGTTCATAGCTTTATTAAGGAATGGAGTGAAAAACATGCTGTACAGAGGATGCTTGTGTGTAAGTTATAAAGATGAATAAATCTGAGTTCAGTGGAGTTGGATGAGAGTGGAAGAAACCAAAGCCTGAATCACGAGTACAGTATATCTGCAGATTGTCCATAAGTGTGAGGTGGAGAAGTTTTGTTTTCTAAACTCATTCACAGATTCTTAGCGCTCTATGTCTCTAAACATGAAGATGTGTTTCCTTAAACTTATTATGATAACTAGATAGTGTATTTGTCTTGTTTTTCTATTTCTAACAGATTTTCTATTCTCAGAAGTAGTAGGAAGAGAAAAATGTGTGAGTGGACACATTTAAATAAAATAAATTAATTCATAAGTGATTGCATGGGTTATGCTGTTACTTACACAGTATGTTGATATATTCCCAGGTAGGGCTTTGTCCAGTATGCAGGTCATTAATGTCTACATGTTTGGTTCTCTGGTGGATAAAACAAACTAGACTCTCTCAACTAAGTTCAGCCTATGTTATTTACAGTTACCAGGCAATTAGACCATCAATAATTATTTCTTATATTATAGAAGCCTATGTTTCATATTATATTTTTAGTTCTAAAAGCATTTATATAAAAGAAAATCTTAAACCATGACTTAATTGTCTGCTTGATATCTTGCTTAGGTGCGTTATATAGAGGTGAAAACTTGGCTTGAATAGGCTGAACACTCTCTACTTAGCAAGCAGCCAGAGCAAAGTTTGGCTGACTTCCAACCAAGCTGCCCAAGTGCAAGCTCATTAAAGGGTCATAATAAAGGTGCTGTTAGGAGTTACAAAGGATCTGGCTGTAGTCCCCATAGGCCTAGCTGCCACTAATTTCCTATAGAACCCTAAGCTGGAGACAATTTATAGTGTCCCTGGAAGAGCGTTAATGGATTCTGTAGTACCTTGTGGTCTGAATATTCTTGAACTAATGACACCAGATGAAGTAGGCAGAATAATGCACCCCTCACCCACACCCATAGGTATGTACCTCCTACTCTACAGAATTTGGCAATGTACTAGTTACATGACAGAATGGTTTTGAGTTTGCAATTGGAATTAAAGTTGCTAATCATTTTATCTTAACCAGAATTTAACCTAATCCAGAAATAATTCTGGATTATCTGGGTGGATGCAATGTAACTACTAAGATCCTTAAAGGTGGAAGAGAGAATTGGAAGAAAGAACCAGAGAGACAATAGCATGATACTTGCCCTGGCATTTCTAACTTTAAAGATGGAGAAAGGGGGCCAAGGGCCAGCTAAAGAAAGCGGGTAGCCCTTTCAAAGTGGGAAAACACAAGAAAACAGTTCTTGTCTAATGGAGTGAATCCCATGACATAAACAGTTGTGCGAAGTTTCCCTGTCAATGAGCAGACGGACATACACTTGGTACTTCATGCTCTTCAGCAAACTCCAGAATAGTATTAAAGGGAACTGTGTTGGAAATTTAATAATCTGTAGGACTAATCTGGAGACTGATAGTCACTGCTCATGTAATCTCTGGTCCTTGTTTGATCTCTGAAGTTTCACTTTTGAGAAATTAGTTACAGTAGCACATAGCCAATCTCATGCTTGTTTTACAAAAAAAATTGTAAAGATCAATATGCAGGAGGTAGCAAAGTTGTGTTGGACAAAAGCTCCTATGCATGTATTCTGAGAGCAAGGAGGATAACTACCCTTTTAAGCATGTTTCATTCCTCTGAAGAAGTTCTGGTGGGGTCCATAGATTTCATTACATCATGATCATGAAATCTATCTCTGATTTGTGCTCTTCTGTATTTTACCAATGGGAGAAAAATGAAATTGTATAAGATTTAAGCATATTGTCACTTGAAGCTTTTGTAAAAACTAAATATATTTACAAAACAATTCTAGTTTTATAAGTTTGAATTTATATTCCTGGGTATAAGAACTAGTCCTAATGTCTGATCTTTCTACTCCTGAAATCTGAAGGAAGAGATTACAAATAACATATAACATTACAAATGACATATAGTATATTTCAAACATATTTTATTTTTCAATGTGGACATATCCCAAGAGCATTGCTTACGATTTCCCTATTTTTACGATATAATGTGACCTGGCAGTAAATAATGAAGTATCTACGTAATTGTAAAAGGAAATTAATTTAATGGAGCTATGATAATATAGAAAGTTGTCATGATATTTTGAGTACACGAAGTAATTCTTAAAGATTAGAAAAAATTTTTATTTAAATTAGAATTTTTTAATGTATGTATTAATTTTCAATAAAGTATTGTTTCTCAATGGATAATTCAATAAATCCCAATATCTCATAGTAATGGCAGATTGTAGTTATTATACAGCACTTTTGAAATAATATTGTTTTACCATTTCTTCATATTAGGTTTAACTATTCCAAAAGACTGCCTACCCATTTAAAGCATAGATTGGATTATAAATGCTTATGTTTTTTTTCTTGATCATTATCATTAAATTGGACAAAGCTTGAAGAGTAAAGCGTATCCTATCAATTCATGGGAGATAGAGTACGCTATTTGGTGCTTCTACTATGTGTTTAGTTGTCATTTCTACTAAAATAGAAAACACTGAAGGTCTGTTGCTAGAAAAGGGTGTTTTGATCAAGAAAGGAGATCATGTCTCTCTGGTTTTCACAGAGCACTCAGATGTTGAAGCTGTTTTATGAGAAGGCAGTTTGGATGCATTAGACTTTTCAACAGTCTGAAAAGCCCTGCTGGGCAATCATTCCCTACATCTGGAGATGACAGAAACTATTTCTTCTGGTCTTAGATAGTGCCTTCTGGTATCTGTGCACACAGATGGAATGGAGAGCCTGTCACCCTGAAAAATCCCTCTCTCCTTGTACTCCAATCTCTTTGATACACATTTATTTTCTTGAGTTCATTCTTAAACCCTCTTGGGCTTGGAAACATCAACAAGGATTGAGTTTCTTAAGGTCCAGGATATAAAAATAGAGTAAAGCCTAAGCAAATTTTATGTCATCCTACCTGTTCATACCCCTTAATTGATTGATGTTTAGTACATTAGTTTGCAAACTTTAGGATCAAACTTCAGCTAGAGAAATACAAATACTTTGTAAACATTAGGATGTTAGCTAATTCTTGGCTTCTTTACACATCATATATTATGAGAAATTTATTTCATAATGGCAAAGGTTGAAATTAAAACATCTCACATCATTACACAAATGACACAATATAGCACAATTATTATTCTATCATAAATGTTATTAAATATATCTTTTAAAGGCAATCTTAAGTTTTTATAAGGCACTTAAAGTTTTTAAACACACTAAGTAATATTAAAAGAAAGTTCTCTAATAGAGAAAGAGTACATCGTTACACTCTTTTTTGAAGGGAGAGTACAGTATGAAATGTAAATCAATATATATTTAGCTTAAAAGGCCTACTTTAAGAATTACATCAATTTTCTATTTTCATAGAAATAAACACCTGAGTATAATAGTAGTAGCCTCTATTATGTTAACTTTCATAACAAATAATTGAGTAGTGATTGGTATTTTTTTTACAGTTGAGGAAACCAGGGTTCAGAGATGTTAAATCTTGCAACATCACATGGCTTGAACATATTGAATTTTGAATTTCAAAGATTAACAGATCTGTCATTTTAATAGAAAGTATAGTGAAGAAAATAAAAGGCCACATAATCTGATAGTGTTAGTAACATGTAATGCCTCCAGACTGTATTGTCAGGTAAAATATGCACTTTTAAAAGGCTTCCAATTCTGACTAGTAGAATCTCCTTTTTAAAAATCGTAGTAACTAGTGTACTATTTATCTCACTCCTATCCTCTGACATTTCTACCACTCCCAAGTGTCAGAATACACATATACAAGCATTTCTGTGATTTTCTCCAATTCTAAAATATCTTTATAAAAAATTGACAATTTTTTAGCAAAAATTTTATTTTATTGATTCTGCAATTCTCTCTGTTCTAGTTTTTGAACTCTAATCTGCCTCTTTGTGTTTCTAGAATGGCACATTCAGTACATTTTGAGTTGGGACTGTGCTGGGCTTGAGGAATAGCCTTCTGCTTTATAGTCACTCCATGGAATCTTCTTGTGGTCTGCTAACCTCTGGATAACAAGGAATCTTCAGACATCAAGACAGTTTATAGGGGTTTCCAATGAATACATATGTTTTAGTAGAAGGTTGTGGATCACCAGTGGGCAAGATCAGTATAAGTATTAGAATCTCTAGGAGGCCACCTGATTACATATCTGGACATGAGTTCCTGACAGAGCCTTGAGAAGCTGCCAACAAGGGAAAACATCTGTATACTGAGGTTAAGCAAAGTCTCAAAATCTGACACTTACTTAGAAATCAATGGTGTCCTACATTAAGATAAATTTATGGAAAGTTATTAGTCTACAACATTCTTCATGAAAGTCAATTAGTGAAAGGACATTTTTGAGATGCAGAGAGGTAACCCATTCAATAAATTCCAATTGATTTTAGACAGAAAATATGCAAGAATTTTCCTTTATTATTTACTATTTTTCCCCAATCTGATTCTAAGTCCTATTTAAAAAAAGAAGTTAAACTTTTATGGATAATGAAGTATAGGCTATGAGATATAATGAAACAACACTTGTTCAGATGCATCTATAAAACCAATAGGGTTTAGAATTTTTTTCCATCAGTAATTTTAATCTCATGCTTATAAACTTTCTTATGCATTTGAGACTGTTAGATGTATCCCCAGTATTCAAATTTGTTCATTTACATCTTGAAGCATACTAATACTTAAAGCCCATAGTGGATTAAGAAATTGGCAGGAAAAGATAAAAAAATACAACCTGAATTCTTGAAAAGTTAATTATATTGTTACTTTATCCTCATCTTAAAGTCTCATTTCTAAGTAATGTTTACAAATAACACAACCAATGTTTTATATGTAATAAACTTATTTCACAATTAAATATTTTATCATTTATAATTCAATTAGGAAAAAAAGTTGTGTTTACAATACTCTCAGAATAAGAAAAAATATCATCAGATTTTGGCTTCTACCTCTGTGGTGATAAAATATATTTTAAATTATACTTTATGCTGATAAATTAAAACTCTGTAATTCTGATATTATATAATCAACAAATAAAAGCATGTTTTTACATTAATGTCAAGATCATATATTAAATATAATTGCAGTTATTATATAATCATTCTATAACTGATATATAACTATTTATCCACCAAAAAATTTACACATTTTGAATAGCCCTTTTTGAATGCTCTATTTAGTGGATAATAAATAATATTTTTAATGACTTTGTAAAAACATGAATTCTATTTTTATTTATTTGGTTAATATCTAAACATTCTCTAAAGTATGAGAAAGAGTTTGTATCCAGAATCTATGTAGAATTCAAAAAAATCAACAACAAAAAAAATCAAACCATATCAATAAATGGGCAAAAGACATGAACAGAAACTTTTCAAAAGAAGACAGAATAATGGCCAGTAAACATATAAAAAATGCTCAACATCTCTAATCATTAGGGAAATGCAAATCAAAACCACAATGAGATATCACCTAACTCCAGTGAGAATGGCTTTTATCAAAAAATCCCCAAACAACAAATGCTGGCGAGCATGTGGAGAGATAGGAACACTCTTACACTGCTGGTGGGACTGCAAATTAGTACAGCCTCTGTGGCAAAGAATTTGGAGATAAGAGCTAAAAATAGAAATACCATTTGATCCAGCAATAGTACTATTAGGCATCTACCTAAAGGATCAAACGACATTCTATAATAAAGACATCTACACTTGAATGTTTATGGCAGCACAATTCACTATTGCAAGGATATTGCAAGGAAACAACCCAAGTGCCCATTGGTGGATTAATCCCATGAGTGGATTAATAAAATATGGTATATGTATGCCATGGAATACTACTCAATTACAAAAAACAATGGTGATCTAGCACCTCTTATATTTTCCTGGATAGAGCTTGAGTCCATCCTCTGAAGTGAGGTATCACAAGAATGGAAGAATAAGCACCACATGTACTCACCATGAAATTAGCGCTAACTGATCAACACTAAGGTGCTCACACGGTAGTAATATTCTTCAGGGAATGGGGGCTTGGGGGTGGGTAAACTCACAACTAATGGATGCAGTGAGCATTGTATTGGGGGGAAATGTGCACCTCCAATCCTGGCTTGGGTGAGGCAAAGTCATAACATGTAACCAAAATATTTGTACCCCCATAATATCCTGAAATTAAAAAAAATAAAAATTAAATTAAATTAAAAAAAAGAGTTTGTATCCAAGACAAATCAATTGCATAAAGAAACAACTTAAATTTTAGGACTACTATGAACTGAATTTTATTCCCCCCAAATTCATATTTTGAAGTCCTAATCCCCTATTTAAAGAAGGGGTTTTTTGCAGGTAATTATATTTAGATAAGGTCATGATGGCAGTGCACTCATGATGGGATTAGTATCCTTACAAGAAGAGATCAGAGAGTTTGCTCTCTCTAGGTCCCTCTCTCTCAGCATCTTTACAAAGAAGAGATCATGTGAGAACTGCAAGATGGTGGCCATCTGTAAGCCAGGAAGAGAGCCCTCAGCAGAACTCAAACATACCAGCACATTGCTCTCAGACATCTAGTCTACCCAGTCTATGGTATTTTGCTATGGCAGACTTAAACAAGGATTTTGTACATTAACAAAAAGCCTTCTTTTCTTATGTTAAAGAATCATATTGCAAACCTTTTATATTCCCTGTGACAAATATCTGCTTTCCTTTTCCTGTGGCTAATAATGTGGCTTTTGGTTTATTGTTTGATAATGGAAAATTATTCAATTCACTTTTTTATCCATGCAACTCTACTGTAGGGTGAATGGATACTATATGCCTAGAGACTTTGTATATTTTCTTCATTGAATCATTGTTTCACATATGATATAGGAAACAATGGGAATTTTCAATAAAGTTATGGAAAATAATATTATAGAATTTATTTTAACAAAACTTTAACATGATGTAATATATTTAAATGTATCCAAAATTTTTTTGAGAATAAAGACGTTTTTTATCTTTAAAGTAATGCCTGCTCCCATAAGAATTTATTTTAAATAGAGACAATGTAAAGAAAAAAAATCAAACATAATTTTATTTCCTTAAGAAACTTCTCTTTACATTTTGGAATATTTTACCCCTAAAAAAAAAAAACCACTATATATCAGCATATGTATTTGCATCTATCTATTTATCTATTGATTCTATGCATTATTTATATAATTATGTTTTTATTTGATGATAAATATTTGTATTTTTCCATATCATAAATTCTTCAATAACATGTTTAATATTCTATTAAATGGGGGTGCCACTTTGCTTACTCATTCCCGTAATGGTTGACACCAAAATTATTTATAGCTTTTTACTCTTACAAATAATGTTATGATGACACTTACAGATAATTTGTTGCATTTTAGATTATTTTCTCAGGGTCACTTCTCAGAGGCCATATATAAGGTTAAATTACATTGATTCACTTAAAGCTCTTCATAAAATTTCCAAGCAGTTTTCCAACTAGTTTGTTTGTACCAGGTAAACTACCCAACTGTAATCTCTAAGGATGGAAGTTTCACTAAATCCTGTCCAAATACTTTTAATGTGCTATTAGCATGTTTTGCCTGACTCAACAGATTGTTTCTTCTCATAGTGCTCGATCATTTTTAGTTGCAATTTTCACTTTTGTGAATATCTCTTTTTCTTAAAGAACTTTCTTTTTATGGTTTTCATCTTTCCCCTGTGGCTGTTCATTCTTAGGTGCTTTGCTGGCCCACTTCCTCCGACTGGCTTATAAATATTGGAAGATTGTGAGGTTCAGTTTTGGGCCCTCTTCATTAAACTGACAATTATTTATATTTAGGCAGAGTCACATCTCTAGTGCTATCATATGCCCTAAACTTCAAATTGACATGTAGAGTTTTCAGTCAACCTTTCCTGGAGGATCCCAAACTGAGCACATTCAGACCATAACTCTTTTTTTTTAACAGAAGATAGAAAATTTTATTAAAAATAAGTAATGCTCATGTTGGTGTATATAGAATCATAGAATTTTAAAAAGAATAGCACCAGTGCTGGGGATGTAGCTCAGTGGTAGAGCACATGCTTTGCATGTATGAGGTCCTGGGTTCAATCCCCGGCATCTCCACATCTTTATTTTCAAGATTCCACCAGAAGCTGGCTTCGAAAGGTACAAAAGCAAAAGCAATTTACTTAACCAAAATGTTTGTACCCCCATAATATTCTGAAATTAAAAAAAAAAAAAGAACAGCACCACCACATGCTGAATATTCTCCAAGGAGAGCCATGCCCTAAAAGGAAAAAAAACAGCTATTCATCATGTTGCAAGACTTCGAAAAATAGTTAATATTCATGAAAGTTAGCCAGCATTTATGGACTATCTCTATGCAATTGCCCATAATCTATCCCTGCAATATACTTTTCCAAGTTTTCCTTTTCTTTTTTTTCCTTTTTTTTTTCAGTTTTTTTCCATTATTTTCAATTGTCAGATTTATTTTTTACAATTCACTATGCTATGTATTTCATTTTTGCATCATTTCCAATATTGGAAATATAAATTATGTAATGGCTTTTAGAGAGTTCTAATTTTTTTTATGCATTTGTGGCAAATTTTACTCCATGAAAGTGCATTATCATCAAGGTAACTTTGCCTGTAAGCATTGTACATGTATGTAAAAATGTTGAAACTTCCTCAATAAATGAAGAGATGTCCTCTTTGTACATCTGCATTTGTGAAAGATAAACTCTTAAGTCTCAGTCTTTTACATTTTAGTTTAATGGCAACACTTTTGCCAAGTTTCCAATCCAACATCTGGAGGTCATCCCTGATTTCCCACACATCCAGTCTAGTGTACAACCTGTTGGTCGTATGTTCAATATATTATCCAAAATCTGATTACGGAAAATAGTCTCCACTTTTAACATTCAAGTCCCAGTTAACATCAATAGCCTCCTATGAACTAATTTACTTCCCTTATCCCAACCCTTTCCCAAAAGTATACAATCTAAAGCAAGCACAAGAATACATATGCATGTTTAAACATATATATATTTATATGCATATAGACAGACTTATAAATCTGTATACATGTAGATGTGTGTGTGCATACACACACACACACATACACACACACACACACACACACCCAATGTCACTTCCTACTTAGAACCCTACAACAGTTTTCAGTTGTACTTATAATAATAAAATGTGAAGTCTTTGTCATGGCTTAAAACATCCTCTATGATGTAGTAATGCCTATGCTTCCAAATTTGTCTCATATTTCTATCATCCAAGTTCATTGTATCTTATCTGTACTGCCTTTGTTGTACAATTCAACAAGCCAGGCTAATTTCTCACATAAACACTTTAAATTTATTAACTTCTCTGCTTAAAATGCTCTCCCACACATTTTTAATTGGTTGGATATTTTTTATTTACTATTTTTTTAAAGTCTCAGTTCAAATATCAAGTTCTGAAACACACTTCCCTGCTGAAACTATCTAAGTAGCATAATACAATCTGACCACTTTTTATGCTATGTTATCTCCATAGCATTTACACTGTCTTACATTTACCTAAAGATGAATATTTTATTTAAGTAAGATATTTTTGATATATCTCAGAATTTATCTCTTTTATGGATAACATATACCCTTTATGGCCTCCTACTGCATTTTTCTCTCTAGTCAAGTCTTGGAACTGAAGGGAAAGGGGTACTGATTAACCCTAATTACTCATGAGGCCAGTATGCTTTAGTCTCTTATCTCACATCACCTTACCGCTGGGTTTCTTGTCTGACTCAGATGTTACCATGAACCATAAAGTAGCTTCCATGCTTCTTATTTTCCTCTACCAGCTGATTATCTTGTACTTACCTTATATATTCTTCTTCTCATGGAATCACAACCCTGACCTTAGATGATTTGGCTCCTAATTCTAGTCTGGGCATTTGTAATTAGCCTATGGGGCAGATATATAAAACATATATATTCTTACTAATTAGTAATCAGTAATCTCAGACAACTCCTTTTATACAGACAGAGAGACAGATTAGAACACTAAGTCAGAGGCAAACATTGTAGATTTTCGAATTTTGTTATTGATCTTTCTTAAACTTTATCACTTCCTTCCTTGCTATCAGAAGAATAGAAAATTGCAGGGAAGTTTGTTTTCCTGGTATATTCTTTTTAATAAATGTCTCACTTCAGTAGAATATCCAATACATTTTAAGTTTAGTCATCTATTAGCAAGTTTTGCTTCCCTGCTACACTTCTGCTACCACTACCCTGTCAGCCTGTTCTAAACATACTTCCCAACATCCTTGACATCTGCCAGACAATGTAGTTGGAAGAAGTGTTCCTCTAGATCATTGTTGGTCATTCCCTGAAATTTCTGTACCTTTGTTATGAGTATCCTTGGCTCAAATTATGTAAAAATCCACTTCTCAACCAAAAGCAGGGAAAGTCCTTTGCAAATAGTTTTAAACTAGACAAAGTTGCTTTTGGTACTGAGGGAGCTTTAACCCTATCCACATTACATGGTTAGGAATGGAGATATGGTGGTTCCACAAAATCAATTCAGAATGCTATTACCATCAAGGAGAGACAATGAGTGCTAGACAATAAAGAGGTGTCTACTACTGTGGCTAAGTATATTAAGTCAGAGATGGCCTGTTTTTCTTGATCTAAAAGAACAACAGGAACTGATGACATTGTTCTGGGAATGAAAATGGAGTTGTTTTCAGAAATATTTGCACATTTGCAGAAAGAATTCTTCTGGGTTCTCTCTTGTGGTTCTTCTCAGTTTCTGCTGGTTAAGCTCTTTTTAAGTGATCTTCCAGGGACCATCCACTTCAAACGAACTAGCGCAGGCTACCTGTGGCTTTGTCAATCACATTAATTTTAAAAAGAAGCTACAAGAAAAGTGAGCGAGAAGCCATCAGGGAGAGAGAGAGAGAGAAGAGGATAGAATTAAGGAGAATTATGCCTCTTTCCTTCAGAAATGTGCCCATAATCTAAGATATGGCAAGTATAACAGGCCTTTTATGACTTTATAACTTGACGGTATCTTTTATTTCATTGAAAGGAAAAAAAATCCCAGAAATGCCAGAGAATGTATGAATTTCATAGATTTTAATTCATTTTTTTATTTCAAAATATTAAGAGGGTACAAATGTTTTTCTTACATGGGTAGCTTTTGTAATGCTTGAGTCAGGGATATAAATGTGCCCATCACCTGAATGGAGATTTCTCAAAGAACTAAAAGTAGATCTACCATTTGGTCCAGCAATCCCATTAGTGGGTATCTACCTAAAGGAAAAGAAGTCATTTTATCAAAAAGATATCTACAGTTGAATGTTCATTACAGCACAATTTACAGTTGAAAAAAATGTGGAATCAACTCAAGTGTCCATCAATTCATTGGTGGATTAATAAAATATGGTGTATGTGTACCATGGAGTACTACTCAGCCATCAAAAAGGATAAATTAATGGCTTTTGCAGCAATTTGGATATACTGGAGATCTTTATCCTAAGTGAAGTATCTCAAGAATGGGAAAACGAACACCACAAATACTCTCTAATAAATTTGAACTGAGGGGCACACATGTGCACAGAGGAAACTAAAAGTCAATGGAAAGCGAGCAGGGGGGAGGGGGCAAGGAGAGGGGTAAAAACTATAAAACAGGTACAGTGTCTCACTTTACTTCCCTCAAATGTCTCACTTCAGTAGATTATCCAATAAATTATAAGGTTAGTCATTTATTAGCAGGTTTTGCTTTCTTGCTACACTTCCACTACCACTACCCTGTCAGCCTGGTCTAAACATACTTCCCGACATCCTCAACATCTGCATGACAATGCAGACAATTAACAGAGCTGATAGACAACCTACAAAATAGGCTAAAATATCAATCCAATAAACGGCTGATAACTACGATCTATAAAGAACTCAAGCAAATCAGCAAGAAAAAAAATCTAATAACCCCATTAAAAAAATTAGCAAAAGGTATGAACAGAAACTATTCAAAAGAAGATAGACAAATGGGCAACAAACATATGAGAAAAATTCTCAACATCTCTAATCATCAGGGAAATGAAAATCAAAACCAAAATGTGATATTACTTAACTTCAGTGAGAATGGCTTATATCAAAATGTCCCCAAACAACAAATGCTGGTGCAGATGCGGAGAGATGGGAAAACTCATACACTGCTCGTGGGACTGCAAACTAGTACAACCTCTATGGAAAGTAGTATAGAGATACCTCAAAGAACTAAAAGTAGACCTACCACTTGATATAGCAATTCCAGTACTGGGTATTTACCCAAAGGAGCAAAAGACTTTGTATAAAAAAGACTCCTGCACTTAAATGTTCATAGCAGCTCAATTCACAATTGCAAAGATGTAGAAACAACTCAAGTGCCCATTAGTACACTAGCAGATTAATAAAATGTGGTATATATGTATATATACCATGGAATACTGCTCAGCCATAAAAAAATGGTGAACCTCTTGTGTTAACCTGGACGGAACTGGAAACCATTCTTCTAAGTGAAGTTTCACAAGAATGGAAAAACAAATGCTAAATGTACTCACCATTACATTGCTACTAACCAATCAAGACTTAGTGCACACATAGAAATAACTTTCATCAGAAGTCAAGCAGGTGGGAGGGGATAGTAAGGGATAGGTAAATTCACACCTAACAGGTACAATGCACACTATCTGGGTGTTGGGTACACTTATAATTTTGACTCAAATAGTACAAAAGCAATTTATATAACCAAAACTTTTGTACCTCCATAATATTCTGAAATGAAAAAAATACATAAAATTCTAAAAAATGTAAGAAAACTGCAAAAGGAAATAGAGAGAGAACCATTTATCTAGAGAATAAATAATTAAAGGGCACAGATAGTGAGGGGGGAAAAAGTGAGAACTTTTCTGATTGAATGTAGGACAGAGTTGGAATTTTAGTAAAAATCTCTAGTACCACCATCAATTTTGTGAAATTGGAGTAGCACAGAACAGTTATTTTGAGAAGCCTTATTTGTGGCAATGAATTAAACAATTTTTTTCTAAAATTCTTCAAGATATATCAATAAAGACAAAAAGACCCTTTTATTTTTATTATTTTTTGTAATGTGAGAGATATATGTAATTTTTTTATTGTGGTAAAATACATGTAGCATTAAATTTACTGTTAGTGACATTTAGTACATTCACAATATTGTATGACTGACAATGCAATCTAGTTCCAGAACATTTTCATCATCCCAAAAGGAAACCCCATACTCCTTATGCAATCAATTTCCATTCTCAAAGCCATGGTTAGATGCAATGAAGTAGGTGGCAACACCTTACCTATATGTGCGTTGCTCCGGCCTGAGGACCTCTTCCATCCATCTCTCCAAAAAGACCTTTTTAATTACTTGTGGTTTCACATCTGTGCATGAATAAAAGCAATTCAATACAGAGACTTGACCATGTGGGTTGCTAGAATTTTTTAGGGCATCACTGAATGCGTCCATCACAAAAACCATGATCATAAACACCACCACCACCACCATCACCAAAGTACTTGTCCTTTTGCATTTCCAATCCTTGGGAAAATCATTCATATCTGCCAGAGAAAAAACTTTATTTTAATACTCTTCCCTCTTTTTTACAGCCTGATCACTTATTCAGCTATCTTGTCCTATGGACTCTATTTCTTAATAAAGAACTTAAACTTCTTAAACTTAAACTTCTTAAACGTCTTTCTGATTTATCTACATCCTGTCATCCACGTAACCCTTGGACTTTGAGCCAGGTCACTGGCCTCTCTGGCCTTCAGTAACACAACAACTTTTAAATGTTCATGTTTCCTTTCTTTCTCTCTTATCCCTCAATCGATATAATATATATAATCTTACGATCATACATATCTGATGATGATATTCTATTATTTCAGAAAAACATCAGGGACTTCTACTTGCTACCTGGAGTCAGAAGTCCTCTCATTTTAATCTTTCTCATCCATGAAGCCTCATAGCTCTCCACTCCTCACCCCAGATGCTTAACTTCTTGACATACCAAGCATGTGTTTTTGTTTGAACTGGACTGCTCTCGCCAACCTGTGAAATTTTGCCCCTAATGCAAGACATGCTTTCACATCTCTCCACTCTGCTCCCGCCCCTCACTGCCCAGGTTTGCTCCTGTGTTTCTTCCAGCTTCCCACTCAGGGTTCACTTCTTTCAGGAAACCATTCACTGCCCGCTTCCCTCAATAATGATTAAGCCTACTGTCTCCATGTTCTGAGACCTCCCCTATTTCCCATGTGTTAGAGCTTATTAGAATATATTGTAATGCCAATGCTTATGTATCTTCTTCACCAGACTGAAAGTTGTGAAAGGAAACAGACCAGTACTTCTTATTTATCATTATAAAAAACAAACAGAAAATAAAAAAAAAAAGAACTGCAGGAGCAAAAACCAAAACAAAATACTGTGACAAGTTCATATGAGATTCAATAAATATTTGTTGTAGTAAAATTAAACTTTACATATTCTGTCATTCTGTGCAATAGCAAATATGCTGAATGTTAAGTAAAATGCATCTATTACTTTTTTCCTAGCATGAGATTGGTTCAAGATGTGATCATCTTATGTTATCTCGTTGGTGTGTCTCACAATATTAAACTGCTGGGATGGCTATTAGGTGCTAGTTATATAGATATTATATGCTGGCACATAATAGGCACTAAATAAAAATTGCTTTGAAAAGATAACACACAAAAAACATTCCCTCACCCCTTAACTCATTATTAGGAGAGTGAGAGTCATTTGAAATAGTCCTCTACACACAAATAATATTCTTAAATAATTTTGAAGAATATAGGATTTGGTTTTGTTGTTTTTCCAGTAAAGTTGCACTTGTCAACTCTGGATTTCTGTTATTCTGAAATGACTTATAATGTTTTGAGAGAACAAATGGACTGCAATAATTACAATGTATTTTTTATAATTGGTGTCATGCTTTTGCTTGGTAGACAATTACAAAATCAACTGACTACTTAGTAAATTATATTGCCCAAATAGATTTTACATTTTAAAATTACGAGCATAACCTCAGTATTTTCATACATCAAGTATATATTTATGTAGTATTTTGATAATATGTACCACTGCATTAGATTTTCTTTATTTTTGAATGTGACTGCTTGAAATGTCCGATGTTATTTGCTTTTATTTATGTTATATATGGGAAACTAGTGATGATGTGAAATGAAGACAATGACTGCCTTTGCCAATATTCTTAAAAATGGAAATACAATGTCAACATGCTATTCTAGAAAATAAGACGTATTTTGATGACTGATTTCAGATTTTGAAGATTTCATTAAAGTATGATACACATATATACATGATACATAAATATATATATACACATATATGAGTTTAATTAACAGTCACAGTTAACTTTGACAGATTTTACATAACTATGTAAAAGGCATCAAGATCACAAAACGGAACATAACCAAGATATGATACCTCCATGACTTCTCATCACTAACTCCCTTCTCCAAGGTTAACTACCATCCTGACTTTAAACAAAATACATTTTTTTAACTTTATGTTAATGAAATCATATGGTATGTAATCTTTTGTGTCTGTCTTTTTCACTAAATATTATGTGAATGAGACGTCTTTATTATTGTCATTGCTGTGTAGTATTCTATTGTTTGCATATAGTACAATTTATTTTTCTATTCTACTGTTGATATGCACTTGAGTAATTTCTAGTTTTGGGCTAGTGTAAATAGTTCTACTATGAACATACATGTATTTCTGTTAGCTATACACCCCAGAGTGAAATATCTGCATCATAGAATACACATATGGTTAACTTTATTATATGCAGTAAACAATGTTCAAAGAGGTTGTATCAGTTTGTGAACCTACAAGTAATGTATGAGAGTTCTGGTTTCTTCCCATGCCTACTAACACTTGCTATTAGATTATTATTTTTATTATTAATATTTAAACTTCAGCCATCTGGCAGTGTGTAGTAGAATGGGGTTGTTCTTATTTTCATTTATCTGATGATTAATAAAGCTAATAAAGCACCTTTTTATATGTTTACAGGCCATTTGGGTATTTTTTTGTGACATCTTTGTTCAAATTTTCCTCCCATTTTTTATTAGATACAATGTTCTTTTCATACAGATTTGTAGAAGCTTTTTATCCTGTGTTTGATTTATTGTAAATATTTTCCCTACCTATGATTTTCCTTTCTGTTCTCTCTTAATGGTATACTTTGATAAATGGAATTTAAGTTAAAAATAGAAAAATTCTTTAGATTTTTTTTAGCATTATGATTAGAGTGAGCACCAGTTTCCATAAGCTGCACCTTCAATTAAATATTTTGAAAGCTGTCCTTATGAAAGTAATAAGCATTTGGACCCAAAGGCCTATTTTATACACTGAATCTTATGTATGACATGACCTTAGACAAGAAAATTAATTTATCCTTGCCTCAATTTCCTCATTGTAAAATAGGAAAAATGAAAATAATATCTGTTTCTTGCATTAAATAAAAGGATAAAATAAAATGTATGATGGTGGTGAAATTTCTTTGTAAAAATCAAAGCACAATATAATTATAAAATAATGATAAAGAGAACTATATGATTTCCTGTTGTAGGCATAATAGTTTCTATGTATCCAAATTTATGCCATAACTGTCAGTCAATGTTCAGCTTGCAATATTTGCAATAACATCAATAACTGGGATAAAATACATTTAATCACCATACCTTGGTTCTATTTGGTATAATCCTAATAAACTTAAATTTCATAGTTGTCTAATTGTTCTTGTTTGGAGCCCACCACTTACACCATGTATCTTAGGTCATATCAATTCATACATTGCCTATAGCCATATGCAGTATAAACTAATTCATCCATAAAGTATTTTCACCTTAAGAAATCATATTTTATCAAATATTTTAATATAACAAATGAAAATCCCAGGACTTGATGACTTCCCAGCTGGATACTACAAACACTTAAAGAACTCCTTCACAAACTCTTCCAAAAAAATCAAAGAAAAGAGAAAATTTTCAAATTATTTTTATAAGGCCAACATTATTACCCTGGTACTAAAGCTGGACAAGGACACTACAAGAAAAGAAAATTACGGTCAATATCCCCAATGAACAGAGATGTAAAAGTCTTCTACAAAATACTAGCAAATCAAATGGAACAACATATTAAAAGGATAATTCACCATGATCAAGTGGAATTTATCCCTGGAATGCAAAAATGGTTCAAATATACAAATCAATGCATATGATACATCACATTAACAGAATAAAAGACAAAAGCCATATCATCACCTCATTACATGCAGAAAAAACATTTGACAATATATCATTTTCTCAAGAAATTAAGTATAGAAAGCATGTACCTCAACACAATAAGAACCATATATAATAAGCTCACATCTAACATTACCCTTAATAGTGAAAATTTGAAACACTTTCTTCTAAGATCTGGAACAAGACAAGGCTACTCACTCTTACGACTTCTATGGTATTAGAAGTCCTTGCCAGAGCAATTAAGTGAGAGAAGAAAATATTAGGAAAGGAGAAACTTAAATCATCACTGCTTGCTGATGACATAATCTTATATATAGAAAATCAAAAAGATTTAACCAAAAAACTGTCAGAACTAATATGGTAATATTGCAGGATACAAAATCAACACCCAAAACCCAGTAGCATTTCTATACACAAAGTTTTCAAAAAAGAAATCAAGAGAAGGCCAGGCACAGTGGTTCATGTCTGTAATTCCTGCACTTTGGGTGACCGAGGCAGGAGGATAACTTCAGACCAGGAATTCAAGACCAGCCTGGGCTACATAGTGATAGCTCATCTCCACCAAAAAAAAAAAAAATGAACTCAATAGAACAATCTGATTTATAATAGCTAAAATTATTAAAATACTTAGAAATAAATTTGGCTAAAGTGATGAAAGACCTTTACACTGAAGACTATAAAACATTAATGAATGAAATTGAAGATGGCACAAATAAATGGAAAGATGTCTCATATTCATGGATTAAGAAAAACATTGTTAAAATGTCCACACTACCCAAATGATTTATAAAGTCAATATAATTGCTATCAAAATTCTAATGTTACTTTTCATAGAAATACAAAAAGCAATCCTAAAATTCTCATGGGACCACCAAAAACCCAGAATAGCCAAGGAAATCATGAGCAAAAAGAACAAAACTTAAAGTGTTATATTACCTGATTTCAAACTCTACTGCAAAACTATAATATTTAAACAGCATGATTCTGGCATAAAATAGATACATTGACCAATGGAACAGAATAGAGGCCCCAGAAATAAACCCATGGATGTATGGTCAATTGATTTTTGACAAAGGTGCCAAGAATTTATAATGCAAAACGATCAGTATCCTCAATAAATGGGAGCACTGGCTATCCACATGGAGAGGAATGAAATTGAACTCTTACACCACATATAAAAATCCACCAAAATGGTCTTAAACATAAGACCTGATACTATAAAACTACTAGAAGAAAACATAGGTGAAAAACTACACATTGGTCTGGGTAATTAATTTTAGATTTGACCCTTAAAGTATATGCAAAAATAGAGAAGTGGAATTACATAAAAATAAAAAGTTTCTGCCTGAGAAAGAAAACAAATAACAGTGTGAAGAGACAACCTTTGGTTTGGGAGAAAATATTTGCAAGCCATACATTGGATAAGGGGGTCAATAGCCAAAATACATGAGGAACTCAAACAACTCTATAGAAAACAAAAATAATTCAAGTAAAAAGGGGGCAATAAACCTGAATAGAGATTTCTTAAAAGAAGACATGCAAATGGTCAGAGCATATGTAACATAATGCTCAATATATCACTAATGATTAGGGAAATGCAAATTAACAACACAATGAAATATCACCTCACATCTATCTGAAGGGCTTACAAAAAAAAAGGCTGACAAGTGTTGACAAGGATATGGAGTAAAGAAAACCTTTGTGTACTGTTGGCAGGAATAAAACTTAATGCAGCTATTATGGAAAACTATATGGAGGTTTTTCAAAAAACTAAAAATAAACTTACCATAATATCCAGCAATCCCTTTTCTGGGTATTTTCCCAAAAGATTTGAAATCATTATGCCAAAGAGATGGTGGCGTTCTCATGTTCATTGTAGCACTGTTCATAAGAGCCAAGTTATGAAATCAACCTATCAATAGATGAACAGATAAAAGGTAGTATGCACAATGTCTAACATCTAGTAAAAAATTTCCAGACATACGAAGAAACAGAAAAATATTATACAAAATGAGGCAAAAAAATCAATAAATTAAAACACATCTAAATTTGACACAGATGATGGAATTTGTAGACAAGGACATTTACACAACCCTACAACTATGTTCCATATCTTTAAGGAGTCAGAAGAAAGTTTCAGCATGTTACACAGAGATGTGGAAGACATTATGTACATAGTGTGTGTGTGTATATATATCTATATCTGTGTGTGTGTGTGTGTGTGTGTGTGTGTATTATATAGTGAAAGTAGATCAGTAGGAACCTGGTGGTGACAGGAAGACAGCACTAGGGATGTGAGGACAAGCCAGAAGGAGTTTATAAAGCATCATGAGAAAACTTCTGGGTGATGGAAATGTTATCGTCTCTGTGGTAATGGTGTCAGAGTTGTGTACATAGATCAAATTATCAAATGATACTTCTTAAATATGTACGCTATATCAATTATAACTCAATAAAGCTTTAAAATATAAAGGAGATAAATTCAGTAAGACTTAGAAACTAATTTCAAGAAGAAAAAGGAATTTGGCTTTATTTCTAAGGTTCTCATGCAATTATATAAATGATGTATAGGGGATAATATAGGAGCATAGTTTAGAGAGGAATGAGAGTTTACTAAATATATTGAACGAGAGGTTATATGGAACATTCAGAAGGAGATGACTTGTGGGAAGCTTGGTGGTATATTTTTTAAAGCAGAAGAATATTGTAGTATAAAATGTATTTGAAGGTCAATACGGCAGCCAGCAGAGGACACCATAGTATTGATGAAGCCATAGCCTCTAGAAGAATAATATAAATCAGCATGAAAAAGAGGAAGGATAATTCTCTGAATAAATTCCTATCAAAAGGAGGATTAACTAAAAAGAAGGCTAGTCAAGAAAGACAAGAAATTTTTACAGAGGCAAAAAAGTGGGACAGATTAAAGTAAGACAAGTCTTAAGATAAAAAATGCAGCATACTCTCAAGGGAGGAAAGGAAGCTGAGAGCACACGTGAAAGAATGACAAAAAACAAAAACATTTCTCTGAGAATTGAGGAAGTGACGGGTGCACGGATAATTTTTAGACTTAGGAATGGTAAGTTCAGAGAATTTATACCTGTTCATCTAAATATATTTAGTGTAATTTTAGAAAGCAAGATCAAAAGCAAAAGTGAAGGATGATAGTCTACATTCAACTAGTATAATAAATATAACACATATCACACAATTATATGACAGATATGTAGCTCATTTAATCAAAAAATTACGAGTGCCTCAAGGAGATGTCTATCTTATAAATCCAAAGTAAATAAAATTATTTCCAATCATTTCTTTTGAACTATTGTAAAGAGTTTCATTTGCCAAATTAGAAGTTAGAGTGTATAGTAATGAAATTATATACGAAGTATTCAACTCAAAATAGGTTTTCTTTGCATTTTGGTTTAGATTTCTTGACTAAATTTGGATAGTAACCTGGGTGAGACAAGAGCTAAAAAAAAAAAAAAAGGTGCAGAGTGTCTGCAGAAGTTAATAGGGGAGTGTAGAGAAATCGAAGGTGGTTATATTAGGACATGACTCATTACTGTCGTAGGAAAATAGAAATTTTTTGCCAATCTAAGACAAACGTATTCACTTATATTTCAGGAGCAGAGACTTAACTGTTTTCTCATTAACATAAGTCATCTCTTATTTTAATTGAAAACTTCAGTTTAGCTTCAGTTTAGCTGATATGAGAAGAGATGACTCTTGGAAAGTATAATTAATTTTAATTAAAAATAATTCATATAATTAATCTTTGATTTTCCCTGTTTTACATTGATTTTTGGAATAGGTATGGCTGATTACCTGCATTTTCTAAATAATAGGGATAGCTAATAATTATTATCCATCATTTTCTTCAAATCACTGAATATCATAACTAAGAATTCATGGAGTAGAAAGCCAAACTGACCAAACTGACCCAGCCTTTCTCTTATACAATTCTCGTCTTGTATGTACCAATGATGGCAGGCAATTGGGTCTTTTTTTGTGTTTGATATAAAGTAATATTGATTTGTTTCTTTATTTCATTATTCTAATGCTAGCCTCCAGCTATTGATTGGTGTCAGCAAAGTCTTGGTATATAGAAAGAAAAAAAATTAGCAAGCTGAATACAAACAAATGTCTATCCAAGGTCTACAGATGAGAAATATACCAAAAATAAAACAACAAAAATAGCTAACATTTGAACACTTAGGCTTTGCCCAGTACTATGCTAAGCACTTTCTATTTAATAAAAAAGATATTATATAAACTAAGTGTTATGAATATCTATAATTTATAGATTAAGTTACAGAGAGTCAGTGATCCAAGATCACACAGAGCAAAAGCAGTAAAAGTAAGACTCGTACCCAGCTGAGTACATGCTCTTAAAAATAACATAATAGCTTTTCACTTTATGAGATCAGGATTGAAAAAAAACAAACAAACATTATCCTCACATATAAGTTCCAGCCTGCACATGTGCAAATTGAGTGTGGATATTTCCATTGTAAGATGATTTTTGCCATAAACAAGCTTTTTCTGATAACAATCATTTTCTCTTTCACAAACTTTCAAAAGCTGTTGTATAGCTAATGATGAAAAGCCAATAGTTAGGGTAATTTTAAACTTTTGGGGTTGAACAGACTTAGAATATTGCTCTTAGCAGGATTTTATCTCAGGAATCTTAAGTAATTTAACCTCTCTGAACCTTATTTTTCATCTGTAAAATCGAGATAATAATATTACATATCTCATTATTGTGAAGATTCATTGAGAAAATGCATGGGAAATGGTTCATAACGTGACTAGAATATAGTACACCTGAAATAATGTAACTAATCTTTTCATTACCAACACCACCATCACCAACATCATCATCATTATCATTGTCATCAATTATCATCATTATTTAGAATTGTGCAAACCTATCTTTTCAGGAAGATAGATATTATGGATGTTTAATATGCCAATATAGGCTAACAACAGATGCCTCATTCCCAAACTTGCTTGAATGCACAGGGTGACTCAGAGATTTTTTATGCTCTAAATAAATAGCAAAATGGAAAGGGCAAATTTACTGTAGTTATCTGATTTTGAACTGTGATTTGAGCGTAAGACAGATACTGAAAATCACCAACAGGTAATAAGCTCTTCTGAAGTCATCTCTATTACTTGAGGGAAGAAAAGGAATATTGTTAAATTTTTGAATTAGAGCAACTTTACAGTGATTTCTGTATCTCATTATCAAGTTCCTTGATTTGGTTGAGATCATGTTAAAAAAGACTGAATCAGTAAAATCAAACAGGTTTTAGAGATAAATATTTTTCATAATCCTCTGCACTGTGGTTGGTATATTAATTATACAACATGTCCATAGAAATAGAAACCAATGGCCTAACTACCTACCTGGAGCTTCTCAATTATAAATATTTTCAAATGTTACTTTAACTGAACTACTGAAAGTATTGACTTGAATGTGTATATGTGAACATATGTATATAAAATATAGTTTGCGTATCGATATACACATATATATGCAGTTAATGTTTTGCATTAGAATGTGATTTCATGCCATGAATTTGATTGGATGACTTCAAGCCATGCATTTCATAAACCAAGCACATGAGGGCACATGGCACTAAGCAATGGCATTCTTTTGTAGCAAGTTCTTTGACCAGCAAGATTTCATTACCTCAAAGGTAAAAATGAAATAAAATATTGGAAATGGAGATTATTCCTTCAAATAGCAAATGAAGTCTAAAGAAAATCTATCTGTTCTGTTCATTAAAACCTATTGGTATTTAGCACCACTTGTGTTGGATAGGAAAAAAAAAACATTTACAGAGCTCTTATCTATACATATACTCGTCTCCTTTTCAGATTGTTACAACTAGTACTAGACAGAAATTCTATGACTTTCTGACATTATGCTTAATTGAGGTCAGAAGAAAACAACAGCATTTAATTGTTGGGTTCAGATAAAAGGTAGAAGAATTTATTAGCATATTTTAATAATTTAAATTAAATTTTGTCATTTCAAGATGTCTAGTATCATAAATTTTAGATGTAGTAAAAGTTCAATAAAGACATTGAAATAAAAACAATTAAATTATATTATGTTGAATTAAATTACATTTTGGTACTTAATTTTTTTAAAAAAATTTAAGCTAGGGCATTCACTTTCTGAAAATAAAAATCAAAGAAGATACCCAAGGTATAAGATTCAAACTTTGTTAACATGTTGGAAACTGCTAGCAGTGTTTATTTTAAAAATATTTTAAGGGTATGAAAAAATTGAAAAGACATACACATGCAAAAATGATTCCTGTGTATTATTTGTTAATATATAAGCCGCCAGAGTAGCTATAAGTAGCTTAACTATAAATTGGACATTTGATATTTTGTTTTCTACAAGAGTAAAAAAATGTAGATTATATTGCCTAGAGATTGTTTTACATTTTTTTCAAACACATTTAAGCCATTTTGTTTTGTAACAATAGTTAAATCAGATTACTTTCCATCAGTTGTATCATATATATCTAATTCTTTCCACCCTAACGTAATCCCCTGTCTGTGAGTTTTGGCAGAATCACTGACTTCCTTCTAGCCAACAGAATATGACAAAGGTGATGGAACATTACTCCTTTGATTATATTATATTAATAAAGTGTAATCTTGTCATCTCACTCAGTCTAACATATTTTTATTTTTGGCGATTTTGAAGAAGCAAGGTGCAATGAATTCTAAAGCTGCAAGAAAAGGAATCCTGCCAATAACCTGAGTGAGCTTGAAAGTGCGCCTCTTTCTCCAGTGGAGCCTTCAGATGAACTCAGCCCTGGTCAAATCCCTTACTGTGGTCTCACAAAGGATCCATGTGAACTCTTCCGGGACTTCTGACTCACATAAACCATGAAATAATGTGTGTGTTTTTTAATGCAATTTGTGGTAATTTTTTATATAGAATAGAGAATTAATACAACTTGTTTACCAACAGTGTGTTTACCAACAACACTGTCCTTTTGTTCCTTCCACATAACAAGCCTGTGTGCTTGTCGTGCTTTTTAACCCCACTCTGCCAATACTTACCACTCCCACATGTGCTAAGTCATTACCTATTCACATTATTCTACTTTTTATTTTCTTCATTGTCCTGACAGATTTGAAATTAATTGACTTTAAAACTTATTATCTGACTCTCTAGGAGACTGTAATCCCTATGTTTTCCCCGAATTCTGCTATATCCCCAGAACCTTACATACAGCCGCGAAGGGCAGGAGCTCAATGCTACTCGTCCTAGAGTGAACTTTACATCTGCATGATTCCAACCAACTCTCACTCGTATAATTGGCATTTGTTGTTGAATATTTTTTCCAGCAAAATAATGTGTTATATCTATCCATAAATTACAAATTATTATGTATGAAGGCAAGATAAAATGACGTCCATTAGCACAGCATGTAATCATAATAGGTGCAGCATTGTTAAAGAAAATATTGCTTTAAGTATAAAAAATTAACAAGCGAAGAGCTACACAAAGACTTCAGAATTCTTTTGCTCTATGAAACAAATTCCTGATGATCAAATTTTGGGGACATAAATCTATAAACAGATTTTCTCAAAAATCATGAGGCCTCAACTATATGTAACATTACTTACCAATGCATAAAGTAGATCATCTCCCAAAACCATTTTTTATACATTCAAATCTTGAATAACTTGTTTTATTAATTTTGGGGGAAATTTTTAATTTTCTAAATGTGAAACTACAAAAGAGATATATACATTTTAAATAGCAAACATATATAATCATAACATAATGATTCCACAGAAATTAACCCAGACATTTGGGCTGAAATGAGAATTTCCTTTCTCTTAAGATTTGGAGGAAATCTTTCTAACAGATGAAATCAAAAATATTTTAAAAATGACCACCTTAAATAACAACTTGTTAGTATGGAGCTAATGTGGTTAAGGTAGAGGTATCGCTTAGATAAAATCTATAGTTATTATAAGCAATCCATGACTAGGAAAAGTGGGCAAAGGACATGAATAGAAATTTTTCAAAAGAAGATATAAAAATGGCTAACAAACATATGAAAAAATGTTCAACATCTCTAATCATCAGGGAAATGCAAATCAAAACCACAATGAGATATCACTTAACTCCAGTGAGAATGGCCTTCATCAAAAAGTCCCAAAACAATACATGTTGGCGTGGATGCGGAGAGACAGGAACACTAATACACTGCTAGTGGGACTGTAAACTAGTGCAACCCCTGTGGAAAGCAATATGGAGATACCTTAAACAGATTCAAGTAGACCTACCATTCGATCCAGCAATCCCATTATTGGGCATCTACCCAGAGGAACAAAAGTCATTCTATAAAAAAAGACACCTGCACCTGAATGTTTATAGCAGCACAATTCACAATTGCAAAGATGTGGAAACAACCCAAATGCCCATCAATTCATGAGTGGATTAGCAAAATGTGGTATATATATACCATGGAATATTACTCAGCTATAAAAAATAATGGTGACATGGCATCTCTTTGGTTCTCCTGGAGAGAGTTGGAACCCAGTCTATTAAGTGAAGTATCCCAAGAATGGAAAAATAAGCACCACATGTACTCACCAGCAAACTGGTTTCCCTGATCATCACCTAAGTGCACATTTGGGAATAACACCAATTGGGTATTGGACTGAGGTGGGGGCTGGGGGGAAGGGATGGGTGTATACCTACTTGATGAGTGCAATGTGCACTGTCTGGGGAATGGACACGCTTGAAGTTCTGACTGGGGGGGGATGGGTGTGGGGGGAGGGGATGGGTGTATACCTACGTGATGAGTGCGATGTGCACCGTCTAGGGAATGGACACACTTGAAGCTCAGACTCAGGGGGATGGGGGGCATGGGGAATATATATAACCTGAACTTTTGTACCCCCATAATAAGCTGAAATTAAAAAAGAAAAGTACAACAATGTCAAAGAAAACCAAAGAATTCCACATTCTGAAGTGAAGTAATTGATATAGGAAATATAGGTTCCTAGTACATAGTTGGAGTTCAATAAATATTTGTTAAATAAATAAATTATCCTTTAATGTACTAATCCCATTAATTAGCTCAAATTTTAAACTTTCTAAGCCATATAAAAATATTAAATAAATGGTTAATAAATGTTTAGTTAAATTATTAGAAATTTAATTTTCCTATGTAGTTTTTCAGGAGATAGATATTATTGGGAAATTGGCATAAAGCCCCAACAGTTGAGTTAAATATGAATATCACTATAAAATAATAATGTGCCTGATACTGTATTAAATTCCTGTGCTTTTAGCTAGTATGGGCCAGTCCTCAATTTTAATCATCTCTGATCCATTATCATTAATGTACTTATTGACCTAAAAAATATGAGGAACAGACTCTGTGTTTCATTTTTGCAAGATATATCATCATCTCAGACCTCTGTCTGTAGTTCCAAGTGATCTTTCACTTGGAGCTGTGTCTGGAGGCTTTTTAGACTACTGAATACACATATGCATACATACATGCACCCACATATATGTGTATACATATACAATAAGATGTATATGTATGTGTATGTATCTATACACAGACACACATACATATGCACACACACATATACTTAGGAAATGAAGAATAAAATCAATACAATTCTGGGTAAGCAATGACTATAATTTACTCATGAAAATTTGATAATCTAGCTGATCTGTCTACTAATCTATTTAATGATGAAGAGAGATTAACTTTTTGTTTTGAGGAAACAAACATGAAGCTAAATATAATTCCTTAAAAATGAAACTATTTTTAGTTAATACAAGCTTACCTTTTACTTTCCTTTAAATTGAATGGAACAAATGTAAAGCATTACAACCATACATACCAAGTACTTTTAATTCTGTTCTTTAAAATAGCTTGCCAAAAATGCAAGATGCTCATATTGATCATATTTCTGCTTCATCCCACCACGTGAAAAAGTATAATCATAGTGGATAAAATGCAATTTAGTTATTAACAAATGGACAGTGTATTATACAATATTGTACAAAATTGATATGTTTTGATGTATTTGATATAAATATTACCATGTTAGCAAATATATATATATTTGCCATATAATATATGTTAAGAGTATGAATGTGAGTTCTTCCTAGTCTCTATTGATTTTGATGTGAGAAAATTAATTGCCTTACTAACCTCAATCTCTTTATCTTTAAATTACAGAAATTTAGTGTATCTACCTTATAGAGTTGTTATGAGAATCAAATGGTTAAATAACTTAAATGGGAGGAATATAAATGCTATATATTTACAGATTACTAGTATTAGTCCATTGTCAGCCTATTGGCAACATGCAGCTAAACATTGGATTTGATTTAAAGTCATGAATATTTAGATAGAACATATTAAATAAAATTTTAAGAGAAGTATTTTATTTTGCTTAATTTCTAATGCCATGTGTTGCAATGCTTACCTTTAAAAAGTAAGCCCCGAAGACAAGAAATGTATACTGCAAATTTAATTCTGTGTCAATGTTACACAATTGTAAATAAGGCCACATTTTTCCTCTTAAGGGAAACAACATTTTCCCAGTGGCAGAAAAGACTTTCCCTTACCTGCCAAACACTGCTTCTCTGCCCCCATTATTCCTTTAACTTCTAAAGGTAAGTTTGGAGACTATGTGTGTTATTATGTGCTTCTGTTCTCTGAGTTACAACATATGCTTGCCTGAGGAGGTTTGCAAACCTTGGTTAATATTAATGAAACGATTTGGGGCATAAGCAGCCCAGAGAACAAACCTTGTTTTCATGGGCTGTTCTACATCTTCTCATTAAATATGGGGAAACTTCATCTCACATTCAGTTACAGATGCTTAAATAATATTTTTTTCCTCTGGCAAACTAAGCTTTTTAAGCATTAAAGAGGGAAAATAAAAGTCATCTTTTCTTTCTAAGTAGAATTCATTTCTCATGTTCAGGCACAAAATGCTGTCAACCATCTGTAAATGTGTAAGTGACTCACTGGTCAGGGAGCTGCAACAATGCTCTTTCGAGAAATGATAAATGATTTAAAACTCATGATCTGAAATAAAACTTGGATCCCTAAGGGTTATTGGAGGGTTTATCTGTAACAGCTCACAGAAGGCAATATACTGTTGGTTATGCACTCTTCGAGCAGGCTTATTCTAGGATCTAAGCTACCCCTGGGTTTTATACATTAAGTTATTACCTCTCTGGGGAACCAGATATGTATTTAGAGTCATGAAGATGCCATTAATAAGACAGTATCCAGGGTTGTGTTTAGTAAGCTACTGTCTCTGTGAACTCACAAGTTTTTTAATCTCAAATAAACTCTGACAAAATCTGGGCAATTATTTTATTCATTTCTTTTTTGCCTTCCCCAAAACATTCGCCACAAAAGCTATCCAAAGCCCTTTATCACTTACCTAATACACCCAAACTTACCTTTATTAGCAGATGAAGGCTGTTTCTCAGGTTCCCAAACACATTGTATTATTCTACTTTTCTGGAGGATTAGTGAAGGAAGGGAAGAAATTAACCTTTGGTGAAAGTCTACTTGTATAATGCTCAAAACAACCACGGGTATTAGTATCATCCTCCCATGTTATGGCTGAGAATATCTGGCCTAAAGAAATCAAATGGCTAGTTGAAGATCACCCACTTCTAGTGAATGACAGGAGTTCGGATTCTAGGTCAGGTCTGTCTAATGCCAATGTCTAGGCTGTTTTCCAAAACACACAGCTTATTCTTAGCAAGACTAAGCTTCTTTCTACCTGTGTGCTGAATCCTTTCTTTCTGCCTTTTCTAAGGCCTATTTTGTCCAGTTACTACTTTTCCTGCCCACATTTACAAACCTTTTCTCAAGTGACTATTTTAAAGATAAACTTACTCTTGCCTTGCATAGAGAAAACACAATGAACAAAAACTAACTTCAATCATTCTATACTTTTACAACAATCCCATCTGTTTCTTCACTGTCAAATTATTTGAAAGAATAATCTATACTCATGGCATCCACTGTCTCAGAAACCACTTTCTTTTTAGTACCTTGCTATCTGGCTTCCACTTCCACTTCTTTTATAAAACGTTCTTCACGAGGTCATCAAGTTTTCTGAATTTACTTGTTTAAACGTTTCCCTGTGCTTTCTTGAAGCATTCTTGTTTTTTGGCTTCTTCTACAGCATATTTTGTTTCTTTTATAAAAATAATACCTACAATACATTGTGTGCTAGTGACTCTGCTCGAATCTCTACATCCTTATGATATCTAATCCTAATGACAATCCTGCAGGTTAGAATTTATTCACTTTTACAGATCAAGAAAATGAGGCTCAGAGAGCTTATGTAAGTTCCCTAAGGTAACACAGTAATTGGAAACATCTGAACGTGAGCCCTTAACTTCTTTGCTCCAAAGTGTCTTCTTTACTGACTTTTGTTTGTATTTTATATTCTTTATATTTCTGGGGCTCCCATAGCAGTTTCTTCTGTCTTTGCATTGGGTTCTATTCTTTGAAAGTACTGTCTTCTATTATATTATTAACATATTACATCAACTACCTTCACTAGGTGGACTGACTTAAATCTGAACTCCATTGCCTCATCTCCCCTACACCATTCTTTCATTCTCTCCACATATTCCCACCCAACAAGCTTCACTCTCTTAATGCTGCCAGTTGTGCTCAACACTTCATTATTTAGTCTTGGAAAATAACGTATTCTGATTTCCTCACATTTCAGCTATCTGTTGTCAATTCTACTTTATGACTGTTTCTCCTAAACAATGTCTCTTTTCCACTGGTAATGTTATAAAATGGACCAAGACCTCATTGTTTTTGCTCAGGCTATATCAGTAGCCCATTACAAGGTCATTTTGAGTCTTGTACAAAAATTTAAATAAATCTTCCGATAATTTCATTTTGCTTCATGATATTTTCTTGCTTATGAATCTCCATGAGATTTATGCTTAACTCTTATGTCTGGCAAACAATTCCGTTCAAGATGGAACCCAAACTTCTCTAATACAGCTATTCCCCCATTATGCAATCGGTTCAAGTCAAAGGGAATTAAAGAAACTAGAATTACTCACTTATATAATTTTGTTTGTGCTTTTAGGAACCAAAATCACTTGTCTTTCATACTTCTTATTATAAGTCTTATTGATAGATTATACACAATTTGAAATCAAGGACTAAGTTGTGTGTGTTTGTGTGTGTCACCACAATGCATCATATTTGTTTTAAAAACACTAGACATGCTGCATTTTTAAAATTTGTTACTTTTTAGAATTATATATTTTCTAAAATATTTTGAAGTTTGGAAGATTAAAGAATAGAAGAACTCTCTCTCTCTCTGTAATACATACACGTATATACATATTATTATGCACAGTTACACACACATGCACATATATATACACACCAAATATATATCACATATATGTATATATGTGTATTTATACATACACATGCATATACATAATATATATAAATATACAATACAATTAGCTAATCATGTGTTTAGATTTGGGAATAGTTTTAAAACTAAAGTCAATTTATTTTCATCTAATTGACTTACTTATTTGGGTGCCTTTTTCCAGAGGAAAAGACACACTTTGATCACTTTTCAACAGGCATTTATGTTCTCCATTTAAAAAATCATGCCTTTCCTATGTATCTAAGTTTTGATATATATGCTATATATGCTGTATATAACTAGACTAGAATAGTGTGAAAATGAGGGAGAAGGAAGAAGAACCATTAAGCAAAGTTCTTTTGTTTTAAAATGTTGCTTTTTGATATTT
Organism: Lemur catta; assembly: GCF_020740605.2. Lineage (NCBI taxonomy): Eukaryota > Metazoa > Chordata > Mammalia > Primates > Lemuridae > Lemur > Lemur catta. The sequence goes on along the minus strand of NC_059129.1, from coordinate 69,806,545 downwards.
TGTTTCATTCTGTATTTATTATGTATCTTTTCTAATTGTCTGTTTTTCCCACATCCATCTGTAAATATATATAAAAGTATAAATTTAAAGATTAAAACAAATTACTAAGAGAATCCTGTTTAATGCCACTTATCCAGGTGTAGGAAAAACTAATAATTGGAGAGGTAAAGTACTTGCTACTAAATGCTTCCTTCTAATGGCATTAAACATATACCTTGGCCAGTCGTGGTGGCTCACACTTGTAACCCAAGCACTCTGGGAGGCCGAGGCAGGTGGCTCGTTTGAGCTCAGGAGTTCGAGACCAGCCTGAGCAAGAGTGAGACCCTGTCCCTACTAAAAAATAGAAAGAAATTAGCTGGACAACTAAAAATATATAGAAAAAATCAGCCGGGCATGGTGGCTCATGCCTGTAGTCGCAGCTACTCGGGAGGCTGAGGCAGGAGGATTGCTTGAGCCCAGGAGTTTGAGGTTGCTGTTAGCTAGGCTGACGCCAAGGCACTCCAGCCCAGGCAACAGAGCGAGACTCTGTCTCGAAAAAAAAAAAAAAAGAAAAAAGAAACCATATACCTTAAATATACCCAATTGAGGGGAAATTAAATTTTTGGCTTTAAAAGTTAAGAATATAAAGTTAAATGATACAGAAAATGTAAAGTTAACATAAATTCACCTGTGGCAGAAACAATGAAACTTACCAAATAGTCCATTTGCTCACCTGTATTTTTCATTGCTCCTTGCAGAGTCATGTGACTGTTCTGACCAATAAAATTCAAGAATGATGCATATCATTTATAAGTTGAAGCAGTCAAAAGCACATGTACAATTCTCCAGTCTTCATTTCTTCTTCTGTAGCAATCAAAGAGGTCACATATTCCAGGACATGCAGTCATAGATGTTGGTAATTCTCTCTCTTTGAGCCTGTAAGAAACTATAGGAAGTACAAACCTCTTCCACAACTCCACACAATCACCACATTAGTATGTATTGTAAGCAAAAATAAATGTTTGTTTTGATAAGCCACAGAAATTGAAGGGGTTAATTTGTTAGTGCAATATAACATTGCTATACTGGCAAATATAATGCCAATGTCAATTTGCAATGCCTTTATTATGCATGATTTCTTAAAACTAATATTGTCCCTTTATCAAGATACTGTCTATCATTATCACTCAGAAAATAGGCCTTAGGTAGAAATAACATCATTCAGAAGGTAATTTGAACAGTAAATCAAGCTCCAAAGAGAATTTTCCTTATTTAAACTCTTTATTTTAGATAATGCCCGGTAATTTTCAAGGTTTAAACACTTTAATCATTTCATACTACCGTAAACTAAAATCATATCACACAATCCATTTAAAAACAATCTGTTGTATATTCTTCCACTTTATATGTAATATAACTTAAAACAATGCACGCAGGCAATAACAGGCCCAAAGGGACTACAATAATTTATCAAATAAATGATCCCAGAACAAAACGTATCTACTTGACTTAAAGCCAGTGCAATATAAAATACCAAAAGATAGAGGTAGACATATGTTTTACTACATTTTATTATAAAACTATGTAGTTGCAAAAAAAATGTCTATTTACAGGCAGTCTCATTGGGAGATATTGTTGGAGAATAATATTTATTTATTTATAAATGTTCAGTGTACATATTTTTGTAATTCACGCTTCTTAATAGTTTCAACTTTATTTATGTACTTCAGTAGCCTTATTTCATTTGGGGACCAGTGCAGTATCTGATACCTCTTCCTAATGTGGGGCAATAGCCATCCTGTAAGTACCGTGAAAGGCAGTGTTCTTGCTTCCACTATAGACTGGAAGAATGTATAGGGCTCTCTCTAACCTTTGGCCCCTGGAATATGGCTAGTTAGCTAACCTAAGCCAGTTCTATGCTACTACCTGCAACTTAACTCTGATGTTAGTTACATAAGAATAGGGGTAGATTAGTATTTATTACATTAGGTGGCTGGAGTAGTCATATTCATACTGTGGTGGTCCTGGTGCAAGTATAGTTCTACAGTTTTCTGAATATTCTGAGCTCCTTCTTGTAGACTTCCAATAATTTCCTTTTCTGGTCCCAGGAACCTACATCAGTTTCTGTTGTTTGAAACCAAGAACACTGATTACTACCCATACAAATTCATCTTTGCAGAAGATTATAATGTACCTTCTACATACTTGTCGACGGTTATATACTGCCAAACACTTCCACAAAAATAAAATATATTACATTTTCCTGCTATAAGTCTTAGGAAAGAGCTGAAAAGTAATATAATCACCCAACAGATGCTATCGAGAATTAAAGGAACACTTTGTAAACATTATAACAGAATGAAGTCTGTTCACTGGTTCTTAAGTGAAATTAGTCCATTGAATTTTAATGACTGTTTAATTCCAGATATTTTTCATCTCAGGTAAGTAGATACATTTAAATTAATAAATTGTACATATTAGAATTTACATTTGAAAACACAAAAAAATTAATTTATTCCATGGGGAAAAATGATGGCCTTAGTATCTATCAGCTCTATCCATAAATAGACTTGACATAAGGCATATAATAAGCAGATCCTTTTTTATGTTGATAAAAAAGCAAAAATGTTTTATGGTTTAAATTACATTATCTAACAGTAATGAATTATATTCTATACTCTCACAACACAAGGTCAAAAATTTTGATATAATCAATTTTCTTTAGACATTAAATGAAATATCCACTCTAATGTCTGTCAGAGAGATTCTGAAATTATTTTTCAAATACTTGGGTAACATGATTAGGTTTTACTGTAAACTCTCCAACTGAAAAGTAATGTCATGTTTAATATAGTTTCTGGTTAACTATGATTAATTTGGAACTGCTTTTGGATATATCCTTTAAGATTACCTTATCTTGCCTAAAAAAAAGGGTGTATTAAACAAATAGGAAATTTAAAAAGACATGATTGTTTCTTCAGTGTTATGTTACCCTGATTCTGAGTACAAATTCCCATCATATTCAACTTAGAAAGAAGTTATGAAGAATAGTCTGACATTTTACTAAGTAGTGAGTCACAGTTTTTCAGAGGACTGATGAGGATACTCAAGATTAATTTTCTGTTGTGAAAACTGTGCCTTTCCTTACTGGTGCTAACCTAGCGTCTTTATGGGCAGCTCTGCCTAGTCCAGAAATCACTAGAAACCCAGTGTGAATGAATTCCGGAGTACTTTAGTAATAAGTAGGACATGTGATAGTTCTGTTTTGCTAGGTTAAGCATGTAAAGATAGGCCTTCCCTTCATCCAAATAGCAGCCACCTCTCCCATTTTTATCTTAATAAGATTCTTAATGTATATGACCATTCTGAAGAACTTCATTCTTCAACTCCGTTTATCCATTGACACTCCCGGAAAGCAAATGAAAAACCCTCCCCTCTCTCCCCTTAATCTCAGTCTGTACTAATGTTCACAGGCTGGATTCTTGACTCAATCTGAGAAGAGCTGACACACACACCTTCCTCAGAAATTTGAATTCATTTGACTATAATTTTTTGTATGTGTCCTTTCTGTCCTCAGACCCTTTCAAAGTTGACAATGTACAGCCTCATGTCTGAGTGTCACGTCAACTGTTGGAAGAAGCTAGTCTTACTTTACTGACATGTCATACTCATGTTTTCATTAATACCCTCATTCCCACAAAATATTGACTTTTCTTGTTCAGGTAGACTTAAGTCTTTTATACTGTATTGGAAACACTGCTCTTGCTTGCCTCTTGATGTAAATTTTTCCTGATGTAAAGAATTCTTCAGTGAATTCTTTAAGAGTTGGAATTAGTGAAGTAGTTGGAAAAATAAGTTGGAGAGGGACGTGGTGCTTTCTTTATCTCAGGTTGTTTAAAATTCTTGGTTCTTTGAAATTATTCTCATTGGACTTATTTTCCAAAAATTATTCATCTTTGCACTCCCTGCTAAGCCTCTTCAAGTTTTTCATACTTTTTATCTTATGTCTGAATTCTCTATTTCTACTTCTGCTGTAGGAATCTTATTTTTTGGTAATCTGCTTCAAAATAAAGAGAATATTTAAATATAAATAAATATTTCACATGTATTTTAGAGCTTTTATGTGGCTATGACTAACTTGGCAAAATATGACTGAAAAGAAAAATAAAAGAATCTTAATATGCTAAATGCATATTAAAGAAACATGTATCATATACAATCTATCATATGACCCACATAATTCTATAGGCAATAAGAGATAAAACAACACAGTGCTTGATTTCAAGATGTTTCCAGGTATTACACCATTTTTAAACATTCAGTTGCTGAAAGAAATTATAATAAATAAAATAATCCAATGCTAGTCTTCCTTGTGCATTATTGCATTTTATTTACATTACTGTATTTTACCTGTACATCCTTTTCCTTCTGTCTTTTTCAAACTTTACAGACTGAGAATTTTGTTAGCATCTTTATAATCACCATTAATAATGAACTTCCGTTTCAGAAAATGCAAAAGTATAAGCATTTATAGACTTTGATTCATGATATTCACAATTAATTTTAAAGCTCAGTGATCATATCTATAATAGATGGAAAATATAATATAAACATCTGTGCACATAGGAGTGGCTTTTATAGAATATAATAATATTAGTCTCTTACAGGTGCTAGTTAATTGCTACTCTCTGGGTACAATCCTGCAGAAATTTTCATACTCTCACATTTTCATATTTTCACATTACCTTCATATTCTGTGCTCTGGATATTCATTTCCTGGAAACTTCTTTTTATTTTTTTTCTGTCACCAGCGCACTCTTTAAGTGTAAGACAAGTAAAGTCAAGTGGCTTAAGTGGAACAAAGAAAATATATAAATTAAGGATTGCAATAACCACTAGCAAGTGCTCCAAAACTAATCCAATGGCTTATCAACAGTTATTGCAATTTGAAAAATATGTTTCAGAGGGAAACCTGGCTGGCTACAGATCTCCATGGGATGGCAGTATGTTGGTGTTATCACTATAAAGCATGATATGCTTTTGTAATGAACAACTATTTATATTAGAAATTTGATTTCCTTAGTGCAGCCCGAGGCAACTAACTCAATGGTAGTTATAAGACATGCATAAAAATCAGAATATTAATTTATTATTTTAACAAATATCTTATAATAAGTATTAACTAGATTGATGATGTTCATTGATTGTATATAGGCAGATATACTAGGTAATTCAAATCACACTCATAAGGTTTCTCAATATTTGTGGAATTTATCAAGGAAAATCATGAAAGGATATTCATGTTTATTACATTTTGTCCACAAAAAGATTGAAACACCAATTTCTACTAATTTCTTTTAGCAGTCCCATCAACTAGATACTTAGTAATATTACTGCTACTGCCCCTACTACTACTGCCATTACTACTACTATATTTACTAGCTGTACTTTTTTCCCACATGGAAGATATTTATAGCATAACTCGTGGGTCCCCTCCATGTCTTCTGTCTTTTCATGTACTCTATGCCTAAACTGGAGGAATTTGATCTGATTGGAGAGTTCTGAAAGAAAAAAAATATTAGGAAGCCTAGATCAACCTCTTCCTCTCTTCTGTCTTTCTCTTGGAAACTGTGCCTAGACAACACAAATGCTTCTCTGTTTTGCATGCTGTAAATCTTACAGAAGTTAAGCCTCTCATGTGGGGAGGGCTTCCTCAGTCTGGTGCTGCTGATATTGACTGCAAAATTCGGCCTAAATCTAGGACTTAGTATTTTTAAGTATAGGTGTCTGTATATATTAATATAATCCATAATGCTTCAGAATAAGTACAGATTTTCGATATTAAGACAATCATTTCTACATCTGCCTCATTCTGCCTTATTCTTAATTTTTTTCAGCCTTCAATCAGAGAGGATATATATTATTTTGGGGCTCTGCTATAGTCCACAATACTTACCACTATTCATAAAATACTTACAATATACTAAAGTACTTTTCATAGATGGGGTGGCTACTCTTACTACACCATTTTCTAGATGGGAACATTGATGTCTTGAGAAATTAAGAAATTTTTTAATTGTCATAATACATATATTAGCTATCTATGGTTGTGTAACAAATTACTAGAAAACTCAGGAATCTGGCCACACCTTAGCTGTCCTCTGCTTCAGGGTTTTTCAACAGGCTATATATAATAAAGGTGTTGGCTAAAGGACTATAGTTTCATTTGAAGGCTCGGCTAGGGAAGCATCTGCTTCTAAGCTCATTCAGTTGTTATTGGCAATATTCACTTTCTTGCAGACTGCTGTTGGCTCAAGGTCAACTTCAGTTCATTTCCACATAGGGCTCTCCATGGCAGCTTGCTTCATCAAATCATGCAAGTTGAGAAGGCAATAGAGATTGTCTGCTGGCAAGATAGAAGTTTACTCTTCTGTAACCTAACCATGGAAGTGGCATCCCATCACCTTTGCTGTACTGTATTGCTTAAATTCAAGTCTCTAAGTCCAGCCTACAATCCAGAGACGGGGACTATACAAGGATGTGACGAACATGAGATGGGCATCTTTAGATACCATCTTAGAAGTCTGCCTACCACACTATGATTAAGTGCAAGAGCCAGAATTTGAATACAAGTGTTTTGACTTCAGAGTCCATACTTCTAGCCATGTCAATAGTTAGGAGAAACTTTTGCCCTGTATAGGGCTGGAGTACGTTGTGATTATTCACCTCCATAATCTCCATTTCTAACTTTCTGTTTCTAGCAAACCAACATTAAATAAACAGAATGTTATTTATATTTAGATCAGAATCTTTAGATTATTGTGAAGGTTTCACTTGGACATCACATTGAGGTGATTTTACTTATATCTGTTAGAGGTACAGTGTATACATTTTTATATATTAACTCCCAGATAAAGATCTTATTCCATGTCTATTTAGCCTCCCCAAATCAATTATTTGGAACACAGATTATCTCTAAAGTAAGGTATATTTCTAATGTTAAACAAACACTAATTTTAAATACTAAGGAAGTGATTCCAGATTAAATATAGTGATCAAACTAAATTAATCTTTTACTAATATGAGGCAGTTTTATCTTTCCATATATATTTTAAAGTCAAATATAAGCCTCAATTATTTATATTACTCTCTAAATTATAATAATTTACTTGAGTATCTGAATAGGTATGCAAGTTGAGTTGTACATAACATTAGAAATAAGAGGAAACTATTGTCTTATAACAGCAATGTTTTAAGTGCTACATTCTTGTAGCCTATTTTTCTTAATATGCACAATATCAACATCATCAGGAAGATTCATAAAATAACCGGAGTCCATTTTCAGAAGTATTAGAATTTTGCCAGTGGATAGGAATTAAATATTTCTCACTGAATTACATTATAATATTTTAAATGGTGTCTCTACTTTCAAATCATTTCAGTAAGTAGGGATTTCAAATATTTAAAGTTTAGGTTCTTCTGTTTATCAGGCTCAGACTCTCATTCAAGTAGGTATTGGCTTATACATAAACACTTAACTGTACTAGTGGAGTGCCTCTTTATAAAATCTTGCAGTAGTTTACTATAACACAAAGCATTCACAATCCACTTGTCTATAAATGTAAATTTTCGTCTTTCACATTTATGAAAGCAATATGAGCAAATTGTTAAGAACAAGCTCCGAAACACAAAATGCTCTATTTTTCTAACAAATATTAACAGGTCTCTGCAAATTATTACTTGCTTTTAAAAGTAAATCCTCTAAGTGCCCTACATTTCTGAATAATCTCTTTAGATCTTGTGGTATATTTCATAATCAACACTCAGACTGTTTGTACCTTTTTCCTTTTATTTGCTACTCTTCTCTTTGGGCCTTTTTAATTCTTTGCATTTTCTTTGCGATAGTCACTAGAAAAACAAAATTTCAAATGAAGGAATAGCTCATCTGCCCTTTCATAGAAAAAGTAATCATTTTTTCTTCCTCATTCTACTTAAACATCATCCAATATAGCTATTTCAGAAAGGTCTCATTCTAACTCATTAATTATATTTTTTTCTGGTAGCACAGCAAAAATTTATAATACTTTTCTTTGACAAACTAAAAAAGAAAATGTAGACACTTTTATAAGTTACTTTACATGTGACTGTGTGGGGAAATATAATCAGCGTTGCTGCTTTTTCCCCTATTGTATCATACGATATTAACAATGTGGGTTAATAAATTAATTAAGGAAAATAATTCTTAGTAACTCAAGATCATTTCTGAATTAAAATATTAGCATTTGGTTGCTCTTTTAAAATAAACTGTGTTCTAAGGCCAGTTGTTTCATAATTACAAATGAAAGTACATTTAAAATAACCCAGCTTTGAAGCTCAGTGCCTTGTAAAATATAGGTTAGATGTAATACAACCGCGCATGTTTTAGAAACTCAGCCTAAAGAAAAAGTGTTCCTCAATTTCGTCCAACAAAAAATTGGTTTGATTTGGGTCATGAGAACATTAGTTCTTTTTACAAAGACCACTTCTGATATTTATCTCAACTGCTACATTCAGAACCTGCCATATGGTAATGAAAACCTATTCAGCCACCACATAATGAAAATGGGCCTGATCCTGTATTTCCCTGTCAATATATACCAACCTTATCCAATATCTAATTGTAGGTTGTTTGCGGACTTTTAAGACTTTTGTTCTATTGGTTTTTGATTCATTATCCTTCTTTTTTTTTTTTTGTTTGGACACTTGATTTAGGAGTACTAGTGCTATTCACAAAAACATTTATTGTTGAATATAAATACAAGACAACATATTTGGAAATATACAAAACAAATATATTATGAAGAAGGAAAATTTCTAAACACAGTAAAATTCGGCAAAATATCAATCAAGTTTGTGGAAGACAGAGAATCTAATTTGAAAATTTATCTGCATAAAATAATGCAGGATTCTTAGACCTAGCTAGATATTAGAATTGAATTTTGATCATTTTACAAATTGTCTGAGGTCCATCTCCAGTTATTCTGATTTAGTAAGTCTTCGATGAGATCAGAATATCTGCATTTCTAAGTATATCTTGGTAAGTTTGTTATGCAGCTAGCTTTGAAAACCATTTAAGTCCTATGATAGTAGGAATTAATGTTATGCAGCATGGTTTATTTGGGTATTATAAAAATATAATATATTTTCATATGTGATCAGAAATTATTTCTCATGATGGGTTGATCCTTATAAATGTTATTATAGTATCATATACTTGAAGAGTTCTTCCTGTGGATTTTTATAGTAGAGAAAACAGAGCTATACAAAAAAATTGACTAATTTAGTCACATAATTTGAAAAACAAAACCAATAGGAAGAGCTTCTCGGCTGAAACTTGATGAGTCTTATTAACAATATAGAACATCACAGAAGGTAAGTGGGGTAAGAAAAATAATAGTCCCCCACCCAAAGAAAAAGAAGATGTCAAAGTACTAATCCTTGGAACCTATGAATATGTTATGTTACATCCCAAAGGGGAATTAAGGTGTAAGACAGAATTAAAGTTGCTAATAAGTTTACCTTAATGTAGGGAGATTGTCCTGGATTATACTGGTGGGCCCAATGTAATCACAAGTGTCCTTAAAAGTGGAAGAGGGAGGGAGAAGAGGGGTCAATATGAGAAGGATTCGATCTGTTGTTGCTGATTTTGAAGACAGAGAAATAAGGGCATGAGTCAAAGAATATGGGCAGACTCTAGAAATTGGAAAAGACCCCTGGAACCTCCAGAAAAGAATGAAACCCTGAAAACACCATAATTTTAGCCCACTGAGACACATTTTGGGCTTCTAACCTGCAAAACTGCAATATAATGAAGTTGTATTGTTTTGCACACTTTATTTGTGATTATTTCTTACGGTAGTAATAGGAAACTAAAACAGTAAGTAGTCAGAATACCAAAATGGGGATCAATAAAACAAAAATTGTTGATGTGCAGCATGTAAGAGAGAGACTAGTCTGGGAGCATGGGTGACCCAGGAAGCAAAGGGGTGGTCTTATTTCAAGGTGGAGATAGACTGAATGGTTTTCAGGATTGTATAAAATATCATTTGAGACATTTTTTTCTTTTCTTTTTCTTTCCTAGCTGTCTTGTCCCTTTTCTCCCTCCCTCCCATCCTTAGACTGAATGGTTTTCAGGATTGTATAAAATATCATTTGAGACATTTTTTTCTTTTCTTTTTCTTTTCTAGCTTTCTTGTCCCTTTTCTCCCTCCCTCCCTCCCTTCCTTCCTTCCTTCCTTTCATTCTTTTTCTTTCATTCTCTATTCACCAGGAAAATTTTTAATGGCTAATTTGATGATACATGTGATTATCATAAAGAGTGTCCTGGATAGAGAATGCATATAACTCTGGTCATTAGAAAGAGCACTTCCTACTAAAAATTGGCAAATTAATAGTTAAGTATACATTAATCTGAGTGAGTTTAGTCAGGGAAAGTGACTTTCATTCTTATAAGTGTTCATCCATGACTGGAAAAAAACCCAACAAACTACTCCTTTAGGAGTGGAATTTTATGAGTGGAGCCAATTCTACTAAGTATCACAAGAATGGAAAAACAAGCAACACATGTATTCACCATCAAATTGGTATTAACTGATTGACACTTAAATGCACATAGAGTAGTAACATTTATTGGGTGTCGGGAAGGTGGGAAGGGGGATAAAATGATGGGTACAGTGCACACTGTCTATGGATGGACGTGCTCGAAGCTCTGACTTGGGTGGGGCAAAGGCAATATATGTAACCTGAACATTTGTACCCCCAAAATATGCTGAAATAAAAATAAATAAATAAGTAAATAAAAAGCAGATGTGCAACCATTTTTTTCTTGACGCATGAAATTCTGTCTAAAATAGTACATTTTTTAGATCTTTTGATGTTTCACTACTCATCAGGATATTGGCCATTAGTTTATTAAATACTTTTACAATGCATTAATTATTCCATGCATGCACCCAAATAACCCTCTTTTTACCTCTTTCAGTACTTACATATATATTTGCCTGCTCTATTTTTCATGGAAGTCTCATAGTTCTTTCTACTTTCATATAGGTATGTCCTAGTTTTGCAATAGTATTTTAGTACCTACAGAGGCAGGGGTATTTATGCTTTTACTGTTCCCCAACATGCAGTGAAAAGGATCCAATTTTCTTTATATAAAAACTCTTTATATATTATTTATTGATTATAAACTATATATTATTATTTATATAATGCTGTTTGTATAAATGAAACAATTCTTAATTACACCATGTTCTCCCATTGGCCCCTGAGAGTAGCAGGTCAATAAGATTATACCATATATAGGAAAAAAATGGAATTTTAATCAAAAAATGGTTTGATCTTGGTTACTAGGTATAAATTGGGGTGGCTTTTGTTTTTCTTGCAAGTGCTTTTTTGGTTTAAGTATTATATTTCTTCTTTTATGATCATAATTACAAATACTACCATTATATGGTGGTGAGAAACAGAAATTGTAGCACTGGACAAATTAGGATCAGTTTGACGTTATAAATTCTAATATTTAGTTGGTCTTAAAATCTTCTTTCTGTTTACATGCTTAATAAGTGCTTACCATTGGTCACGTTGCATGATTTAAGATTCATTCAATTTCTTTTTCCATCTTTTCATCTAGTGGATTTACTGTTGAATTTAAAAATGGTCAAAGAATGGCAAAGCCCAAGTAGGAAATTAGCCAGGGCACATGAAAGACAGGTCAACAATGGTTAATGATGAGGAACATTGTCCTCCTCTTAATTTCCCCTTCAAACACATTATTAAAAACCTATGTTGTTGAGGCTGTGCTGGTCTCTGAGGATATGAGGAGGCATACGAATCATTAATTGTGTCTTGACTGTTGTATATAATGCTGCCATGAACATGGAAGTGCAGATACCCCTTTGAGATATTGATTTGGTTTTCTTTGCATTTATACCCAGAAGTGAGAGCTAGGTCATATGGTAGTCCTATTTTTATTTTTTTGAGGAACCTCCATACTGTGTTCTGTACTGGCTGTACCAATTTACATTCCTACCAATAGTGCACAAGGGCCCCCTTTTCTCCACATAAAAAATAAGGAAATCCTGCCACTTGCAACAACATGGATGAAACTTGAAGGGCATTATGCTAAGTGAGGTAAGTCAGGTAGACAGACACAGATACTGCATGATTTCACTTATGCTTGGAATCTAAAATAGTCAAACTCATAGAAACAGAGAGTAGAAGGGTGGTTGCCAAAGGCTGGGAGGTAAGTGTTGACAGGGACGATGTTGATCAATGGTACAAATTTTCAGTTGTAAGATGAGTAAGTTCTGGGTGATCTATGTACAGCATGGTGACTCTCGTTAATAATATCATACTTGAAATGTGCTGAGAAAGTGATAGATCTTAAATGTTCTCAATGTTCCCACACTCCCAAAAAAGGTAACTACGTTATGTGATGGTTATTTTAATTAACTGTGGTAATCATTCCACAATATATATATGTATTGAAATATCATGTTGTACATTTTAAATATATATAATTTTATCAGTCCATTATATCTCAGTAAAGCTAAAAACAATGAAAAAAGTCAATCATAACTAAACTGCCAGAGCTTTTTTACTCACCAGAGAGATTCCTGGTCAACCACACTATATTCTGTGCGTATCTCCCCACTTCTTCATTATTGTCTCCTATAAAGTACATTTTTTGAGACTTTTAGCTGTTTTTAGCAGAGTTTGTTCAAAAATTGTGGCAATGTACTTCTCTTTCTTTGTTTACCCACAGCTGTTTTTTCTCTTACATTCTAGCACTGCCTCCTTATTATTCATTCTAAGAAGCCATAGGCACTTTCTCCAGAGTTCATATCACTTCAACTCCTTAACTGGTTCCTTCTTATCTTTGATAATTAAGACCAGAGGGTGTCAATTCTACTTCCTGCACTTTTTACAGTTTGAAAGATAAAATGTTCACTAGGTCAGATCAAAGTTTTGTCAGATTATTTGCTATTAGTGCAAAGCTTTATTATGTTTATAACAAACAACTTCCTATACTAGGTATTATCACTCATTTATATATTTTTTATTAATTCATTCAACCTATATTTTTAAATGCCAACTAATTTCCAGGCACTGAGTTGAAGTTTTTCATTCTATCCATTGGTATGAAAGCAGACACTTTCCTCCTCTTCTTTTGACAGCTTAAAATAAGATGACTTATTTTTAGTCAAATATGCAAAAAAGCTAAAATTTAGTACATATTTTCTGACTAAAAATAAACATTTATTTTTCTTTGTTTGCTGTTTTGTAGAGATGCCCAAGAGGCATTGAATACATTTTTATAAATGAGTAGCAAATCTGTGAAATGTTGATAGCAGACTAGCCTGTTGCCAACTATACCACAAACATCTGGGAGGAGGGGTAATTTTTCTTTAACTGTAGGCATATTCTAGTTTAGTTAAAAATTGAAATGAAGCCATTAATATTTCTACCTAATAACTTGTGTTTTAAAATATTGGACTGAATGTCATGATGTCAAATTTGATTACCCAAAGCATTTGTCTTTTTTCAAAGCATGTGATGTAGATTAATGAAATAAAAGGCTGGTAGTCAATGAACAATGTGCAAAAATACTATTTGACATTTTAAAATATGTCTGAAATATTGATTGTATCCAACTCTGGAATCATTGCACAGAAAAATACTGAAAAAGATATTGATTTCTTTTAATAATTTTATAAATTGTCTTAAACATTTCAAGCTAAATACCTTGAATTTCTAATTAAATAATGACTTATTTGGCTTATAATGAGAAAACTCTAAGTCATTTGCCTTCTAAGTTTATCAATAATTGTGAAAAATATAAGGTATAAAAATGTTATAGGTGGTGAGGCTGAGCCTTAGTACAATCTGTTTATATTTATTTCCTTCCTTCCTTCCTTCCTTCCTTCCTTCCTTCCTTCCTTCCTTCCTTCCTTCCTTCCTTCCTTCCTTCCTTCCTTTTTTCTTTGCTGAAATAATACCTTAAACCCTATGTATATATACATATGCATATGTGTGTGTAAAATGGTTATGATGGTAGAGACACTTTATAAATCATTGAAAATATTTAGAATTTTCTACTATTTAAACCAGCACAATACTAAACATCACAAACTGAAAACAAAACACTTGTACCATGCTCCATTCAGATCTTACCATGGAATTTCTGAAAATGTGTGTTCTCCGAAGAAACTGCATAATATACTATTTCCCATAGTGTGGCATTAAGTACCATTTACAAAAGCATCCAATTGATTGTCATGGTTAACTACAATTAAAATTCCTGATAGAGCCAAAAGTATCTTCAGCCAAACAGTATGACTTATAGAATTTCTCTACCAAATTTAGGTAATAAATAAGAAATTCTGATGCCTAGAGCACTCGAGAATTCTCAATTTAAATATAGCTCTTTATTATTTATTTATTTGTTTACTTACTTATTTTTACCCACTGTTGTTGAGAAGTAGAAATTTTGAATTTCACTCTATAGAATGAAATGGAACAGCAACTTAACAAAATTTTGTGGGTATTTTTAAGGGATTGAGGCTGTGTGCTAATAAATATGAAAGTACAGGGACAGATATTAATAGTAGCAGAAGGCAAACTCTGAAGTTAGAAAACCAATTTTCAAGGTAGTTCTATAGGACTTAGTTTTTATGAGGAATGGCTCTCAAGATTATTACTGGAAACATTTGTAATGTCCTGGGACAAAAGAGAATATTTAGGAAGATTTGGTAGTAAGAGTAGATCTAGATCTAATCTAGGAAAAGCTTCAATAGATGACCTTCTGACTCAATATACCCTTAGATGCCTTATTTGCTATCATGGGCATGATAGCATGATAGCAATACTATCATGTACAGTATTTAGTATTGTTTAAGTTGTTGCAGAAGACATTGAAAAAGATTCTAATATATATATTTTTTATTTCCTGTGCTACTAACATTAGTTTGGTTCTTCTCATTCGGCAAATTCTTCATTTAAACTGATCTATAGTTTGTGAGTTATTCAAGTCTGACAAAATGGAAAGTGATTCAGTGAATGTGAACCTATTGTCAAGAAAATTTGTTTCCAGACACAGGATTTGTGGCTTTGGCATGAACAGGCCATTAGTTTCCTGCTCCTCTCTTGTATTTGTAAGTTTTCAATGATTCTGTCATATTATTAGAAAAATAGCAAACTCTGGAAGTAAAAATTTATTGAGCTTGAAACAGTCACCAAAAACTGCAAATGGATTAGAAATTCCTATTTTAAATCTGAAAAGTATTATTCAATAAACTCTATAAAATTGACAAAAGTAAATACATAGATAACTATATGACATACATATACAAAATGCTTTTTCAGAGAGAAGAAAACAATGCATCTTAGTTTGGATAGTATTTCATCTTTAAGGAGTATAAAAATATCCCCCTTAATCTAATATTGTCAAGATCCCATTTTATCTTCTTATCTGTATATTTTCTAATTCTTTGTTGCTAGATTATATAGTGGATCAAATAAGCATTGAAGACAAAATTAATAAATATATTCTAGAATAAAGCAAGGTATATGAGCCTATGTTGGATAACCAATTATCTTGCTACTATCTTTGTATAACACTGAGTATTGTAAAGTTATCATCCAGTAATGTGCAACATGAAAAAAAAAACAATCTATGCACATACAAAGTTGATATTTTAGGAAAAACTTAATCCTATATATCCCATAACATGTCAATAATGTTCTGAGGGAAATGATTTAATAAGACTCAGAATTTTAGTATATTATCTAAAATGGTACTTAAGAAAAATTTTAATAATGACTGCTATTTCCACATAATGGAAAAAGTAAAACAAAATATGTTCAATCTAATTTGCCCACCTGCGTAACATATGAGAACATATGGAAATCTAAATCAAATTATAAGAGGTAATTCTCATTATGCATATATTTTTTTTACTACAAAAAAGCATTCTTAGGGGGAAAATCCACCATAAATAAAACAATTGCAACCATTAGTTTCGTAGACTTGCTTAAACTGCCACTAAACTTTATTATCTCATGATTTTAAAATCATTCTGATTTTAATCCAAGGTTGAGCTATAAAATCCATTTTAGTCTTAGTCAAAACAGTATTTTTATTTCTGTTTATTTCAAGATTGACATTATGATTATTTGTGCCAGATTCTCTTAGTCTAGTCCTGGAGTTGACTCAAACACGTACAGGATGTGGGCAGGTAACAAATGAGGAAAAAAGCTTATTAAAACAATAATAAGAAAATTGGGTAATCTCCATGACAGTAACAATTGACCCTTGGTGAATCTGTATCAGAAATATGAATAAAAGTTGGGAGAACAACAACAACAAAGAGCCTGAAGAAATATGTTCTTCCTGAAGAAACAGCACCCACTGATAATAGTGATGTTGGTTAACTCAGTATTGTTATATCTAAGTCAGAAATCAGAATTTTTATGAGACATTATAAGAAATCTCCCAACTTTTAAATGTAAACAACTAATTAAATTTAAAAATACTGAAAAGACAACAACAATAAACACTATGGGTCAAACAAAACCCATCTGCTTGATCAACAAAACCTGAGGGCAAACAACTTTCAATATTTTGGTCAAATTACCTAAAAAATTCTGCCTATTTTTAAAATTTTCACTTAATTTTTTGCCTGTGTTTAAGGTATACATCATAATGTTTTGATAAACATAGTGTCATGTTTATTACAGTCAAGCAAATTAACATCTCCATCTCCTCACATAGTTACTGTGTGTGTGTGTGTGTGTGTGTGTGTGTGTGTGTGTGTGTGTGTGTGTGTGTGGTGAGAGTATCTAAAGTCTGCTATCCTAGCAAATTTCCAGTATATGATACAATATTTTTAACTATAGTCCTTTTGCCGTACATTAGATCTCTAGAATTATTCAACCTACATAACTGAAACTTTATACCGTCTGGCCAACACTTTCTCATTTATCTCTCCTTCCTTTCTCCTAGTAACCACTGTGCTACTTGCTGTTTCTCAGTAGGTATTCAAATTTTTTAGATTTTACAGGCAAGTGAGATCATTCAGTATATTTCTTTCTATATCTGCGTCATTTCACTTAGCATAATATCTTCCAGGTTCATCCATGTTGTTGTAAATGGCAGAGTCTCCTTTTTCAAAGATGAATAATATTCCATTGTATGTACATATACATTATATTAATGTATACACATATATATGTAAATGTACCACAATTTCTTTATCCATTCATGCATAATGTACACTTAGATTGTTTCCATATCTTGGTTAACATGAACAATGCTGCAATGGATACGGGAGTGCAGATATTTTTACGAAATACTGATTTGGTTTCCTTTGGGTATATACCCAGAGGAGAATTGCTTGGTCATATGGTAATTTTATTTTCAATTTTTGGGGGCTCTTCCATACTATTTTCTATAATGGCTAAACAAATTTACATTCCCACTAGCAGTGTACAAGGGTCCCCTTTTCTCGATACTTGCATTTTTTATTATAGCCATCCTAACTGATATGAGGTGATATCTCATTGTTCTATTTGTTTTCACTTCCCTGATAATTAGTGAGGTAGAGAACATTTTTATATACCTGTTTGCATTTGTATGTCTCTTTTAGAAAACTATCTATTTAAATCTTTTGCTCATGTTTTAGTTTTTTTTTTTTTTTTTGCTATTTTATGCTCATTACATTATATACTTTGGATATTTATCGCTTATCAGATATATGGCTCACAAATACTTTCTCCTGGTCTGTAGACTGCCATTTCACTCTGTTGATTGTTTCCTTCACTGCTAATTCGTTACTTTAATGTAGACCCACTTGTTTATTTTTGCTTTTGTTGCCTGAGCTTCTGTTGAGATATCCAAAAAATCACCGCCAAAAACAATGTCAAGGAGTTTTTTCCCTTATGTTTTCTTCTAGTTTTATGGTTTTAGGCATTGTGTTTACAACTGTAATCCATTTTGAGTTTATTTTGTGTATGGTGTAAGATAGGAGTTTCATTTCATTCTTTTGCATGCGTACATCCAGTTTTTCTGACACTATTTACTGAAGAGACTATTCTTTCTTCATAGCGTCTTGATGGCTTTGTCAAAAATTAGCTGTCCATATATCCTTGGGTCTATTTCCAGGCTGTCTCCTCTAGTCCATTAATCTGTATGTCTGTTTTTATGCCAGTGCTATACCCTTCTTGTGATGTGTTGTTATGACATACACACTGGACAGATGACTAAAGTTAAATTTTTAAGTAACTATTTATTGTGATTTTTAGATGACATATAGATTTGCTCACCAAAGTCCTTTTTGCAGGTATAATTATCCTGCAAAGGAGTTATGTGAGTTTTGTACCTCATTTTCTGAAGATGCTCTTTAGAAAGAGATACGAGCTCAGGCAATGGGTAATTCTCTCGGAGCAGCCTTCAGAGTGAATCAAGTGGAAGTCAGAAACTCTCAGACCCATTTGCTGATATATGAAAGCACTGCTGGTATCTTCACCCATGCTGCTGCTATAACGTCCTCTTCTCTTCTCTAAATCTTTGGAGATTCTTTGCGTTTTTTTGGCACTGAGCTTGGGTGAGCACAGCTCTTTCCTTTTGACTCAGCTAATAGCCCAAGGGAAGAGGCCAGACACATGGTGGCATCCAGGTAGGTAAAAATGATGCCGTCGGAAATTTTTTTTATAATTTAGTTGAAAATATTTTCTTACAGAATAGATAGTAAAACAGTTAGGCTCCTCAATAATTTTCTCTAACGTTATATTTGCTTAGTAAGTATAATCTGTTTGTTGTAGATTTTGCTGTGGGAGTTATGTTTGCTTTGTTCATATGGGGCTCCCTCTGTCTAAAGATACAACTCATGCAGGTCATTTTGGTGGGCTCTACACATTATGAACTAGTTTATTAGAAATTCCTTTTGAAGAGAACAGAAAATATTATCCAAAACATCCCATTCTCTGTCACTGTTTGGAACCGTGGATATTTTATACTGTAGAGGAATATTCCAGTTTAGCTTTTAAATCTGACTTTGTCACAGTGACTTCAGTTCAACACCATTTACCTATTTTATTTATATTAATATTTGGTACATAACAACATGAATATCTTCTGATGCCAATAGATATTGTGGATATAAAGGTCACTTTGCATTTCTGGGTGCCGAGTACCTTTGAGCAACCTGCCAGAATCATCATAGCAGAAGTTTGATAAAATTGGCTTCAAAATCTTAAAAATTGCTGATAGAAATTTTCTAAGCTTTCTAGCTTTCTTGCTTTTTGATTTTTTTAACATACAAAGGAGTAGAGATATTTTAGTATACTCCCTTCATGGTTTAATGAGTCACATATACCCTATGGGATAAAATCCTAAACCACTAATCTCCTCATGAGATCGTCTCAGAAAATGAACTCAGTATTCATTTGAATAGCATAATATGATTTTTATGCCCTTAAATCATCTGATGAGACTAGCTACTCAGGCTGTTAACCAAGAAATCAACAGGTTAACCATGCTCTTCAGCTATGTCCCTGGGCATATGTCTCTCAGAGGGAACACTTTTTTTTTTTTTCCTGAGGTCTAAAATGCTCTGTTAGTTCCTGAATAGCTACATTAAAACCTCTATTATCTCTTGTTCCTTTGAGCATGGAAACATATCCTGGAGGTCAGGACCCCTGAAGGGTGACTTTTTTGTAAGATAACTGCAGAATCAAATGCAGTTACAGGCAGTTTTAAATATCTCCATTTAGATCATATTTGAACAACCCTTAATCTCATCCTGGACCAAAAGTAGTTGAATCCATAGAAAGGTTAAACGGTCATTTAAAATTACATGTTGTAACTGATGTAGGAAAATCCACACGATTCTCCTTAAATTAATATCAAGTGTCTGCTTCAGATAACTTTGTGTAATACCATTCTTTATGACATTACATTTAAATCATTTTTATTAACGTAGTTCTAAATGGAACATCATAATATCACTTATTCCTCATCTCAAAATTTTTATGAATACTCTATTATGTACATAAATTTTCCTGTACCCCAATAAGATGCAATAAATATAGTAGCACATTATTTTTCTATTGAAGAAAATGTGTTGAGGCCAGAGATGAATTCATATTTTTCACAGTTAATATGCAAAGATATTACTCATACTTACCTGACAATGAAATATATATGAGAAAGGTGATTCAAATCACACCGGATCCAAGACTTATCGTGCAGGAATATCAGTTCCTTCATTAAAAGGAATTAAAAATTAATATCAGAACCACCAGAAAGCTTGTATGCAATATATGTTATATAATTATGCTTACACTCTCTGAGGGAAGGGATAGCATGAACTCTGTACTGATCAGCTCCCAGCTCTAGGACTGGAGCACTTATTCCCCTAGCTTCTTCGGAGTGGCTGGCTGCCCTGCCCAATGGCATGCTTACTTTCTAGGAGCTGCTGCATCTAAAGACTGGACAGTGCATAATAAAGTCAAGCCTCTTTGCATATCAGAGGTCTAACTTCTTCTTAGAGTCTGCTTTCCAGTGAAGTTGATCTGCAACACCATGCTATGCCCAGAACTGAGAATAGGAAAAGGCACATGTTGGGTGGTCAGTAAATATTTGCTTATTAAAGTATAGTAAATGTATATTGTACATGGAGTGGTCTTCAGGCTCTGAATAATTTTAATTTTGACTTTCCCTAAAAGTTCATCAAAGATTTCAGATAGATAATACAGTTTGATGTGACAAGATTAATTTTAATCAGTATATGTCTGCTCTCCTTTCTTTTGAAGGTTTAGCTAAAGAAAGATTTATCCCCTGGTGATAATGAAGTGGGAAAGTTTGAGCACCTCAGTCGTACCCAGGAATAAAATGATTAAACATGAGAATATGATTAACCCTATTTTAATTATATTGGAACTCAAGATCAAATTATACTTCATTAGAAGAAGAAAAAAAAAAAGGAATGCTACATGCAAATAAGTCCAGATTTAAAATAAGTAATGAGCATTTTCTGGTAGTGATATTTTAAAATTTTTGAAATGATGCCCGACTTATAATAATCTTATGAACTTTGTGAAATTAAAGCATGTCATGTTTTCTTATAAAATGGTTTGAGTTGGGATCGAACGTTTATTTTGTAAAATTATTGATGTTTCATAAAACTTTCTGTTTTGGGGTAAAATTTTCTGAAAAGTAAAAAATGAACCACCAGGTGCAACATCTGTTACGATGAATATAATAACATTCTCATTCAGCAGGAACAGATGCAGCAACTGTGAGGTCTTTTCTCTGGAGGAAACTACCTTGGGAAAAGAAAAGACCCTGTAGAATTACCATAGGCTAACACCAAGCAGAAACGTTAACCCTTTCTATAATTTTGGGCAAGTATGGCAAAAGTTAGAGTTTTATTTATGTTCTTGACATTTACAGATGTCTTAAAGTAATATTTTTCTCATTAGACATTAAAGTAATATAAGGGAAATTTTATATCAGTGATGTATGCTTTTGCTGTTGGTTTTGGTATTGCTGTCCTTACATTGTCTAACATCACCCCAAAAATTGTTGTATATGATGTTTTTCAGATACAGAGAATACCATATCCATTGCTACAAAGTTGTAATTATAATAATATGAAACACAATGCAGTTAGTAATTCAAACCTTGTATCTTAGGCAACGTGGAATAATTCCTAAGCTCACTATATATTGTAAATTCTGCATGGAGCTTTAATTTAAAGTCTTCTAGCTTGGGGTAGAGACTTCTAATATTTTTGCATGTTCAATTCGTCTTTCCTTCTAGGTAAAGGAAAAGATTACATTTCCATGTTCTTTTGTAATTAGGTGGAAACACATGACTTTTTCTAGCAAAAGAATTTTGAGCAGAAGTGACATACATCACTTCCTCAACAAAGCATTTAGCTGATGGCTTGAGACCCTGCAAATTCCTTTATCTGCTGCATTTCCAGAAGATACCACATATTTTAAATAGTGAGTCAGCAGGATGGTGGAGCCTCTATACATCTGGAATTCTGAGAAGCCACATGGAGGACAGTTATCCTGGGAAGACTTGCAGACCCACAAAAGACTTTGACAAATGATAAGTCAATCTTTGTTAAGTCACTGGGATTTTCTGACTGTGTGTTACCACATCATAATCTATTGTGGTAGATTATCCTGACTTTTGTTAAAATATATTATCCAGATGCTTATTTAAATTTCATGAAAATATATTTTAACTGTAAAATCTTTTAAAATATTCATGATTTAATAGACAACTTGAAGACATATTTCCTAAAGACAGGATAGTTAGTTTCTGCAAACAACAAAATCATTGTAACTGCACCTAATGGATGAAGACATATCTTAATCAATATTACCTCTATCAACCTGTATAGATATTTCATTTGTTAAAAGTCAAATTTACATCACGAAAAGATTTCATGAGTTTCCTTTTGGCTTTTTCCATTGAACAGCATAGATAAACAATTTCCTATAATTATATATGATATTCCCAATTCTTCAGCTAATATTTCTGAAGCTGATCTTATTAATACTACCATCCTCCCTTAGAGAGAAGACAGGAGGATCTAGTGGACAGAGAGTTAGACAGGAGTGGAAGCTTTTCTTTTCTCTCCATAAGCTTTTCGGTAAATCCACCAAAAAAAAAAAAAAAAAAAAGAAAAAAAAGACAGCTCTAGCAGGGACTATTGATACTCTGCCCCAATCCCCCTAGCATTCATCATTCCTAATCATGCCAACAGTTTTCTAAGGAAGTGCCAGGCAGTTAGCATCACGGGGAACACCTCTCAAGTAGTGATGGTTAGAGGGTGGTAGATAAATCCCTCAGGTTCTTCATCTCTGTGTGGGACAACTCTTTGGTATATTCTGCCAAATCTTCCAGAGCTCACCAGTGGAATTAAGCCCCACTTGCCCACAGGGATCACCTACCCATTGCTATAATTTGTACTGATTACTCTCCTTTGTGTGTTACTTCCCCACTTTCCTACTGGTGCTTCCTGGGATCACCTACCAAATAAACTACTTGCAGTTGAGACCCCTGACTCAGACTGTGCTTTGGGGAGGGTGCTTGTGGGTGGGATCTAAAACTAAAACAAATGCATATAAATTGTTTACATCAGCTTATTAAAAACTATGAAAATTGCTACAGTAAAAAAACTTTCCCCCTCTATAATTCAGCATAATCTAAATTTATTTAACCATGTAATGCATTCTTTTAATTTCAGAATATTATGGGGGTACAAATGTTTAGGTTACATGTATTGCCTTTGCACCATATGAGTCAGAGCTACATGGGTGCCCGTCCCCCAGACAGTGCACACCACATCAATTAGTTGTGAATATACCCATCCTCTCTTCCCCACTCCCACCTGCCCGTCATCTGATGAATATTATTTTCATATGTGACATAAGTGTGGACCAATTAGTACCAATTTGATGGTGAATACATGTGATGCTTGTTTTTCCATTCTTGTGATACTTCAGAGAATGGGCTCCAGCTCCATCCAGGATAATACAAACATGTTAGTTCACCATTGTTTTATTTTGGCTGAATAGTATTCCATTGTATACATATACCATATTTTATTAATCCATTCTGTTTTGATGGACACTTGGGTTGTTTCCACATCTTTCCAATTGTGAATTGTGCTACTATACACACTCAATTGCAGATGTCTTTTTTTCCTTAGGGTAGATGCCCAGTAGTGGAATTGCTGGATCAAATGGTAGTTCTACTTTTAGTTCTTTGAGGTATCTCCATATTACTTTCCACAGAGGTTGTATTAGTTTTCAGTCTCACAAGTAGTGTATGAGTGTTGCTATCTCTCCACATCCACACCAACATTTGCTGTTTTGGGACTTTTTGATAAAAGCCATTCTCACTGGAGTTAAGTGATATCTCATTGTGGTTTTGAATTGTATTTCCCTGATGATTAGCGATGTTGAGTATTTTTTCATATGTTTCTTGGCCATTAGTTTATCTTATTTTGAAAAGTTTCTGTTCATGTCCTTTGCCCACTTTTTAATGGGGTTGTTTGATTTTTTCTTGCTGATTTTGCTGAATTCTACATAGATTCTAATTATCAGCCGTTCATCAGATGTATAGCATGCAAATATTTTCTCCCATTCTGTAGGTTGTCCTTTCGCTCTAGTGATAGTTTCTTCGGCTATGCAGAAGCTTTTTAATTTGACCAGGTCCCATTTATTTATTTTTGTTTATGTCGTGATTGCTTTTGGGGTCTTCTTCATAAATTCTTTGCCTAGACCATTGTCTATAAGAGTTTTTCCAATGTTTTCTTCTAGAATTCTTGTGGTTTCATCCCTTAGGTTTAAATCTGTTATCCGTCATGAGTTTATTTTTGTGAGAGGTTCAGATTCTGTATTTATTTATACATTGACCAGCTAGAGTTCTCTGTATTAAACTTAGAGAAATGCTGACCTAGAAAAAAATTGAGTATATTTATTCATAATCCTTAACCATTGTGATTATTAATGTCCTTATCAAAAAATACAAATTTAGTACTCTATTTACTTACTCATATAATTTTCAAAATTGCACAGAGCTTCCAGATCGATGGATTTATTTATATTTAATGTTCATCTAGTGAAAGCCCTTCTAGGCAAGACACAAAATTCAGAATCTCTAAAATTAAAAATAATAATGTGATCTATTTTAATGCATAAAGGCCAAAAAAATTCTTTGTGGCAAAAATACCATAAACAAGTTCAAAGACAAATTGGAAACAAATACTTACAAGTCATATTTCAAAGACATAATTTCCTTTATATAAAACTATTAAATCTATGGGAAGAAAAGGTTGATATCATAAGTAATAAGATGACAAGGGATATGACAGACTATAGGAAAGAAACACTTTTAAAATATGAAAAGGTGCTCAACTTTATCACAACTACACCTACACACAAACTATAAACACATTTAGATGCCATTTTTCTTCTATATACATGGCTAAAACATAATAATTTAATATATCACAGTATGACTATACATTCCTTATGAGAGTATAAACTGGAACTACCTTCTCACAAGGTAATTTGGCAATATCCGTAAAATTTCATTTCTAGAAACCTATTAATATCTTACACATAAACTCGCTTGTATGAAATAAAATCTATGTAAAGGAATATTCATTGAACAATAAATAGAGCACTTGGTAAGTTACAATAATTACACAATTGAACACTATATAGTCCTTTAAAAAATGAGATATGACTTTATTATTGTGATTAATATATGCAAGAGATTGTTATCAATCATTGCTTCTTGGAAGAACTGGGTGGACTGGAAAAGTGTGAGAGAAAAACCTCTTTATTCTAAATTCATTGACCCATTTGAGATTTTTGTTTCCATATACATACATTATTTTATGGAAAAAAGTCTATGCATGCAATATCATTCTCTCTGTTGATTAGCTATCTGAAAAAAAAGAAACTAGAGAAAGAGAGGAGTACCTTACCTTTGGTTTCCTTTTCCTTTTAAAATATTTTCTTGACCCCTTTGTATACAGCAAATATACAAGGAATAGGGAGGACAACAGAGTGAAAAATGTGAAGATCACATTACTATATTTTTCCAATTAGAATTACACATTAATTTGCATTTGTTAGCACCCAGGTAAAACTAGATAACAGAGATAATTGACAGGTGATTCTCTTTCAAGGTCTCAAGGTCAATGTCACCTTTCACATGATAAAGGATCCCAGAGATTAAACAATTTTTCACACCCTTTAATTCAACTTTACACAATTAATTGAGGTCTTTCTACATGCAACAGATTGTATTAGGGACTGAAAGGACAGTAGTCTATAAAAGGTACAGACTAAAATTTATTTCACTGACAGAAATCTGATAAACAAATGGCCTGGAGTTGGCCAATTTCCAAATATCACTATATCTCTTTCAGCTTGAGAGATTTCTTCTGGTGAGCTGTAAATTTACAAACTGTCTTTGATACAGATAGCATTAACAAATGGAATTCCCAGAACTGATTCCTAAAATACTGTTAATTCCTACCAGAACAAAGTGTTCTATAACAAAATTATAATACATCTTACAGAGAAATTTAAAGCCTTGAAATTTCACAGAACCATTCGTTTGTCTTATGTGTTTCTTTGAAGCATCCTCATAACCTCTGTCTTGTATACTTTCTTAGTCTCTGTAGCATCGTCAGTTTTTTTTTTTATTCCATCCTTATACTATCACCAAGAAGTACTTAAAAGGAGAGTTCAGTACATACTGTTTAGCGTTCTAATTTTGAATTTTTCTTCTCTTTGGTCATTAAACACGGTTGATACTTACCTAGATTCCAATGGCTTCAAGTCTAGTTACTCTGTTTCTATTACTTTCTTCTCCTTGCTTCTCCAGTTTGAGCCATGGAAGCCCTTGTGATGCTTTGCTACATGTAACTCAGATTCTCTGCATACTTTGTTTCTCCTCTCAGAGGTTCAGGCTGTCATTCACAAATACCCTTCCAAAGTTTATTTTCCGGATGGTGTAATGGCGCATACTACCTAAATGGACTTCCTTCCTCTAGGTGTCCTTCCCTTGAAAACCAGAAACTGAACAAAGGGGGCATTTACTGGCAATTTCCATAATGAGACTATAGAACTTGTAATCTGGTTTATACATTCAATTTTTACTAGGCATTTTTAAGAAGGTATGTAAGAATATTTACATATTTTCTTTATTTTTTCCATCAACGACTTTGATAGCATGTTTGCTGTACAATATATTGGCTGTTTTGAAATTTGTGCAAAATATATATTTGTTTGATTTTCAATAAGTTATATAAACTGTTAATTTACATAAAACCCACACTCTGCTGTTTATTTTGCTGTAATGTATCATGTTTTATTGGTAAAATAGAAATGCGAAAATAGTTTCTTCTGTCTCTGCTTGCTGTAGTTTTTTATACTAAGTATAATAGTTTAATGAAGTATGAAGATATCTAAACTTGAGGCTACTGACAGCAAAGTTATTACATATTTTTTATTGGACATATTTCCAATTTTGTAATTACTTAATTTTTGAGCAGCCTAAAGAGTAAATTTACTAATTGATAAGCTACCTTATCTGTGTTTGAATTAAAGTCAAAGCCCACTGAAATGCTGAAACTATTATTTGAAGTCATTATGGGTGCAACTACCAAGAAGAGACGTGCACAGCATTGAAGTTAATGAAATGATTCAATGAGCAACGTAAGTACTAGGCAGAAAGCTTCCCTAGACTGTGCAAAGTTAAGAAACTGATTTGGAAGAGTAAGCAAATGTGAGTTAAGACAGGAAATAATACGCCAAATTCACTATGTCGAACTGAATAGAGTATTTAAGCTAAAAACATTGTATTCCTTAAATCTATGCATAGCAGACAGAAGACAAGAGAAAATTGGTTCTCTAAAAGTGACAGGAGAATTGTATCTTGAGGATAAAGGCAAGGAAAGATTTGCTAAACAGTTTATTTTTTGCTACCATCACTACAGCGAAAGAGCCAGACTCTTCATACATATTTCTTTCTTATGTCACTGCCCGGAATCATTAGTACTGCATCATCCAACCAGAGCTAGCTACAATGAATCAGTCCGACCCTTAACTGCCTTCTCAGAAAATATAGCCAACGTCAGGTGGTGACCACTTCTAATCAGTACTTCACTCTCTGTTTTCTTGATGAGATGTGAAAGTAGGAACAATATGCTTTATTATAATTAGTAATCTGCCAGAAAGTTTCACAGACTGTTCTAATTCTCGCAAATGCTCAAGTATCTTAACATTATCGTCCCAGAATATAGTTGTGTCAGGTAAAAGGGAGGAAGAGAAGATGAAGCTTATTGGACCATAAACTGTTCTGATAACTTGTTAATGTAAATACTGAAACACAAATTCTTGGGACTACCCTCAGACATTCTGCATCTGCATGTTTGCGTGGGCCATATGAATTTACCTTTTCAAAAGCTCCCAGGCTGTATTGACGCTAACAGTCCGAGCATCTCTGCTGGAAAACAGAAACCAGTTCAAGGTCTAAGAACTCTAAAATGCCCCCACAGTGGCTTCCTCTATGTGTTGGTAGCATAGTGTTTAGGCCAGGGTCATAAACATAGAGATTCTTAATATTTAATGATGCTAAGATGAATACTTAAAATTTTTTTTGTCATTTTAAGGATCAGAGTCACCATGATATAGAGATAAAGATATCAAACCTCAAGTCAGTTAATTTGCAAACCACTAATTTAAATTATTTCTAAGTGGTTTCCCATAATGAAGTAATTCATACCTATGACAATTTTTATGCTTGATTGGGGAGTGGGAGTTGAAGGAAGAATTTATGAGAAATTCTTTGCTTACATACTCTGAAACTATTCCAATTAGAATAATAATAATTGGAATAAAGATTTGTTATTAAACATGCTAAATCTATGTTTCAAAAAGAAAATCAAAAGGAATAAAACAAATTATCATCAACTTTTAAGTGTTACAGTTTGAAATCTGCAAACTTGTACAGAAAAAAATCTTGATAGTGTTGATAACTGTAAGATTTGATAACTAAAAATAATATACTTGTTTTTTTAAATGCTTAATATATGTCAGGCAATTTTCTAAGTGCTTTACGTATTTTAATTTATTTAAGAATCAGAAGAACCCTGCATGCCAAATACTGTTATTACCTCCATGTTACAGATGAGAAATCTGAGGCTACAGAAATTCAGTGATTGCCCAAGTGACATAGCTCATAAGCGGCAAAGCTACGATTTGGACCCAGGCAGCCTGCCTCCAGTCTCTACTCTTCGCCACTAGCATGTGATCTCTCCTCTTGTACTAAATTACCATGATACTCATACATTCTAGGCATATAAAATAAAGTCTAGTTTCAAAAAAGTTTCAGAATCTTAAGATGAGTAGGAATAGAGTTCTGAAGAAGGTCTAAGATGGAAGATGTTGCTGGTGTGCCTAGAAAATTAGAGTTGGGAGGATCTTGGGGATCGCCTAAGTTCTCAAAATTTTCTCCATTATTTATCCAATTGTACAATTTATATATTTTTTTTCTTTGCAGTGGATTTATCTGGTGATCAAAGAGTCTACTTTATCATATGTCTAAGCACATGGTTGTTGAGTGGGGAAAAATGGTCATTTACAAACTGTAGAGGGGGGATTCAAACTGAATTGTAGAAATCTATTTCCATTCCTTTCTGTTGGCAAAACTTTGATGTGGGAAGCATAGAATCTCCTAGGAGCTCTATGCCTACTATGTAGAGGAGGCTGGTCCACAATTAGAAAAACTGCAGCCAACATGTTAGGGAATGGAGAAATAAAGCAGTCTGCATGTGTTGGGAAAGGAAGATGAGGTGGAGTCAGAATCTTAACAGTAATTAATAAGGTTAACTAAAGATGAATAGGTTTCATTACCTAAAATTGAACATGTGTGTGTCAAAAATAAGTCAAATACTGAAAAAAATTAAAACATTTATGACAAAAAAGTAACATCACCAATTTGCTAGAACTTTAAAACTTATACAGAAAGATATGAACATACCTATAGAAATAATGACCAAGGACATGGAGAGATGTTTGAATTAAAAGGGCCAATAATCATAGTAAAAGGTTTCATGTATTAGTAATGTAAAATATTACGGTTAATGTTTATGAAGATTTAGGAAAACGTTGCTTCATATAATACTATCATAAATGTAAGATTATTTACCAATATAAAACAAAGACATTAAAAATATCATGTTTTGGGGGTTACTAAATGTCTAAGAATATGAATTATTGAGGTAACGATTCTATGCCAAGAAAATGATATTATGAAAGAGGTAAAAATAGCACAATAAAAGTTCATTACACATTATAAGGTCAAATAAAGCAAGGTACAAAACAGTACAGTGTAGCACTCTGTAAATAAAAAAAACTATATAAATGTAACCAAAGGACATATACTAAATTGTCAATACTTTTATTTTGATGAGGTAATATTTATGGTATGGTTATGTTTTTTCCTTTTTCTATAATTAGCATGAGTTAATATTTGAATTGTCAAAATGCTATGATGAAAATCATAAATAAAATATGAATATAAAATAAATTAGCATGAGATAAGACATGCAGCAATTTTCCCTCTGCTGGAAAGGATAAAACCATCTTACAATTGGAATAAATAGCCTTAGGTTATTTAATGTCTTAGCAGCAAATGGAAACTACTTTTATTAGAACGTAAGAGAGGTGATTCCTTAAGAAGGAAGGATAATGAGTGGGAGTTAACAAATAGTTACTTTATAAGAGAAACAAAAATTTTAGTCTAAGGTTTGTTTTACTATCTAAAAGACATATGTACAAATATTTTAAGAATTGACAGGGATGATCAATTAATTAAGATGTCTCATGCTCCTTTGGGTTAACTAGATTCAGGAGGGAGGTTCTCACTTAGGGACCTTCATGTGACTGGACTGGTTTTACAAGATGGCTCTCTCCATAGCTGGCTGTTGGTGCTAGCTCTCTGCTAGGGGCTCATCTGTGGCTGTTGGACCAGAGTGCCCACACATGGCTTCTTCATGAAACTCTGGTTTCTCTCAGGATGGCAAATGGTTTGAAAAATGGGAGTGTCCTAAAAGTGAGCATTTCAAGTACCCAAACCGAAACTTGAGGTTTCTCGTAATCTGCTTATGAAATAAAGCAGCTTACTTTTGCTACATTTGATTGGCCAAAAATTAAATCACAGGGCCATCCCAGATTCAAAAGGAGGGTGCTATGAGAGTGTATAAATAGCTGGAGGGTAGTTCATTGGTGGGGGAAGGGGCATCTTTGGAAACTAGCTACGACAATTCTAATACATAGTAAGAGTACTTACTATCAGTATACAATTTAGAGGTGCTAAAACTGAGGTATAGCGAGTTTGTCCTTTCTAGGGTTAAACAATGATAATTGTATAAGCCAGTTTTAAAAGTCTAACCACAAATAATGACCCTTAGTCACTATTCTATTTGATTCTCTAATATATTTAGACTGAGAGACAGGTGAGTAAGATTATAATAGACACTCCATCAACTCATCCTTGACCTTAGGCAAGTCACTTGTTTCTCAACCTCACTTTCTTTTATTGTCCTCAGAAAGTAGATTTATGTTCTCCTTCAGTAGCTACATTCTACCCTTTCTCCCCTACAAAGCATCCCCTTTTAACCCATGATGTGAACTCCAGCCTTTCTGAAGTCAGTTTCTTGACTTCATGGTGCCCTCTCTCACCTACGCCTGCCCTTGCTGCTCCTTCTTACTGAAACACTCATTCAACCTCTGTCTGGGCATTTCCTACTTGACCTTTAAACAATTTTTCACATTTCTGAAAGAATTCATTCGTCGTAACCATGAGACTACGTTAGGTGTTTTTTTTGTTTGTTTGTTTTCATCATTTTATTTGGCCCTTATTAGACTGACAATAAACTCTTGTTGAAGAACTGTTTTCATGACCTTTGTACCTTCTCTATCAGATCATTAGACACTATTTTTTTGGTATATTCATCTATATGTCTAGTCTATGTCTTCAAGGGTTAGTTTTGTTGACTCATTAGCTTACTGTTGTATTTACAGTGTCTAATATTGACTTAGGATCTAATAGGCATGTATTAAGTATTTTCTGAAAAGTGAATAAAAAAATGAATGAATGAAATGAATATAAAAAAGAGATTTTATGTCCCACAGTGATTAGGGACAATGTTAAAATTTTCCTAATTATAGAAATGTTAAAAATCATATCTATTTTTAAAACATGAATATATTGGTGCCTACATAAACAACTCCCAAAAATGCTCACAAACTTTCAACTTAGCTATTTTATTTGATATTATCAATGCCAATTTTTATGCTAATTTACTATCACTTACCTACTTATTTCACTCACATACATACTCACATGATTATATTTTGAGTCTGATCGAGTTAAAGTATTTTGTCTAAAACCCAGAAATTTTTAAAAAATTGATAAAAGTAATGTGGACAGCTTTTTAAAGTTTCTTTACCTTGTTGTGCTTTTGAGAATTTTAGTAGTGCTGGACATTTTAAATTCTTTGCAGACAATAACTATGAATTTTCTTGCTATCCTGAAATAAAGAAAGTTCAATGTGTACATTCACACACTACTCCTTTCTCTGTGAGAACTGAGGAGGGAAGAGCATTGCTTTTCCTTTTGCTAATCCCTTATTATTGACCTTATCAAATATTTAGATGTTTAGACTCTTGTGAACATCCTACAGTATGGTCAAATTAATTAAAAAGAGGATGGCAGTTGAAGTTTGAATGTTAAATACTATGTATGGGTCCATGTAATTACAATATTATTCTTCCTATCTTGTCTTCCTTCCTGACTTTAAGTTTTTCCAATATTCAGCAAATATATACTAAGTATCTTCTAAGTACCAGGCACTGTATGACAGGACAGGGACTAGACATGCGTAAGAGACAGCTGCTGTTATCAAGACACTTAAGATCCAATGTGAGAGTCAAGCACATAAATGGAGTATTTTGGAGCACAGAGGAAGCACGTCTATCTCATATTGGTGGTGTTAGGGTAGGCTTCTTGGGAAAGACAAGGCTTTAATTAAATCTTAAATATTAAAAGATAATTAATTAGTTAAAAATAAAATTGGAAATGATAGTGGAGACGTTTCAGCAGAGAGGTAAGAATGAACAAAAGCTTAGAACCTAAAAACAACATGGTGAGTTCAGTGAATTAAAAGTATTTTTATGTGTCTGACACATAAAGTGTGAGGCCCAGAAGGGTGAGAGATAAGGCTATATAGACTGGCAGGCACCATCATGCTTTCCTGAGAAATTTGGATTGCATTCTATAGATAGTGGAAGTTGGGTGCAGGATCTTAAGCAATGTCATGATGTAAAGCAATAATATGATAATGCAATTTAGATAGATCATTTGTGCAGAATATTATGACATTGAAGACAAGGATGTGTATTATTGAGAAACTTTAAGCATTGCTAAAAGAAAATCTCAAAAATAGATAAAAGTATATTTTTATCTTCAAAATATTAAAATTAAATTTGTAAAAAACTTCTTGTTATAATAATAACAATATATTCCCAAAGACAGTGCTGAAGCACAGTAATTAACAACTTATAGTTCTATACCTAGCTAAATAGCATCAAAGAGCTAGGAGAAATAAATGCAATTTTAGACAAAAAATAAGAAAGTTTATGACTCCCAGATCATCACAAAAATAATTTCTAAGGGATGAATTTTAGCAATCAGAAATGTGAACACAGAGAAATAAATCAGATTGTTAAAAAAATAATAAAGCAAAACCAAATGTGTGGTGAGCAAATAATGTTGTTACATGTAATTAAATATTGGCCATATTATTAATAAAACCATTTCTCTTATATTAGAAAATGTAGAAATGTATTTCCAAACAATTAAAGGAAGAAAGATAGAAAAGGAGGTACTAGATATTCCGTGAAGAGTTAAAATATGTTGAGGTTTTTGTCTTTTTCAGGAAGAAGATAAATATTTAAAATAGCTGAAGTTATTTGTTTGAAAAATACATACTAGATTTAACTATGGGCAGACACTAGAACCTTTTCTAAACTTTCCTGTTATTTCCACTCACCAACTAGTTCCTCTTTGTTGCTCTGAATTAAGTTTAAAGTCCTTCCTTTATTATTTTCTCTCTGTTCTAATGGTGAAAATGATCAACAGCGGAAGCTAAAAATTAATTGAGTAACTACAACATGTGAAATATTGCACTGAAATTGTATTATTAGTAGACTCAAACTGAAATACCTTTACATTTTTAATTACATGATGTAGCTGGTGGTTTTTGCCAGAGTTTAAAGAGACAATTCACACACTTATTCTCCATTCACAAATAATTGAACTCACCTGTTCCTGTTTGTGGCTCTACCTGAGGCGGACCTTCAAAACAAGGGTCCATTCTCTAGTATACTTAGAAGCCTCTCCTGATTTCTGTTCAGAAAAGCACTCAGGTGTATCGGAAACATTGTAAATTGGCAGTCAGTGCGCTTTAGAACAGGTGGTCTTACCTTCTACATGTGATACTGAGTACATTTGTGTCTATGTTCCAAAGTGGGTGGGTGAGAGGCGGGCAGGAAGAGAGTTAGAGGAGACTAAAGAAGTAAGAGAAGCATTGTCTACAGAAGGGATTTCTCCTCTTAATTGGCTCTGGAAATATTGTTCATTATATACTTCTGAAGGAAAATTACTGTTCTTTCTGAGAAGAAAATTTAATTGTTTAAAAAATCTTAATATTTTATTGGATAAAAAATTCAGAAATATAATTGTATTTCAAAAAGCAATATATCACCACTACCAAGAATATATAATCTGTAACAAAATAAGAAATGCTATAAGAAAGCCCATGACTTCAAATGCTGTAGATGATACATATGTTAATTTGTACCATTATATACAAAACATAGTTTCTATGTATTCATGACTTTGATTATTCAGACATTCTCACATAAACTAAGAAATTACATTTTTGTCATAAATTTATTTAAAATGTGTTCCTCCACAAAGTCCCCAAGGAAATAGTCTGTGTTCTGCATAACTATTCATACAGCTCTTCCCTCCTGGATCATATAAATGGTTTTCTTTTATTCTAATCTTCCGGAGGCATTTTTTGCAGTTAATCTAAATTATTAGAGTCTTTTTTTTTCTGTAATATAAACACTTAAAATGTAGCTTTCCATTTACCTGATCATGCCCATGCAGACTTGCTTTGTAATTTATACTTCAGAGATAATACCTCTCCCTCTACCAAAAGTCTGAGGCAGAAAAGGCGACCAGTCTGATTGTATACTGTTACTTGCTCTGGCTCATAGAATGTCAGGAAACTTTAACTACAGAGAAGAAAGACTGGGTATGACATGCCTGAATTTCAGTATTATAAAAATGTCATACTTCTAGCAGACATTTTCTTAAAGTACCTCACAGGAATGTTTTTTCTTTATTTACGGGATTAAATTGTCTTGAGAGGGTTTTGAAAATCTTTATTCAATTCCTTCATTTTAGTCTTTAGATTAATATGCTGTGTCAGAAATAAGTGAGTCTCGGGTCTGTGGAGATTACATGAGCACCCAAGTGGATCCTAATGACTGCTGTGAGTTAGTTCAAGTTGCCTTCTGTGTCCCCGTGGGCATGTCCTCTTTCCCTTCTTCCAGTGATCCTTCCATCTTTCTCATTACTTCTTCCTAATCACAGCCAAAGATATTAATTATATCTTATTGGCATTAATATGTTTAGTGCCTTTACTTATGGAATGAAATTATGTATCATTCCCTGCTTAATGATTTTAAAATGTTAGCATGCAGCTAGGTGATTTGAAAACAGAAAGCCATTACCATTTGGTGTGTGGGGAGGACCCATGCTTTGGAGAGAGGTTGGAAACAGACTCCTTCCTGCTGTATAACAAATGTATAACTTTTGTCAAGTTAAATAACATTTCTGAGGCTCATTGTCCTCATATATAAAGTGGGGTTCATGAAAATATCTCAGAGAGTTGCAATGGTTAGAGATGATAAAATACATGTTCCGTAACAGGCACTTAATAAATCTTATTTTTTTTCACCTTCCTTTTGTATCTTTTCTCTTTACATTGAGTCAAAATAGTACTACTTCTCTTTAAACAAAACATCTCTAAATAGGTAAAAATCAAGACCAGCCCTGGGATAGTTTTATAGACATATTTTGACTTAAGAACTTGAGTTTTGAGCCTTTTTCTTCCTTAATCCAGATCCTGGGCAGCCTTATGTCTACTCTTCCATTCTCCATATCCAACTCTGTTTTTATGAAATGACTTGCTAGTTTCATTTACTTATATTTGAAAATGACTCATGAGATTGAATGCTCCTGGGAAATTTGCATTTTAACAGAGCTCAAAATTTTACAGTAAATATATGTTCCCTAGTAGTAGAATTCAGGAAAACTTGTAATGGATAGCAGATGATGAGAATTTATTTTCTTTTTAATCTGGACTCTCCATAAGCATCACTCATAAACCTCTGTTCATAATCCTTGCTCATTGAGACTGTGAACATTTTACTCTGAAAAGAAATAAATATGGCAGTGGCATGCCATATTTATTTGTGCATGCCCTCATGAGGCAAGAAAGCCACATAATAAGGCATTTGACTAATTGGGGAGCTAAGCATTATGAAGGCACACTTGTCATGGGAGGGCACTTTCAATCATTGTCCTGAATCATTCATATATCTTCAGTGAAGCTAAATGGTTTAAAATTCTCTGCGACTTTAACCTCTGATTCATCTCACTTCAATATATTCTATCCTATATTCTAATTTATCCTAAGATTTCTTTATACATTTTTTTTCCAATCTTTAACATTTAAGTCTGCCATCTGCTTAATTTGTTTTACTATGCAGGATTTAGCTGGGAGCATAGTGAAAATAAAGCACTTATGGTAAGTAGCTTTCATGTGGCAAGTAACAAAAAAACAAGGTCTATAAAATAAGCACATTGTTGAATATTCAAATAGCAAATAGCAGCAGAGGTGAGTCAGAGGCAGTATTTACCTAAATGTGCTGAGGGCAGTATTTGTGTGCATGTTTCGGGTAGGGTATGGGAAGGAGGAAGGATGTAAAACAGGGACTAGGGCTAAGTCCACTCTTTTTGATATGGATGTAGAACTTGTTTAAACATGGTCAGTGCTCATTCCCCTATATGGGGACAGGGCTCTTCTAGGTGCAAACAATATGCTTCTCTGTGTGGCATGACTTACAATATGACATTGGGCCCTTCCTCTAAGAATTCCATTCCTTATATATCCAGGCACATTGTTTGCCTTTAGTCTGGCCTGAAATGGGTTTGAATCAGTCCACATATCCATTCCATGATATTTTACTCACCTCTACTATAAATAGGTGGTGTCTATGAAGGGGTTAGGTGCCTAGACTCTGTATCTAGGCTATCTGGCTTAGAATTCCAGGTCTGTCATTTAAATGTTAAGTAATCTTGAACAAATAACATAAACACTCCATGCTTCATTATTGTCATCTGGAAAATAATGATTATAATAGCTCCTACAAAATGATTAAGTACCTGTAAAACATTTAAATATTATAGTTTCTGAAACAAGTAAGCACTCAATAATTATGAGCTGTTTGTCCTATGTGCAAGAAACCATTGAGGATGCTTTTCTCTATTTTTTGTATGGGTGTTCTGTATTCTAATAAATTAACTTTTTATTTGAAAACAATAGAAAATTGTCTTTCTAGTCAATGAAAATGGAGATATCTTGTAGAAATAGAATGAGCACGGAGAATTCATCTCTTCAGTTAGTTTTTTTTTTTTAAGAGTTAAATGTATTAAATCAGTCAGTTGTCTCATGAGGAGGCCAAAGAATATGGAAGATAATGCAACATGAATTGCTAGCCAGGCCTGAAACATAGCTTACATTGGAGATTTGGGAGCGAGGGGAACATAACAAGGGGAGGGAGTATTTTGATTGTCCAGGTCTGGGTCCTAGGGTCAGTTCTGGGAGAGGAGTAGAATGCAGAGGGATAAGGAGTAGTAAGGTTGGGCTCACAAGAACACCTGAGTTGAATTGACTTATTATGCAAAGAAGGACAATTCATTCCTAATGAAAGAGAATCTAAATAGAAAAACGTAAATGTCTACTATGTTTACCCCATAGTAGTCCATAAATAATTTATTTCTTTTACATATATTATTTAAAAACAATCAGTTGTACCATAACATAACTATTTCCATATAATACTGAAAATGCATGTAACTTCTCCCCAACGGCTGCTAATCCAAAGTCTTATTTATTTTCTGCATATAGTTCCAAGATTAGGATCCTTGGATGATGTAACTCACTCTTCTTCAGTTTGAATGTTGCCCTAAATAAATGTGTAATTTGCAGCTACATGATAAATCTAAACAGACCCAAAATATCAAATCCAAAATTAAGCAGATAAAATAGGATAAACACATAGAATAAACATTTTCACATGACAAAGTAGAGAAGAGTAAATAGAATATGACGGCCTTTGAACTAGAGCACATGTCACTTCTGCTGGGCAGGAATCAGAGGCCATTGCTCAGTGGCAGATGAGTCAATGTCTTGCTCAGCCTGCCTCCCTCTGCTCTGCTATGGAAAGTCCTTTGGCATTTTCCTTCATGGCTGTATCTGAGATTATTGGAGGGCTTCCATTTCTGGAGCAACACTGGTCTGGTACACAGCTTCTTTTTTGTATAAACTCAGAGACGTGTGAATTGTTTTAGGCATTGAAAAGTTGCCAGGGTTGAAGTTTTTCTGACAAAATAATGCTCTTAAAACCTTGGCTGACTTTTGTTTGCTGCTTACTTCCTCCCTAGACTGGTAACCAGTGCCCAGGCTGGATGACTCTAGTTTTAAATCTCAATTTCATTCTGGTAGTTTCTGTCTCTTAGCAACCCATCCCAATGTTTCTGCCTGGGGCAGGGAGAACATGAATCTGTCCCTTACCTTTTGTCTGCATTAGAATACATGATTTTTTATAATGGGCTTAGTATTATTTTTGTGGGAGGAGGACAGGAAATGCACAGTGGTTGCTTGAGTTTAGCCCTGTCTTGATTAACAATTTTGATACTTTGTTCAGCATGGATTTTTACATTAATTTTGATTTTTAAAAATATCACATCAAAATACTTTTCTTGATTACCAAGGTTTTTTAGTGCCTCCTTAAATTCTGTGCCTGAAATTAGCGCCTCAATCATCTCATACTAATCTTGGTCCTGCAGGATGAAGCTGCTTCTTGGTGTCTGGCTGCTGAGTTCTAATACAAAATTTGCTGATTTCCCTACATTCTTGTCTTTGCTTTCACTAATTGGCTTGGAGTGATATAATTTGGTTTTTTCAGCCTGTAAGGATGCTCATATAAATCTCAGCCACCTTCATTTCTTGAATGTCACCTTAGCAATGGAGTAAAGGCTGTCACTCCCTGCTTTGAGAAGAGTTAGTCTGAGCTAATGCCAATGTCTTTATTTTATGACGTTACTAAAGCCTGCAGGAAGCAGTCAGCAAACTCAGCATTCCAACAGGTATTTTTTGTTTTGTTTTGTTTGTTTGTTTGTTTGTTTTTTAATTCATCCCAAAGCTCCAGATATTTTATTTGCATTGTCTGATTCCCAAGATAACAATAGGTAAGAACTTAACCATATCCTCTACTATCACATAAGCAGATTGATATCCTTCCCAGTAAGAGATGAGAAATCACTTCTGTACTACTGTTAGTTTTGACCTAGCGTAAATCCATATTCGAATTGTCCTCTTGTGTAATATTCTACTTTCATGTACCAATTTTTGTGTTAGTCAGAACTCTCTAAGTTAAAGGTGCCAAAGAATAAATTCAAAGTAATTTATGCAATAAAATAGACTAAACCAGCTAGGGAAGGAGAGAGGACTGCTTTAGGCACAGCTAGATCCATATTTTCAAACAATGCCGTAAGGTCTCTTTCTCAGCATATCCTAATCTGCTTTCCTCTCTGATTGACCACATTCCTAGCAAGTTATTATTCTATGATGGGAAATTGCCCACCCTTGTAGTTTATATCATATATGTATATCTAGATCCCACTGAACGGAAAACTTTTCCCCCCAATAGTGGCAAAATTATGGGAGATACTCTGGTTAACATGGTTTGGCTTATGTGTCCTTCTCTAAAATGACTGCTATGACCAAGAAATCACTGTACTTTAATTGGAAGGTTTTGGTCACATACTCACTCATGATCAGGGAGTGTGAGTTTGTCCTACTGCAAACATGGTGACTGTGTAGGATTACTATGAAGCGATGAAGAGGTGGTTCCTCAAAAGATGGAATTCAGAGGAGGCGAAGAGTGATATATTTTAATGTGACCCCTATGCCCTGGGAGGGGAGAGGCAATATGGTTACATCTCAAAGCTCTGGGGGAGGAGGGCAGAGAGTGAGGTGATCAGATGCTCTGGTATTCCTTGAGGCAAAAAAAAAAAAAAAGACATGATCTCTCAGAATATCCTTTTCCCCACCTTGGTTGGCTTAGCTCAAAGATATTCCAGGTCTTCCTTTTTTAGGATGGCAATTTTCTCCCTGCAGTTAAACAGTCCCAATAGAGTGTGTGAAATGTGTGCTATTTGTATTGAGGAGGGAGGAGAGGACAATACATTAAAGAAGCTTCTCTCCCCTCCTGTGCCGTAATTAGGAGACAGGGCACACAGTGAAACGCATTATGCAGATATGTTTTTACAGGCTAAATTGTTCTTTACAGTTTTTCACTGATCAAGTACAATGACCTCTGGTATGTTCTTAGTATTACCTTAAAAATTTTAGTAATCTTCCTGCTGTTCAAAATACTCTGCTCACAAATAATATAAATCAGTAATTTTGAATCATTAGCTAGGGAAAATTCTGGGCACTGAATAAAACTGTTTTAAATGGATATTCTTTAGCAGATTTCACTTGAGTACTTTAAATTCCTTCAACATGTATGAGTACATTTAGTACGGAAATGAAGCAAATGTTTAAGAAGTGGTTACATAAGCTGGCCTCTTCTCCTTCTGTATGTGGGGGGAACAAGCTGTCTCAAGGGCATATAAGGCATCTTACTCCCCCATACAGCTCAAGTGAGGACTGTTTCTTCCCTGGGTTTCAGAAACACAACAGAGGAATGCCCCGTCTTACACTGGGGAGAGGAGAGAAGTCATTTGAAAGTTAAATTATCTTATGGGCTTTTCAACGCATAACTCCTTCATGGGTGATTATAGCTTTAATTCTTCCTTGATGCTGACACATTCTTTTCCCCTTTGAGTGATTGTAAATCCCGTGTTCATGCACACATATAAAGGAATCATTTGTTCCTGGAACCCTTTAAATGAAAGCAATATTATGCATATATGTTTGTACGCACATTTCTCTCATGAGAGGACTTATGTAATGTTATGGAATATTCTGGAGTGAATCCAAGAAAGAATAAGAATGACTCGCTTAGAGGAAACCTGTTCTGAAAAGATGTTTATATAACACATTAGGGAAGATGGTTGAGTCCCTACTGTTTGAGACATCAAATAAAAATGTGAGAAACCCATACCTTAATTTCTTCACAAGATAATAATACTCAGTCTGCTATACCATTTCTATACCTACCTTTAGAGTGTTGTGACTGGGAAGTGGATATCTTCTTATCCATAAATCCCCTACTGTAATAAATAAACCCAGATTTCAATAATGTAATATTGTGATAATTCTCCAGTCTCTTGAGTATACTTTGTACAACACTCTGAAGGGACATGGCTGTTGAAGAGATTCCAGCTCTCATTTACCTCAAAAGCTACACTGTGCTACTTCCCCTCCTTTACAGGAGTAGGAAATGAATAGGCTCACAGTTGCGTTCTCCCTAATCCCTGAAGGAGAGCAGGCAGTATAGGTTAGCTGCTGCTCAAAGGGTTGCCAAGAGCTGACTACATTGGAATTTTAGAGTGTTATGCAATTTCTTCACTGGATATCTAGCATATGGTATATGCTACTAGGTGCGAAATGATTGAAATTTTAATGAACAGTTTATACTGGAGCTTCCAAGGACCTCAGGCATTTAAAGATGGTTGGTCTGTGAAATACCCATGAATGAAAATGACCCCAGGTAACTGAACATTACTCACCCTATACATGTGTGTATTATACAGTCAAATAATGAAATGAAAGCCTCACAGAATGCTGATTGTGTTTGACATGCAGTTCCGCATAATTGTTGCTGAAGTAAAGAAAATGACATACAGAATTTGTTCACAGCTTCATTATAGATGTGGTTAGATATGGTATTTGGGAGGCAAATTATATGATATTATTAAAAGTGAAAGTGGATCCTGTAGACTTACCCTGAATGTCATTGCCTCAAATCTTCTGAATAAATCACAGCTTTCGCCAATGTACACAATAGCAACTGATTTATTTCATGGATAAGAAATCAGTAATCATAGCACCTTAATAAACATGAGAATCTTAAAAAGTTAACACTCTCAGAAATGCAATCAGGTATAAGCTGTGCCGTCCATCTTGTCTACTTTATAAACAATTTCTGATGCTAGATACTTTATACAATATCAAGAAATATTTCCATGAGTATAACAAGAATGAATGAAAAAGTGGTAAGTCCCAGACTAGTAGATTTAATGCACACAGTACAGTTTTATAACCATCTGTTAATTCTCTCTGGCCATACAACTCCTCAGCTAACTAGAGCATGCAATTAACCAAGACATTCCAATTCCTAACCATGTTATATAAACAGGCATTCATTGTATTTCCTATAAAAAGAAATGATTCTGTGGGAATTGGTGTAGTGTTTCCACACCTGTCAATCATTTATAACTACTTCCAATGAAGAAGCAAACTTTAGGGCATTATTGAGACCAAAAAAATGAAAATTCACTTAAAAAAGTTTGGGTCCAGAAACATAATTAAAAATTACTAGATTCTGTGAATTTAGTTAAGGCTAAAAATAAATATTTGAGACAGGTTAAGCACCACTGGGGAAAATTATTTATTTTCTCATGAGAAGGTTTAGAGGATGACAAATAACACATTTCCTAATTTCAAGAAATATTAGGTAAATCATAGGGCAGCTTACTACTCAGATTTACTCTGCCAAGTCTGGTTTTGATGCCCTTTGCTTATGATCATGATTATAATCATCATGTTTAAGGATGACTTTGGAAGCATTCATGGACAATCTACAATTTTATAAGGCTGGGTGTACATAACCAATAATTGGTTTCTTACTTCATCTGTTTCTTTAAAAAGCCTTTTTCCCTTACTTCTTTTTTCTCCTTTCCTTTCTTTGTTTCTCCCTTTCCTTTCTCTCTCCTTCCCTCTACTGTCTTTCTCTTTTCTTTTTTTTTCTTTCTCTTATTAATAATCAGGGTTATTCTTATATGTCTTAAGTAGACATGCACATTTTCCCAAGGGAAATTTGTCATCACTACCTCTATTTTTGCATCTGTTACTTATTTGCTTCATTAATTTCCCTGCACCTCACTGTCCTAACCTAGACCATGGAGATGATAGTTTCTGACACATGGAGTAGTTGAGAGCAATAGACGGATGATGTGCAGGGCCTTAGCATAGCTCAAAATGGATGCTCAACTTCCTTTCCCCCTACCGAGGTATCATGATAAAGCATTTTTACTCCCTGTCTCATCTCAAGACCTTCCAATTCAGAACTTTTCTTATAGCAGTCCCTCTAGGCAATGCCCCATATCTCCATCTTTGCCTGTTATTAACCCTTACCTGTCACTTATCCTGTTCCCTAAAGGTTCTTGCCACATCTCAGATATAGGGCTATTTGGGCAAAACTGCTATAATTGAGGAGCTGTTTGGTTGTATAACTTTCCTGGATAAGAAATTTTATTTTCACACTCAACTTCAGTGAGCAATGTCTTATTCCAAAGAAATAAATCTGATAGGAGATGTTTCAGATGACCTAGCAGATGTGTGAAAGATAATTTTGGTTTATTGGGTCTTTCCATGCCAATTACATACTTTCATGTACAAGCTATATATGAGCATTTTAAATTCTGGTCCACCGTATGGTACATGCCCAACAATGAAACAAAATCAGCTCCACTACTTTTTTGATTAAATCAAGTATTTCACATATATTGTTAATAATCTCATGTGAATTTTTTAATAACTAAAGACAGCATACTTATTTACATGGTGTTTGCTATTTAAAGTAACTTTTTTATCAGTTGGGAACCCACTTGTTTTTTTCAACAACATTCTAGCTTTTTTTTTTTCAGTCTGATTAAAATGTACAATGCCAACTCTAAGAGGATGACGCAGAGACAGTAACTCTGAAGAACAACTGGTTTAGGAGAATAGTGCAGACCACAAATGCATGGGTATGAAAATACTTAGAGAAATATAAAAGCCATGACTATTTCCCCCATTAAACTCACAGTTGGTTGGGGTTCTATGGAACTTGATGGTGAGGAAGACAGAATTAGATGACTTTAAACTCTTAAAAGAGAGGAAAAATAGAAAAGTGAAGTTTTTCACCAGAAGTAAAGAAACATAAATTCGCTTAGTATTGTCCCTTTTTCACACCACCCACCTACCCCTTCACT
Source organism: Lemur catta (assembly GCF_020740605.2). NCBI lineage: Eukaryota > Metazoa > Chordata > Mammalia > Primates > Lemuridae > Lemur > Lemur catta. The sequence continues at coordinate 69,762,351 of NC_059129.1, read as the reverse complement.
ATTGCATCTCAAACGTGTGATAGTGAGACACAGATTTTACCTTCCCAAATATTAACTATTTGAGAAACTTTAAGCTTTTTAACTTTTACCTTTTTCCTACCCAAGTTTAGTGTTGGGAAATACCCCCTAAATTAATGCTTTGACATTACATATCCAGTATAATGATGGTGCCAATTCCCAAAGTGTATGGTGGGTAAGGCAGGATGAACATAAATTTGGGAAATATTATACAACCCTTGAAAATGCATGAACTCAAATTTGTTTCACACTCTTTGTACTAATTTCAACATATAAAATTTTGCTTCAGGATAGCAAATAAAATATGAAGAGAACTATAAGTGCTATGTTATAAAGGATCCTACCACTGCCACAAGCCAGCTATATGTCTGTGCCTGCATTATTTTTTTCTTATTTTTTGTTTTATTTTTCTAGATATTTGAAATTTCAATCCTGCACCCTCTGTTTGACTCAGCTCTCAGCATTAAGGCCTAGAAAATGTGATCTTGCCTTAACTACTTAGGCAAATCACATACAGATTATCTTGAACATTAATAATCTTTATTCCCAAGTTGATGGAAAGAGAAAGTATTCAATAATTGATCTTTAAAGTTGTGCCAATAGATTAGGTACACTGACTTTATTGCATCACTCAGCATTTATGTAATAATTTTGGAAATATATGGGTAGAAAAGCAATTTGATCCAGTGTATCTAACATTTAAGCAATACTCAGTAGTGCACCAATATTGATTGTTTGCAGCTGATATCTATTCCTATTAGTCAGCATCCATGCTGCTTCAATTAAATTTTTTACTATCACCCATGTTTGCAGATACTGGAAAATATACAAGTGTTTTTTTTTATTTATTTTAATTTACATAAATATTATCTTACAAGGTCTCTAAATTTAGTTAATATTAGATGAATATCCCCAGATAAATATAAGTGGTAATTTTAAATTAATCTAAAACAGTCTGGACACATTCAGACTTTTTTATCTTAAGTTATTCATGGGATTATAAATAGCACAGTGCTGCTAGTTAACTAAAATGATAATATGTAAACATTATAATATGTAATTATGTTTTTATCCTATGAAATTTTCTAAATGATGCACAGTACATCTAACTAATAGGTGTATGTTTTTTCTGTATCTATATCTACAACTATATCTATATCTACCTATATCTGTCACTGTTAAAGAGATGCTTTCAATTTCTCTCCAGTCTGGGAAAATAGCATTTTTCTAAATTACCCATGATAATCTTTATGGAGACTAAGGAAACGTTTCCCATATTATAAAATATCATTTTGGCTTTTTATTTTTTCACAGGGACATTTCCCATTCAAGGGATATATGTGTATATATATTTGAGTAAAACCAAGCACATGATTTTACACATTGTTTTTATAATACTCTATGAATATTTCTAGCAGACGTATGTTCATAATACATACTAGTTCTTAGGGTACGTGTCCATCTCCTTCACTACACTCCCCAAAAGGGCTATTGATTATGACCACAGGAGGCTTGAGGTAAATGAGTATTCATTGGATGGATGAATGAATGGCTTCGATTGCTGAAACCTTACGTTTGATTTGTAGGATTTGATCTGTGGACTTTCTCTGAAGATATATTCAGAACTGCTAATGTGGGCATTATTGCTGAACATGTTGACTCTAACAGGTACTTGATGTTTAACTAGAATTTAGCAATTTGAGTTTTCACCTTGTGTCTATAAAGGTGGTACATCTAAAAATGTCTAGTTTTCCAATATTCATGAACAGCAAGAGCTACTATGTCCTAATGAAGCTTAAAAAATAGTTTGTAAAATTAGATATTTAAAAAATTTGTTTGGGGTACAGAAAATTTTTATTGACTGCTGAAATTTATCATTAACATGGCTGATCAATCAACTAGTCCAAAGGCTTCAGAGCAGAGTTTGAGTCCTTACATGCTGCATGGACCTGTTTGATTAGGTCACATAATTGGATTCAGCAACATTAAAGAAGACTAAAAAAAAATAAATAAGAAAACCACACACAGAGGAAGGATTGGCAGGAAATTGCAAAATTGCAGTACCAAAATTAAAGCAAACAACAAAGAAAGCAATTAGTGATGATTAAACTCAGGGGGAAAAGACTGCAGCTCTTCTTGTTGGATAGAAAATATTTTTGTACGATACATATTTATAGACCTCTAGAAAATGTCACTGATCTGTAGAGAATTAATACTCTTGTTTCCTCTCTTCTATTGCTCTTAATTATAACTACTTCTATTTTATTACAACCACTACAGTCTTCCACTCCTCTGGCCACTGAAAAGTAGTAGAAATGTGCCCTGCAACAGAATCCGCACTCCACAGAGATATAACAATGACTACCATGGAGAAGCTACACAACTGATCACTGCATTGTACCTCCCAAGTAGTTTCTCAGAAGCCAGGTCTATACTATTGCTGAGTGCCTGCTTTGCAATAAACCCTAACTGGGTTGAATCCCAGCTCTGCCACTTACTAGCTATGAGGTCTAGGCCAAATCACTTACAGACAGCTTAGTCTCCTTGTCTATAAAATGAGACAAAAACATCTACCACTGAGAAATTTTTCAATAAATATTTTAAAATTTAAAAGACTAACTGGCTAGTATTCAAGGTCCTGACTTATCTTGTGCTCTCCTGGCCATCTTGAGAGGTGTGTTGATAACTGGCTGCACACAGATCCTCAAGATCCTTTGGAAAATCCCGGCGAGGCTGGCTTCTGAGCTCAGCCAGCAGGCTGCAATCATTACTCAGGTTCCAAAGGGAAGCTGGAAAATTATTCACAGTGCTACATGAAGAAGACTATATAAATTCCAAATTAAATTTTCTGCTGTCTTATTAGAATACAATTGCCCAAAACTAAGCTTATTATCTTTTTTTTTTTTTTTTCCTGAACCTGGCCTTTTCTCTCATCATTGTGTTTGACAGTATTTTACTTAAAGGGATCAACTTACTTTCATACATAAAGAATTTCTGAAAACTACCTTAGATGGTCAAGCACATTTTTACAAAAAAATACTGAAGCAACTAGGGGGCAGTGCTGCCAAGTGATAGCTCAAATCATCTTTAGCCAGCTGAGGTGTGAAAAACAGTTCAGACTCAAAAAACAGAAGAGAATTGGTGATGGAATGTATTAAACTGAGCGTCATGTGAAAGTCAAATTCCTGATAGATGCAAACCACCATATTCTCATATGAACAGGAATTTATGAGCCTTGAGTCATCTTTGACTCTTTCTTATTTTCATATTAATTAGCCCCAGCTTTGCCTTGGTTGGGGACTTGTTTGGCTGTTAATACCTTTTTCATCAGCCCTTTTCTACTTCTCCTCACAATTCCAGTCTTAATTTGGCTTCTTATCAGTTCATATCTAGACTGACCAAGTATCTCTTACTTGATACCACTGCATTTAAAAGAGATTGGCTTTCCAAAATTGAGCTTTCCTCCCGAGAGGCAGTATAACGTCAGTACAATATGCACCAGGGCCTGCTCCTTGGTGTCAGGAATATCTGCGTTTGCGTCATGATTTCACTATGTGCTGTGGGAATTTGGGTGGATTGATTAACCTGGCTTAGTCTCAGATTCTTCTTGAATTTGCCTCTTGTGATTAACATCTTCTCTTGAATCATAAGTTCTTAGGTAATGGATCATCCATTTGTATTTAAACAGATTTTAATACCTTCAACCTAAAAGAAATAAATTAACAAAGAAAAAACCTTCTCCCTTGATCTCACATCTGTCATCCAGTTCCTGCGTCATTTCTCTGCTTTTTTTCGTGGAGACTCCTTGAAAATGTCATTTGCACTTGCTGTTTCTATTTCTTCACTTCTCGTTTTTCTCTACAGCTTGCCAGCTAGGGTTTTGCCACTACCTGTCTGTGAAAACTGCATTTATCCTCCTAACGAATTTTATCACAGGCAATGTTAATGCCTCTCCTCCTTCTCCTTCTCTCCTCTCCTTTTTTGTTCTTCTCCTCTCCTCTCTCCCCTCCTGTCCCTTCCTTTCCCTTCTCTAGTTCATCTCATCTGTCTCTTAACTTTAAATAATATCTGTACACTGACACCTTCAAAATCTATATTCCATGTTAATGACACAAATTGTGTATTCATCATTTTCAGTTCTGTCTTTTCAGACTTTGCATAAATGAATGAGAATCTTTATTTTTATCCTCCGAAACCTCAAATCTTTCCCATTTCAATGTATGTTACTACTAGCCACTTATTTTCCTGAGCAAAAAATAAATAAATAAATAAATAACATCAACAATAAAACAAACAAAAACAAGAGTCATTCTTAATTCCTATCTTTATACCTACCCTATATCTGGACTTTCTAGTAGAATTCAATCTGATAGTCTTTTACCATAAAAACACATACCCACATTTTCCCCGCTTAGGTCCACTGCTACAACCCCGTCCATGCTGATGATGCATCACAAAGAAGACTGCAACAGTCTCCCAGCTGGTTTTCCTGCATCTACTTTTGCACCCTCTCCAGCCCATTCTCTATACAGCACACAGAAAGACTATCTTTACAACAGTGATCGTATCATGTCAATCTCCTGCTTAAAATCCTCTATGAATTCCTCTTGTAATTCAAATATGGTACAAATGTATTGCTGCTGCCTGATCTATACATTATCTTTAGCTCCAAATTCACCTTGATACACTTTCTTTGTTAAGCACCTGCCAGGGAGAGTGGCCTTATTTCAGTCCCTGTAACTATACTGTCCAATATGGTAGCTACTAATTACAAATGACCATTGAACACTTAAATTATGATCACCATATTTAAATATTCTAATCTAAATCTATTTATTCTTTAAACGTAAAGTACATACCATACTTCAAAGACTGAGTGTAAAAATTAATGTCAAAGATTTCATTACTTTTAAATTGATTACATGTAGAAATGCTATTTTGTGTATATTAGATAAATCAAAATTAAATATTAATGCAGTTTAACCACTTTAGTTTTACTTTTTAAATGTGTCTCCGAGGAACTTAAAATGCGTCTTGCATCATATTTCTAGAGGAAAACATATTTCTAGAACAGACTAGACTTCCATCTCAGTAACTTTGTGGTTTTTCTTTCTAGCTATATTTTCTTTTTAATATTCTCCAAACAAGTTCACTTTATTGTTTTATCACCTCTCAGATCTCAGTTCAAGTTACACTTCCTCAGAGTGTCCCTGATTGATTGCCAGAGAGTGTTGCCAGCTCTCCAACTCCACTATATTTACTTTTGATAATATTTATTTCTTTTCATTTTTAACTCTTATTATTCTTTGAAATTATTATTATTATTTTGGTCATGCATAAGTTTATTGAAGAGAATGTTATTGTCTATCTTGTTAATTTCTGTGCCCTGGGCTTCACAGTGACTAGCAATTTGTACATACTCAATTTATATTCATTGAGATACTGAATGACTTGCTGGCTGATTGTCAACAATGCTATTATTTTAACTTATATTTTCACCTGCCTCATACCTAGCAGTTTCCTAGAATTAAAGAAGTCCATTTCAGTTGGGTTGGTGGTGGACAGTGAGAGAATAGAGGTATAGAAAAATAGACTAAGTAAGGTACTCACATTTATCATCAATGGGGTGCAGGAAATGCTACCTCCAAAATATAGAATATTGAGTATCTTAAGCAGAAATAAAATGAGAAAACTACAGAAATAAGAAGATCTCTCTGACTTTCTCCTTCCCTTCTCTCCTGAAGAGCCTCATGTAACAGGTGATCTGTTCTGTCCCAGAAGAAAGGAATATAACAGAGAGAGGATAAAAAGAATCTGAACAAACAGTCTTTGCTATGTTCCCCTTAATCTAGAGCTTCTTGTCAGGGATAGTTTATTACCAATAATCATATCCATTTGTTCTCTAATCATATTACTGCATGACTGTACCTAAAAATATAGTTTTCCCTGGGTCTTTGGGTACCCATTTTTGAAGCATTTGTGTCACATAAAACTTATATTAAATAAATTTGCTTATGCTTTTCTCTTATTAATCTGTCTTTTGATATAGAGGCCTCAGATATGAACCTTGTGATGAATAAGAAATCTTTTCTCCCCTGCATCATCTTGATGAACATGTGTCTAGTTTCATTTCTTATTGCCATAAGGGAACACAGGCAAGAGCTTCTTTGGGTTTTGAATTTCTCGTAGAGTTTTTGCATAATCTTGGATACATATTAATCATTCAATAAATGCATGTTAATTTTTTTTATGAGCCACAAGGAGCAGATGCATCAAATCTTTAATTGAAACTGATCCTGTTAGAGCACATATAGATTTAGCTGTATTCAGTTGTTCCACAAAGATTCCCATGGAAACCCATAAAAAGGAAGGCAAAAAGGGAAACAAAGATATTAACTCCTTTTAGGTTCACCAAATGATATTCATTTGAATACTTTAATTTCTTATTCTTTATGAGTAAGAGATATGGGTTTTCTTTCATTTTGATCAATGTTATGTTTCTTATCGTAAAAAATCAGAGATGCATTTGTCATGAAACTCCCTAATAAGCAAGGTAGAGACATGTAGAAATGTAATGTGGATATGTGAACACATAAACTCCTCTTCTAGAGTCTCCTTTTACACAGAAAGAATTATATTCTCTTCTAATTTGGAGCTAGTGATTGGATAGGAAGAAGTTGCTATTTCTTAGGGTGCTGTCTATATGAAAGAAACTAGTTCTTACCTGTGTAGGAGATACAGAGATGTGCCTCCCAGATCCCCCTACAAGAAAGGACATGCTAACTTTGAGGACTATTGTTATCCAAAAGCCTCCAGCTATTAGTTTCTTCAGGTTCAACCTCAGATTTCAAGCTGAAGTAATATCCTTCTGCGAGTGGCTGTCAGCCAGTGACTGAAGAAGGTGGTGGTCCAAGGACTTGGCCTGAGATGGGACTCCTCTAACAGGAAACTCTTACTTTAGAGCTCCTCTTCAGGAATAGATTCTTTGTCAGATCTATCTATTCCTTCTTTTTCCCTTTTCCTTCCATTGGCGATACTTCCCAACAAAAGAAGTTTTGCATTCAACTCTTTCTCAGTGTTTGTGTCCTGGAGTACACAAACTGAAAAACCTTGTGTTGTTTGAAGTAGACACTCTTAGTATCTGATCTGTAGAAGCCATTTTATATTGTCTACTGATAAGTCATCTGGGAAAGAAGAACAATAGCTAACATATTTCTTCCTCCCCTGCTTCCCATCCTCCTTCCCATTCTTCACTACCTCCTTCCTTTCTCCCTCCCTTTCTTTCTCCTCCTTTCCATCAATAAATATTCACTTGGCACTTATGCCCAGGATATATAATGACATATAAGAGAATATAATACAGTCCTTGCCCTAATAGTTGTCTACCCACTAGTTAGAATGACCTTTTAATATATTGGGTCATAGAACCTTTTGAAAATTTGAAATAGATAGGTAGATGATAGAGATAGACATATAGACCTACCGACAGACAGACATGATCTTCAAACACACCTATAAAGAAGTCACACAATTTTGCATTTCAGGTCATTATGAATGCACCAAAGAAAGTGGACCCCATGATCCTACAGACCCTATATAGATTCACATCTGTTATTTGAAAAGATAATTTCAATTGCTTTTCTGTCACTGGACTTTATACTTATTAAATTTTAAAAAGTCAATAGGACTGGAAAAATAAACACAAAAATTTAAAATTATAAATTTCACTTAAGTTTAGATATTTTAAAGAATCCTTAGAAATGAGTTGTTCCTTATATGGATTTACTTAAGTCTGGTGGCTTGGTTTTGATGTTTCAAAATATCTTAGGACCAGACATTTTGTATATACATATATATGTGTGTATGTGTGCATGTGTGTGTGTGTGTTTGTGTAAATCTTGATTTTTTTTTTAAGTCAGAGGAATTAATCTGGGCAAAAAAATGTTTCTGGGATTTTATGGAGTTGGGAATTATTAATATAGGCCATATAATAAAGACAACTACTATTACTTAGACACAGCATGTTGTAATTGTAGCTCCAGTTCCTCCATGTGGTTAAAAATATGAAAGCACAAACATTTAAACTGTTGAAATATTTTCCCTTATAGATATTCATGCATACAGCAAAAGAACAATATTTCAGTGTAGTGATATTGTACAAAAATTCTAGAAAACAAATTAACTCTTTTTAGAGATGCATTTGCTTATTCAACTGTGCACCAGTAAGTATAATAGAGCTTTGCAGAATTAAAGCAGCTGCAGCTGAATTTTCTCTCTAAGAAAGACAAGTTGGAGAGAAAAAAATGTTTGGATGTTTTAAGTGGTTGTTGATTTCCCTAAGAGTTAAAGTAGGTCAAGGAAACACAGACACAAACACAAGCAAACACAAAGACACCACTCACAAATAAATGAGGGATAGGTCTGTCTCATAAGAAATTTCAAGTATAGGCATAGGAGTTACATACTGACAAGGTAAATTGGGTTTATTTCTAGCAGCAATAAAGGGGCACCTATATAAGCAAGTCCTCTTTTCAACAGCCGCTGAAAGATTTCTTTGAGGATGATTGGACATGGCACTTGGCAAAGCAAACAACATTACAATTAAGTATGTTTTCCAAAAAATAAAAACACTTCCCTAAGGTTCTGTGTGTGTGTGTGTGTGTGTGTGTGTGTGTGTATACCCCGAACTCAGTCTGTTTCACAGAAATATCCACTTTGTAGCACTTCCTTTTTTCCTCAATAATGAGGACTAAGGAATACAGACACTGCCCAGCCAAAAGAGCTGAAGAACTTTGGAAGACTTGAACAAATGGAGGAAAGTGATGATTACCTTACTTGCTTTTAGAAGATGGTTGCATTGGAATGAAAGTCTTCTTTCTTCCAAAAATATAAGATTCAAATTTTAGCCAATTAACAATTTCAAGATTGTGAAAAACTTCTAACTTGCAAAAAACACATTTTCTTATATGTGGCAATATATATAAAGCCTGTGATATTGAACTATATATTGAGCAAACATTTATTTATTTATTTATTTATTTATTTATTTATTTATTTATTGCTGTGGGAAATGAACTTCCTCTCAATTCTGCCTCTACCCACCATATCCTTTTGACTAACAAAAGGTAGAAGACATCACATAGGTCAATATGATCAATAAAAGTACCTTCTATGAAGAGGAATAGGCTAAGTATTGTCAACACAAAAATGTATAAAATATTATATAAAATATGAGATTAGTTATAGAATTAATTTATTAACACCATAAATTTTGAATATGTAAGTTTACAAATGTTATAAATATTTTGCAGTACCCATTAGGTTGAAGTTGGGGTTAGTACCATCCACACTAGCCTCTTTCCTCTATGAAAATCTCTTCACAAATACTTCTTTTATATTAAAATGATATTTAGGGCTTTTTATGTACCAGACATTGTTCTAGGGATGGTTAGGAGACATAACAAGGAAAGATATTAGTGTAGAAGTACACACTTGTACTTTTGTATATTTCAAAGCCATAAGTTAAAGCAATAAGGCCAAATGGAAAAATTAGCATGAAGGTTGGAGAAGAATCTTTGGGTACCAACAAAAGTTTTCCCAGTAAGTTAGAAAACTTGTCTCCACCCATTTTGTGACTCTATACATTCACTTAGGGGAGAAGAAAAATAAACCATAATTTAATGGGGCCACTGTTCATGAAGGCACTCTGCTTACTACAAAAGAAGTGAGACAAACCTTGAAATCTAGCACCAGTTAATTTTCAACAGCAGTATATAATTTTATGGTTAAGCAATCTAAGGAGCCAGAGTGGCTGAATTTAAATCTCCGATCTCAGGCATATCAGCTGTGTGAGGTTGAGCAAGTTAATCTCTTTGTCCTTTAGTTGATTCTTCATTTTTACAGATAAGGACAGTAATATTTACTTACTAGAGTTATTTTGAGCAGTAAATGAATTAATACATGTTAAATATCGTGCCTGGCACAGTGAGTATTCAATGAATGCTAATGTAAAAAGCAATTCTTTGAGAACATTCTGATTCCTTCAGCCTTCAGTCCTCTGTCTGCAGAGGGCATCTGTTTGTAAAGAGTTTGTTGCTCTGATTTTACAAGGGAAAGTTGGCTTGAATAAGTCTTAGGGAAGACTTAAAATTATAGAGAAATGATCTGTATTTCAAAATTAGAAATTAGTAGTGGACTATCCAACTTAAAGCCATAAAGCAATACATGACAGATGAAGCTCAGTGAGGAAAAAGGGTCACAGAATCTAAACACCTAACTGGGCATGGCACACATCAAGGAAGCAGGAGGATGTCACTGGCTCAGGAGGCACACAGCATTTGAGAAGAATTTAGACATCCTTAAAGAGGGCTGAGGCATGACAGACTGTTGTAGAAGTATTGAAAAGTAGGCAGAGCCTTTTTTTAAGATAGAGTCTTAAAAGGAGCAGTGATATGAATAATAAATTTTACAGGTCATGCTCAATATTTTTTAAACTACACATCAGAATTGCCTTCTTTCTTTCAGATATGAATTTCTTTACTGGAAATGGTTAGTCCTATTAGAAAACCTCAGGCTAGAAGAAGGAAGAGCTAAGTTAATTGTTCTTGATGAGGGGAGGGCAAGAAAATTTATTGAGCCATTAATTAAAGATAATTTTAACCTCAGTTGAATTATAATGTTAAGTGACTTTTTTTTTTTCTATAAGCTCAACCCTCACTATTCTTGGAAGAAAGTAAGAAACAGCCCCTCTGTGGTTTGGTGGGAAGATCTTCCCATCAAGCCTTCATGCTTTCCCAGCTAGAATATTAGAAGGTTATAGAACACAGTTGAGCTTCTTGATGTACAGTAATATTTGAGAAAATTTAAATTTCCTGCACATTTATTATGCTTAAAAGAACTCTTGTGGCTGTGCCATGAAAAAGCCAGGTGAATGAGTCTGGATTATTTACTAATTCACAGGTTTGTTAAATGCTATGATTCAAGGGATAGAGCAACACCCTGTTAACTCTTTTACCTAACGAAATGTAAACCTCCTTCCCAAGCTTAACGTGGCCTCTAATTCTACCCCCATCATTTACTGATATGCCCAGCCCTTAAGCAATTTTTTGACATTTACAGCACACATCATAGTGGACAGAACATGGGGTTTATATCTCTAAAGGTCTGAGCTGGAACTCTGACACTTACAGGCTATGTGAATTTGAGCAATGGACCTCTTGCAGACTTAGTGTCTTCATCTCTAAAATATGAAAAGTACTTGTGGAGTTGTTGAGAGGATTAAATAAGATTATGTTTTAAAGTGCCTGTTACACAATAGTTACTCAAAAATTGATAGCTGCTATTTGTAGCATAGGTTTGTTTTTCAGTTTTTATACTCTACGCATGGATTGTCTGCACCTAGAAGAGCAAATAGCAGCAGGCCTGTTTCCTTGGAGTGAGGAACGGTGACAATGAGAAAGGTCACTCTGTGAATGGTTCAGTCAATTAGACCCCACATGACAGGATTTCTGAGATTTGCAACTTTGGAAGTAGGGAGAATAGACTCACTCAATTCATTCATCTGAAAAATATTTATTAAGCATGCAATTTGTAGCAGGTAAGTGAGAAATTTTGAAATGATGGTAGCATCAATGCAGTGGTGATACTGGTGAAATGAAAGGCTTTGGGAAATCAGGACCCTAGAGGAAGCAAACTAGAAATGTTGACAGTGGTCTTCACAGCATGACTTGTTTGCAGTTGAGACTAAGAAGAAACTATAGTTATTGGAAATTATAAAATCTGGAGTAGAGACCACAACTTTTTCTTGAAGGACCAAGTAGTAAATATTTTAGGCTTTGTAGGCAAAGAAGCAAAATTGAAGGTATAATGAGGGTACTTCCACAACCATTTTCAATGTACCCACTTGGAAATGTAAACTTTATCCTTACCTCAATGAGCTGTATGTACAAAACCAGGTTGCATCCAGGATTTGGCCCATGGACTGTAGTTTTCTAATCTCTGGTATAAAATATGATTATGTGAGTGTATGTCTGTGGTAGGATGAAGGATGAGATGAGTGAAATAGGAGAGTTCAAGGACCTAAGACTCCAGGGTGTTTAAGTCAGGGGGGAGTTATCCTCTCTCAGTGGAGTTTCAGGGCAAACCAGTGGAACCAGGGAGATCTTGTCAGGGATGGTCTAATGACAACAGTGCCAGTCCCTCAACCTAGCAGTGGTCAAAGAGGATGGGGGATGGGAACTTTCAGTCAGAGGAGAGAGATGGAACATGGCCATACACAAGAAAGGCTCTGACACAAGGAGTGATAGAACAGGGATGGAGATAGGGGTCATGCAATGGATTGTTTTAGCAGATGAGCGTGATGCTGTGCGGAGACTGAAAGCAAGTGTGTCTTCCCCTGATGGACTAAGATACATTCTCCAAGATGTGATGTGAAGGAGTCCAACTCTGTTAAGAAAGTAAAGGAGTTGGTGGACTTACTGCAAATGGGGTAAATATAAATTAGGATGGTTCCTCATCTTTAGCACTTGGCCAGGATTTGATTCACGTAGCTCAGTTGCAAATTAATGACTCAATGTTATTCTTTTCCTTTACCTGTCCATATTTCTCATTTTGGGACAAAAATGTCATGGAAGTTGCATACTCTTTCTCTGTTTCTATTTCCCAACTTCCCTCAGGGTTTTTCTTACTTCTGGATTGTGGCACTGACAATTTCCTGCTAACTTCAGTGCATCTTCCCTTGGAATTCCTATAGTACATGAATAATTCCCACCATTGTTCTTGTGCATGAATCATACTGCTCCAGCATACTTTTCCTCCAGCCCTGACCCTGAGTAGGATCTGATCATTGAGCAGGAACCTGTGGAAGCTAGTTCAGCCTGTGGCACAGTCTGGAGCAGAGTGCTTCAGACTCACCCTGAAGGATGTTTCCTTAAATGTGCCCATCTGGCCTCTCTTACTCATTTCCAGCTGAGCCCTCCAGCATGCTAACCTCTCCTTGCAGCATTGCAGGTATGGTCCTTGTCATTGTGTCAAAGCCTTGGAACTTGGTTATTTACTTTTTTTCCTTTCACATCAACTACTAGAAAAGTTTTCCTTGCTTTTCTTTCTTTTTTTTTTGCCATATTCTTTTTTTTTTTATTATTTCAGCTCATGATGGAGGTACAAAAGCTCAGGTTATATACATTGTCCATGTCCCACCCATCCCCCTGAGTCAGAGCCTCAAGCGTGTCCATTCTCCAGATAGTGTGCCTGGCACTCACCATGTAGTCATACCTCCATCCCCTTCCCCCACCCCCCACCTCCCCGAGTCAGCACCTTCAAGCATGACCATTCCCCAGACGGTGCGCAATGCACTTATCATGTAGGCATACATCCATCCCCTCCCCCCACCCTCCTGTCTCGGTCTGATATCCATTGCTTGCTTTTCTTACCTGGAAAATATTTCTTAGGCATTCCTTCTCTCCAGTGACCACAACTCATCCTACAACCAGTTCCTTCTTTTTTCCTAGAAAGGTCATGTCCTTATCATTGACATATATCTAGATGTCTAGCCCTAGAGACCTGAATTGGAGGTTAAAAGTGCCATTTGGATAATAGTAGGTCTTTTACTACATAATGGTTTGGGGAAGAGATGAACTATCTTTTTTACAAAGTCAAGGAATTAAAAAAATAGTAGACATAATAGAAAATAACTTCAAATTAAAACTTCTGTTTTTATGTCACTGAAACACATATTTGTGTATATGTGTATTTGTAAAATATATTAGCTGCATTATTAAATGAAAGAATGTAAATTAAAAACTTACATGATTTTCAACCTCAGACATTGATATATGGACAGTATTTAAAAAATAACATCACAAACAATACATTCTAACCTTTACCCTTAAACTGAATCTTGGACCATATCATGAAGCTGTGAATCGCATGTATTTTGTTAATTACTATGGGAATTTAGACAAATAGAGGAATCTAACTATCTTCACTATTACTCTTTTTGGAAAAAAATACAAGATTATACAATAGATCCCAAAATATCTTCAAAAAATGTCCTGGCTTATAACAACACTAACCTTTCTCAAGTTACAGTCTCTCTCTCACCTCATCAAAGCTGAAAGTTTACGAAAATGTCATTCTCTTTGACTTAATTGTAGCCAGAATTCTTTCTTGTTTTAAGGGGGTTATGTCTTGGGATTCCAATTCTTGGCATAGATCTGGTTTGGAGATATAGGGAATCCTTTTATATGTCCTTCTATATTGTAGTCTTCATAAATATTGACTTAGGATAAGAAAATGAATGATGAATAAATGATGGAAACCATGAGTTACATTTGTCGCTAGGTAAGAATATAGACATCAGAGTTCAGAATGGTGTGTTGGCCTCTAGTAGGAGATAGGAGACAATAATTCTAAAAGAATTTGCTTACTGAAAAATGGATTTTACCCCATAGTCAATGAACGCTTCATGTACTTTCCCTATGTATAGAATTGAAGCAGATAAATTATACAAATGGCTCCTTACAGTAGCCCATTGTAAAAGAAATACATCTGTTATTTTTGATGTGAAGGCTCAATACATATATTTAAAAACATGTGGAAGAAAGAGGAGACATTATTTAACCAGAGGTTTAGTGCCTCACTAGACTATTTAGCCCGGAAAAACCAAACTGATATCCCTAGAAATATATACTTTGACATATTTAAAAGATATCCTTCAAGTAGCATATTCTTTTATGTGTAGTATTAATTGAAAGACGTAGCTCCTTTGGGTTATAGGTACCTAATACCTATGCTCACTGAAAGCATGCATTTTATTACGGAGAACATGGCTATCTTTGACTTACCCAACACTCTTTTTTAATTTGATCATAACAGAAAAAAAAATGCACTGAAGGGCATTCTACCATTCAAGAAAAAGCATATTGGTATTGTATATGCCAGGTGAATAATGTTTCAGAAGTTAGCATTTTTTAAATAATGTTAAAAATAAACCTTAGATTTCAACCTACAGATTACCTTATTTTATTACTTTATTGATCCATATTCTGTCTATTATCTGGATTCCTCAGTTACGGTGGACACAGGAGAGTGCATTTGCTCTCTAAGATCCCAGTGGGCCCATAATGTGATTATATGTTAATGGCCATGTTCACAAAGATCACAACAAAGAATAGATCTGGCAATCACAGACAGGTCCCAACTAACAAACAAATTATGTTCCAAGACCTATTTGTTCATTCGTTTATTCATTTATCTATCTATCGTCAATCATCAGTTATCAGAAATTCAAAATATACGATTTTATATAAACAATGTGAGAAACTATAATTAAATTTCTAGGGAAGTCCATGCAATGCAACTGTCATATAATTCAGTATAGGCACTGAAGTGCTACAGCCTGTTTGGGAACTCTTGCCACTTTCTCAGACACTTGCTGAAAGCTGAGCAGTGGTATTTACCCCATCCTAACCAAACAGGGATCTCTCACGTCTCACTCAGGTACTTCCTGAACTCTAAAGCAATTGGTCATATATATAGAATGTACATAAAGTGACTATTTCTAATTTGGAGAATATCTCCATCTGATTAATTAGATCAATGTAGCAAACATATTTGTATAATTCTGGGCACAAAGAAATTTTATTTGGCTCAAAAATACCTAATTTGGCTTACTGCCTAGCCAAATTTTCAACTGATTCCTGCATTTATACTTGGTGGATTTAGCAAATGGAATAAATAGTTTTCCTAAAGTTTTGTTTAGCAGTTTATGTGTCTTTAAATCAACCATAAAAAGAATAGTTATCTAATAGTTTGAAGGAAGTAACTTTTATTCTTATGTATAACAAAGTGTTCAGTACTGCAAAAAAGCATGCTTATTTATTTTTGACTCTTTAATTTTCCCATCGAAAAACAAATCAAGTTAATAATGACACTGTGTGAATTTGAGTTTGTGTATTCAGTTTTAAGAGACAATCCAGAAATCTTTCTTATTTCTTATTTATAGTATCCATTCTGCAAGCTATTCTCATTCCCATGTTTCTTACCAGGCATTAGATGCTCTGTTTCTGAGTATTCTTTCCAAAATCTCTCTCTCTCACTAAATTATTAAACAATTCCCCTTGCAACTTCTTCCCTTATGTTAGGAGAGCCAAAAAGGAGCAGTATTAAGAAAAGTAAAGCACAAAATTCTTTGTTTCTCTTTGCCAAATGGTTTATTAATATGTTTCACTTTGTATAATACTGAAATTCATCCAAAATTGTGATTTTTTTAAAGGATCTTTTCCTGGGCCAAAATTATAAAATGGCCATTTTCCATTGTTTAAAGGCTATATTTATTAACTTAGTAAAAAATTCAAAAATTCACTAAATAAGCATTTATGTGCACATTTTTCAGCCATTAAAATATTCTATTTCTGTTGCAATTATTCTTCATGATATAGAGATAAATTATTAAAATTCCATTTTAAGAATTTTCCAAATTAAATTAGGAACATATTTTTTAATATTTAATGACTATAAATAGGATTTAAATTATTAGTCAAATAATAACTGCTTCAATGACACATTAAATTTTATCTGCTTTGAGTTTTCATTTTCACTCTAAAATTAGTATGTGTCAAGTAATTTTTAAAATATTTTTTTTAGAAGTTTGCAACTTTTTAAAAAATGATGAAAAACAATAGGTTTAGTCCCAGAAGAACTTAAGCATAGGTACTGGGATGATAAATTAACAAAGATTAGTGAGAAAATAAAAAAGAAAAAATTTTTTAGTAAAGTATCTGCAGGTACTCATTATAATTAAATACTCTGACTCCTTCATGCCAATATGTGAAGAAACAACTTCCAGAGTTTTTAACAAGTGTTTCAAAATACCTGTTTGATAAACTCAGGAAAATTCCTTCTTTTCCATTAAAGGTTTCTTATCCAGACACTCAAATACATATAATTTAGAAAAGAAAAAAGTTGAAAAGATTGTCCTTAATCCGAGCTAGAAGTAGTTATATTAGTTATCTATTGCTGTGTAATAAATTACCCTATAATTTAGCGGTTTAAAACAATAATATTTATTATCTCACTATTTCTGTGGAGTCAGTAATCCAAGTAGGGCTTAACTCAGGATCTTTCACAAGAATATTGTGTCAGCTGGGGCTGTGGTCATCTCACATCTTTACGGGGAAAGATAGCTTCCGAGGTCATGAGAGAGGCTGTTGGCAGGATTTGGTTCCTCAAAGGCTATTAGATGGAGGACCTCAATTTCTCAGAGGCTTCCTTTGAATTCTTTCTGTGTGGATGTCTCCCTAGGACAGCTGAAAACATGGCTGCTGGCTTCATTAGAGCAAGCAACTGAGAGGGCAGGAGAGTATGAGAAAGATGGAAGTCACAGACTTGTGTAACCTAATTTCAGAAGTGACATGCCTTCACTTTTGCCATAATCTATTAACTATATGCAAGTCACTAGGTCCAGTGTGTGCTCAGGGACATTGGATTACACAGAGACCTGAATACAAGGAGGCAGAGATCACTAGGAGCCATTTCAGAAGCTACCTATCACAAGCGTTTAGAAATATGCTCATATAAACCTTTCCTTATAAAAAAGAATCTGAGACAAAGAAGAATAAGTAATTTTACCTGACATCTGCATTTACCAAAGGCCATCAATAATGGTGATAGTTAACCTTTATTGAGTACTTCATATGCTTGCACTTATTGCTGAATAATTATATACATTTTTAATTTAATTTTCTCAAACACCTTTTGAAAAATATTATATTTGATCCTACTTTATGAAGTAAGAAACTGAGACTCAGGGAAATCCAATAATTTACCAAATTAGATAGCCTTTTGGTGGCAGAATTGGAACTTAATTCCTGGCATCCTGATTCCAGATTATACCCTCGTAAGAACAGTGCTATATCGAAACTGCCACATGAACTAATTCTTAAGTTCCTGTGAAACTGCTGTCAAGAATATTGTCCATGTTTTTTACATGTATTTCCTTTAATAAATCTCCATGTGTGAAATATATTCTAGCATTAATGTTAAGAAAACGTTTTTCTATTCTTAAAAACTAATGTACTTGTTTCATTTTATAATTGAAAGACAGGTATCAATTTGATAATTTAATATGATCTGTAGAAAAAAAATTGCTTAAGAATGTGCATTGCTTTCTAAGGCAATATAGCTATATCTATTAAGAACCTTAAAAATATATATGCTCTTTAATCTCCCAAATACATATCTAGAGAATAAATATAAACACACAGGCAGATACCTGTCAAAGACACACATGATAAGGTTTTTAATAGTACTATGTCAAAGATGAAGTTAAAAAAACAAACTTTGAGGTGGTTAAATATATTGAGAAGTTATGACAGAATATTATGTAGCCATTTAAAAAAACATTGTGAAAAATAATCAGAGAATTCTCATATATTAACTACAAATATCATTACAAAACATTTTTGATGAAACATAAACTCAACTATGAAAGGAAAATGGGTAGGAGAATAAAGCAAAAGAAATATACAAAACTGTTCAGTAGAGGTTGCTTGTGAATTATGCAAACACAAATTTTCTTCTGTCCTTAAAAATGCTATTTTGAAAACTAGGGAATAAAATTAACTAGACAAACTTTAAAATAAATAGTATTCCCATGAAAATTGGCCACTCCTTTTCATCATATAAACCTCATCCTCCTTGAAACCTGTTAAAATTTCATTCTCAGGAGTTTAAGGATTTATTATTCTTAAATTGACTTAGATGTCTACTACTTTCAGTAGACAGAAATTGTCTTACTGGTAAACATTCCATCTTATGAATCCTCAGTGCATAACATAGTGCCTGGCACAAAGTAGATACTTAAAAAATGTTTTTCAAAAGAATAAAAAATGAGTCTACATGGTTAGCATCTTTGCTTATCTTCCTTTCTATGGTCCTCACATTCTATTTTGTTAATATTGTTTATGTCTACATAGCTCAAATCCTCTTGGGAAAAAGGATGGATTAAATGAATTTAAAATTTATTGTAACTGTTTTAAGGAACAGTCTAAGACTAGAACCTATGCTTTCCAACTCTGGATAAGTATGCTAGTTTCCACATTTCTCTCCTCAAATAGATATTGGAGTGTTTGGGAACAAAAAATTATTTCTTATTCACCTGTTTTTTGACCTAAGGAATCAGCACAGTCCTTAGCACAAAATAAACATTTATAAATGTAGCAAGATTGATTGATTGCTAGAATGAATAAATGCTCCAAGAATAGCTATAATTCAATTCATGTATTTAAAAGATAGCATTTATTACTTGTAATTTTATATGTGTAAGGAATTATAAAAAAGCAAAAATAAAATGGGCAATTTTTCCATATAGATAATTCCTATTGGAATAAAGAAAAAAAATATGATCGAATCTGTTACAAAATTCATACAATAAAAAAGGAGAATGATTATTCCTTTTCACATGCCTGTCTACAAAGATAACAACTATTAAAAACTTCGTATGATTTCAAATAAAAAATTTTTATACTAAAATACCAATAATTAGTTGCATTCCTTTGCACAGTTGTTTTTAAAATGTTTTTGGATATCATAATTTCTTAACTTTAGTTTGATATCAGTTAACATATTAATTTTATTTAATTTCAAAATTTAAGGGGTACAAATGATTTTGTTACATCAACACCTTTTATAATGTTTAAGTCAGGCTTTTATTTTGCTTATCAGACAAATGAATAGTGTTCATTGCACCCAATAGGAAAGTTTTTACCCCTCTCTTGTTCCCCTTGCCCTTCTGGATTTCCACTACCCTTACATCTCTTTGTGTCCATCATTTAGCTCCCAATTATTATAAAGTATATGTGGTGTTTGTTTTTTCATTCCTGAGATACTTTGCTTAGAATAATGGTCTCCAATTCTATCCAAGTTTCTGCAAAAGACATTATTTCATTTATTTTTATGGCTGAGTAGTAATCCATGGTATATATATACCATATTTTTTAAATCCATTCATGAATTGATGGACACTTAGGTTGATACCACATCTTTACAATTGTGAATTGTGATGCAATAAACATTTGAGTGCAGGTGTCTTTTTGATAAAATGACTCCTTTTCCTTTGGATAGATGCCCAGTAGTGGAATTGCTGGATTAAATGGTATGTCTATATTTATTTCTTTGAGGAATCTCCATACTGTTTTCTAAGAGGTTGTAATAATGTGCAGTCCCACCAACAATGTATAAGCGTTCCTTTCTCTCTGCATCCATGCCCACAACTACTGTTTTTTTATTTTTGAAAATGGCCATTCTGACAGGGGTAAAGTGGAATCTCATTGTGGTTTTAATTTGCATCTCCCTGTTGATTAGTGATGTTGTGCAGTGTCCATATATTTGTTGTCAATTTGTCTATCTTCTTTTGAAAAACTTCTGTTTATGTCTTTTGCTGAGGTTGTTTGTTTTCTTCTTGCTGATTTGTTTGACTTCTTTAAAGACTCTGGGTATTAGTCCTTTGTCATATGAATAGTTCATGAGTATTTAATCCCATTCTGTAGGTTGTCTATTCACTATGTTGATTATTTCTTATGCTGTATAGGAATTCTAATTTAATCAAGAACCATTTATTTATTTTTGTTGTTGCTATATTTGCCTGTGTGGTCTTAGTCATGAATTCTTTGCTTAGGCTGATGTCTAGAATTTCTCCTGTACTTTCTTCTAGAATTTTTATGGTTCAATGCCTTACATTTAAGTCTTTTATCCATCTTGAATTAATTTTTATATATGTTGAATCATAGAAGTACTGTTTCATTCTTGTGCATGTGGCTATCCAGTTTTCCCAGCACCATTTATTGAATAGGGCTTCTTTCCCCCAGTGTATATTGCTGTCTGCTTTGTTGAAGATCAGTTTGTTGTAGGTAAATGGTATTATTTCTGGGGTCTCTATTCTGTTCCATTGGTCTTTGTCTCTACATTTACATCAGTACAATGGTGTTTTGGTTACTATAGCTTTGTAGTATAATTTAAAGTCTCGTAATGTGATGCCTCTAGATTTGTTCTTTTTGCTTAATATTACTTTGGTTCTTTTGGGTTCCAAATAAAGCATAGAATTATTTTTTCTAGATCTATGAAATATGTTGGTATTTTGATGGGCATTGCACTGAACCTGTAAATCACTTTGTACAGGATAGACATTTTAATTATGTTGATTCTACCAATTTCTGAGCATGAGATGTTTTTCCATTTGTTTCTGTAATCTATGATTTCTTTCATCAGCATTTCATATTTCTCACTGTGGAGCACTTTTGTCTCCTTGGTTAAGTGTATTCTTAGGTATTTTATTTTCTTTGTAGCTATTGTGAATGATATGGAGTCCTTGATTTGACTCTCAGCTTGACTGTTATTGGTATACAGAAATGCTACTGATTTCTGTTCATCAATTTTATAACCTGAGATTTTATTGGATTTATTTATCAAATATCTCAGCCTTTTGGTGAACTCTTTAGAATTTTCTAACTACCTCAGGTAGAAGGAGGGTGGTGTGGGTGGTTAAACTCACAACAACTGTCTGTGGAGTGCACCTTATGGTGGAAGGGCATGCTTGTAGCTCTGGCTTGGGCGAGGCAAAGGCCTTGTATGTAACCAAAATATTTGTACTCCCATAATATTCTGAAATTAAAAAAAAATCAAAAAAATCTATTCTTTTAGGGATTTTGAAATATAATGCATTATTAGCCATGAACCTCATGCTGTGCAATAAATCTCTAAAACATATTAAAAAAAAGATCCTATTGTCAGCAAACAGGGATTTTTTGACCTCCTCTTTCCTGATTTGGATGTTCTTTATTTCTTTCTCTTATCTGATTTCCCTGGCTGGGGCTTCCAGCACTATGTTGAACAGAAGCAGTGACAGTGGGCACTCTTATCTCGTTCCAGTTCTTGGGAGGAATGCTTTCAACTTTTCCCTATTCAATATGTTGTTGGCCGTGGGTTTGTCATATATTGAATTTATTATTTTGAGATATTTTCCTTCTATACCTAGTTTGTTGAGGGTTTTTATCATGAAGTTCCTTGAGATGTGGCATTAGTTTGTTAATTTGTCATCTTTCTGTCTTTTTGATGTAGGCATTTAAGGCTATGAAGTTTCCCCTCAGCACTGCTTTTTCTGTATCTCATAGATTTTGATAGCTTGTGTCCTCTTTGACATTTATTCTGAGGAGTCTTTTGATTTCTCTCTTACTTTCATCATTGATCCAAGGATTGTTCAGCAACGGGTTGTTTAATTTCCATGACTTTGTGTAGATTTGAGTGTTTCTCATAGAATTGATTTCTAGTTTTTTTCCACCATGGTCTAAGAAGATATGTGTTATGATTTTGATTTTTTTGAATATGCTGAGACATGTTTTGTGGCCTAAGACATGATCTATCTTGGAGCATGTCCCATGTGCTGATGAAAAGAATGTATATTCAGTAGATTTAAGGTAGAATGTTCTGCAAATATTGGTTAGGTCCATTTTTTCTAGAGTCCCATTTATGTCCAGTGTTTCTTTATTCATTTTCCACTTCAATAATCTGTCCAGCCTTGTCAGTGGGGTGTTGAATTCCCCAGAAATTATGATGCTACTCTTTATTTCTTTGCTTAGATCTAGTAGAATTTTCTTTAGAAATATAGGAGCTTCTGTTTTAGGTGCAAATACATTTAGGATTGTTATGTCTTCTTGTTAAATTCCTTCCTTTACCATTATATAATGACCATCTTTGTCTTTTTTTTTACCACTGTTGATTTAAAGTCCATTTTATCTGATATGAGAATGGCTACACCTGCTAGCTTTTGGTTTCCATTTACATGGACTATTTTTTTTTTTCAATTCCTTTATCTTGAGTCTGTGTGAGTGTAGTTTAGTTATGTTTCTTGGAGACAGCATATGCTGGGGGTGTGTTTTTTCATACATTTAGCCAGTCTGTGTCTTTTAAGTGGGGCGTTAAGGCTGTTCATGTTCTATGTTAGTATTAATATGTGGGATACTGTTCTATATCCACATTGTATGATACCTTGTTTTGTTTTCTCTCTTGTGCTATTGTTTTATAAGACCTGTAAGCTTTATATTTAGATTCTTTTTTCAGCTGGTAGGTATCTACTGTGCTGTTTCATGTATAATGCAACTCTGAGTATTTCCTGTAGGGCAGATATAGTCGTGACAAATTTCTTTAGTGTGTGTTTGTCTGGAGAGGTCTCTATTTCTTCATCATTTATGAAACTTAGTTTTTCAGAGTACAAAATTGCTATCAGTTCTGTTTATGTGGCTTGGAGATGTCCTATTTTCTATGAATCTTCCCTGTGTTCAATAACCATCTTGTATCTGGATATCTAAATCTCTGGCAATATCAGGGATGTTTTCCTCAATAATTCCCTTGAACAGGTTTTCCATGTTTTTTGCTTTTTCTTCTTCTCCCTCAGGGATACCTATAATTCATATATTAGTTCATCATATAGTCCAATATTTCTCTGAGTGATTGTTTATTTTTCTTTGTTTTCTTTTCTGCTTCTTTTACTGACTGGGTTCCTTCAAGAGCCTTGCTTGAAGCTCTGAGATTCTTTCTTCGGTGTGGTTTAGCCTGTTGTTGAAGCTTTCTACTATATTTTTGAAATGCCCTAAATGACTCTTTCATTTCTCTAAATTCTATTGTATCCTTTATTGTGTTGTCTAGTTCTTTAGCAACTTTTTCATTTTTTTCATTGATGTCTTGAAATTTTTTTTGTTTTGTTTGTTGACTTTCATCTTTCTCTTTAATTCGATTCAGCTTACCATCCATATTCTGAATTCCATTTCTGACATTTCAATAACTTCCTTTCTGTTGGAGTCCATGTTGTAAATCCATTTTGATCCCCAAGGCTCCAGAGCTCCTGCTGGTTCCCAAGAATCTGTTTCCTAGGGTTTACATCTGCCGCCAGGGCTGCAGCTCCACCTCTGAGGCCCCAGCACTACCGCTGGTCCCAAGGCTCCACCCCTGAAGCCCCACAACTTCTGTCAGGCTCTCAGATTCATCCCCGAGGCTTCAGTGCTGTCCCTGAGCCCTGAGCCTCCACTGCTGTTTCAAGGCCCCATGCCTCTGCCTCCGAGGGTCCAGTACTGCCCCTAGACCCCAAGGCTCTGCCCCTTAGGCTCCACCACTGCTGCTGGGCCTGTGGCTTCAGCCCCAAAGCTACAGCACTATCATGGTGCCCTGAGGCTCTGCCCCTGAGGCTCCGCCATTACTGCCAGGTGCTATACCTGTCTCCAAGGCTCCCCACTTCCATCAAACCCCACAGCCTCACCCCTGAGGCTCCCACTGGCTGCCTGGTGGGAACCACCTTTGTGGCTCAATGCTCCATCAGGAACCTACCAGCCTGGAGCTGCCATAGCACCTGGACCCTGTTGGATCAAACCCCACAGCCCAGACACCCATAACCACTGCATCAATAGCCTCACCCTGCTGCCACTGTCACTTCTGTGAGGAGACCTAGGCAGAGCCATCCCCCACAATGCTAGCCTCTGTGGAGAGGGTCTTGTACAGCCTCCAACCTGAGCTTCCAACAGTGACTTAGGGGAACAACCCACCACTGTGCACAGAGATCATCCAGTACCAGCTTGAACTGTGACAATCACAGGGAAACAGGACAAAACAGAACAGCAGTATTATAGTCTCTCAGTTCGCCCACCCATCCCCTGGCAGGCCTGTCTTCCAAAGTAGAATCCTAAAGCACTGTCTAGAGACCTCTCCTTCTGCTAAGTAGGAGAGTTTCCAGCAAAGGAGAATAGGTGTGCTGCAAACCTATCATCCCTGAGTTAAGAGAAGAGGATTCAGATGTTTTCAAATTTCAGCACTCACCAGAATCACCTGGAAGGCTGGTTAAAAACTTAAGACTGCTGGGCCCCATACCCAGAGTTTCCGATTCAGTATGTCTGGGGGGGTACGTAGAATTTTTATTTCCCAGGTAATGTCAATGCTACTAGTCCAGAGATCACACTTTGAGAACCACTACTTAACACAGTTTACCAAAGAGATAATAAAATGAACACTGCTTTGCCTTTTGCTTCATACATATCATATAATTTCAATCCAAAACAGAAGCATCCGGAGTTTGATGGGGAAAAGTGTTTAAAAGAAACAGGAGAAAATTAAGACTGAAAGCCTCGTAGGGTCTGAAGCTAGTAGGGGGTGAGGGGAGCAAAATAAAATACAAGGTATATCTAAATTACATTGTGGAATAGATGGCAAAGTTCTCCTTTTCCTCTGGACTGGGTCTTTGAGGGGCTACCATTTACATCAAAGTCTTTCCGGTCTCCATTATAAATTTCTGTGCTATCAAAAATTGAGCAAGCTTGCTTTTACAGGCAAGGTTATGCTCTCCTCTTTTAAACTAAGCACAGTAATTTAAAGGATCAGCAAACAGACAGCTGCAACTTCTCATTAACATAAAAGAACAGACTGTTTTGATCCTATGATTCCTGAAGTGTGTATTTGGTTCTGTATTTTTCTATGATTAAGAAAGCTCTCTAAACATTTTCATCTAAAACCTGTATAATTAGACTCTTTTACCTGGAATGTTTTAAAGCTCCCTGTAATATTCTTTGTTCATATAGGTAAAATCCTTTATAATAGACTTGTGTCATGTCATTGTAAATGAATATTTAGCAGAATTTGGTGAAGATATAATTTAAAACTAGCTTGCTTCTATCTTTAAGATTATACAATATCATCCTCATAATTTGCTAATCATGTGGTTGACTACATTTGAAGAATCTTACAGATTGCCTGGGTTTGTGAAATGAGTTTAGAGGGGCTATGTAAATGTAATGAAATTTGGAAGCTTGATGTCATTCCCAGAAGAGGAGTTTAAAAAGTTAAATTAATTTTCAACTCTGCTGAGAGGTCTCAGAGTGAAGAGAGGAGAAAGAAGAAAGCTAAAATTCTCATGAATAAGACTACCTCAAGAGAAAAGATAATTTCCAAGGGGAGATTTACTCTGATATCATATTAAGTATTAATACATTTTATGTAATTAAAGTGATATTAATTCAGTAATTACTATAGCAATAATTGAAACAATTTTTATGTTTATTAAGGGTTAAAATAATATTTTTGTTACTTTTGGTCTTCTGTAACTTGCTATAATTTCAACAATCTTATATAATCAACCTAATTTAAAATCTTGGTTATACTAATGAATTATTATATAATCATTCACTTGACTCACAGGTCATTGATTTATGACATTTTGGTGCAAGCAAAATTCTCCAAGGTTTTAAAAAAGGCTACTACCTGCTACATGGTATGATTTTAGCATAATAAAAATGTACTATAAATGGAAGGATGAGAGTAATATTTTCACATCTAATTTTCTATTGCTAAGACCTTATCTTTTCAGGGATATGGTAAGATATTTTATGAATTCTAGTATTTATTTATTTATTTATTTCAATAATGGTAGGAGGGAATACAATGTAAAATTTAGGTTTATGTGCAATCAGAGCCAAAGAGGGAAGATATCAGCTATTTACAATGTCAGCAAAGAAGATGTGAATGCATTTTGCCCTCAATTTTTAACTTCTATTGATGTTTAAAATTAGTATCTAAAAACAGTCAAGTGCTCATGATCAAGAGCCTCAAAGAAGCCTCAAAACTTGGCTATTACCTTGATATATTCTCCCAAGTCTAAAGTCTGACTGTTTTGTAGGTATCACATCTTGTTTAAACGGGCAGAGCAAGAATAGATTGTCCTCTGTGGATGAACTCTTGTTAATCAAAATCAAAACATGAACCAAAAGTCCAAGTTAGTGATTTAAAATGAGGAGGATGTGTGGAACTTGATGATACTATTAGCACAAAGAGTGAATTCTCTCCCCTTAGGCACTGGAAGCAAAATTATAACAAAACTTGTGGGATAAGCATGGATCAAGGGTGATTTGAATACTTAATGACATGAAGCAATGACAGCCGAATGTATTCATTTCCTTAATAGCCATTACCAAACCTCTTGTGCCCTCTGATAAAACTAGCTTCACTGAGGCTCATGTCCCCCGGACCTCGTCCTTGTTACAGACTGACCTCCCTCAAACTTATTCCTTCACATTCTTTGAGGACTATGGCCTCTGGCTTATGAACTTTCTCTCCACCATTAATTCCACTATATTCCTGGACAATTTTAAAGTGTGTGGGAAAGTAAACATCCCAATTTTAACCATAGATCACTGTGACCATTTGAACCCCAATGAATTTCTCACCTTCTCCACTCCAGTAACACTAAATCGTTTCATTAACCAAAGTCACAGTATCTATTATATTACACTTGTGAGATCTAAACTCCTACGTCCCAGGGTTTTTACTCTCTTACTTAAAATCTAGCTTTTCTCCAATATTAACTAGACTTATACCATGTATTAGACATTTTCTCCCTACCTATATAGTCTGTTTAATTTTTTTTTTAATTACTCTCAACATCATGGCCATTTTTCCTGGCTTGCTTAGTGACAGACCAGTTTATTCCTGTTTTCTAGCATCCTGTTTGGTCACTGCCTGCTTTTACTTTCAAATATGTCCCATTTTGGATGATAAATCACACTGTCACTCAACTATGAAACATCAAACCCCTTTTTCTCTAGTATCCTAAACATTCTAAACTCATATTCGCTCCATTATAACTGCTTTGAATTAACACAACCTCATGACTTAGTCACTCCACCTGGTTCAGAGTGTGCCTAGAAAATGGACTGCCACTGCATACTGAAGCCAATATAAATTCCTGCTCTCTAATCATGCATGCAACCCCACATGACCCTCCAAAAAAATCCCTTAGCCAGAGTCCTCCCTTAGTACCTTATGCAAGCTTTCAGACTTTGAAAGTTTCTTTCAACTCCCCTACCCTACAAGCTGTTCTCTTTCCAACTCTCTTTCCTTATCGGTGGAAGCAGTGTGCCTTCTCTAATACATAGTAAACCCCTGCACATGGGCTTTGATTTTCATCCTTTCCACATCCCAAATACCTTGCTCTATCAATCAGACCTGCTTATTTTTACATCATCAGCCTTTGTCTTTTTATTGGATTTTTATCCCCCAAACATGCCTACAACAAAGTCTGTTCGATATTAAAAACACAACAAAACAATTTTTTCCTGACTTATACTCCCTTCTCTTTGGTGACTTCTATGTTTTCCTAACACAAGCTTTTGAAATGATTAAATGGCCCTGTATTCCCTTCATCACCTCCCATTTATACCTTAGCCCACTATGCTCTTTCTTCTGCCCTCGCCATTCTATAAACACTGCCTTCTCTAGCATGGCCTTTCTCATCTCTAAAATTTCCCATTATTAATTCTCTTAAAACAGTCTCTTCTATTTTCCCTTATATCTCTGGCTTCTATTCAGGTACTTTCACTGGATTTTGTTTCTACTCACCTCTTTCATATCCATGTTCACCAGGGCCCAACCATGACCCTGTCCTCTTCCCCTTCTCTTCATTGCCCCTGCACACCTCATCAAAACTCAGTTTTGATTGCCTGAATGCTTATTTTAATCACCTTCATGCAGGTTATGAACCACTATTTGAGTCGTATCTATTACTGAGAGTAATAAGGTGCATCAGCAACTCATGTTTGACCTTACTCCATTCCAGAACACTTCTCCACTACTCAGTGCTATTCGGCACTCGTTTTGTCAGAGACTTCACCTATTAATAGTTTAGCCAATAGAGTGTAGTAATTGGCTTTAGCCTGTTGCAAATAAGAATAGTGTATCCTCAGATGCTTTTACTTTGATTTTTATACCAGATCTAATTTGTATATACTTAAGTAAACTGTAGCTAGTATTACACAAGTAATAATCTTTATGAGCATATTTGACATCAGAAACTTGTGAGGAGTTATTTAAGCCTAATAGGAGATTAATATTATAGCTACAAAACTGATAAGGTTGGAAATATTGGCAACACTTTATCATCTTATAATGTATTCAGACAAAAGTCTGAGGAAAAATGGGTGTTATCTCCTCTTGGTACTAGGAATGTGGCACATGGTAATGCTGTCTTCATCCACTACAGGCTGTAACGTGCCCTGCTGAAGAATTAGAATATCAAATTTCCTTATTATTGATCAAAGTGCAGAAGTACATGAATATATAGAGATTTATTTTTAACATAATGATAATAATCATATGAAAGTGAGTTAATATATCAGTGAATCATGAGAAGGTGACCTTCTGCATAAAGAAGAAATATTGTAAGAAAATCTATGTGTATTAGTTACATTGGTATTTTAGCTGGCATTTATCTTCACCTCTTAAAGAGTAGAGGCTGAGATATTCTGGAATTCATAGACCCCAGCTAGAGGGTTATAACTTTCAGAATTATTGTTTTCCAAAATATACAGGTATCTTATAGTAAATTACTTAGTATTAATATTAGATGTTGGGGTGCTATGAATAGAGAGCAAAAAATAGGATATTTATCAGAAATTTTCTCTTTACATATCTTGTTTTGTCCCTTGCAAAAGTAGCATGGCAGAGAAAGCATTCATTTTAATTTTGAGCACCTAATAAGCTTTGCTTTTTCAAGCCTTGAACTATTTTTCAAATTTTACTATAAAAATAACTCTATTTATCTTGCCCTCAAGGCACTTGTACATTGAAAATACATAAATCATCTGAGGACTAATAAAGCAACGGCAGCCCAGCAGAAACTCAAGGAGATAAAAGCATTGTTTTAAAGACCAAGGCACAAAATCTCTATTGGACCAAAAAGAAAAAGAAAAAATGACCATTTCTTTTCAGCATACCTGAGTTATTTGTGAAGGAGCCACATTGCAAAGGATATAGAAGGTTTGTTTTGTCATGAATGAGACTAAGAATCAATATATTCTGCAAGGCTTTGGAGATGACATTCTAACTGGGATTGAAAAAGTATCTAGGGGCAAGGACATTGTCCTGAAGAAGGATAATACTAGACATGATAAGAGGCTCAG
The DNA here is from genome assembly GCF_020740605.2 of Lemur catta. Taxonomy (NCBI): domain Eukaryota; kingdom Metazoa; phylum Chordata; class Mammalia; order Primates; family Lemuridae; genus Lemur; species Lemur catta. The sequence goes on along the minus strand of NC_059129.1, from coordinate 69,732,349 downwards.
GAAATCCTTTACTTCAATATCCTTATCAGGTGTAATATGTTTCTTGTTTTTTGGTTTTGTTTTAACACAGAAGTAGGTAAAAGGCTGTGAACTTAATTGATGTTAAGCCCCTAGCTAACTGAATGGACTCCTTCTCATCCCATAGGAACCCAGAAATACCCTAAAGCTGAGTTACTGGTCATGAGAAATGAGATCAGACATGGCTCATCATGCCCCGCTCCCTCTTTGGAGATATCCTTCGTAACTTGTTAACAGGGCTAAGGCTATACAAGATAAAGCTGAAACCACACCTGCAGGCCATCAATCTCCTTAACAGATCACTCGAGTTTTGGCAAATGTCCAGTGGCTTGTCTCTGATTAACAGACATCCTAATCTTAAATTAAAACATTTCAAGTCTTTAGATAAAGCTTCATTTCTTTACCTCCAGCACCACCCCACGTCCAGCCTTTTCAGGCCAACCAATGTACACTCCTCTACATACTGACTTAGTGCCTTACATAGAATTCCCATTCTTATGAATGTATAAAACCAAACTATAACCCTCTTACTGTAGACACATTTTCTCAGGACCTTCCATGAGGCCATTTGTTCCAAACAGTAACACACATTTGGCTTAGAATATTCTTTTTAAATTATTTTACAGAATTTGTGGGGTTTTTTTTTCTGTTAATAAGGCCTTATTTGTAATGACCTAGATTTCTTTTGCTGTCTTAAAGTCTTTAATGGAAAAGAAACCATCAAGACAGAAAAATATAAAGGTACGAATATTATAGACAAAAAAATACAAGACAAAGGGTATGTATATCATAAATAAATATATATGCATACATATGCATATGTGTGTGTGTGTGTGTGTGTCTCTACAGTTGAGCCTTGAATAACATGGGCTTGAATGTGCAGGTGCACTTAAATCCAGTTTTCTTATGCCTCTGCCACCCCTGAGACAGCAATATCAACCTCTCCTCTTCCCACACCTTCTCCTCAGCCTACTCACCGTGAAGACTGGGAGGATGAAAAACATCATGATGATCCACTTTCATTTAATCAATACTAAATATATTTTATCTTCCTTATTATTTTCATGATATTTTATTACTCTAGCTTATTTTATCCTAAGAATATACTATGTAATACATATAATATACAAGATATGTGTTGACAGTTTATGTTATTGGTAAAATCTTCTGGTCAACAGTAGGCTATTATTAGTTAAATTTTGGAGAAGTCAAAAGTTATATGTGGGCCGAGCGTGGTGGCTCACGCCTGTAATCCTAGCACTCTGGGAGGCCGAGGTGGGCGGATTGCTCGAGGTCAGGAGTTTGAGAGACCAGCCTGAGCAAGAGCAAGACCCCATCTCTACTAAAAATAGAAACAAATTATCTGGCCAACTAAAAATATATATAGAAAAAATTAGCCGGGTATGGTGGTGCATGCCTGTAGTCCCAGCTACTCAGGAAGCTGAGGCAGTAGGATCGCTCAAGCCCAGGAGTTTGAGGTTGCTGTGAGCTAGGCTGATGCCATGGCACTCACTCTAGCCCAGGCAACAGAGTGAGACTCTGTCTCAAAAAAAAAAAAAAAAAAAAAAATTATATGTGGATTTAAATCTGTGTGAGGGGTTGGCACCCTTAACCTCCACATTGTTCAAAGGTCGACTATATATATTTAAGCTTGGCACTTGTCCCTGAGGCCACATCAGAAGAACAAGGACAAGTCAGTTCGAGGAGAAGGAAAGGAAAGTTTATTAATTTGCTGGCAAATGAGGAGTATGACAGACTTGCATCTTAAAGTACCACATTCTTCCATACAAGCAGAAATGTAAAGCTTTTGAAAGCAGTTTTCAACTTGGAGCTATTGCTGTTTAACTATAGTTGACAGTCCTAATTGACCACATCTGCGAAGACAATATCATGACCTCCGCCTGGACAATTTCTTTGAGCCATTTCCTGTAGTACAAGGAAAAAAGGACACTCCTTTTAGGCTCTCATTATTGGCCTGGGGCACAGATGCATGTTTTAATTCCCAAAAAGAGTTGAGGGGGGTGTTAAAAGAGACAGCCCATAAAACATTTTACCCTTTTTCAGGCCATTCCCCCTGTTACATATTCCCCACTGTCAATTTTATCCTTCCATATCTATGGGAGGAGGGGTGACATTGTCATTGAACTACTTCCTGCTGAATTTGGGCAATGTTTTGGATGGGATGTTTATATTCATTTATGCTTTTGCAAAACTTTAGTGGTAAATTTACAAAAATAAAGAATGCAACAGATTACCACGTGAAAAGGGGCATAAGCAACAACTGCAACCATTAACAAGGTGAAATGTAGGATACCTGATAAGAGAAATTTTACCCCACTTGGTATCTAAGACACCAGAAGGACTTCAGGTCCTTATTGTCACATTGTATATAATGTCTGATACAGGGCTGAGCAAGAAAGAAATGTGGAACCTCTGAGTGCAGAGCTATTAGTTGTACCCTGTAGGTGAGCCAAGAGAGCAGATTCTGCAAATTCAGAAATCATATACAGGAATACTTGTATCAAACAAGATTCAAGATGACAAACCCAGCAGGGAGACAGATCATCAGAAGAGGTGATAGTCTGGAGAAATCCTCACTAAGGAGTTATCTCTCTCTCTTATAGACAGAACAGATAACCAAATAAAGGTTAGCAAAAATATTAACATTTTCATTTTTCCCTGCTTTTTAAACAGATCCTTTAGATCACATAAGGGCTGGCCATTCACTGAGGACTTGGGTCCTCTACTTACATGGGACACCTTTTACTCCTGTGTGACGGACCCAAGGTTTTTCTCCTGACAATTTCAATTAGGTGTAAGTTTGTTAAAAGCACTTCATAAGGTCCCTTCTATTTCTCTGCCAGTGGTTGTTTGGGTCTTTGTTTTCTTCGGGCTGTAAGAAACACCCAGTCCCCTGGTTTAAAGGAGTGGGGGGGGAGCCTCCAACTGTGGTGAGGACCTGAAAGAGGTAGTTATGTGTAGTGGTTAGCATCTGACCCACTCATGTGACATATTGCTTTACTCTGCTTTATTTTACTCATGGGTATATTGCCGTACTTACTTTCAAGTATTAGGAAGGGTCTCTATAAACTATTTATTAGGGATTTAACTTAAGCCTGCTTCTAGTGGCTACCCTTATCCAGAGGAGAGAAAGAGGCAACACCTTATCCCACTTTAGATGGTTTTCCTGCATCAATTTCAGGTTCCATGCAATTTAGGGCTTTTCTAGATGTAGGGCTTTGCTTACTTGCTGGGTTATCTCCAATACAAAGGAGGGTCCATTAGCACCCTTGCAAAATGCTCAGGGCTCTGTAAACAGTCAGATGGACTTTAGTGTGCTCCTGGGTCCTGTTGACAATGGGCTCATTGGTCCAAGGATTGAATCTAGACCATTAGAAGCCAGGGCAGCAACATGTTTACACAAGAAGAGAAAGATGGCCAGGAAGGAGATGAACAGTCTGATGATGACCTTCATGTAGTCCCAGGATATGGACAGCTTGATCTTCCCTGTCTGAGCTTTGTCTTCTTCCATCAGCTTACAGGTCACTTCCTTCTTGGCCCTGGCTTTCTGCAGCTTGGCCATGCTGGTGTGGTGCTGACTGATGACCTGGCTGTAGGAGGAGGAGCTGCTGTAGCTGCCTGCCCGTGGCATCCATCATCAGCATGCCATTCTCCATCTGCTTGCCCTCTTTCCTTGGTATGCTGATGCCCATCATCCCATCATCTTCCAAGGCCTGTTCCTGCTCTGTGCTTGTGTACATGCACAGGAACTTGGCAAAGGCCCTGTCCCAGGCCAGCAGCTCCTGGTAGGAGCCCATCTCAGAGTGAGTTCATTCAGAAGTGTTCTAGTTACTGCACTCTCTCCATTTGGATAGGATAAGCCTCTAAAGGTATCTACTAATACAAGTTTAGGCATCTGAGTGGAATTGCCAATCATTGAAAGGGTGGGTGCCCACATCTTGGGTTCCTTGTGCAGCAGATCACTTTTCTGTCTTTGGATTGTTTTGGGCACATAGTTTGTTGCAAACGGGGTCCTCTTAAATGAGGTCCTACCAAATTCATTAAGGCATCATGCCCCTAATGTGTGCATTCATGTAGGTGCCTCATAAGAGGCCAAATTAAAGCTTTGGGTAGGAGAACAAGTCCATGAGAATTCTGTCTCCACTTAGCTGTGCTATCCCAAATGTCAGAGCCCCAGTTTTTAGTTTTAAAGGGAATCTAAATCTAGCTGGGGTTTCAAGGGCCCAAGGAACAGATCACCTTCAGTGGCCTCCTTAGCAGCTCTGCCAGTGGCCTGATTTCTTTTTGCAACACGAGTGTCTCCATTTTTTGGTGACCAGGACAATGTATGATGGCCTCCCATTTGGGCTCAGCCACAGCCTGTATCGGGGCATTATTTCAGTGGCGTACTTAATATCTTTATTTCCTGCCATTAGGAGCTCCCTTTTCTTCCAAATGGCATCATGAGCATGCACAAACATAAAAGCAGATTTAGAGTCTGTATAAATGTTTACCTTTTTTTTTTTTTTCCTCTGGATAACTGAAGAGCTCTAGTCAAAGCAATCAGCTCAGCTTTCTGGGCTGAAGTCCCAGGTAGCAGTGCCATTGTTTCCAGTACCCGTCATTCCATGACCACAGCATATCCAGCCCTTTGTTGTACATTGTCTGTAAAATTGCTTCCGTCAGTGAAAAGATCCCAATCTGGCTCTCACACTGGCTGATCTGACAGATTCATCCTGCTCTAATAGACAGCCTCCAGAACTTCTAGTCATGCTCCAAAGGCTCATTCTCTCTGGCTGGTAACAGGATGGAGGGATTGAGAGCAGACACAGCCTAATAATTCACAAGCAGCTGCTACTTCCCAGAGGCAAGGAGGCCATCCTCTCACAATATTGTCCAGTGGCTTTGACAAGTACGCCACTGGCCACGGGATGTCTCCCAGCATCTCTGCTAATACTCCAAGGCTCATTCCTTGTTTTTCATGGATGTATAATTTAAATCCTTTCTGCAAGTCAGACAACCTCAAAGTAGGGGCAGTCGTAAGCCCCTGCTTTAGTTTCTCAAAGCCATTCTGACAGTCTGTGGTCCAGAGCAGGGGTTACACATCTGTCCCTTTAAAGGCTCCATACAAGGCTTTGCTATTAGTCCAATGTTTGGGATCCAGACGTGACAGAACTCTGCAATTCCTAGGAAATCAAGTGGTTGCTGCGGGTTCCCTTGGTAATTTTGAATTGGAGAAAAGTGTTTGCAAATCTGTCCAACTGCAGGTTCCACAAGCCCCCCACTAAGCTCCCATCAAATAGGGCAGGAAAACCCATTTAAATCCGTGAGGCAACAGAATCCAGCAGTGCCATGAGGCCACCGTAGTCCCAGGATCCTGCCAGTCAAATGCAACTGAGTATCATTCATAGTCCCTTGTACAATATCATTAATGGCATATACAGCCTGCACAAATCTATATTCATTAGTATGGGGAATTTAAATTATTTCTACATGTCTTGGGGTCCCATTGGCCTATACAGCTTTACTTGCTTTTGGTAACTTTCTGGCAAATGCTGCAATGACATGCAGGTCTGCTGATGCCTGAACTTCAAAGCAAATTGCTCTGCAATGGCAATCTCCTGTATGCTTCATCAGGCCCTGGTAGTCATCCAGCAGGAGCTTGGTGACACCCCTGGAGGTGAACTTCTGCCACTTCTGGAACAGCTCCCAGTGCTCCTCTGCTCGCTCAGGTGTGCCGGATTCAGTGGTGGAGGCTGCACCAGGAGTGGCTCCAGCTCTTGCTGCCTCACCACTGCCTGGATTGCAGAGTGTCCTGCATGGCTGGTGATGGAGGCCAGCGCAGCGTCCCGGGGGTGGGGTGTCCAGACCATTTCTGCTCACATGGCTTGGCACCAATCAAGTCCCCACTATCAATTGTACCCAGGGCTCCTACAGGGTAACATTTGATTGGAGCCACTAGTGAGGCAGGGGGGGCCTCAGGCCCCCTCCTTTACTGGCTGAGTCCTGGACTTAAAAGAAACCATTTGCTCTCCTGGGAGTTTCTTGTTACCTGGAACCCTGGAAGTGTTCTTTCCAATATCCTTCCTTGTTACAAAAAACACACAGATTGTACATCAACCGGAGGTGACTTTTTCTCCTGCCCTTTTCTTTTCGCTGTTTCAAAGGACCCTGCCAGCTGCCCTTGCACATTCAAGCCCCTGATCTGATATTGCCATAATGGAAATCGCCCTGTCCTGGCTATGGGTCCGCTCCGGCCAAATTGAGTTCCCTGCTATGTCTTAGAAGAAACCATTCTTGGTCCCAAGTCATAACCTAGTGGGCATGGGACTGAAGAATTAGCTCCAGTTGCACCCTCCCCAACCCCTCTCATAGTACCAAGATGGTGACAGCAGTGAGGGGTGGCAGTTGCCCTAGGCCATGCTCTTCATGGGGCCTGTTTCCTGAGCTGAGTGTGAGACTCCTGTAGGTGCCCCATCACTGTGAGCTCGAGTGTAGTTGAGCCCATGGTGTCTTCCTATGGATTACCCAAGCTGCAGCATGTGTTGCAGCTGCCCCCCAGGGAGCTTGGCTGGTGCTAGTGCCTCTCTGACACAATGTGTGCATCTATGCTGTGGGTGGTTTGGCTGCTGACATTTCCCATACACCCCATTCCATTCCCTCCCTTGCTGAATGCTGGGCTCCACTCCCACAGGGTCTGCCCCTGGGGCCAAAGTTCCACATGGTGCCTTGCCTTGGCAGGTACCTAGCAGCTGACTTAAAACTGGTTCAGACCAGTGGAATCCAACTTTTTAATTAAAACAAAGCATTATAAAGGCCTGTGGCTGATGGGGCAGTGGGTAAAGGGCTCATGAGATCCAAGCTTGTTAATCTCTCCTCAGTTTTATCACTGGGACTTTCATCCTCTTTATTATGCAAGTACATGAAATATTGCACATATGGGATCTTGTCCTATTTACCTGGTATTTGACAAAATAATTCCTTTTGTAAGATAGTATAATAATTTAAGGCTTCATTCCTTTTTAAACAAAGACTTATAGGTATAAGTTGGCCATTCAGCCAAGATTCTCCCCAAGGAATTTTCAGATGGAGCTTCCATATATTAAGAAAAACAACAAACACAGACAACGAAACAATAATTCCTTCCAACAAATGGGAACCATCTAAACAAGAACCAAATTATCAAATGAGAACCAATATCTCCTAATCCAAAAGGGAATGATTTCCTCAGGTTCCCTGGGAACCATACAAATGAGCTCCAAATCCAAACCAGGTTCCCTAGATTTGCTTAACTTTTACTTTCACCCCCAAATGGTACCTCCAAACAAATCCAAACAAAATGCCCTGCCACAGAACAGAAATATCTGAAAACCTCCCACAAATGTGTGGAATCAAGGGTCTCAGCATGCCCGTGGGGGAACTTACTCCAACAAATGACTAAGATGTGCAGACATTTCCCAAATCTGTTTCCTTTTCCTCAACAAAGTTAAAGTTGGTTGGAGCTATGTCTAATTTGGAGAAAAGAAACAGAAGTTCTCTAGAGCTAATCAGGCTCTGTCAGCTGCTGGAATGGTTCCTAACCCTCTTGCCCTAAAAGGTGATGTTCCTACCCATGGCTTCATCTGGGGCTGCTCCTTGCCCCTTCCAGCCGTTGTAGGGTGCTCTTCCACTGGGATGGTAATGAACTCATGCAGAGATGCCAAATTCTGTTACTGAAAGTTTAGCGCTTGTTCCCAAGGCTACATCAAAAGAATGAGGACAAGTGGTTTGAAGAGAAAGAAAAGAAGTTTATTAATTTACCAGCAAATGAAGATTATGTCAGACTCATATCTTAAAGTACCACAGTCCTTCCTACAAGCAGAAATACAGAACTTTTAAAAGCAGCTTTCAGCTTGGGGCTATTGCTCTTTAACTATAGTTGATGGACTTGATTGACCACATCTCTTGTGAAGACAATCTCATGACCTCCACCTGGACAATTCCTTTGAGCCATCTCCTTTGGTTCAAAGGACAAAGGACACTCCTTGGGCCTTTTCATTATTAGCCTGGGGCAGGGATGCAGATTTTAATTCCCAAAAAGAGTGGGGGCATGTTTTAGAGAGATAGCTCATAAAACATTTTACACTTTTGTAAGCTATTCCCTCTGTTGCATATATATACATACATGCACATACACACACATATAATCTCACAGATCTCACTGTGTTATCACAAATATTAGATTGTTAGTTGGGGTCAACATGACTTTTACAGAATTTGACATTCACTCCCCAAGATGTCAGAAAATTTTCAAGTAAGCTTTCATTCTCATTGTTATTATTGACTCTGATTTTCTACCCTTTTTTGGAGTCTTTGTTCTGATTTATTACTCTTTATCTATACTTTAGATCAGTGATCCTCAACCTTTTTGGCACCAGGAACTGGTTTCATGAAAGAAAATTTTTGCACATGTTAGGGGGGAAAAGCAGAGCTTAGGCAGTGATGTAAGTGATGCAGAGCAGCTGTAATTACAGATGAAGTTTTGCTTGCTCACCTACTATTCACCCCTTGCTGTGCAGTGCCACTCCTTGCCCATTTCCTAAGTTTCATAGATGATGATTTTTCCATGGACAGGGGTGCAGGGGGTGGTCAGAGGTCTTCAGCCCAGTACCTAACATGCCATGGACCAGATGGGGGTTGGGGATTGCAGCCTTAGATTAAACTCAAACAATGACAACATCCTCTCCTCCTGTATGGGTCCAGTAGATTTCTCATACCGCCAACATAAGTACCTCTAAACCAGGACTGCAATACCATCAGAACATTAATTGTATATAAAAATATAGGGTCATGGGTAAAGACATACTTACTAGTCTCCATAATAAAGAGCAAACCACAAACACACCACACATATCATATATTTCTTTTAGTTCTTTTAAATTTACTCAAAGTCTTTTAAAAGTTTTTGTTTAAAGTCTTTTTGGCTACCTTACCACTGGGGCTGGGGCTATCATTTGCAATGAGTTTTAATATTTTTAGAACCAGTCTAGACCTCTATAACTGTTTTTATTCTCCATCACTATCCTCCTCTTGTCACTGACCCTCTCTCGATTTAATGGCCTTAGGGAACTCTAATTTATTCTCCCCTCCACACCCCTTTCATTGCTGAACAATTCAATTCAGTCTAGCCTCCATTCCTAAATTCAGCAAAGAAGTCTCCACTTATGCATGCTGAAGCTTTTGAAATATTCAATTGACCCAGAATGGTCTTCCTTTTCTATTTTCTTATAAAGGCTTCACATAACTTAAAAAAGTCTTTTAAAATTAAAATGTTTTATATTGCTTCATAAAAAATTGATTTGTTTACATATTTTTAAATAAAAGAGTTTTGCATGCCAGTGTCTTGAACTAATTTAATTCAACCCTGAAATACATGTACAAATATTCTTATTTAATAATTAAGCAAACAAAATTCAGAGAGATTAAAAAATGTGCTCAAGACTTCACAGCTAATAACTGCCTGGATTGGACTCAACATATAAATCCAAACACTGGATTTCTCTAATGTTAGGGACACTTCTCTAGCCATTTTTTGGTTCATATAAAAGTAATTATATGATTTACCCATCAGAAAGTTGGCAGGATGATGTCCAGAAGAAAGCATGAACAATAGAATTAAAATATAGAAATTAGAGTGGTAGATTAAAATTGAAAAATAGAACAGTTCAGTATGTTTGACAGACTGATGGAGTATAACATAATTTGTTTCCTGAATATTCCAGTATGATGATGGTGTGATTTATGAAGGAAATTCACAGCCAGGGGTGAAACAAATTTTGAATGAGAGTGTGGGTCCTCCAGGATATATAGTGAAATCTCAGATTTTTTTTTAATCAATCCTTTCCAATTTGTAGCTGGAAAACTGGCTCCTAAATTCCTAACCTCTATGTAATACTGCCTCATATAATTTTAAATGAAGCACATGGCTTCAATAAACACTGAAGAGCACTTAAAGACCCACTAGGGAAAAATTATTAATGAGCCAATGAATTTTTAAAAAGTTGGTAGGAGTGAAGTTTATTGATTTTGTGTGTATGAATGTGTGTGAAACCACAGTTGCTGATTTCAAAAGAACTCTTTGCAGAAGGTAAGAAATTGTTGAGAGGTTCTTTTGCCTCTAGCGTATTAGATAGTTTAGTGGAAGTCATCACATTTTTGGAGTCAGACAACTCTAGTTTTCCTGCTGCTGGCTGGGACATGACAGGCAAATTAGTGCTCAGTGCCTCAGTTTTACTAGCTGTAAAAATGCAGGTGATAATACCTATCTCCGTGGGCTGCTGGAAGCATTGATGAGATAATGATCATCAAATGATTAGCACTGTTTTGCATATAGTTAGTCCTCAGTAATAATACATATACACTATCCTTCAATAGCTGTTTTATTGTATGCGGTATACAAAAATGTACCTTAAGGAACATTCTCATCCTTGAATAAAAATATTCCAGATTGAATGAAGAGAATAGTTGTTTTTGAGGCATAGATAAAGACATAGTGACATAATGAATAACTTGAGAATCTTAGTTTTTTAAAACCATAAGTTTACATGGCCATTATGAGGATATATGGATAACGACAATATTATAACAATTTTATCGATGTATAATTGACATAAATAAACTGCACATATTTAAAGTGTACCTCTAAATAAGTTTTGACACCCATGGAACTTCACAGAAACAAGATTATGAACATACCTGTTAGCCCTGGACGTTTCCAGATCACCCTCTGCCATCTATCTCTCTACTTCTCACCATTCCACTTTGGCTCCTTCCCATTCACCAGGCAATCATTAATCTGCTTCTGTCACTATTGATTAGTTTTCAATTTCTAAATATTCTACATGTAATCATACAAAGGTATAATTATTGTTTGTCTTTTTTTCACATAGTGTCATTATCTTGAGATTAATCTATGCTGTTGTATGTATCAATAGTTTGTTCCTTTGTATGGATAAGCAGCATATATACATTAATACACAAAGGTAATAGTATATAGGAAGAACATTGTTCTTTCAAGTACTGTGTTTCTCACCTGATTAGTTAGCAATTTGCACAGTTACACCCAAATGGATGCAATGCTGATATCACTGTTTATTTTATTATAGCAGTAATACAGGTACAGTGCTACCTGCCCTACTTTTTTATATTACGCGTAAACAATTTTGTATACACTCTATTTAAATTTACCAGCTTGATTAGCCAACAATCTGAACTAAAGCATTTAAGGTAAAATGGAAAGCTAATTGCATAGAGATTTTTAAGCCCATTTACACACAACAGGATTTGTTAGTGCCATGCTCATGGGTTGGCAGAATTAACATGGTATAGTTTTCCACCTGTTTATGTCCTCTGCTAGTTCCTTCCTCAGTGTTATGCAGTTCTCCCTGTAAAGGTCTTTCATCTTCTTAGCTAAATATATTCCTAGGTATTTTATTTTCTTTGTTGCTATGCTGTGAAAGGTATTGAGTCTTGACTTGGTTCTCAGCTTGACTGTTGTTGGCATATATGAATGCTACTGATCTGTGCACATTGATTTTTTTAACCTGAGACTTTGGTGAATTTATTTATCAATTCTAATAGTCTCTTGGCAGAATCTTTGGGGTTTTCTAGATACAAGAGCATATCATCAGCAAAGAAAGATAATTTGACCTCTTCTGCCCCCATTTGGATACTCTCAATTTCCTTCTCTTGTCTGACTGTTCTGGCTAAGACTTCCAGTACTATGTGGAAGAAAACAATCATTAGGATGAATAGACAACCTACAAAATGGGAGAAAGTAATCCATCCAATACATCCAATAAAGGGCTGATAACTAGAATCTATAAAGAACTCAATCAAATCAGCAAGGAAAAAATCAAAAACCCCATTAAAAAGTGGGCAAAAGACATGAACAGGGACTTTTCAAAAGAAGATAGACTAATGGCCAAAAAACATATGAAAAAATGCTCAACATCTCTAATCATCAGGGAAAAGAAAACCAAAACCACAATGAAATATCAATTAACACCAGTGAGAATGGCTTTTATTCAAAAAGTCCCAAAACAACAAATTTTGGCATGAATGCAGAGAGATAGGAACACCTACACTAATGGTAGGACTGCAAACTAGTACAACCTCTATGGAAATTAATATGAAGAACTCCAAAGAACTAAAAGTAGAACTACAATTTGATCCAGCAATCCCACTACTGGGTATTTACCCCAAGGAAAAAAGACATTTTATAAAAAAGACACCTGCATTTGAATGTTTATAGCAGCACAATTCATAGTTGCAAAGATATGGGAACAACCCAAGTGCCCATCAATACATGAGTGGATTAATAACATGTGGTATATGTACACCATGGATCACTAATCAGCAATAAGAAAAAATAGTGAAGTAATGCCATTTGTACAACCTGGATGGACCTGGAGACCATTCAAATAAGTAAAGTATCACAAGAATGGAAAAACAAACACCGCATGTACTCACCATTAAATTGGAGCTAATTGATCAACACCTTTGTGCACATATGGAAATAACATTCATTTGAAATCAATCAGGTGGGAGGGAGGTAAAAGGGATGGGTAAAATTCACACCTAACAGGTACAATGCACACTGTCTGTGGGATGGGCACTTATAACTTTGACGCAAATGATAGGAAAGCAATTTGTGTAACCAAAACGTTTGTGCCCCCATAATATTCTGAAATAATAAATTAAGAAATAAAACAAAACATTTTTTTAAAAAGGCAAGAGATGTCCCAGTATTATTATGAAAATATTTTTGAGACACTCAGTAGTCCAGGGACTGTGCACTGAGAGCTGCTAAAATAGACCATGCTCTAATGATGAGAATAGTTGCTATAGTTGTTATTCTTTATAAACATGATCACATTAGTCTATCTCTTTTCATCCCTCCAGCTGGTTGGTTTAATGGACTTGTGTAATTCATTAGGGATGTTTCCAAATATTTTGATTCTCATCTCAATTTAGGCACAGATAGAATAGTATGTTTCTGTCCCCTTTGAAATGAAGTCTAAATATGTGTTTTGCTTTACTAATAAAATTGAGTAGTGTATGTTGTGTTCTGAGGGAGCTTAGGAGATGATGTATTTTGCTGAATTTTGTATTTTTTACTTTGAATCCCTGAGTGTTGACAATGACCATGGTGATGCACATTAGAAATGTAGGGTTAACAAGAAGTAAACCTCTTACACTGAGTACAGTGAGACTGTGTGGATGTTTTTTATGGTAGAATAACCTATCCTATACAAACTAATTAGTATGTCATAGTGTGTGTGTGTGCACATGGATGCACAGGTGTGGTCTTATCTCTCCCTGCCTCCTATCCTCCATAGGTGTACCTAAACATTATTTTCAACATTTAGATTTGGACCCTGTAGAACTTTAACCCAATCCAAATATGGATATAAATATGATATTGTGCAGTTTGACTTGCGCAGCACTTATTGAAGTAGTGCTTCACTTCGCATTAAGGTTTTTACTTCTTGGAGATGACTTACTTAGAAAGTCATAGAAAGAAGACAAATGATTGTCAGAATAGGAATTTTACATTCTATGTACATGTATGAAAAAATCATCTAATGCCTTCAAGATCCATCATCACTTCTAACACTAGACAATTAATAACTATCCAGAGGACAATTGTGTGATTTGGAAATGTGTAAATACCTTATGTCTTATATTTTAAATAGGCATATTTTATGTGTATTATGTTGGGATAAATTAAGAGGTGCTAGGGTTTTCAGCATTTTAAAGAACAAATAATGCAGAATAATGCTACTTTATAAGATGTTTTAAGATAAATTTCAAAATCTTTTAATGATTTAAAAATATAAATGACTTCAATGGTAGTAGATGGTGATTCTTCCCCTATTGCCTTTCTGTGTAAACTTACAAATGCACAAGAACTGGGTGATGAATAAATTGGATCTATTTTGTGAATGTGTGTATGTGTGTGTGTGTGTGTGTGAGACAGAGAGAGAGAGAGAGAGACAGAGAGACAGAGAGAGGGAGGGAGAGAGAGAGAGTGCTAAATGATGTAACCCTTCTTATGTTATCTCATGGTCTTGGCTGAATTTCTGAAGGTCAAGAGTAATACACTAGAAGCCAGGTACTCCAAATCCTGATATTACATGCTAGAATGTACAGGCATGTCTTGACAGAAGATTGTGAAGTTGGTATAGCTAGCATCTGTCCATCAGTGACCTTGAAGCTGTACAAGAGAAGGCAAAGTATTGGTTGAATAATTGAATAACCTAGAGCAGTTCTTTCTTTTGATGAAGAAATGTGAGGGCTGAATTTCCAAACCTGCCCATGACGTGGGTAAGGGGTGTGTGTGAATAATTCTCCTTCCCCTTAGGAGTCCAAAAGGACCACCTGGAGAACTTGATATATATTTCCTGAAGTGTGAGGGGCTGGGATGTGACATCCTGAAAAGTCTGAACTTTAGAGTCAGCACCTGAGATAGAGAAGAAGAGAGGGCTGTTTGTGAATCCCTTCCCTTTCAGAGTGAAGACAATGCAAGGTTGCATGCATAAAGAACATGAGCGTGATGTATTTCCTGGGAAGGCATCTGAACGAGGCCACCTTGAATGGAGTTCTGCCCAAAAGGACAGTACAAGGGACAAGGTGAATCAACCAAAGAGGACTTCAGAAACCAGGCAGCAGAGAGAAAAAACATAAGTGGTCAGAGGAGCCATGGATTGCTTCAAAGATACGTAGATGAGAGAGAGCAATTCAGGAATACGAAGAAAGATCACCCAAGGAACACCTGCTCCTCCTCCAAGACTGGACAGAATTATGCACCAGGATCCTTTACACTCAGAGGATTATAAACACAGATTATATACATACAATTTAAATAAAACCTCATGGCTTCTTACCTCTGTCCCCTCTAAATACTGCTGTAGCATTGGAGGGACCAATATTGCAGTACTTGAGTAGTGGAGAAGATTGAAGGAAAAAGAAAGAGCACTCATACCACCTACAGGCACACAAAACTAAAGAGGATTAGAGCTGGGGCCCAGAGAAGTCTTAAATTGAAGAAAATTCTCCAGGTTTGATGGTATTCTGGGCTGGATCTTTTTAGATATATCTAGAAGGAGGCAATTCATTAATTTCCTAAAAATGATGAAAGACTGAGATTTGATCCAGAGAAAGGGAAAAATGGATTCAGAGGAAAGGGATGCAAGGGCGGCAGTGAGGAGAAAACTGCTGCCCCTACCCAAATAAGCAGGGTAAATTAAAAGTCATGTGTACAAATAACCTGATGGAAAATATTCATTTTAAAAACAATGGAATTGTTAATTGAACTTATTGACCTCCAAGTCCATACATATTTGTGGCAGCTACCTTTCAAATTTTGTAATTCAACTATACTTTAACCATATAAAATATGATATGAAATATCATATTTTATAATCATTTTTGAGATACTTTCAAAGTTTAAGAGAATTCCACTTTGGCCTGGTTTTATATTCTTTAAGAAAATTTCAGTTTAAACTTCTATTTTCCATTCTAGGAGAATAGGTTTTTATACCGCTATTCTGTGGTATATATTTTGAGCCTTTTATCACCAGGGTTTCTTCTGTGATATCCCATAATTGATATCATTCAGTTACTAGGAATAAGAGAGAGACATCTAATAGGAAATTGTAAGAGAATGAAATGAATGGAAATCATCCCTTAATATAAAGAACTTTTATTGTTCTCTACATCATTAGATGCAGCATTCTAAAATTGAAGCAATATTCCAGAATAAAAGCAATTCATAACCAGTACATATAGCCAAGGAACATTTTCTTCTCTCCAAATACTGTCCTTACCAAAAATACTATTTCTGGGTTCTACCCCATTTAGTTTCTCTGCAGACATTTTGAATTAGCAGAAGGAATTAGTTAGGTTATGAAAGAAGTCATACTGTTTTTTTTAACCTTCATTGGCACTAACAAATCCTGTTGTGTGTAAATGGGCTTAAAAATCTCTATGCAATTAGCTTTCCATTTTACCTTAAATGTTTTAGTTCAGATTGTTGGCTAATCAAGCTGGTAAATTTAAATAGAGTGTATACAAAATTGTTTACAAGTAATATTATAAAAAAGCAGGGCAGGTAGCACTGTACCTGTATTACTGCTATAATAAAATAAACAGTGATATCAGCATTGCATCCATTTAGGTGTAATTGTGCAAATTGCTAACTAATCAGGTGAGAAACACAGTACTTGAAGGAACAATGTTCTTCGTATATACTATTACCTTTGTGTATTAATGTATGTATAAAGGATTCTCAGGTTGCAACAATAAGAAACTATGAAGATGGATTTAAAAAAAACATTTTTGTTATAAGAAAGTGAATTTACCTTTTTTCTACAATAATAGGCCTTAGGCACTTCATTAAAAATGTAAAATTGGGCAAATGCATAATACTCTCTGAAAAAAAATACAGCTCTCTTTATCAAGCCAGATGCAGTTATTAGCTCAGAGGATTTCGAAATGTTCTACACAACAGGTCCTCAGCAAGAATTGTACAAGGCTGGCAGACAGACGTGAAATTTTTAAGAAGTCAAGTTGAAAATTTATGAGCATGAGAGGAAATGACATGTTTTCCTCATTCTATAAATTTTATTTTACTTCATGTTTATGAACCCTAGTGTGGATTCAACAATCTCTCTTTTCCAGTGAAAGTTTCTATTAGAGGAATGCTTTAAGAGAAAGAAGGAGCAAAAATTAGGATTGAATAATTGTTTGAATAATTCATGTTTTTTTGTTTCTGCCTACTTGTTTTTGATGCAATCCTAGGCTTCCAAGGAATTAAACATATCCTGTGTATGTGTATATGGGTTTATGTTTGTAAATGTGTGCATGTCTGTTTATGCATATGCATATACCTAGGGCTGACAATGCTATTATGCTATAAAAAAGAGCACAAAATCCAGCAAATTACTTGCTTTTTATTTCCAGAATGAATAAAGAGTTAACTAAGTCTGCAGTTTTCTGTTGAGATATTCATGCATTCCATATATATTTGTTCAGCACCAACCATGTTCCAGCAATGCTGCATCTTACATTCTAATAGTTTATCTCTGTCCGGTATAATTTCTCCAAAAGGCCTTCCCTCATTTCTCCACATCTGCTTGGATTGCTCTTATTCTACAAAAGCATAGCTGATAAAAAATTACATTTATCCTTGATGCAGCCTCATTTTATTTTCTATACTTGTGGACTAATTTATCTAAAATTAGCTCTTCTATCTCTAACCTGGGAAGAATTGTGTGGCATTAAGCATAGGTGAGTGACTACTATACATTTAGAAAAATAAAAGATAATAGTGAGAAAGTATCTATGAGTTTCTTTAGTCATTTTAATACTCAGATCATTAAAATAGCTTGTTTCAAACACATTGCCAGATACAGAACTACAAGCTAGTTAACTGATTCTCAACTCCATGGTCTTTCTATTGAGTAGTAGGTGTATGAGAATAAAAAGTATACATGAATTTAAGGTGAAAGCTGGGTTTGAGTGACAGCTCCTTCAGACGCGATGTTGGCAAAGTTGATGTGACTTTGGCTAAGTCATTCATCTTTCTGAGTCTCATGTAATGACCCATGAATTAGGGATTATAGCAAAAGCAATGTTACTTTAAATATTAGTATAATATACAAAATTTTGTTGTAATTATAACATGAGACATTGTGACTCTTGACACTGTTAGTAATTAAATGTTGTAGAGTTTTCAAATATGACATTACTTCCCAGCTAAGGTCATAGACATCCCAGTGATTGGACTTTCTTATCATTTTGAAATGATCTCTGCTTTTGACTTGATAGTAAACACATTTTTGCCTTGTCCATATACACATATGGCTAAAAATATACAAATTAATAAAAGAATTTAGAGGTGCAGATGTATACATGTGTGTGTGTGTGTATATGTGTGTGTATATATATCTATAATTGTTATTTTAAATTCAGCTTTCCTGACATTGTAACTTTCAGGGTGATTACCATTGGCATATACTAATTCCTAATACTGGGCATTCTGTCAGATTCTCACCTTTTTGAGTTGGAAAAGTTCCCTATAGACCCAGAGTCAGCATATAAAACTGAGTTATGCATTGCTTCTTAAGTTCTTGGACATAGCTTCTGTGAATAAAAATATTGAATAAACCTGCAACATTTAAACAGCCCTGCTTCACATAAAAGGTGACAAGGAGTAGATCAAACAAGAATGTCACCAACAATAACACTACCAGCTACAATATCTAATTGTAGACTTCATGTTTTTAAAATGTCTTGGAGAATTGTTATTAAGTTTAATGTCTATGAACTTTTCAATGATTTAATTTGGTGAAAGTGTTGAAAAAGTTGGAGATATAGATATCTCCATTAAGATGTGAATCAAATTGTAAAATTTGGTTAGGTCAATCAACCATAAGAAATAAAACATCAAAATCTAGATTTGATTGGAGTCAGTGCTTGACTCAAGGGCTATTTTTCAGTCATTAATAATTCCATTTTGTATTCATAGACACCCTGTTGCTCACAGAAAGCTGCCATATCTGAAATCTAAAGTTTTCAGCTTCAGTAACTTTTAACACATTTCCCTATTAGAAAAAAAAGTATTTTAAATTTCATATGCACATTGAAGAACATGATTTTTACTTACATGGTACTATTGTTATATCTGCTAAGCACTTTAAGAATATAAATTAATATTCTTTTTACGTATGTTCAGTTAAGTTCTCATTCTATTAGCAGGGAAACAGGGGACTGGAGCAAATTTCTCAGATAAAATCATATCAGTTTGGAATTTTCCACATCCCCTGGCTAATCTACGCATATATTTTTTCCTCAATTATTTCTTTCTTTTCTATTATGTAACTACAAGATAGCTAAAGATATTCTCTTTCTTTGATGATCTTCTTTTGATCACTGTTTCCCCCCTAATGTTAATGATAGGAGAAAAAGATACTAAGACAAAAACGATTTTTTTTCTATTGTAAAAAACTTGTTTGCAAATCCCAGTCTATTGTTATAGGAAAGAGAATCAATGTTGCTTTGCAAAGTGCACCTCTACCCTAATTTCTAATTTACATTTTGTTGTAAAATTCTTTCCCTGCTTTCTCACTGTTCTTGGGTGCTGCAGGAACAGGATGTGACTAAGATCCAAATGATTAGCAGGCATTTCAAGTCCTTCTGAAAACTCTTAGATAGGC
This sequence comes from Lemur catta, assembly GCF_020740605.2. Taxonomy (NCBI): domain Eukaryota; kingdom Metazoa; phylum Chordata; class Mammalia; order Primates; family Lemuridae; genus Lemur; species Lemur catta. Next base: position 69,713,072 of record NC_059129.1, on the reverse strand, counting down.
TGCAAGAAATCTCTAGTTGAAATTCATCTTCTCTCTGTTTTTACTTACACCAGAATCCTGAAGGAATGACTGCCAGCAATATGGTTTATTGAATTGAATGGAAGAAAATTTTTCCAAGACTTTTCTCATGGCTAAAAGATGTGTACTCTGACACGTCCTGGAAAGATCTGAACTATCTCCTAGGTGAAAAGTGAGTTAAAAATAATTTGTGGACCTATATGTTAGAATATATAGCATTTAACTTTATATCTTCATTGATAGGAGTACAAGCAAAACAATTTTAGATCCTCTCGGTGTCTACACGATTATTGTGGAATAAGAGGATGAGAACAATACTTGTTTCTGAAGAAGGTTATACCATTAAAAACAGTCCACTTATGGCTGGAGAAGATAAAACAGAGGATTGCTTAGCACTGATATTAATGGAGAACTATCAGATGTAAGAAAGTTTTAGGAAAACTAAAGAGGTAAGAAGTGAGCCTATATTGGAAGTATTAAGAACCAGATTTTATTCTACAAAATCAAATCAATAATTAAGATGATCTTCAAGAATGTTGCAATAATAAGAACAATGTGAGCAATGATGAACTATGTTTGGTGAAATATGAAAGTACATATTTTTGGAAGTTACACGTATCTAGGGAAGAAACAAAGCAAATTATGGCAGAAACAATAATATAATAATACAATTGAAATAGTAAAGAAAAGACTAAGGAAAATAGTGATAGACTAAATAGCACAAAAATTTTTATGTGTCTGAATATCAAAAAATACTTTATTATAAACCAAACTAAAACTCATACATAATGTGACATGTGTCAGGGAGAAAATACTTTGAATATACAATGAGCTTTTGATGTCCCATGGGTTAAATTTTATAAACGTTATAAGGATAGAGAAAAATTATTATATGTATATAATTTCACACACACACAGCACAATCATTTTATGTGTGTGTATGAAAGAAATATAACAGTTTTATACATTAGTTATCTTCATATGATGGGATTTATTGGCATTTTAGTTCTATTTTTCCCAATTTTCTACAATATAAAAGCTGAATAAACTGAATAATGTTATAGTGCAAAAGAGAACCACACACAAACAGATGTTATTCTTTTTAAATGATGAGCTCATAATTTAAAATGAAGAATTTACATTAGCAAATTTATGATGTATGTAAAGCAATTTTCTTTAAAGGTCAATCTGCTTAATTTTTTTCCTATTCAATCAAAGCTTGTTGGAATTTAGGTTGGCTTGACTGTTTAAAGGATATTTTGGAAGAATATGTGTTTTGCCTAACAGTTTTAGCAAAAAGGTTTCCCACTCAAAATACCAAGTCTGGGACATCCCTAACTTACAGCCACATGAACCTTCCTGAGTTTTTTTTTCCTCCTCCTTCACTTTTACAATTTTCTTCTCTTGTCACTTTACATTTTTACTCTAAACTATGTTTTTATAATAAACTAATTTGGAAGAAAAAATAAATGTTCAGAAAGTTTTCACCCAAAGCATACATTTTAATGCAGTCTGGGCATCTGAAAACTGGAAGTATCCATTCAATGAAGCTCCAAGCAGGTGTCAGTCAAGGTATCTTCATGCCTGATTGTTTTAAGTAGCTCACAGAGCAAAAGACAAACTCCGCTGATAACAAAGAGTTTGCTGAAATACAGGTGTAACCTTGAAGCGCTAGGGGCAGGCTGTGAATACTCCGTATTTTTTTCTGTTTCTGTTTCAAAAATACCACAGCCACACCACTACCCTTGGGAGAGAAAGACCAAAGGCACAATACAGAATTGCTGATTAACGGGAGGCCTAAGGAGACCCAGGATAGGCACAAGACACACTGCAGGCAGCTAAATAAAGAGCAGCTGCGCCAGGAGCATTTCTGTAGGAATGTTTCCAGTCTTGAAATACTCTTGAACTTGATTATCAAAGTCACTCTCCTCAGAAATCTTGTCAAGGCATCTTGGCTACACCTGGATTGTCTATGAATTTTGATGAACACTGAAGAAAAATGAAACAAGTGAGACGAGAAAAAAGCTGTGGAATTCTGCCCACTTCACACTTTTGCCATTCTTTTTAAACAGTGTTTCTTTAAACAAGCCAAAAGCTTTGCAAGAGACATTTGTCTTAAGTTTTTGGTTCGTTACCCTGTACTTCCATTTTTCATGGGCATTTATTCGGATGATAAAGTCTCTTTTTCTCTATTTCTCTCATTTCTGTTATGTGTTACCTGGTAATGGTATTACTTTTTTCCAGCTTTAAATAGCTTATCTCCTCAGTCCAGAAGGTAGAGACTAGATCCTTATGTTACTTTGAATCCCCAGAGGGCCCAGTAGAGCTTTGGTCCCCAACCCTTGGGTAGCAAACCAATACCAGTCTGTGGCCTGTTAGGAACCCGGCCGCACAGCAGGAGGTGAGCATCGGGCAAGAAAGTGAAACTCCTTCTGTATTGACAGTCGCTGTGTCCCATCACCCCCAGATGGGACTGTCTACTTGCAGGAAAATAAGCTCAAGGCTCACACTGATTCTGCATTATGGTGAGTTGTATAATTATTTCATTGTATATTACAATGTAATAATAGAAATCAAGTGCACGATAAAACTAATGTGCTTGAACCATCCTGAAACCATCCCCCCTACCCCTTGGCCCATGGAAAAATTGTCTTCCATGAAACTCATCCCTGGTGCCAAAAAGGTCGGGGATCAGTGCAGTAGAGTGTCTGGTATACCGAGAAGAAACAGTTGTTGACTGACTGATTGATTATGAAGATGAGGCATATTGATATGCTACACAAGCTCTTGTTATCACAGGCACATACTAATGTAAAGGGAAAACCCATTTAGATTATTTAAGATGAATATGCATCCGTTCTTTTTTGGATAGACCTTCTAGGTTATACTTTCCTCTGCTTATTTAGTATTTCTCAAACAACCACATGGTAACCATGGGAACACTTCGGGTAGCACCCGTACTAAACAACTAATGTGCAAACTTAGGGAAGTTCAGATACCACTTTTATAAGAGTGTCTTTACTTAATTCTGTCTCCAGTGTGTTTGTCACAGTATAGTCCATTCCTTTGTCATAAAAAGTCTCTACTCATTTCAAATTTGTATTCAAATAGTATCAGTATGAATTAAATGTCAGAAGAAGGTGCAAAGGCTAGAGGTGGTGCTCAGACCATAAAAGTATAATGTTTAAGTGCACATCCAAAAGAAAGTGGGAAGCAGACACATGAAATTTTGCTAACATATCATACAAAAGAGATTGACGACCCAGCAATGGAATACAATAGCTACACCCAGTGATCTTGCTGGCTTCCTTCTCCATGGATCGCCAGACTGCCTTATTCATCACCACCAATAAATATTTATTGGACATCCATTAGGTACCTTATCTGTAAATATGGATTCATAAAACAGCATATTGTGCCTTATCTCCTTCCTAGTAAATTTTGAAAAAGTCTAGTTACTCTGAATTTTAAAATTACTCCATTGTTAGCCAATTTTTACATTTTTAATTCCTTCTTGATTTATTTGGTCTAGTGAGTGACATTTAGATTAAATGAAAATGGACGGATACAAATATTGAAGAAAAGATGCATCTATCTCCTTTAGATAGGAAGGTAAATAAAATATAATAAGAGCCATTTCTACATCAATATCTCTTTATAAACCAACTAAAAAAAGAGGCTTTTTTTGTTTGTTAAAATGAATCATATAAAATGGGGCATAATTCTGCTCTCCCAAAGATTGGGAAAATACAAGAGCATCCACACATAATAAGAGATCTCTAAAAAAACCACCTTCTTAGATCACATTAGCACTCGATCTTGTCCCAGCCATTGTATAGAATAATGGAATTGTGTTATTTGCAACTGGATTGTTTTAGTTTCTCCTTCCATCACTCATTATTGAATGATACTTAACTCCCATAAGAATAATTTGAACAAAAATTCTATCTTTGCTTTACACTGAGCTGAGCCTGGTTGCTTTATAATGAGTAAATAAACAATCTAGCACTTTAATCAGTGTTGTTATACACCTGAAAACTGCTATGTAAACATGTCTATGCTCTGCTGCATATGCCACTTTCATTTTCTATGGTAAATGTTTATTAGATTGGCATGTGAGGAAAAAAAAAACAAAAACTATGGACCATATTCTTTGAGATAGCATGAACTAGATATTAGCATTAGTTCTCCGGAATGCTGAAGAGCCTATCAGGTTAGGATGAACATAATACACATTGCAAAAGCAAAATTAAAAAAAAAAAATACAGGATCCTGATGCAGTTCTGATTACAATGGGTAAAGGTTTAGTGATTGTGCTAAAGTAAAATATAGGAAGATCTTTTCATGTGCAGAATATTAGGTGATAGAGACTTTTGCCTCTCTTTAGGAAATCCAATTAGTAGGATTGAGCATCATAACTGAATTTAGGCAGTTTAATTTTCAGTATGTTATACCAAACCAAAATTATGACATTTAAAAATTGTATTACTAGTTCAGGGAAAATTGGCAACCATGATAAAATTATGATTAAAATGTATTAATTAGTACTATTTTGGAATAAAGAATAATATACTGATAATATAATGATGGATAAAATAATTATTATGTATCAACAATGGCTAGCAGTAACATTGTCAAGGGTTAAATTCTGTCATGTTTACAAGTTCTCTTTTTACCATGAAAACTTTTAAAAACTAGTACACATTCAGTTTTAACAGTGTTTTTTTTTTTTTTCATGATTTAAAAATGTATTCACAGGGCATAAAACAGGCAATAATAGCAATATCCCTGGAATCTGCCAAGGGAAAATGAAATGAAAATAACAGGTCTGTCATTCAATTAAATAAAACATAAAGCTCAGAAAATGAATAGATAATTCAATATTTTATTTGAAAAGTACTTTGGAATCTCATTTATTAAATTATGACTGTAAGAATTTATTCAAAGAATTCCTTTCAGAAAAATTATATGGTGGGTGGTTACATGTACACGTCTTTCTACCAGTGTGATTTACATTGATTAAAATTGGATATATTTTATGCTTTATGCTATTGAATTTTTATAGTTTTGGAGCCAAAGTCCAATTTCATTGAAAACATAATTTTAGGCCAAATGCAGGTTAAACATAGACTCTAATTACCACTTATCTTCCATCCCTCCTGGAAAAACAACAATAACAAAAAACTACAACAATTCCATTCACTAGACAAGGTCACATAAGCAACAATCATTTTAATGAGTCAGACAAATTTCATACATAAGGAGTATGGCCATTTATTCTGAAGTGGCAGCTACCACCCCATGGGGAACTATGGAAGGGTAAAATATACATACAAACTAGTTTTCATGTCTTCTGGGATTTGTGTTTGATTCATGGACGGTCTTCTTATCTGCAATCATATAAAGAACACCTTAAAAGGAAATATTGAACATATTAATGTTGGTTTATTTCTTAAATTAAACAGAGATTTTCTTAAAATGAGTAAATAGTTTATCTCCCCTTTCTTATAATACATACTCTCTAAATTTCCTCATGTGTTAATGCAGAATTTTAAGATTGTGGATTCTGACACTAGAGACTAAAATCTCTAAACACTATTGTGTTTTCTATTGTTTTCAGTGGAATTTAGGAATAATTTTAGGCTTTAGACTCAGGAAATCTGGGTGTGAGTCCTACCTCTCTAAATAAATAACTTTATAATTTTAGTTAATAACCTTACTGAGCCTAAATTTCCTTAAACTTTAATATTGGAATAATAGTACCAATCTTGTACCAATGTTATGAAATTTCAGAGATGAAAAAATTACTAAGCCTCTGATATAGCAAGCCATCAGTAAGTGGTAGCTATTAAAAGAGATCTTTATTTAGTCAATGCAAAGAAAATTTAATAATTTAAGTTTTGAAAACATTTTCTAACTCATTACATTCCAAGCTATATAAAAGTGGCTGTATGAGTCTGTGAAGCAGTGTAGTTGCTTAAATGGCATTAATAAACCCAGAAATATAAATGGTTTCATTATAAATTCTCAAAGCATATAAATAAATATATATGCATATATATACATATGCACATCTTTGTATGCATAGATATCTTTTCTGAATAACTGTGTGTGTTTTCAGAATTTTAACACCTGGACAGGCAATAAGAAGAACAGAAATGGAAGTCAAACTCTCAGACACAAGTAGCTGAGAGCCCTGGGGCCACCTTAGAGGCAGGTGAGAACTTGAAATGTGAGGGTGAGCTCTCCCTGCATTAGCTCTTAGCCTCCTCATATCACACCTGACATGCCACAAGAGAAGGGCAGGCAGGAGCCTAGAGAGTGAACATCCATCTCCACCCATACTATGTTCCCCAAAGACCCCCAAAAAGAAACAGATTCAATGCAACATACACTAGACTAGACCATACAGGCTCTTTGTCCTTGGTAGAATGAATATAAGGTTGAGGAGTAGGTTCTCTGATTGTTTATAACTCACAGACAAATGGGATTTCCTTTATAATAAAAATAGTAGTGAAAACATGGAGAACACTGTAAATGTATTTGAGACATGATTTCTTAACAACAGTAGTCATGCCTGGGGGTTTTAAAGACATCTATGACTTACAATCTCAAAGTTTTAATTTTCATTAACTAGATTGAAGAATCAAAGCTTCTTCCTCTAACTTGCCTTTCTGGGTACTTCCTCCTAAGTTCTAAACTTAGTAGAACATCACTACATGCTTGTAAATTTACTCCATTAGTGTTAATGAATTCTTCATTACCACAGTAATTTATTATTTATTAACAACCATATTGACTTACATTGTTTTTACCTCCAGAGCCCATGCCACCAATAATACCTTTAACAGTCAAAACACATATACTTATCTCAGTACTATGAAGATGGAAAATAATTTTAAACAGATTTGAGACTCCAGATTCTCACTACCAGCTTATTCATCATTGATCTTGTCCATTCATGGCTCACTTGTCTTTCCATATCTTACACATTTAGACTTGACTGGACCCTACTTTTGTACTATTCTTTAAGCTACTATTAAAGCAGCTCTAACCCCTTTCCCCTCTCCATATGTTTCATTTCCCCTTGAATCTAAAATAAAAGTAAAACATTGTTCGATGCCTTTATTCTAGTTCTGGGCAAAAAGTGAGGGATCAGTAGATTCTTATTAATAGATGGCCTTGTTCCTCACTGAGTGATCTATTCTTTTTCTCAACAGTAGTGTCTATAAATTTCTACTGAACAATTCTTACCCCTTTTCTTTCCTTCATTTTGTTCTTAAAAGAAAAAAAAAACAAACCTTCCTTCCTTTTTTTCCTGTATATGTAGAAAGTAATCATGTGATATAAGAGGTTGAAATAAAACATTGAACTTTGAAAACATTCACAAATGAAAATTTAACTATGGAACCTGTCTGTTGGGAATTTATTAATTTAAATTTCTTTTGAAATTGCTGGTGGAAAAATAGAGAGCATTAGTTTGCACCATAATAGCATGTATAGAAACCACTCCAGAATATATATTATCAACCTGCTTCAGAAATCCTCTTAGATTAGTGAGTTTTCTTGAGAAAAAGCCCTTAGAAAAAACTTAGGAATAGACTATTAGAACTTTATGAATAAATGTCAGCAAAACATAACCAACCCCATTAGTGGATTTTTGTTACTTCATCTGAGAGGCAAAAAAAGGTACTGTTTGATTCTGGTGCAAAAAGGAAAGGCAAGAAAGAGTGAAGCCAAAGAGATTCTATATGGGTAGTGCTTACCTGACATGAAAGATCAAAATAAAAGGTGCTGTTTGTGTGGGCAAGGGACATTTTAAGAATGAATTTAGGCTAGGTGCAATGGTTCATAATACTAGCACTTTGGGAGGCTGAGGCAAGAGGATGGCTTAAGGCTAGGAGTTTGAGACTAGCCTAAGAAACAGAATGCGACCCTATATCTACAAAAACTGGAAAAACAATTCGCTGGAGGTGGTGTTGTACATCTGTAGTCACAGCTACTCAGGAGGCTGAGGCAGGAGTATGGCTTGGGCCCAAGAGTTAGAGGTTGCAATGTTTATAGCAGCACAATTCCCAATCATAAAGATGTAGAAACAACCCAAGTGCCCATCAATACATGATTGGGTTAATAAAATGCAGACTACGTATACCATGCAGTATTACTCAGCCATAAAAAATGGTGAACTAATACCTTTTGTAACAACCAGGATGGAACCGGAGACTATCCTTCTAAGTGAAGTATTGCAAAAAAGGAAAAACAAACATCACATGTACTCACCATTAAATTGGAACTAAATGACCAACACTCATGTGTACATATGGGTAGTAACATTCAATGGAAATCAAGCAGGTGGGAGGGGGAGGAAGGGATGGGTAAATTCTTACCTAATGGGTATAATGCATACTATCTGAGTGATGTACACACTTACAACCTTGACTCAAATAGTAGAAAAGAATTCATGTAGCCAAAACGTTTGTACCCCTGTAATATTCCGAAATATAATACAATAGAGTACAATACAATATAATACAATACAATACAATGCAATACAATAATAGTTTGAGGTTGCTGTGAGCCATGATGATGTTACTGCACTCCAGCCTGGGCAACAAAGCAAGACTGTCTCAAAAAAAATCATGTAAATCACTTTTTATCTATATTGATGAGCAAAGGATGTTTTCCCATTTGTCTGTGTAATCTGTGATTTATTTCATCAGTGTTTGGTAGTTCTCATTGTAGAGATCATTCACGTCCTTAGTTAAATACACTCCTGGGTATTTTATTTTCTTTTTACATATTATAAATTGTATTGAGTCCTTGATTTTACTGTCAGCTTGATTGTTATTAGTATACAGAAATGCTACAGATTTGGGCACATTGACTTTTTAATATGAGACTTTGCCGAATTTATTTATCAAATCTCGGAGTCTTTTGTTGGAGTCTTTAGGGTTTTCTAGGTACTACATCATGTCATCAGTGAACAGAGATAGTTTGATCTACTCTTTACTGATTTGGATATCCTCTATTTCTTTCTCTTGCCTGATATCTCTGGCAAGAACTTCCAGTACTATGTTGAATAGAAGTGGTAACAGTGGGCACCCTTGTCTTTTTCCAAATCTTGGGATGATGCTTTCAATTTTTCCCCATTCAATATGATGTTGACTTTGGGTTTGTCATATATGGCTTTTATTATTTTGAGGTATGCTTTCTCTATGAGTAGTTTGTTGAGGATTTTTATCATGAAGGGATGCTGTATTTTATCAAATACCTTTTCTGCATCTATTGAGATCATAATATGGTGTTTGCTTTTGCTTCACTTTGTGTGGTGAATCATGTTTATTGACTTCCATATGTTAAACCATAATTGGATCTCTGGGATGAAACACATTTGACCATGGCGAATTATTATTTTTTTTGATGTGGTATTGAATTTGGTTTGTTGGTATTTTCTTGAGAATTTTTACATCTATGTTCCTAAGGGATATTGGTCTATAATTTTGTTGTTATTGTTGTGCCCTTTCCTGGGTTTGGTACCAAGGTGACATTGGTTTCATAGAGTGAGTTAAGGAAGATTCCTTCCTTTTCAATATTATGGAATAATTTCTGTGGCATAGGTACCAGTTTTCCTTTGTAGGTCTAGTAAAATTTGGCTGTGAATCTGTCTGGTCTGGGGATTTTTTTGTGGTGAGATTTTTAATTGCTGCTTCAATCTCACTACTCATTACTATTCTGTTCAGGATTTCTACTTTTTCCTCATTTTAGGTTAGGAGGTTGTGTTTTCCCAGAAATTTACACATTGAATGCAATCCCCATCAAAATACGAACATCATATTTCACAGATCAAGATAAAATAATTCTATGCTTCATTTGGAACTAAAAAAGAGCCCAAATATCTGAAGCAATCTTAAGCAAAAAGAACAAATCTGGGGGCATCACATCACCAGACTTCAAATTATACTATAAGGCTATAGTAATAAAAACAGCATGGTACTGGTGTAAATGTAGAGACATAGAACAATGGAACAGAATAGAGAACCAAGAAATAAAACCTTATACCTACAACCAACTGAAATTTCACAAAGCAGACAACAACATACACTGGGGAAAGGAAGACCTATTTAATAAATGGTGCTGGGAAACTGGATAGCCACATGCAGAAGAATGAAACAGGACCCCTATCTCTCACATGTACAAAAATGAACTCAAGATAGAAAAAAAGAATTAAATGCAAGTCATGAAACTCTGAAAATTCTAGAAGAAAACATAGGAAAAACTCCTTGAGACATTGGCCTAGGCAAAGAATTTATGACTAAGACCACAAAAGCAAATACAACAGCAAAAATAAATAAATGGAACTTGATTAAATTAAATAGCTTCTGCACAACAAAGAAAATAACCAACAGTATAAGTAGACAACCTATAGAATGGGAGAATATTTTCACAAAGCATACATCTGATTAATGGATAATATCCAGAATCTACAAAGAACTCAAACAAATCAACAAGAAAAAAATGAACAACCCCATTAAAATGTGGACAAAAGATATAAACAGTAGTTTTTCAAAAGAAGATAGGCATATGGCCTATAAACATATGAAAAAATTCTCTATCACTAATCATCAGGGAAATGCAAATTAAAACCATAATGAGATACCACCTTACTCCGTCAGAATGGAGATTACTAAAAAGTCAAAAAACAATAGATGCTGGCATGGATGCAGAGAGAAAGGAACGTTTACACTGTTAATGGGACTGCAAATTAGTACAACCTCTATGGAAAACAGTATGGAGATTTCTCAAAGAAATAAACATAAACTTACCATTTGATCCAGCAATCCTGCTACTGGATACCTACCCAAAGAAAATTAGTCATTTTATCAAAAAGACACCTGCACTCAAATGTTTGTCACAGCATGATTCACAATTGCAGAGATGTGGAATCAATGTAAGTGCCTATCAATTCATGAGTGGATTCAGGAAAATGTGGTGTTAATATATATATAACATGGAGTACTACTCAGCAATAAAAAGGAATGAAATAATTTTTTTGAAACAAGTTGGATGGAACTGGAGATGATTATCCTCAGCAAAGTATCTCAGGAATGGAAAAACAAATACCACATGTACACTCTCATAATTGGGAGCTAAATGATGGGTACACACAGGCATCAAGAAATGTAAAGACTATTGGTATCCAAGAAGCAGGGAGGGTGGGAGGAAGTGAGAGGTAAAAACTTAGGTATCCAGTACAGTGAACACTATTTGGCTGAAGGACACTTTAAAAGCCCTTATTTAAGCATTATAAAAGGTATTCATGTAACTAAAACATTTGTACTCATTTAATATTTTGAAATTAAAAAATATTTTGACATGAATAAATTGATAAAATAATAAAGATATATTCTTCGAAGCAAGAAAAAAGAATGAGTTTATCTAGTATTTAATTTGAAATTTCATGCATTATTTTGACATACATATCAATTTATTGCCTGCCTATTTTTCATTATGATTTACTTTTCCTAATTGATTTTGTGTATAGGTTTTATGGAAATAAGAGTTTGAAGTTCTTGTCTGAGTTCAATGGTATCCATATAGTTGATCCCAAATGAGGACACAGAGCCAGGGGTAATCATGACACTATAAGCTCCCTAGAAATTAACAGAACTCTTGTAGAAAGTTTTAAACTTCTCCCAGGTGTGTTCAATTGCATTTAAATAGAAAGATTCTATTTAACATCTGGTTTCCTCCCACCTGGGGCCAAAGAATGACTTCATATGCAGAGAGAAATTTTCAAGCTCTTACTACTGAGAATTTTAATTTTCATTTTTTTCCTTACATTAGTCATTAGATCACTCCATGAACTTCAACAGTGAAGAGAGTTAAAGTATTTCCTTTTCCAAGGATATTAATCATTGGGTGTCAATTTTATGAAATCAGAGTTCTTTGTATCTTACTTAAATTATTATAAAACCCAAGTTAAAGATCAATTTCTGTTCATGACTGACCATTGTAGGTAAAATTAATGGCTTTTCACTAATACAGATGCTCCTCGACTTATGATGGGGTTACAACCTGATAAAGCCATTGTAAGTTGAAAATATGGTAGGTCAAAAGCACATTTAATACACTTACCCTTCTGAAAATCATAGCTTAGTCTAGCCTATCTTAAGAGTGCTGATGGCCGGATGTGGTGGCTCATGCCTGTAATCCTAGCACTCTGGGAGGCTGAGGAAGGTGAATTATTTGAGCTCAGGAGTTCAAGACCAGCCTGAGCAAGAGTGAGACTCTGTCTCTACTAAAAATAGAAAGAAATGATATGGACAACTAAAAATATCTATAGTAAAAATTAGCCAGGCATGGTGGCGCATGCCTATAGTCTCAGCTACTTGGGAGGCTGAGGCAAGAGCATCGCTTGAGCCCAGGAGTTTGAGGTTGCTGTGAGCTAGGCTGACACCACAGCACTCTAGCCTGGGCAACAGAGTGAGACTCTGTCTCAAAAAAAAAAAAAAAAAAAAAAAAAAAAAAGAGTGCTGAGAACAGTTATACAAAGCCTGTTTCATAATAAGGTGTTGAATATCCCATGTAATTTATTGAATACTGTACTGAAAATGAACAACAGAATAGTTGTATGGGTACTCAAAGTACAGTTTCTACTGTATGTGTATCACTTTCCCAACTTTGTGAAGTCAAAAAATTTTACGTTAAACCATTATAAATCAGGGACTATCTGTAATTTCTTGCTTAATGTTTGATTTTCCTTGTAGATTATTCATTCTATTGGACTAGTTATCTAATTGCTGCATAACAAAATAACCCAAAATATAGTAACTTAAAACTACAAACATTTATTATCTTACAATTTCTGTGGGTGTCCCTGCGTCTGACTGCAGGTTTCCCATCATGTTACATTGAAGCTTTAAGCCAAGGCTGCAATCTCATCTGAATTTTTAACTGGCAGAGCCTCTTCTTCCAAATTCAATCATGTGGTGATTCTAACTATTCAATTCTTAAGAAGCTGTTGAGCTGAGGGCCTCAGCACCACACTGGCTATTTCTTATTTTTTTTTATTTTTGTGGGGGCCCTCAACATTTTTTTTATTTATTTAAAAATATTAAAGGGGTACAAATGTTTTAGGTTACATGGATCATTTTTATAATGCTTGAGTCCTGGCTATAAGTGTGAACATCACACAAATAGTGTTCATAGTACCCATTAGGTTGGTTTATTCCCCTTTGCTGCCCCCTACCCCCCTCCCCCGAGTTGCTTTCCATTGAATTTTACTTCCCTCAGTGCACATGTGTGTTCATCGGTTAGTCCCAGTTTAACAGTGAGTGCATGTGTTTGTTTTTCCATTCTTGAGAGACTTTACTTAGGAGAATGGTCTCCAGTTCCATCCAGATGATTGCAAAAAGTATTAATTCATCTTTTTTATGGCTGGGTAGTACTCCATGGTGTATATATACCACATTTTATTAATCTGCTTATAGTCTTACAAGCTCATAAGCTCACATTGAAGTAGAGTAGATTGCCTAAGCTCATGAACACCAAGCAAGACCATGATTTGGGACCATATTTGAGGCTGCCTATGATACCCAGGTAAATAGTAAACCTGTTTGTATTATATACCATGTGTCTCCAAAGATTACCATTTATCAGAAAATCAAATGCATATTGAAATAAAATATAAGTGAAATTTGATTTGCTATACTGTCTATCAGGACGTTATTTTAAAATACAAGAAGGTGAAAACTGCTAGTGTCACAGGATTCAACAACTGGGAACTGCACAATTCCTAAATTCATACCTAAATATAGGTAATTAATACAAGAATTTATTTTACAAAATTTATATTAATAATATCTTTATATCTAATAGTATTTTTTTTTGGTTCTACGAAATATAATATTTGAAATAACACTAGAATATTAAATAGTTATTTCTATTTAAAAGTATGCGAAATAAAAATAAAATCTTAAGCCTCCCAACTAACTGAACGGACCCCATCTTGGCCAAAGGGACCTCAGAGAAACAGGACTGCGTTGCCAGCCAGTATGGGACCGGAGGTCAAGCAAATCTTATTATACCCCCTCCTTCATTAACTGCCACTAGGCTTTTTTCCCTAAGGGTTAAATAGAACCAAACCTTTGAAAAGCCTGGCTTGCTCCACAGCTGATGTCAATCAACCACTCAATGCTGCTCCTATGTTTTTGCAGTTTTGGCACAAGAACTGACCAGTATTTCTTACTGAAAGGGGCCACTGAACATGGAGTGGTACTGGCCAGTCTGTGGAAGATGTGCAGTGAAGGTTTTTATGACCTCTGCCTCACTTTTCCATGTCAGAGTGCAGAAAACTCCAACCTCAGATCATACTAATGGCACCAGTTTTTATACATGTGACCTATAAAGGCACATGAAGCTCCATTGCACATATACATATTTCTCCTTTCATAAATATTCATAACTCTCCTATAGATGATTAAATATTTATATTTGGCCACCTAGCTCAGCGTAAATTCCTGTCCCCATTGCCTTCCTCTCAAAGTTCATGCTCTCAGCTTCTGCTTGAGGTGATTGTTTCCCAGCCTGTGAGAACGGCCACCCTGCAGGCAGCAACCCTTTATGAGAAACAAAGCTCTCCTTTGCAAATTTATGAGTCTCCTCATTCTTTAGTTGACAAGTATAATATCATGTTTAATAGAAATTATATACATCCTATGCATGACAGTATGAAAATTCTGTCTACAAAATGAATCATTAAAATATATTTATTTTGAACCCTGACATCTTCTCAGTCAAATTAATTTCTATTTTAGTAAGCACTTGTTTTCCCAGGTATTACTTTGGCATGTAAAGTAGAGTAACCTGTATTTATGGCTCAATTTGAGGCAAATAAAATCTACCCTATTGTGAATGAGTAAGATACTATCTAGAATAGACTCTTTATTTTGGATGTTCTTAGGGCAAAAATATGATTTTCCCAAATCAGAGCAGCCAGTGAAGGCCTGGAGTAGAATAACCAATTAGGATCTGGAAGCTTTTTGTGTATTTTTTGTTTTTTACAATTTTAGGTGTGGAACATTAAATAGAACAAGTATGGTACCCCCTTAAAAAAGATTTAATAGGTAATGTGTTATGACTAAAATATACTCATATAAGAATCTTGACATATATTTATTATTATGTTCACTAAATCATATTTTCATTGTTTATGTTCCATTGTTTCTCCTATATGCCACTACACATTTCTGAATGCTTAGTAATATTGTCAAGTTTATAAAAATTTCTCAATAAATATTGACTAACTAAATCAGTCAATCAACAAATCTTCCATGGCAGTGTTTATAAATATCATCAGAATTATTCTTTGTTTCCAAATATTTGCTTTATATAATATAATAATTTTCCTAATGTAGTGTGTAGTACAATTGTTATACCTTCCTGGAGAATGGAACATTTTTCACTATGTAATGTTCCTCTTTGGCCCTGATAATCATCTTTGTTCCAAAGTCTGCCTTGTCTAAAATTAATATAGCCATATCACATTTATTTTGGTTAGTGTTATTATGGGTTCTCCAACCCTTTATTTTTAACTTATTTAAGTCCTAATGTTTAAAGTGAGTTTCTCATAGACAGTATAAAGTTCAGTATTGTTTTTGAATCCAATCTAAAAATATATTTTAGCTAGTGTGCTCAGATCATTCATATTGAAAGTAAATATTGATATAGTAATAGTTAAACTAAATTAAACCATCTTTCTAAATGTTTTCTATTGATGCATTTGTTCATTGTTATTTTCTTTCACGTTTTTGTCTTCTCTGGCTTCAAGTGAACATTTTTATGATTATATTTCATCCACTCTTTATTTTGCATTCATACTTCTTTTTAAAGTCTTGAGATGGTTTCTCTCAAATTTATAATACACATTTTAAAATAATCTAAGTTCATCTTCAAATAATTCTATAACATTTCAGATGTAGTGCAGATATCTCACAATGGATAGTCCTAATTCCTCCATCCTGTATTTTAGGATATTGTCATTTATTTTATTTTTACATGTTATAAACATCCAATATATTGCTACTACTATTTTTTAAACATTCAATCTTTTAGAGCAATTCATAATAAGAAAAACAAAAGATCACATATTACCTTCATTTATTTATTCCTTTTCTTACTCTTCCTTTCTTCATGTAGATCCACGATTCTGACATAGATCATTTTCCTTGTTGTGAAGCAGCTTCACTGTGCACTGGTTACCACTTAGGCCCACTGCGTCTTGGGCTGTAATTTATAGTCTTTGCCTGAGACCAGTGAGAAAAAACACTCACACAAGTTAAGCAAAGTAACTTTATGACTCACAGATAGGCAGCAAGGACAGTAAATGCCTAAGATTCAGGGTAAGCCAGTTCTTCAAAGCTCAGGAATCCTGCCCAAGATGAATAGAGTCTTGCTCACCTGCATGTGCATCCCTTGCACTGCATTTGAGGGGCCCCAGAAAGCAGCCCACTCTGAATTTTATACCTCAGGGATGACATGACAAGCTGGGCAAAAGCACTGCAGGACATCTTGTTTCTAGGAGGCACTGGAACAAAGCCCAGGCTGTTCCAGCAAGTTCCTCCTTGTCTCAGGATGCTGCATTTTCTGCACATTCTACATTCTTGAGAAGTACAAGCAAGAAAGGGGAACAACTAGGTTGGTCCAAGGCTACCTTGAGAACTGTTTTGCACTTATGCCTGAAGATCTTCTTTTAACATTTGTTATCGGTCGTCTGTTGGTAACGAATTCCCTTAGTTTTTGTTTGCTGAATATGATAGGCTGAAAAATACTCTTCCCGAATATGTCTACCTCCTATTCTGTAAAACCTATATATATGTTTCTGTCATTAATTTTGGAAAATTCTTGTCATTATTACTTCAAATATTTCTTTTGTTTCATTCTCTTTTTTTCCAGCTGATATTCCAATTACATATACGTAAATTATCTGATATTGTTCCACACTTCTTGGATGTTCTATTGTTTTCATTCTTTTTTTCTCTATTTGGCAATTTCTATTGATATCTTCAAGTTCACTGAATTCTTTCCTTGGCTGTGTTGAGTCTACTGACAAGCACCTTCAAGGCATTCTTCTTTTCTTTCACTATGTTTTTGATTTAAAGTATTTTCTCTTGATTCTTTAGTATTGTTCTCATCTCTCTGCAGATATATACTCAACATCTGGGCTATCATGTTGCATATCTTCTCAGTTAGAACCTTTAACACATTAATCATAATCCATTTAAATTTTCTGTCTGATAATTCCAACTCTTGTATCTTATATGAATTTAGTTCTGATAATTGTTTTATCTCATCAGACTGTTCTGGAATGCCTTGTAATTTTTTATTGATAAATACACATGCATAAAACCCTATATATTTAGGCAAATAAGGCTTTGGTGTGAGGATTTATGTTAAACTAATCAGGAGCTGGACTTGGCTGTGTTTGATGTTCTTAAACTATGGACACCAGATGCTTCAAATGCCTCAAGTGACCTTGTTTTTAGCTCTAGGACAGTGGCCCCCAACCTTTTGGCACCAGGGACTGTTTTCATGGAAGACAATTTTTCCATGAACTGGGGAGGGGGCAGGGGGATGGTTTGGGATGATTCAAATCCATTACATTTATTGTGCACTTTATTTCTATTATTATAGTGTAATATATAATGAAATAATTATAGAATTCACTATGGGTTGGGGACCCCTGCTCTAGTATAAAAAGAAAGTTTTAGTTCTGAGGTTTTTGCTGTGTCTTACAGTTTTCTGAGCTGCAATCCACTACTATGATTACTGAATTCTTATTAACTTAGTGATAGGCTGTAGACACGATGTTCTCTAGTTTCCTAACTAAGTCTCAATCTTTGGAGTGCACAGTGGGCTTAGGCCTCGTGGGTATTGCCTCACAAGTGTTTCCGTCCCTCACAAATCTTTTGTTGTTCCTCAAAGCAGGCAGAGCTTTTTTCCATGTGGTCTTTACCTATCTCCTTGGCTACAGTGGGTGTCCTTCAGTATCCCTATGTTCTATGTCATTAACTTTTCACTGTTCTGTCAGAGAGCATAACCTTTGGGTGATGTGATGGGACAAAGGGAACTGAGGAAATATGAGCAAAAACAACTTGGTAGGATTGGGGAGCACCTTAGAGGGTCTGTAAAATCTCATGGGAAGCATGAAGGAAGTGTCAGATTGTTGGATGCCAAAAGGCCAAGAAACTTGTCAAAAATGAAGACTGTATGGGGAAAGAATAAAATAGTTTTGTCAAGTTTAATTCAGGAGAGAAACTTCACTGTTTTTTTTAATTATGAGATTATGATGAGAAAAAATATAAATAATAGTTAAAAATCACTCTAAGTGCTACCTCTATTAAATAATTAATATATCTGCTTGAATTTTATATATGTTTGACTTTTCATTTAAAAGATTAAGGAATATAAACACTGGCATTTCTTCCTACTCCAAAGGTCCTCTATCAATTTACAGGTAGTTTTTCAATTTTGAGTGAGAATAATTCTATCTTGGTTTTTTGTTTGTTTTTATTTTGTTTTGATTTGACAGTGTGCAGTGTGGATGAAGGTGGATGAGATGAGATGGGGAATCCAGCATTTCAATTCCAGTTTGTCATCTCAAAATCTTGCTAACACTACTACTATGTTCTCTGTCCTTATCATGTTGCATACTGTTTCCAGCCTCTATACCATTATATGTCACTGTTATTGGTCATGTAAGTGCTTCCTTTTATTAATACCCATTTTGGGTGACAGCTTATTCCTGGCAATTTCTTCAGATAGAGCTATGTCACAAATGATAAAGATGACACATCTGCACTATTTTTCCTTTAATGCCAACTTTTTTACCTGTTATGACACAAGTAGTGGTCTGAATAAGAACATTTCCTATTGTGCAGTGGTTTACCCACGTCCCTAGCTTAAATTTCTCTAAAGGATGGATCAATAGACTTTTCATGAGTCTGAAAATTTCAGAGAAATTTATATTTGGCCAAAATCTAAGGAGGTATGTGCATTTTCTCAATATCCTCCATCATTTTAGTTTAAATTTCACTACATTGGAAGACTATCCATAGTTCTTTTTTATTGTAATTATGGTTACATATTCAAAATAAATTATCTTTTGTATTTTTTGTTCTTTTATAGTGTTTCCAGATACAAAGGATGGGAATAGGGGTAAAAAATTATTATCTCTTCCATCTTTATTTAAAAGTTTCAGAAAATATTTCTGAATAGTTGAAATGATGACAGGAACACATTAAGTCACTCACCTTCACTATGTTCATTTTCTTCAATAAATCCACCACAAAGACAAACGGAATAAGGCTTTGTTCTTTATTTTTTTTGATAAAAGTCTTTCTTCTTTAAATTTATGTTTGCCTTAGATGACAAGTACTTGCTTCTTAAAAAAATTGGACAATAATGTCAATAAAAACTAGCAAGTTTTGATAATCAAATAAATTCAAATTCCTTTAAAATGTTTTTGTCAATTATTTTAAATGTAGATACTATTAATATTAAAAGATAGTGGACATTTAAGTCTCAATAAAAAAATAACCTTTGCTGATTTTTTTATTTACGAAGAAAATATTATTTCCTTATGTTAAGAATTTATAGTTCTAATATCCAAATGATAGTCTATTTTAAATGAGCTGTGGCTTTAGAAACAACTAACCTTTAAGAAGAATTCAGAGCTGTATTTTTTTTTTAAATGAGGATAGTTATTAAAAATAAAGTACATTGAAACTATTTTTTTAAAAAGAGGGTAAGAAACAAAAGATCATTTTTTATGATGAAATACATTTCTTATGTTACCTAAAATGAGTACCTTAAATGAGCCCTTGATTTCAAGTTTAAAATTTTATATTATCAATATATCTAATTCTTCATTTGAGAACAATATCCCAGAATCCTAAAGGTTAAATTTATTTTCTTATGCTTAAAATATATAAAACATGATAGAATCACTGAGAAGTGTACTACTTGTTCTCTTTTACTAGTTCAATATCCTAAAAAGGTATTAAAATTATAAGATTGCATTTAAAAAGGTAGTCATAATTTTATAAATATAACTTATAATGTTTGTGAACTGTGCTTATAATTCTTACAAGAGATATATTCTTTATGAGTAGGTTACCTCGAAAAGCTATCATGCAGGCAATATTCCACTGGTATAGGAATAAAATAGTATTTAAAGGAACACTAATTTTTTTCAAAAAAAATTTAATACATTATATTTATTAAATTTCATTGTTGACTTCATAAAAATTATACAATGAAGCAGACAGCCAAGACAATAACAGTTCAAACTAATGTAGTGCATTGAGATAAGTAGCTGTTTTCTATTTTTCTTACAAACTGGAAAATGAAAATTAATAGACAAACACTGTTTTTCAGAGCATGGAGCTTTAAGTTCTACAATAATATGTAGTTAACTAAAGAGGCAGAAATTACTGACTCATTATCAAATGGGACATTAGTTCATTTCTTAACAATTTAATTCAGTGAACATGTATTTTGCACATATGTTAGGTCAAACATATTTTAAATTCTAGGAAAATAGAGATGAATGATACATATTTCAAAATATATCTATCCATCTATTATCTATTTCTTGATCTCAATAAGTTTACAGGCTATTGAAAAATATACAGGTAAACTCACATAATGCAATGAATGTAAAATAATAACAAGGGAGCCACAAGATGCAGGGGAAGGACACACAGGTTGGGAAGATTTTGAATCAGATAGATTATAGATGTGTGGAAGATATGTAATTTGGAATGAGACCGGAGAGAAAGTAAAACATAGTTTGCGAGGGACCACATAATGAGGAGATCTTTGGTTCAAAAATTGATATCCTGTCAATTCAAGACAAGGGTGATAGAATAGTGGGACAGAAAAGTAAGTTTGGAATCTCAGGATTTAGAATAATTAAATATTCTGCTTAGAAAGAAGGTGCAGTTAGTGTCATCTTCCATGTTTTTGTCGATATTGAATTGAAACGATTGGTGGTTATATTATTAACTGATTCAGAGACTGCAAATAAAGGGTCAGATTTTAGTTGATCAACTTCAATTATTTAGCACTTCTAAAGTATTTATTGAGAATCTACTTTATGCATGATTTTAGCTTTTTTTCAAATGCGCAGAGATGAAAAACATAGTGATTGACTTTAAAGAGCTCCCCAAATAATGATGATGATGATGGTGATGGTGATAACAATAATAATAATATTGTTATTATTATTAATTACATATGAAGTATTATTATTTTAATATAGATGACATTTACATAATCTCTAAAATACATTAACTTATTTAGTAGTCTTTTAAAATCTATAAAGCAGGCACTGACATTACCCCATTTTAGAAAAAAGAAATGAAGCTCAATGGACCAAGTTTCCAGATATCACAAAACTAGTGATTGGCAAAGTCAGAATTCCAACACTGAAAGTGTTTTACTAGAGTCCATCCTAGTTTAAATGAATAAACAAGTAAGATGATATAGAATAAAAGCTATGGCCAACTTACCTTTAGGATGCTATGGCAGCTCAAATGAGGGGGCAGCTAATTCAGTCTGCAGAGATTCTCTGATGGAGAAAAACTTTGACATTATTAGAAATCCCACTACTGGGTATCTACCCAAAGGAAAAAAAAGACATTCGATAAAAAAGACATCTGCATTTGAATGTTTATAGCAGCACAATTCACAATTGCAGAGATGTGAAAACAACCCAAGTGCCTCTCAATACGTGAGTGGATTAACAAAATATGGTATCTGTATACTATACAGTACTTACTCAGCCATGAAAAAAATAATGAACTAATATTTCTTGTATTAACCTGGATGGATCTGGAGCCCATTCTCCTGAGTGAAGTATCACAAGAATGGAAAAACAAACACCACATGTACTCACAATTAAATTGATACTAATAGATCAACACTTCTGTGCACATATGGAAGTAACAATCATTGGGGATCAGGCAGGTGGAGGGGTAGGAGCAGACAGGAAAATTCATGTCATAGGTACGGTGCATGCTGTCTGGGTGGATGGACACACTTGTGGCTTCGACTTGCGTGGTGTAAAAGCAATTTGTGTACCCAAAGTGTTTGTACCCCTGTAATATTCTAAAATTAAAAAAAGGAATTTAAAGACATAAGAATATTAGTAAAGAGAATTAAATTATAAAAAGAAATCAAACAAAAATTCTATTACAGAAATACATTATAATTAAAATGGCATTTTTACTATAGGGATTCAACAGCATATTTAAGCAAGCAGAAGGAAGAATAACTGGACTTCAAGATAAGCCAATTGAAATTATCCACTCTGAGGAATACAAAGAAAATAGAATAAAGAAAAGTGAACAGTGAGTGAGAGACCAGTGAGATGTAATCAAATGGAACGTTGTGCTCATTATGGAACTTCTAGAGGAGAAGAGACTGAGAAAATGGTAGAAAGAATGTATGAATAAATAATGGCCAATTTTTTCCCAAATTTGATAAAAGAAATAAGTCTATATGACAAAGGTATTACTTTGTCTTCCATAAAAATGCACAAATAAAGGTTTGTCTAATTCCTTTCAATGTGAACCCAGTGAGAATCTTTGTTATTTTTTTTTTTTTTTAATTTTTTTATTTCAGCTCATCATGAGGGTACATAAGTTCAGGTCATATACATTGTCCATGTCCCGCCCATCCCCCCGAGTCAGAGTCCCAAGCACGTCCATTCTCATTCTCCAGACAGTGCGCCTGGCACTCATCATGTAGTCATACCTCCATCCCCTCCACCCCCACCTCCCCGGGTCTGCACCTTCAAGCATGACCATTCCCCAGAGGGTGTGCAACGCACTCATCATGTAGGCATACACCCATCCCCTCCCCCCACCCCCCATCCCAGTCTGATATCCAATTGGTATCCTTCCCCGATGTGCATTTAGGTGATGATCAGGGAAACCAGTTTTCTGGTGAGTAAATGTGATGCTTGTTTTTCCATTCTTTGGATACTTCACTTAATATAATGGGTTCCAGCTCTCTCCAGGAGAACCAAAGAGATGTTGTATCATCGTTATTTCTTATAGCTGAGTAGTACTCTATGGTATACATATACCACAGTTTACTAATCCATTCGTGGATTGATGGGCACTTGGGTTGTTTCCACATCTTTGCGATTGTGAATTGTGCTGCTATAAACATTCGGGTACAGGTGTCTTTGTTAAAGAATGACTTTTGTTCTTCTGGGTATATGCCGAATAATGGGATTGCTGGATCAAATGGTAGGTCTACTTGAATCTGTTTAAGGTATCTCCATATTGCTTTCCATAGGGGTTGCACTAGTTTGCATTCCCACCAGCAGTGTATGAGTGTTCCTGTCTCTCCGCATCCACGCCAACATGTGTTATTTGGGGATTTTTTGATAAAGGCCATTCTCACCAGAGTTAAGTGGTATCTCATTGTGGTTTTGATTTGCATTTCCCTGATGATTAGGGATGTTGAGCATTTTTTCATACGTTTTTTAGTCATTCTTATATCTTCTTTTGAAAAATTTCTATTCATGTCATTTGCCCATTTTTTGATAGGATTGCTTGATTTTTTTCTTGCTGATTTTTCTGAGTTCTAAATAGATTCTTGTTATCAGTCTTTTATCTGATGTGTAGTATGCGAAAATTTTTTCTCATTCTGTAGGCTGTCTGTTTATTTTCGTGACTGTTTCTTTGGCTGTGCAGAAGCTTTTTAATTTAATCAGGTCCCATTCATTTATTTTTGTTGTTGCTGCGATTGCCTTAGGGGTTTTCTTCATAAATTCTTTGCCTAGGCCAATGTCTGTAAGAGTCTTTCCTACATTTTCTTCTAGAATTCTAATAGTTTCCCATTTAAGGTTTAAATCTGTTATCCACCATGATTTGATTTTTGTGAGAGGTGAAATCTGTGGGTCCTGTTTCAGTCTTCTACATGTGGCTATCCAGTTTTCCTAGCACCATTTATTGAATAGGGACTCTTGTCCCCAGAGTATGTTTTGTCTATTTTGTCAAAGATTAGATGGTTATATGAGGATGGTTTTATATTTGGATTTTCTGTTCTGTTCCACTGGTCTGTGTCCCTGCCCTTGTGCCAGTACCAGGCAGTTTTAAGAACCACAGCTTTGTAGTATAGTTTGAAGTCTGGCAAATCAATACCTCCCATTTTGATTTTATTGCTTAAGATTGCTGTTGCTATATGGGGTCTTCTCTGATTCCATACAAAGTGTATAATTATTTTTTCTAAATCTGTGAAAAATGATGTTGGTAATTTAATAGGAATTGCATTGAATCTATAGATTACTTTGGATAGTATAGACATTTTAACAATGTTAATTCTTCCAATCCATGAGCATGGTATGGATTTCCACTTGTTTATGTGTTCTGCAATTTCCTTCCTTAGCGTTTCATAGTTCTCTTTATAGAGGTCCTTTACCTCTTTAGTTAAATATATTCCTAGACATTTTATTTTCTTTGTTGCTATTTTGAAAGGTATTAAGTCCTTAATTTGGTTCTCCGATTGAATGGTATTGGCATATATGAATGCCTCTGATTTGTGTGTATTGATTTTGTAACCTGAGACTTTACTGAATTCATTAATTAATTCCAGGAGTCTCTTGGTTGAGTCCTTGGGGTTTTCCAGATACAACATCATGTCATCAGCGAAGAGTGAGAGTTTGATCTCTTCTGTCCCTATTTGGACACCCTTGATTCTGCTCTCTTGTCTGATAGCTCTCACAAGGACTTCCAATACTATGTTGAAAAGTAATGGG
The DNA here is from genome assembly GCF_020740605.2 of Lemur catta. Lineage (NCBI taxonomy): Eukaryota > Metazoa > Chordata > Mammalia > Primates > Lemuridae > Lemur > Lemur catta. The sequence continues at coordinate 69,688,222 of NC_059129.1, read as the reverse complement.
GACAGTGGGCAGCCTTGTCTGGTTCCAGTTCTGAGTGTGAATGCTTTCAGTTTTTCCCCGTTCAGTATGATGATGGCTGTGGGTCTGTCATATATAGCTTGTGTCATTTTTAGGTAGGTCCCATTTATGCCTATTTTGTTAAGTGTTCTTATCATAAAAGGGTATTGAATTTTGTCAAATGCTTTTTCTGCATCTATTGAGAGGATCATATGGTCTTTATTTTTGCTTCTATTTATGTGATTAGTTACATTTATAGATTTTCGTATGTTGAACCACCCCTGCTTCTCTGGGATGAAGCCTACTTGGTCATGATGAATTATTTTTTTAATAAGCACTTGGATACTATTTGCTAGGATTTTATTGAGAATTTTTGGATCTACGTTCATGAGAGAAATTGGTCTGTAGTTTTCTTTTTTTGTTGCATCCTTTCCTGGTTTTGGTATCAATGTTATATTGGCTTGGTAGAATGTGTTGGGGAGCATTCCATCCTTCTCAATATTGAAGAATAGTTTATGTAGGATGGGCACCAGTTCATCTTTGTATGTATGGTAAAATTCAGGTGTGAACCCATCTGGACCAGGGCTTTTCTTTTTGGGAAGGTTTTTTATTGCTGTTTCAATTTCAGTTCTTGATATTGGTCTATTCAGGAATTCTATTTCTTCCTGATTGAGCTTGGGAAGGCTGTGTGTTTCTAAAAATTTGTCCATTTCCTCCTCATTTTCCAATTTGTGTGCATAAAGATTTTTGTAATATTCATAGATAATATCATGTATCTCTGTGGCATCGGTTGTGATTTTCTCCTTTCATGTTCCTGATGGAAGTTATTAAAGATTTTTCTTTTCTGCTCTTGGTTAGTCTAGCCAGTGGTGTGTCTCAAAGAACCAACTTTTTGTTTTATTAATTTCCCTTATAGTATTTTTGTTGTCCTTTTCATTTAATTCTGATTTGATCTTAATAATTTCTCGCCTTCTGCTGGGTTTGGGATCAGTCTGTTCTTCTTTCTCCAGCTCTTTGAGTGTATTCATTAAGTTGTCTATTTGTAAGTTGTCTGTCTTTTTGAAATAGGCATTTATGGAAATGAATTTTCCTCTCAGGACTGCTTTAGCTGCATCCCATAGATTTTGATAAGTTGTGTCACCTTTGTCGTTTAATTCAAAGAATGTTTTGATTTCTGAATTAATTTCTTCCTTTTCAAAATTGTTATTCAGGAGAAGGTTGTTTAGCTTCCATGACTTTGAGTAGGAATGAGAGTTCCTGTTAGGGTTCATTATTACTTTTATTCCATTGTGATCTGAGAAGATGCATGGTATGATTTCTATTTTTTTAAATTTTTTAAGACATGCTTTATGTCCTAGGATATGGTCAATCTTAGATAATGTCCCGTGAGCTGATGAGAAGAATGTATATTCAGTGGATTTCGGGTAGAATGTCCTGTAGATGTCAGTCAGGCCCATTTGTTCTAGCATTCTGTTTAAGTCTACTATGTCTTTGCTTATTTTCTGCTTGGAGGATCTGTCCTGTGCTGTCAGTGGGGTGTTAAAGTCTCCAACTATTAAATTGTTGTTGTCTATCATTTGGTTTAGATCGAGTAGGGTTTGCTTTATGAATCTGGGTGCGCCTAGGTTGGGTGCATATATATTAAGTATAGTTATGTCTTCTTGTTGAATTGTGCCTTTCACCAGTATGTAGTAACCGTCTTTGTCTTTTATTACTTTTGTTGGTTTAAAGACTAAGTTATTGGAAATTAAAACTGCCACACCAGCTTTCTTTTGGCTACCGTTTGCTTGAAATATCAAGTTCCATCCTTTTATTTTCAGTCTAAATGCATCTTTGCCGGTTACATGAGTTTCCTGAAGGCAGCAGATACTTGGTTTGTGTTTTTTTATCCATTGGAACAGTCTATGTCTCTTGAGTGGGGAATTCAGGCCATTGACATTTAGTGAGAGAACTGATAATTGGGACAGATTTCTGTTTATCTTATTGGGTAGAACTTCATTGCTATGTTTTCTCTCTTGAGCCATTGTGGTGGCTAGAATTTGATCTTTAGCTCTTGGGTGGTTTTACATTTGTGGATCTTTGTTGTGATGATCCGTGTGTAACCCTCTTTTGAGTACTTCTTGGAGGGGTGGTCTTGTCTTGGTGAATTCCCTCAGTCCTTGTTTATCTGAGAATGTCTTTTCTCCTTCATATAGAGAGCTTAGCTTAGCTGGGTACAAGATTCTAGGCTGGGCATTATTCTGTTTCAGAAGAGTGAGAATGGGGCCTCAACTTCTTCTTGCTTGTAAAGTTTCAGTTGAGAAATCTGGCGTAATTCTAATGGGCCTCCCTTTGTATGTTACTTGTTTCTTCCTCCTTACAGCTCGAAGAAGGGTCTCTTTAGTGGATATTTTGGTCAGTCTGACGACTACGTGGCGTGGTGTTTTCCTATTTGCTAGTAATCTACCAGGGGTTCTTTGAGCTTCTTGAACCTGTATATCTAGAGTTTTAGCAAGGCCTGGGAAATTTTCTTCTATTATGTCTTCAAATAGTTTATCCAGCCCTTGCTTCTTATCTTCTTCACCCTCAGGGATGCCTATAATTCTCACGTTAGGCTTCTTCACATAATCCCACATTTCTTGAAGACTCTGATCTTTTTTCTTATTTCTTTGCTCTATCTCTGTGACTGTCTTATTTAATTGAAAAGAGTTATCTTTGATCTCTGAGATTCTGTCTTCTATTTTATCTACCCTGTTCTTGAGACTTTCCACTGTGTTTTGAGCTCCCTGAATAAATCCCTCATTTCTAGGAGTTCATTTTGGTTTTTCTTCAATATTTCTATTTCTTTAGTGAATTTTTCTTCCAAATCCTGGATTTTTTTTTGTGGTTTCTTTGTGTTGGTTATCTATTTTTCCTTGTATATCATTCAGCTTATTTATAACCCAAAACTGAAATTCTTCTGGTAACATGTTGGTATTCTGAATCTGGTTTGTGCCAATTGGAGGAGAGTTGGTATTTCTCTTTGGGGGCGACGTTTCCATTTGGTTTTTTGTGCTCCCCATATTTTTCCGCTGAGCCCTTCCCATCTGGCTCTATCGTTAGATCTTTTCTCACAGCTTTAGTCTAGTTAACAGCATGTCTTATACTCTGTTCTTAGGCTGTGAAACAATCTAAGTATGTTGCTTCCTTTGTCTAGAGGGGGAGACTGTTGTGTGTTGTTTAGAGTTTTTTTTCTCTCTCAGTTGGAGGACTGCTTCTGATGGGTCCACCCCCAGAGGGTTGGCTTGACCTAAGACCAGTTTGGCAAGTTAAATCACTGTGTTGTGGACTTTCAGTTAATAGGCAGGATTCACACTATTTGCAAGCAGAAAGCCTCTTCTCCCTCTCTTTTTCTTTTTTCCCTCTGTCTTTTGGTTCTTCCTCTAGATGTGTGGTTTCTGTCTCTTTCCGCAGGAAAGACACTGGCTAGGGGGAGGAGGCGGTGCCCTCGCTCGCTCAGTGCCCCAGCTGCTGCAGCTCCCATGGGCAAAGGGCTACCCTGTCCCAATGTTCCCAAGGTCCACGCTCCACACTCTTGCGTCTGGGGAAGCACTCAGTGTTCACACCTGGGAAGGGGACCTGGAGAGGGTCTACAGATCAGGGGATGGAGCCTCCTGGGGAGCCACCTGGCACCCTATGGCTCTGCAGCAATTAGACCTTGGCCCGCACAATTGCTGCTGCCCACCCGCAGATCACTGGCACTGGGGGGCAATTTTCAGGGTCCGATAGGAATCAGAGCTGGGGGTTTGGAGCGCTAAGGAGTATACAGTAGCTCCTGGGCTGGAGGGCCACTGAAAAGGAGAAAAGAAAAAGAAAGAAAAGAAAGAAAGAAAGAAAAAAAAAAACCAAACAAACAAATAAGCAAACAAAAAACCACTATAATAATAGTAAAAAATAATAATGAAAAAAAGAAACAATATAAATAACAAGAAAAAGAAAAAGAGAAAACAAGAAAGAAAAGAAAAAGAAAAAGAGATAAAAAAATAAAAATAAAAAATAAAAAATAAGAAAATAACAAGAAAAAGAAAAAGAGAAAACAAGAAAGAAGAGAAAAAGAAAGAAAGAAAGAGATAAAAAAATAATAAAATAAAATAAAATAAAAACCCTGTTATTCCGCGATCAAGAGACTTAGCTCTTTTCCGCTGATGTCTCCCGTACACAGAGTTCACACAGAGCCACGGCTCTTGGCGTTGTGTCATGGCCTATGAAAGAGGGAGCTGCGCGGGGACCCACGGGGCCCCCTATGGATCCGTGGTGGCTAAGCTGTGGGAACCAACATGGCGACCGCGCGCCCGCAGGTGGCAGGCGCTGGGGGAGAGCGTTCAGAGCTCGGCAGGCGCCAGGGCCCACAGCAGCTCCCCGGCCAGAAAGCCGCCGAAGGAGAAGAATACAGTAAAAAAGTCCTCCTTTAATGTTTCATGCTCGCGGCCCCTCGCCTTGGCACAGGTCCGCCTCTGTACCTTTAAGAGATAGGTCACCATGGCAACCCGCCCAAGTCTAAGCTCCTTTCTGCCTATGTCTCCTGTCCACAGAGTTCACACAGAGCCACGGCTCTTGGCATTGTGTCCAGGGCTATGAAAGGGGGAGCTGCATGGGGACCCGCGCGGCCCCCTATGGATCCGCGGTGGCTAAGCTGTGGGAACCGAGATGGTGACCGTGCGCCCGCAGGTGGCGGGAAAGAGCGCTCAGAGCTCGGCAGGTGCCAGGGCCCACAGCGGTTCCCCGGCCAGAAAGCCGCGGAAGGAGAAGAATACAGTAAAAAAGTCCCGCTTTAATGTTTCATGCTCGCGGCCCCTCGCCTCGGCGCAGGTCCGCGTCTGTACCTTTAAGAGATAGGTCACCATGGCAACCCGCCCAAGTCTAAGCTCCTTTCTGCCTATGTCTCCTGTCCACAGAGTTCACACAGAGCCACGGCTCTTGGCGTTGTGTTGCGGGCTATGAAAGGGGGAGCTGCGCAGGGACCCGCGCGGCCCCCTATGGATCCGGTGGCTAAGCTGTGGGAACCGAGATGGCGACCGCACGCCCGCCGCGCTGGGGGAGAGTGTTCAGAGCTCGGCAGGCGCCAGGGCCCACAGCAGCTCCCCGGCAGGAAAGCCACCGAAGGAGAAGAACAGAGCAAAAGAGTCCCGCTTTAATATTCCCGCTCGCGGCCCCTCGCCTCGGCGCAGGTCCGCGTCTGTACCTTTAAGAGATAGGTCTCCGCGGAACCCGCCCGAGTCTAAGCTCCCTCCCGCTTGTGTCACCTGTCCTCGGAGCTCCACGTCTCCCGCGGTGATTCTGCACCAATTTCAGTCAGATCCCTGACCCAGTGGATGTGGAGGTCAGTGGGGAGATCAAGCCGCTTTGCTGCGGGGCTGAACCCGCCCCACTCGCCGGTGAGGCAGGTATGGCCGTGGCGCACTCCGCTGTCTGTTTTCCGTCCCGCACTCTCCAAATTATCTCGGTCTGATTTCCCACTCGCCTCTGTTTTTTCTTGTTCTCCGTGTCCCACGGTGTTTCTCCGTGGGTTCACCCCACTGTTCCTGTGGGGGAGCAATCCTCCAGCGGTGTGGCAGGTCGAGATCTATGCCTTCCTCTCCGGAGCACGAATCCAGGAGGTCACCTCCACTCCGCCATCTTGCCGCCCGCCTTCCAGTGAGAATCTTTGAATAGGAAAGGAATCATATTAGAATAGTCCCTTTCTAACTTCAGAATAGGAATTGTTGGAGACTGGGTTGATTAAAAAAATGTAACTGAATCAGTGTGAGGTAAACTCTGTACATGAAAAGCTTGCAAAGCAGTGGAAATGGTGTTAAATGATCTGTCAGACAACTCATTTAAACTAAGTCTGAAGCAGAGGAGGAACATTTAGTATAAAATAGATTTTCAAAGGTCAGAAAATGAAAGGGCTTGACAAAATTTGCAATAAGAGAAAATTAGGAGAAACAGTGCCAGTTCAAAATAAAATCTGTATATAGTAACCGGATTGCCCAGGAGCTGATTATCCAATTGTCATAGTTAGCCTGTTGCTTGTCTTCTTACAACTCCAGGATTATCTAATTCACTGCTTACTAGCTTTAAAATGCCAATACATGAAAGCATAGGTAAAAAATTGGCATTCAAGTCCTACTCAGAGGTAAGAAGCATAATTTTTGAAAGAAAGGAAGTCATTACTCCATTGACCATGCAAAGAAACAGTGAACATATAGGTATGGGTTTCTACCTAGCTCAGTTTGGCTATTCACAATGCTGGGTCCAATAATTAAAAATGGCAGAGAGCCAAGGGCTTCTTTACCAGCAACCTTTTTACCAGGACTTGTGTTTTTATTAAAGAAACTGAATTTTGTCACAGATATTATTCACAAACAAGTATAATAATAGTTATACAAACTCTTCTTGTCAGCTCAATGTATGCAAAGTATATTTAAGGCAGATGGGATATTAGCTTAATTTCAGAATCAAATAAACATCTAGTCATGTCATATAATGGAATTTCTAAGAAAAAAAATTGGGACACAGGAAATGACTTGAGTCCTAGCCTTAAAAATCACTTGGAAGGGCATTAACTCTTGTGATTAGAGATAATTAGAAGGGTTCATCTGATTATTATGTAATATTAAGGCAAAGTTGAAGATGTCTATACAATATATCTAGATAACCCACACATACTGCTATACATTTCATAAATTTTCCTATCATCTTTTATTATGATGAACAAAATTTATAGTGTAGTTTTAGACAGTGACAAAGGTTTCAGAGTCTTCCTTTGGATGGTGGATTGTTAATTAAGGTCATTAAAATACCAGCTAACACACCTGGATTATGGACTGTTAACTGTGACAACTTAAATGTTATCTTCCTGTTTCTAGGCTACAGATTTTAGTTAATTCACACACACCTATGTATCCCACTATTTATTTTTAGTTTTAGGTGAATGACAGAAAATATTAATCCTTACTATTAATGGCAACATTTGCGAAACCTTTGAGCTCCTTCTCTTTTTTTTGTGGACCTCTGTGTTTTCTCTAGGGATAAGGGATAAGATCATTAGAATATGACAAGAAGCTTGTTGGTAAGAAAATGGAGATAGAATTTAAAACACTGCCATTCTAGTACATGTCCTTAGCTACGGAAATTCTAGGGATGATGATTCCTAATATGTATATGCTTATGCCTACCTCTTCTTAAATTCCTTTTCAAAGAGAGGATGTCAGGGTTGGAAAGTTGTTTTATCATTTATTTTATTGTATATTGTATGTAGAAGGAAAATATTAACAATGTAATTATAGGGATTGTGACCACAGAATTTGTTGACAAGGTTCTAATATTTAACATTGAAAGAAGAGTTAATTAATCATAAGTCTAGGAAAAAAGGTATAAACTGGCCCTATCCCAAGCAAAATTTTGCTGTATGTTCACTTGATTATAGGTCAAGCATGATCAGATTAAGTGAGGATAAAGTCTCCTAATTTTACTTTGGAATCTTACATATGTCTGTTAATAAATTTTTATATTTATGCAATTAAAATCTCTATTTCCCAAGGACTGGGAAATGAAAATAATAATTAAAGAGAATGAACAAAATGATTAAAATAATTACAAATCCTGTAAATACTTAATTAAAATTATTTATACATTAAATACAGATAAATTAAATAAAGCAAGCATGTAAACAAATGAATACAATGACAATGACCATGAGATAATGAGCTTATTGTTGGGTAAGTTCTTATTGCTTTGTTTTACCTCTCTAGCGATTGTGGAATCCAGGTTCTGGGCTTTAACTCTTGAATGTTTTTAATTTGGTTGGTGTCTATTGTGCTGTTCAGTGTATAATACAGGCCTGAGTACTTCCTGCAGAGCAGGTCTGGTCTTTGCAAATATCATCAGTGATTGCTTGTCTGGGACAGTCTTTCTTTCTCCCTCATAGATGAAGGTCAGGTTTGCCAGGTAAAGAATTCAAGATTGGCCATTATTCTGTTTAAGAAGATTGAGGATGGGTCTACAGTCCCTTCTGGCTTGTAGGGTTTCATTTGAGAAGTCTGAAGTTAGTCTGATAGATTTTCCTTTATAGGTTATCTGTTTCTTTCATCTTACTGTGAGAAGAATTTCCTCTTTCATATTTACTTTTGCCAGTCTGATAATTACGTGACGTGGTGTTTGCCTCTTCCTGTTGAGTCTCCCATGAGTTCTGTGTGTTTCTTGTATCTGGATATCTAGGTTTCTGGCCAAGCCAGGCATATTTTCCTCCAGTATTCCAAGAAATAGATTTTTCTGCCCTGGTGTATTTTCTTCTTCTCTCTCCAGGATGCCTATAATTCCCATATTTGGTTTCTTTATATAATCCCACATTTCTTGTATGTTCTGCTCTTGTCTCTTGCTTCTGTGCTCTTTTTCTTCATCCGCTTTGTGGAGCACATAGGCATTATTTTCAAGCTCTGAGATTCTCTCCTCTGCATAATCCATTCTATTTTCAAGGCTTTCCACTGTGTTTTGAAGTTCCCTGAATATCTCTTTCATTTCCAAGATTTCTGTTTGGTTTTTTAATAATATTTCAATTTCTTTAAAGAATTTTTCGTTCATTTCATGTATTGTTCTCATGGTTGCTTTGTGTTGGGTTTCTATTTTCTCTTCAATTACATTGAGTTTCCTTACAATCCATATTCAGAATTCTTCCTCCATCAATTTAATCATTTTATTTAAATTAGTATCTGATTTTGAGGGTTTCATGATTTCTTTTGGGGGTGACTTTTCTCTCCACTCTTTCATATTTCATTTTCTTTCTCTGGTTCTTTCTCATCAGGGTACTTGATTGAGAACTGGAAGTACTAGGACTGGTTTGTGCCCTTAACTTCAAGCTCCTAAGGGATGTTCCTTAACAGTGGTGGGAGGAGGCATGCTGGTTTTGTATTGCTTTAGAAGTATTTTGGCAAGTTGGGTTACCTCTGACCTGTTGTCTTCACCTCTTGCCAGTGGAGATTGATAAGTTTTGTCCCCCAGCTTATGTTCCCATGTGGTGAATCACACCTGTGTGTATAACTCCATTGTCGTCTAATAGCTTGAGACAGAGGGAACTGTATTGAGCTATGGGGTTACCCTCTCTGTCATTGATTGTATATTGTGTGGAGGTGCGAGTTATTGAGGTAATCTGATGCTCCTGTGTTGGTTTCTGGTGTTCGGGTGAGGAATACTAATGTCCCAATCATTAGGAAGGATCTTGCCACTCCCAAGGGTTACCTGGACCCTATTCCCCCTTAAAGGGGTGGTAGGAGCAAGGCAGATCGCAGCTGCTGCCTACCAGCCTGGATGTGTGTGCCTCTATGGTTGCTTGATCTGCTGCTAAGGGGAGCAGCTAATATGTTATTCAGGGTTCTGCCACCACATTTGGGAGGCAGCTCCTGATGGCAGGGGTTACTTGCTGCACCTGCTGTGGCCTCTGGCCAGGATTCTCTTTCCCTGATTGGGAACTCCACTGTTGGCAGCTTCATGGACATGGAGATCATGCCCCAGAGTTATGACCTAGTATGATCCTAGCCGGTCTGACAGGCCGAATCACTGGGCTGTCAACTATTGATCTGCGCCAAGGCCCTGCAGATTCATGTGAGTCACACAGAGAAAGTGGCTTTTTTTGCCTTTCCCTACCTCCAGGGGTGGAGCCCACCACTTTTGGAGTGAAAGTCTCTGGGCTAGGGGGAGGGATGATGCTCGAAACCACCCAGTGCCTCAGCGCCTGTGAATCCCACAGGTGGTAGCCTCCCACAACTCAGGAAGCACATCAAATTCACCCATCAAAACAGGCCCAGCTAGCTGACAATAGGTTACAGAAGTGCAGAGCCTGTGACAAGGGTCCCTGGACTGGAGTAATGGTGCTGCCTGAAACCATAGTGCACTACAGCGTCTGGGTTTTGGACTCCCAAAATGGCAGCTGCAGGCTGGCAGATCGCTAGCACTGGGGGCAGCTATTCAGGAATTGGTGGATGAAGATTGGGGAGCTGAGTCAACAAGACGCCCATTGTCTCTTCTGTGTCACCCTCTGGCAATCTCGTGCCTATCCAGCAGGAGGTCTTGCTCTTTCTAACCCTCCCTGAGCCAGCCTAATCGCCCACGGTGGTTTCCAGGATAGAGTCCCCTTTTTAGTGTTCACCTCCGTTGTCCTAGTCTCATTGACCACCAGAGGTGAGTTGATTGTCTCCTAACTCCCTCCAGTGGTAGCTCAGACCAGTCTCTCCCTGGCCCAGTGCAGTCCTAGCACAGAGCTCTTGAGAGTTCAAGATGCTTCCTGCTATTGTCTCCTCTCCACACAGCCCAACCTCTCCTGTCACAATTTTGCACCAACTTTAGGTAGGTCCCTGTGTTAGTGGGTGTGGAGGTCAGTGGGGAAGCAGGACGTTCTCCTGTGGGTCAGATCCCACTGTATTAGCTGGCCAGGCAGTCTCAGCTATCCCACATTTTATTCTGTATTGTTTATCTTGCACCGTCCAGGCTTTGTGATCCTATCTCCCATTCACCTTTTTTTTTTCTTTTTAGCTGTGTTGTGTGTCCCATGCTTTTTCTCTGCAGTTTCACAACACCATTCTTGTGGGGGAGCAACCCACTGGTGCATAGCAGAGTACTTCACCTCTTTCTCTGGAAGCAGGGAGCCAGGAGGTCACCTTTACTCTGCCATTTTTCCTCTCCTTCCCTAATGCTTGTTTTTATATTTAAATTTATCTTCAAATAGGGTAATTTCTTTTTAGGGGGCAAAAAGTTTTATACATCACACTAATGCACACTCAATTTAAAATTTGCCCTTCATGCTGTGGCTGGACACTGTCAAGCTCAGTTTGCAATGGTTTTACCTGCTGGAGAGGAAATTTTAAATATGTAGGCTTCATAGTTGTCTCTGCTTAGAACATATTTCCCGTTTTACATTTATGTGGGAGTGGCAAAACAAAAAAATCATCTGCTAAAAAGAATAACCTCCATAATAATCATTTCCAAAATCTGCTGAACTGATTCTCATATGTCTACCCAGATGGTGAAGTGGTGAAATGGAACCCAGAACACCTCGAGACAGTTGTTGTTGCTGTTAATCTCCAGATGATTTCATTGTGGAAGCATACCTGACTAAAGTCTGCAACAACCTTGTAAATCAAAAAGAGATTTTATATATACTCTCCCCAAAGTAGGATAGTAATTTGTTATGTACTCTCTATTCAAAGAAAACTATGGATTTTCACTGGCTATAGAAATACAAGTGTAGAACATGGCCTTGCTTAGGGACTAAATTATCAACAACATTTATTGCAACTCTGTCCTAAGCTTCTTCTAACTTTACAAATTGCTGTAAATTTTGTTCTGATGCATTTAAATACAAAGTCTGGGTTGGAAAAAAAGGCATGCCAGGACAGAAGGGAACTTTATAGGATAATCAAAAAGACAAACTCCATTTCCATTTTTAAGAAGTGAGTAGCAAGACCCTCAGATCTTATTGATGTTTGGGGGAAAAAAACGTGATGAGTGTTATTTTAATATGGATGATGACATTTTGAAGTTACTCCCTGAATAATTTTCTGGCCAATGCTATTATATAGTTCCAAGCACAGCCAATTAATTTATGGGAAAGAAACCAAAAATATAATCTATCTTGCAAAAACAGTTACTAGCAATTTATATTTTAAAATGGGACTTAAAAAATATTAAAATAGCCTAATTTTTTTTGTTAATAAAGGTGTATCACCACGTCTGGCAATTAAGGAACCATTTTCCACAGCAACCAGTCTCAGGCTGTTGTTAAGAACAGCTCAGCACCCAAACCCTAAGTTCAATATTAATAACTCAGTTTATTACCATACATTTCCTAAAGGACACTGTGAAAATAACAAAGATGTAAACTACAATTCTTGCAATCCCTTCAAATTTTATCTCCCTTCAAATATCTTTAAATACCACAGTTCTTCTACAGCTCCAGTATATATTTTATTGTGAACTTTAAATCAAAACTTCTCACCCAGTCTTATTTGATGTCTTCTTTGCCTTCTCCCATATAACTTCTCTGTTTTCTTCCAGAATTTCAAAAACCTGTTTGGCAAGGAAAAACTTTACTGAAGAGAAGAAATGATTGAGTCAATACAGAATCCTCTTCAGCTGAAATGTAAGAGAAAACAGTGGGAACAATATATTAATATAATTTTATTCCCTTTTACATAATACTATATTTGATGCCTACAATTTATTTTACCTTTATTAACAAAAACATTTAGACTCTGTTTGGTTTGAAATAATGTAGATTTAATTTAAGAACAAAATACAAAATTGTTAAATCAATGATAGAAATACAAATGGTGTTCGTTTTATTCAGTAGACATTTATTCTATGTGAATAAACAACTAAAAACACAGAAAGTATCAATGAATGAATAAAATTTTATGTTTATCTTCACTACCTGAAAAAAAAAGCACTCAGGGGTAAATAGTTTAAATGACATTATATGGAATTAGGTGATGTTATTCAATTCTGGCTTTTGCACATATTACATGTATGAGAATGAGCATATAACTAAGCTTCAGTTTCTTCCTCTATATACTGGGGTTGATAATACCTTAGAGCTGCATTGTTAACAGAATTTTCTGCAATGAAGGAAGTGTTCTATATCAGCCTCGTCTGACATAATAGCATTAGGAGCATGTGATTATTGAGCACTTTGGGTATGACTAGTGCTATTGAATAACTGAATTCTTAATTTTAATTAATTTAAATTTAAGTAGTTATATGTGACTAGAATGCAATATTGTTCAGTATAGCTTTAGTGGATTTCTTGGTATTATCAAGAAATTATATTTTGTTTATTAAAATAATGTCTATTTTTTCCTCATAAAATTAGGAAAAATCAAAATATTGACAAGGTTGTGGTGAAAATGTCTTTCTAATAAAATTATTGTGCAAGCATATATTGATACTGTATTAGAAAGAAAATTGGTAATATCTACCAAAATTCTTAAAATTTTATTTTTTTACCTTAAAATTTTACTTCAAAATATAACCTAAGAAATAGTCTAATTTTCACATTAAAGTTTTTTTCTCAACCATCTTACATTTGAGGAAATGATTGATATTTTCCATAAGGATTTATTAATCCATTGTATGTGCAAATTGTGTGACAGTTAGAGCAATAATTAAATTAAGCATCTAGTAAGATGGCACAGATTGATATGAGCTGTGGTACAGTGAGAAACAAGAATAACAAATCAACAATAACCAGGAAGCCTGAGAAAAGACTTTTCATTTCTCCCACCAGCTAGTTGTGTGTCTTTGGGAAAATCAAATGACTGTTCTGGATCTTGGTTTCTCATTTGCAAAATGAGAGATAAATAATCTATAAAAGACATTCCATTCCATAATTCTATCTCTTGGCTGTTTTTCATTGAAAGACCCAGAAAAAGCTTTTTTTTAAAAAAAAAAATAGTCCTGTTGCTCATCACAGTTGTATTTAATTGGACTTGGATGTTCAGGGAAGAATTAATATCCATCCTGAGGCAAAGATACTTTTAAATAGGATAATTTGTCAAATACTCTTTGAGAGCACACTGTCGAGCCTGATCAAAGAGAGAAAAGAACACTTAGACTCGTCTTACAGTAACATACAAGGTATACTCCTTGGCATGGAGCACGTGAAATGAGAGCTCCAAGGCACACAACAGCAGTCAAAGAAGAAATGAGCTGGGCAACAGACCAGAGGAAATATTAACCATAGTGAGAATTTGACTATTTCCATATGGTTTAGTAATCAAGATAAAGTCTACGAGTAATGCTGTGCACTTAGATTTTATCTGCCTCAATTATGGTGATAAGCTGTAAAGTCCCATATTGTCTGTAGGATGCTGGTGAGATGAGTGTGCATGTAGAAGTACTTTTAATTTAATCAACATGTAACAGATGTATAAAATCACTAACCATTGGATTTGAAACTAGTTGACAAAAAGTGTGATGCTATCAATGAATTATGAATATGAGAAGGGAGAGGGAAAAGTTTTGGAGAAAAGATAATATTTTAATTTTTGGTATTATGAAATCATAAGGTTCCATAATATAGGCAAGGGGGATGAAAATCTGAAGCATTAATAGGAAGACAGAGTGAATTTCTTTATAGACATCATGCATATTCCCTGAGATGAAAACACTAGTTGTTATGGAGGCTGCCAAACTACATTTGCAATCCAGGTTGTTAAGAAATATGATCTTATAAATACATTTAAATAACTGGATCCATCGAGGCACTAAGAGAATTATGTCTAATAAATGAAAACCAAAAGTAATCATTGTCTGCTATCCCTATGTCATGTTTCACTACTCTTCTAAAAATTTTTGTTCTAATCAGATCCCGAATCTTGAATTTGTGGGATATTTGCCCTTGTTCCTATCATTTGCTCTTGTCTGAAGAAATTTGGGTTTGGGAGGCTGAGGTGGGTGGATTGTTTGAGCTCAGGAGTTTGAGAGCAGCCTCAGTAAGAGTGAGACCCCGTCTCTACTAAAAAAATAGAAAGAAATTAGCTGGACAACAAAAAAATGTATAGAAAAGCTAGCCGGCTATGGTGGCACATTCCTGTAGTTCCAGCTACTCAGTAGACTGAGGCAGTAAGATTGCTGGATCCCAGGAGTTTGAGGTTGCTGTGAACTAGGCTGACTTCACGGCACTAAAGCCCAGGCAAAAAAAGAAATTTGGGTTTGGTTTTCTCCATTAAACTATATCATATCGGCTCTCTAAAGATATATGATTTAACCTCATTATTGGTTCTTTCTTTATTGGCTACATAGGTGAAATAGCCTGTCTAAACTATCCTTACAGATCTAAAATTATATCCATAACATTGGCATTGGATGCCACCATTTAACATGGTCCCCTCCTTTACTGGAAAAAGTTTCACTACACATAGGTTGCATCTGTGGCCATATCTATGCTGTAGGACCATGGTTTTCAGTGTAGAGAATATAACTTGATCCAATTGAGGCAAGTAAGAATTTTTCCCCAGCATTTAATGCTCAAACAAAAATACAGATATTGTACCAATGAAAACTAAGACCTTAGAGATAAACTGGCACCTTAGAGATAATGCCAATAAATTCTTGTGTTTGAGTACTGCTCTGGATCTAGGCCTGGGAAAAATTTGTGTGTTTCATTTTGCTTCTAATCCCTGAGCTACCTAAAGAAATTTCCAATAAGTTTGTTTTGCTGTACTTTCCAGAGAAGATTTTAACAAGAAGAACCTTGACAAACAAGTATGCAATATTATGATATAAAAATACACACAGGCCAGAATCTCTGTGTATATATCCCAGTTTCTCAGTCTCTCTCTTTCTTTCTCTCTCTCTCCATATGTGTATGTGTCTCTGTGTATGTGTGTGTCTCTTGGGTATTTCACATAAGCCCTTTGACCCTTAATTTTCTCATCTGAAAATTAAGGTGAGTTCGGTTATTTCTTACTTTTTTAACATTCTCTATGAGTGCTTATTTAAAAGGAAGATTACTAAGACCCATCCCAAGAGATACTAATTCACTAAGGAGCTGAGTAGAAAACATGGCCTATAGAACTGCATTTATTTATTTATGTTCACTATTTTTTATGTATATATTTGTGTGTGTATGTGTGTGTGTGTGTGTGTGTGTGTGTGTATGTACGGTAGTTCCTGTTTATCCTAAGGGGATACTTTTCAAGACCCCCAGTGGATGCTTGAAACCACAGATGGTACCAAATCCTATATATACTATGTTTTCTTCCTACACATGCATACTTAAGATAAAATTTACTTTAAGTTAGGCACAGCAGAAGATGAACAGCAATAAATAATAATAAAATAGAATAATTATAACAATATACTGTAATAAAAGTTATTAGAATGTGGTCTGTCTCTCTCAAAATATCTTATTGTATTGTACTTATCTATTTTTGGATCATGGTTGAGCGTGTGTAACTAAAACCATGGAAAGTGAAATTACCAATAATGGGGAGGAGGGAAAAGGGGGCCTACTTATATCATTGGTTGAAGCAGAGACAACCACAAGAAGTAGGCTATATTCTCCTGTTTGGATGAATCCTAATGAAATTTTATAGAAAAGAAATTGAGAGAAAAAAATGTCATATATAAAGCTAGAAAAGTCAAATAAAATATGGCTAGGAAAAATCTTTTTATCTTCACCTTATTCCATACCCTTTAATAAAGAAAAATCCTGGTTTGTGCATTTATCTTATACCTACAAATATAAATTGAAGAGAGGAGCTCTGAATAATCCATTTAATCTCAGGTAATGAGAGATGTCTTATTTATAAAGACATTTCAAATGCACAGAATGCATATATGCACTGATTTCCAGATAGAAGAAGCAAAGCATCTTACTTCACTGTCATCCAAGTTTTATAGCCTATGGACAGCGTAAACACAATTACCATCCATTGAACTTTTTCTCCAAACTCATCATTTGAACTATATTAGAGGAATATTCTAAAATATTTTTAGAATATAACAATAATAATAATTTTTAATCATATCAAGTAGTATTAGAGAAAATTCATATATCAGGTATTAAAAGAACAAAACCAGAAAGAGTCCTTTGCATTTGGCAGAAGGAGAACCTGGACGAAGACCACACCAGTGCCTCATTAGTCACTCCTCTGTATCTTCAGCATCATCAACCATTTTTTCATTGACTGTCATAGGAATTTATCTGTTAAAAAGAATTGTCAAACCATGAGAAATTCCTTTTCCTCATTTTCTTACATGCTTTTCTGGAACACTCAGTTGGGAGCAAATTTAGTCACTGTAACCTCATATCAGAGTTTAAGTACTGACATGAAAGTAAAAGATACTATCCTGAGTCATTCTGTCCCTCTGGATTATCTCCATTTTTAGTCTCTATTACATGTGGTGAAATACCAGGTGTTGATTCAGTAATTTTATGGAGTTACAGAAATTTCCCCACTGTTTTTATTTTAATTGAATTGGAAAGAACCTGAAGTATGAATGTGGTAATGAGTCAGACAACTGTAAACCTGTAGCTGAGGAGAGAAATATATTTTTAGGGTTTAAGATTAAAAATATAACAGTGAGTAATTCAGTTCAACTGCATATATACCTGCCCATGAAAAAGAGGGAGAGTCATAAATATGATTTTAGCTTCTTTGTAGTAAACTACCATTAGAGTTTCCCACTTGGAGCTTTACACAAAGAAACATAAAATAAACAAGCAAAGAAAAACCAAAAACCTTTTAGTTTTTCTCTATTTTTGTTTGCAATGGTTTCCTTAGATTTCAAGTTGTACTTTTTTGGTTGTATTGATATTGTTCATCCTTTCTTTTTCCCTCCTCATCTTTCTCTATCTCCATCTTTCTCTGGCTCTTTCTCCTTACTATGTGATAAACTTCATGGGAAATTTCTCACCATAAATATAAGGAGACTTCAAAAAGTTCATAAAAAATGGAATTAAAAGATAAAAATAAAAGACATAAGCCTTATTTCTCAACATAAGCTTCATCAAGGTCAAGACACTTTTGTAAGCCATGATACCAGCTATTTAGTCCATCTTTAAAGAACTGAGATGCCTGGGAATTTAAGCACATCAATGTAGCCTTTTTCCCTTATTAAGTGAAGAAAATTAAAATTCTTTAAAGAATTTTTAAAAAGTTTCCTTTTTAAGAAAACAAAAAGAAGTTAGAAGGAGCCAAATCAGGAGTATGAGGTGTATTCTTAATAATTTCACATTGAAAATCTAGTAAAATTGCCTTTGTGTGATGAGAAAAATGAGAAGGAGCATTGTCATGGTGGAGAAGGACTCTCTGGTGGAGCTTTCCTGGGAGTTTTTCTGCTAAAGCTTTGGCTGACGTTCTCTGAACACTTTCATAATAACATATATTATTATTCTTTGGCCCTTTAGAAAGTCAATAATTGACATGCTTTGCAAAGCCCAAAAAACTGTTGCCATTACCTTTGTTCCTGACCAGTCCATTTTTGCTTTAACTGGACCATTTCCACTTGTTGGTAGCCATTGCTTTGATTGTGCTTTTTTTTTTCAGGATTGTTTTCAGGATGAAAGCCATGTTTCATTTCCCATTACAATTCTTTGAAGAAAAGATTTAAGATTTTGATCCCATCTGTTTAAAATTTCCATTGAAAACTCCCCTCTTGTTTGCAGCTGATCTGGGTGCAAGGATTTTGGTGACCATTGAGTGGAAAGTGTGCTCTACTTTAATTTTTTAGTCAGAATTGTGTAAGCTGATCCAGTTGAGATGTCTATAGTATTGGCTATTGTTTTTTCTGTTCATCCTCTGTCTTCTTCAGTTAGGGCACAAACAAGATTAATCTTTTCCTCACAAATTGATGTGGATACTCTGGTATTGCAGGTTTTCTCTTCAACATCATCATGTACATTCTTAAAATGAGTTATCTATTTGTAAGCTGCTGATTTCTTTGGGGCACTGTTCCCATAAACTTTGCATAAAGCATCAATGATTTCACCATTTTTCCACCCAAGCATCACCATAAATTTGATGTTTGTTCTTGCTTCAATTTTATCAGAATTCATGTTGTTCTAGTAGGAGCTCTTTCAGACTTATCCTCCTCAGTGCCGCAAAGTAGATCCTGTTCAGACATGTTACAACAAGTTAGTATGAGTTTATTTTGATGCAAAAAATAAAAATACATGCATAATGTTTTCATAATACACATTTTCCACAACTCTTGGAAAGTCCCTTTGTATCTCCTTAAAAATTTAACTTTTAAATTATCTTCCCTGACTCATTTTAAAGGATAGATTTCATATATGCTGTGCCTCAGTAATGAGTGTTTGTGAATGGCTAGCTCCCTCAGCTCTGGAGAGCTAGCATTGAGGCAGCTTCAGGGCTTGGACAGGTGATGGCAGTTCAGACTGTGAAGTCAGCAGGTGTTTGCCATAACCATCAAGAGACCAACTCCTGTATAAATTCTGGTCTAAGATGGAAGTAAAGTAATTAGTTTTATTGATAGGTATTTATTGTAAGTGGTATATAAATCTGTGATTACAGAGGTTTGGCAAGATTTCTTGTTTTAAAATTCAATTGTATATTTTATGACTTGTGTGGCACAATTTCTGTTGCCTTTGCTTTTCATTGCTAAAGTCATAGCAATGCTAATAACACCAGCATACTGGCTCATGAGTTAAACTAATAGAAGCAGACCTTGAAAATAGAAAAAAAAAACTAATTAGATATTAAGGCTATGTATTTAATGTCTATCTCTCTGAGTAGACTGTAAGTGGTAACCATGTCTATCTTGTTTACTGCTCTGTCTCCATTGCCCTAGCACAGTACCTGGTTCATGTTAAGTGCTTGATAAATATTTTTTGGACTGACTGACTGATTGAATGATATCTTATAACCATCTTTTCCAGATGGCTGCAACTCTCCCTATTGTCCTGTGATCTTATTATGTACTTATAACCATCTTTCATTTCTCGAAGTTGACTTACATTTAACCAAGTTTTATAGAAGTATGAGGTTAGCAATAGGGAATAACAATGTAGAAAGGGGGAAAAATGAAATGAACTGGATAATCTATATGACTGCTGCAAAAGTAACATAAGGTCTATCACACTATTCCCGTTCTGGTTAATACTGGAGACTTGTTCCCAAGGTCAGTTTACCCATTCTACCTTTATGCCAGTGGAAGTGCCTTGATGCTGTCTCTACCTCCTGACTACCATCTTCCAGTTCCCTGCCTCCACCTTCACACATTTGAATCATATTCTCATAAATGTAAGTCCTCCACAATGTAAACTCTCTTGGGGTAATAGGCAAAACTATGTATTTCTTCTTTTTAAAGAATACTTTGAAGTCTACTCTCAGACATTTGCTTTGCGTGTATATAGCCAGATAGCCAAGCAGAGGGAAACATTACACTCCAATATTAATTCAAATCTTGACTTTAATAAAAGGGAATATATCTCCTATTAATTTGACAAAAGCCTTCCTACCCTTTCTAAACATCTGAGTTTCAAGGCCAATTTATGCCTAATAATTTTGGGAGGATTAGTATGATAGATGCCAATTTCTTGAATTCCAATTAAATTCAACAAAAATTGGGAGGCTGAGGTGGAAGGATCACTTGAGCTCAGGAGTTCAACACCAGCCTAAGCAAAAGCGGGACCCCATCTCTACTAAAATTTAGAAAAATTAGCCAGATGCCATGGCACTCACCTGTAGTCTCAGCTACTCAGGAAGCTGAGGCAGGAGGATTGCTTAAGCCCAGGAGTTTGAGGTTGCTGTGAGCTATGATGACACTGCTGGACTCACCCGGGGCAACAGAACAAGACTCTGTCTCAATAAACAAATAAATAAACTAATTAATTAATTAATTTAAAAAATTGACTGAACACTTACAGAACAGATGGTGTTCTATAATGAATAAGATGCTACAATGTGAAACATAATTTGGGAATTAGGGTAAATATGTTAAAATGTAGCTAAAATGTAATATAAGGATTGCTATATTACCATGATGAACAAAGTGCTAGGAGAGCATGGAGGAAGGCGTAATTACTTTATTTTGAACTTTTCAGAGATCTAGGACCAAGAATACACTGCCTAATCTGGGCCTTGTTAGGAAGGAATGCAAATTTATGCTAGGAATGAATGCAAATTTATAGTAAGTGTAGCAAATTGAATACATGCATTTACCTTTTTAATCACACATAAACTTGGTAGAATTACAAGGAAAGAATGAAAGGAATATATACCTTTTCTACGCACCCCCGCTAAAAATCAAAGAGTTGGAGAAAGAGCAATTGCAGGTAGGGATTATCAACATATTTTTTGTACCATGAGAATCAACTGAAGAAAATAATAAACAGAGAAAGATGTCAAGGACCTGTGTAGAAATGTGCCAATGAGCGGTAGAGAATTTTGCACCATAAGATGACCTAGAGGTTATAATTTTATGAGACTACTACACTAAAAATTAGAAAACAGCTTCCTGGAAAACAATTTTTGAATGACTTTACACTTAAACTTTTAAATTGTTAAAAGTTTAAGAAGGATTAAGAAATTTCGTGAAGACAAAGATTATTTTTAAGACCACTTTAAAATTTTAATTAATACATAATTGACAGAATGTGGAAAGTCCTTTGGAACATTGAAATATATGGGAAAGAATCCAAATGAAATGCAGTACTAACAAAATGTTGTCAACAGTGTTGACTTACAAGAATATTTTATCAAGAAACATTATCATTTAACCTCGGAATATCAATATGCTTTGATTTAGGAAATAGTATAATATGCTGGCCATTGTTCAAGTAAGAAATAAATTTATGTTCATCTTCATTGATGATAAGGGGTTTACCACAAAACTCAAGACTATGTTGCTAATTAATAATTATCCAGATATTTTAGTGGTTTATAACAACAAACATCTATGTGCTGTTCATGTTACATGTCAGCAACCACAGCTTACTTACATCTGCTCCAAAGCTTCCTCTTTCCGGAAACCAGGCTAAAGAAACAGAAGAAATAGCCCTATTTGGGACATGGCATTTTTTTAATAGAGGGTAAATATTCTTTTAATAGAGGGTAAAAAAGAAAGTGAGCTGGTGGAAATTGGCAATGTTTCTTAAAGCTTCTGCTCATACACAACATGAACTATGTTTTCTAAAGTACCATTTATGAAGCACATCACAAATTCATGACTATTACTAACGGCACAGAATATACTCCTCTCACAAGAGGCACTGAATAGGATGTGGCACTCAGCTGGGGTGAATCCTCCTACAGAAATTGGAGAATATACCTGGGAACTATAATACAATCTGTCACTTTATCAGTGAAATAAAACCAAAGCAACAAGATCAACACTATATTTAAAAAAAATATTAGCAAAAGTGAGACCCCATCTCTACTAAAAATAGAAAAATAAGCCTGTAGTCCCAGGTACTTGGGAGGCTAAGGCAGAAGGCTGGCTTGGGCACAGGAGTTTGAGGTTGCAGTGACCTATGATGACACCACTGCATTGTACTTGGGGTGACAGTGAGATTTCTTCTCAAAGAAAAAAAAAATAATAATAATAATAATAATATGTTGCTTAACACTATTAAAAAGGGTTTTTATACCAAAAAATTCTATTCTTTTAAAATGTGAAATATTTGGTAAACTCTTGAAACTAAAATAAAGTATGAGTGACTGCTATCACCATTACTTAAAATTGTTATGACTGTACCAGAATGATAAAACAAAGAGTGAGAATAGGAAGTATTCTTATTCACTAAGGTATTTCTTTATGGTTTTTAGCACATTTGATCATTATTTTTTCTTTTCATGAAAGTCCTATACATTTATATTCTGAAGACTAGATAATTTTGGATTTCTATTTATTGCGAATTGAATCTTTTTTTCTATTACTGTTTGTAATTGGTCATTAGTAAGAAACTATTTTGAACTCATGAATTTTTCTTCTTTTTCTGTTGATTCATGTAAAGTTTGTAAGTCCTCCAGTGATGGGTTCCAAGTGATTTTCCTCTGATTTTCAACGTTTTCTTTAACAAGCATATGTTATATTCATAAAGAAAAATAAAGTCTCATTAGAAAAATCTCTAGGTTATTTTCTAGTTCAAACACTATATAAACCCTCAAACGGCAGTAGCTGGCGCAGTTCAGAGTTTAGATCATGAAAAACTGAAGGGAAACCTTTGCATTTCAGACTTTAGAGCCATTTTAGATTTTGCCATTTAACATTCATTTAATTCCTCCCATTTGATAAATTTACTGACAACAAATTTGCCTCTTGATTATACTTCAGGAACAGGGTAGAGCAAGGAATTAACTTATAAATTATGCTCAGGAACAAACAAATCAACCAAATGGTGGTGTGGAGAATGTTTTCAATTATGGCTTAAGTATCACTGTCAGCTGAGAATCAATCAATATTGCAAATATTATTCTTTTTTTATGTTGCATATAGCATGGGAAGATATTCTTATTATTTAGTATTGGAGGTTGGCTCTATTTAGGGTGCGGCAAGTAAGATGTATTTGGAAAATTCAATGTTTTACACTAACATGCTGCACACCAATTTTTGAAATTTAGTAAGAAGCTAGAAATAGCAAATTTGGTAAATCATGACAATGTAGCTTAATAATACAGAACAACATATTCCAACTAAATTGAGCTGAGTCCATCCTTAAAGTAGATGATTGACTTCAAGCTTAGAGCAGATGGAGGATAGACAGCAATGTGATTATTGGTTAAACCATTACCCACATGCTTAAATTGGGGTAGAAAGACATCAAGGAACAGGCAGTGTTTATTTCAAAGTCTGTTGCACCTCACAGAATTTTGTGAGGGATGATGGAAATAATGAGTGATAACATTTATGCTCAAAATTTGTTGAAAGCTTAGTAAGTGCCATACAGAATGCTAATTTCCTTTATATGTCTCATTTAATCTAATCCTATCAACCTCTCTGTGAAGCACTACAATTTCCATTTGCATTAGAAAATATAAAATTGGCTTAGAGAAATAAAATAATTTGTCCAACAGCATAATTCCAATAAATTTTGATGGAATTTCATTAGATAAAAAAATTGTTTCCTGTTTATATAATCGTTGAGAGGCTGGTACAGTCACATGAACTGAGATGATAGTAAGTGAAATCATAAAGTTTGTTAAACCCTGTAGGCTAGGCTGTTTTATTTATTTTTTTTGAAAACTGTGGACAGAGCACATACATTTCTCTCAATATCCCTCCTTGGGGTGATGGTGGTAGTGAATCACAAGAGATGACTGTATGTTGGCAATTTTCTAGAATTGAAAGAGTAGTGGAAAACAAATCTATAGAAACATAGAACATAGAAAACTGTAGCTTGCATTGTCAACAAGAAGGGTCTGAAATATAATTTGGATCTTATCTTCCTGATGAAAATCAGGGTAGAGGACAGGGTACCAGCTGCATAGGAAGCATGAGAGAAGAAATTAAGTAATTGAGAGTTTATCTCCAGAAAAGTTTTTCCAGTTGGCTCTCAAACTTCCACCAACAGAGCTAAGAAGTTTGGCATTTATATCTAAGAAAAAAAGAAAACCAAAATTAGTTGGAGTCCTTTTTTTAAACCATGTTCCTTAACAGGGGCACGGCTCTCCTTTTTCTGTCATTTTGTTGGCATTCATGTAGGTGGGCAATTCTCTGCACACTGATGTTAAAACAAAGTTCATAACACAGCAAGCCTAGTAAACATACCAATTCCATTCAGAATTCCAGTCATTTCCTTTCAGACAGAAAATAGCAAAACAGAGCAATAGCAGACAACTGTTAATCTAAAAGCTTAGAAAAAACAATGGAGTCCTTTTTTAAGTATAAAAAAAATCCTCAAGAACCAACAGCTATGTAAGAAAAACTAGTATGAAACAACACAACAAAATAAAAAAAAAAGATAAAAATAATAGACTAGGAGGAAGCCAAAAGTTTTAAGGAGTATTCATAAAGTAAAAATATCTCTCATAATGTAGGGCACAAGCTGGAATGTGTGAAAAATATAAGAGAAAGAGGATTGATCTTGAAGAAGTGACATCTTACTATAGTAGTTCCAGGCAGGGATAATTGAAGAGAACAAAATCATCAGAAAAAAAAAATGGAGAGAAAGAGAGAGGGATAGGAAGAGGGAAAAGGATAGGGAATGAAAAGAAGCACTCATGCTTCAAGAAAGACATAAGTCTATATCTAAGAGTCTGCTGAGTGCCGTGGAGAATTTATTTAAAAAATTCACACCCAGACCTAATGTAAATACTTTGATCACACAGGTTAATAAGAGACACTAAAATTATTTAAACTGGGAAGTGGTTGTAAATAAAACATAGGTGACTTAGAAAGGAATAGCCTCGGATTTATTAATAACACTGGATCCTAAAATAGCTCAATAAATTTACTTCCAATTCATATGTTCTAAAGAAACTTCTTTAGGGAATACATTTAGTAACATGAAGGTATGCAATACAATTAAGTGTGGAAATGTTCTAGAATGACTACTGACTACTGTGCAGTGGGCAAGTAAGCAATCAACTCAACTTAGGAGAATAAGTTCTGAAAATAATGTTTTTAAGAATAGATGTTTAATTTATTACTAAAATGAAAGAGTAAAAGTATAGACAAACTTAGTAGTTTGGTGAATATGTTATGTGCTTCTCATTCGAATATAACTCAAATCAAAATCTGTTACTATTTTAATCAATCAAGTAAAAAACAACAAAAGTATCTCCTTTTTGCTAGAATTACTCATCTAGAGAGGTCATATTAATCCAGTAGAATGAAATATGCAAATGGTACTGCAGTAAACAGTATTTATATAATCATAAAAAGTTGATGAATAATGCTTACATGTTTCCCTTTTATTGAGATATAGTTTACAAAGAATGCATGTATACGGCTTAAAGTTTTGAAAATTGTATATATGTATATAACTCACATCCCTATCATGATGTAGAGCATTTTCATTGTTCTATATACTTCTGCAGTGCACCTTCTCAGTCAACTCTTGGTCTGTATCCTAAACCCAGGCAACTACTGTTTTGATTTCTACCATCTCTGGTAAAAATCTATCAAATTTCTATTTTCCCTTGCTGTAGACCTTTATATAAAAAATGTCATATTATAGTGTATACATTCTTGTGATTTTCAGCAAAATATTTCTCAGATTCGTACATGTTGAAGCATTATTAGGTAGTTCCTTTTTCTTGCTAAATAGTTCTCCAATGTATGAATATGCTACAATCTATTTGTCCATTTACCTTTTGATGAGTATTTGGATTGTTTTCAGTTTTCCATTACAATGAGTAAAGCTAGTGTGATCACTCATAGTATGTATTATTTTCTTCATGAGTATAGGTTTTTATTTCTCTTGCATGAATACCTAGGGTTGAAATTGGTGTTTCTTAGTGGTATATGTGTGCTTAATTTAAAAGAAACCACCAATTTTCCCAAGTTTCTATTAGTATTTTATTCTCCCACCAACTATATATGATCGTTTTGGTTGCCTCACATGCTTGCCAACATTTAGTGTTGTCAATTTTTTTAAGTCATTCTAGTTTATAAGACAAGCAGTGATATCCTGTGGTTTTTATTTTCATTTTCTTGATGCTTAATAGCTTTGATCATCTTTCTATGTGCTTGTTGGCCATTTTTATATCTTTCTTTCTGAATTGCCTAGACAAGTGTTGCATCCATAGTTTTGTATGGCTGCTTGTCTTTTTATTATTGAGATACAGAAGAGGATGGATAGATAGATAGATAAATAAATAGACTTAAATATATAGATTTTGGGGAGTGGGTAAAAGATCCTTGTCAGTTTTATGTATTGCAAACATATTCTTCTACTGTGGCTTTTCTATTCATTTTCTTTATTTTATTTTATTATATTTTACTTTTTTAATTTCAGCATGTTATAGGGGTAAAATTTTTAGGTTACATATATTGCCTTTGCCCCACCAGAGTCACAGCTTCAAGTGTGATTCTATTCATTTTCTTAATGACTTTTTTAGTGTGTTTTTAATTTCCATGAAGTTTAATATACTTGATCATGAGGCATTAATCCATTAGTATATTTCTGAATTTAATTTGCTAATATTGCTTAAATATTTTTGCATTTATATTAATGTTAGTCATATTTTAGGAGGGGTAATATGTAATATTGACATCATTTCTTTATTAAATATTTGAAAGAATTTGCCAGTGAAGAAATCTTGGAGTGAGTGAAAGTGTGTTTTTGTGTGTGTGCAGTATGTGCAACAAAGAAAATATACTGTAAAAACATGGTATAGAAGATTAAAAAATGATGCACCTGTGTAGAACACTTACCATGAATGGAGTTTGCAAGACTGTAAGTTTCTCTTGGTGAGTCAGTAAGTGAGTGGTGAGTGAATGTGAAGGCCTAGCACATTACTGTACACTACTGTTGACTTTATGTACATTGTACACTTAGGCTACACTAAGTTTATAAAAATGTTTCTTTCTTCAATAATAAATTACTTTATATTACTATAAATTTTTTACTTAATAAACTTTTAATATTCTTTAACATTTTGATTCTTGTATAGCAATAACACTTAGCTTAAAACATAAACACCCTGTGCAGTCATACAGAAATACTCTTATTTATATCCTTATTCTATAAGCTTTTAAATTTTTTTTATTTTTTTAAAATTATCATGGTATATAATAGTTGTATATATTTTATAGGGTAGCTATGATGTTTTGATACAGACATACAGTGTGAATTAATTAACTCAAGGTAATAGGGAATTTTGTTTTTTAAGTTTTAAACTTTTTTGTTAAAAACTAAAACACAAATACACATATTAGCCTAGGCCTATATGGGGTCAGAATCATCAATATCACTGTCTTCCATCTCCACATCTTGTCCTACTGGATGATCTTCCGGGGCAATAACACATGAAGCTGTCATCTCCTATGATAACAATGCCTTATTCTGGAATACTTCCAGAAGGGCCTGCCTGAGGCTGTTTTACAGTTAACTTTTTTGCAAGTAGAAGTACACTCTAAAATAACTAGTATAGAAAATACATAAACCAGTAACATAGCAATTTATTATCATTATCAAGTATTATGTACTCTACATAATTGTATATGCTATATTTTTATACGACTGGCAGTGCTTTAGGTTTGTTTACACTAGAATCACCACAAACATGACTAATGAATGCATCATTCCATGATGTTATGATGACTATGATGTCATTAGGTGAAAGGAATTTTTCAGCTCCATTATTAATTTGGTAATTTGTATTTCTCTGTTCTTTCTTATTTTTTATGTGCTTATCAATTTCATAAATATTTTCAAAAGATGATTTTTGATATTCTCTATTCTTTTTAAAAAATATTTCCTGTCTTCTACTTTTGATGATTTTAATTTATTTTGTTTCCTCATATTTTCATGTTGAAAGTTTCATCAATTTATACTTTTATACTTTGTTACATACTTTTTGATATTCTTTCTTAATGTACACTTTAAATTTACATTTTGTGACTTCATTACCTGCAACTCCTCGATACACTATTACATAATTATGAAATATACCTTTTATTTTTGGTTTTAATTTTTTCTTACAGTTTAATTTATTTGACACCAATATAAGCATGCCAGTGTATATATTTAATTTGGTGTATATTTTTCTATCCTTTTTTTTAAATCTCCCGTGTACTTATGTTTAAAATGTTTTTCTTGTAAACATCATTCAATTGAGCTTTGCTTTCTTATCCAGTCTGATAATCTCTGGATCTTAATTTTTAATGCAGTTATTGATATGTTTAAGATTAAGTCTCACATATTGTTGTTTGTTTTCTCTTTGATTAATTTTTTCTTTCCTTTGTTCCTGCTTTTGTGCCTTCTTTTTAGTAAATTATGTACTTTTATATTCTGTTTATTGTTTTGATATTTTATTATGCCTGTTTGCATTATTAATTTTTGTCAGTTACTTTAAAGATTATGATGTCTATTTTTATCTTATTACTGTTAACGCTGAAAAGCATATTCAGGTACTTTACAGTAATGTAGGAAGCCTATAGTAATATGTTTTCCTTACTTTCCACTTGTTTTGCTGGTCTAATATCACATATTTCACATCTGCTTTCGGCATCAATTCCACAATATAGATACAATATTACTTTTATTTTAAATGGGCAATAGTCTATTATGAAGATTTGAGTAAGTTCAATTTAAATTTTTTTTAATATTTACCTTTTGTGTTTTCTTCGTTCCTTCCTGGAGATTAGACTTTCCTATTGTCTGCTTTAATATTTTTATCTTAAAATGTTTTTTAAAACGTATCTTGAAGTTCAAGTCTGTTGGAAAAAAAAGTTTTTATATCTGTTGACCATCAAAAAAGCCTTTAATTTGCTTTCATTTGGGGAATAGATTTTTTGCTGGCCGTGGATAGTTCTACATTGTCAATATTCTTATAGCTCCTTAACAGTGTTTTCCATTGTCCTCTGGCCTCCATTGTTCTGATGAAATTTCCTTTTTCCTGTGGTGGAATTTTAAAATTTGCTCTTTATTCTTGTTTTTAAGCAGTTAGCTTATAATACATCTAAATGTGTTTTTTCCTCTTTATACTTTTTGAGGTTCAGTAGACTTTTCGTTTCTGGTGGTTTAAGTATTTCTTTCATTTTGGAAATTCTAAATATCATCTCTTTATAATTTTTCTTTCTCCTCCTTCAGAAATTTCAATTATACATCTGTTAGACCATTTGGTATTGTCTTGCAGATCACTGTATATTTTTTAATTCCGTTTGAATAATTTCTCTAGTCTTTTCTTCAAGTTTATCAATACTTATCTCTGCTGTGGCCATGGTAAGTCTTTATCTCTGATATTACATTTCTCAGGTATAGCACTTCCGTTTGACTTTTTTTTTCAATATTTTCCATCTCTTTATTGAGAATCGTTAAATGTGCATATATCTTTTGCCTTTTTCATAAGATACTTTATTTATAAACATGATAACACTAACATCTGGGCTTTTTTTCTGCTTCTATTAAGTGTTCCTCTCATTGGTTAAATTTCTTTCTTTTTTGGTATTTTTTTTTTGTATATTTTTTGAAGGTTTTGCCAAACTTTGTGTGTAAGAGAATAATAGAAACTGTATGAAATAATATTTATACCCCCAAATATATACTTTTCTAAAATTAGGCTTCTTATATTAGGTTTCGATGAGTAAATTTTATCTGTAGAACCTGAATATGCATTTGGTTCACTACTGTCTTCAGATTGTTTGAGAATGGAATCAGAACCTTGTCTTTATCCCAGTGTGAAATCTGATAACTGGAGATATTCTAGAGGTTTGATTATGGTTTAAAGTCCGAATGCCAGTTTTACAAACAGCAAGAAATATCACACTGCTTTAGAACCTGTCAGCTTTTCTAGGCCGTTTGCTCTCCCCTCCTGGTCCTGACATTTTATATCTCTCCATATCTCTAGTTCTATCTTTCTCTGCTCTATTCTGCTTCACCTCATCGCCCATAATCTTGGAAGGTGGAGGCTGTATACTCCATGAATGTCTAAATAGCTGTAAGAGTTGTCTTCTTAGTTTCTTAATTCTTTTTTTGTTTGCTTGTTTGTTTGTTTCTCAGCTTTAGCCGGTCCTGCACACCTATAAGTAAAAGTTGTATCTGTCAAAAATTGCAATTTGTAACTTCATATGGGAGCTGTAGAGGAAAAGATAGAGGCATAAGTCCACTATATTACATAGTAGAGAATTAGGGAATATTGTGTAAATGAAGAAACAAGCAATAAAGACTTATGTATATTTAAAGTTCCAATGCTAAGTGAAAGAAGAAAAGAAATAATGCCACTACGAAAAATTGAGAAATTTACTAAAATAGGTAATGGGTATTATATAAATGAACAAATTTGTCATCTTTTATGGAGAAGACTCAATTGATAGTGTCTACAGTTTATTAATGTAGAAATAAGTGCATAATATTCAATGTTGCAGAAGTAAAAAGAGAGGAAAAATGACTAAAATTGCCACACTCAGAAAAAGACACTGGTAATGAAATGAGGTGAGTCAGAGCATAATTTTATTATATGAACACTATATTACTTATTTATAAACAGTACATCCCAATGTTCATTCTAGTACTTTTTATTACAGATCATGAAAAACCAAAAGAAGTGGGGAGGATATGGAATACAAAGCTAAGTAAAAAACAGGGCCCCTTTCTACTCTAAAAACAAACAACAACAAAAAAACTTAAAACAAACAAAAAAAGAGTCTTTGAACATGAATAGAGGATCACATTCACAGTTCTGCCTAGTGATATGTCTGCAAATGTAATCCCTAGTGAAATCAGACCACAGAAATAGAAGATGATGCCTGTTCTGGCAATGAATGTGCACTATATCCTTAAGTTGAGAGGAAATACAGTTTTATTCTAAAAACTTTTTTGTTGAGAATCCCAGGCTTTATGATCAGAAAAAGAAAGAAACTGGATTATGACTGAAGTCTAAAGCTGACTTATATCAGTGATTTTATATCTTTAATTTATTTGGGGCTTTTGTAGAAGAATAACAAGAATTTTGTGCAATGAAATGTGCTTTTATATGCAAACATATGACTAGAATGTCCCTGAGATAGGTGCTGCTTCACTTCTGCAGTGTCTAGCTAATGGCAAAAGCTGTGAGTTCTGCTTGAGCTGTCTATTTTAGAGATGATATGAACTTAATTAGAATGCAAATATTAATGAATTGAAGTAAATATGAATGTGTGTATACAGATGGAATAACTAATATTGATGGCCGCACATATAAGAAATGAATATCAATAAAAAGGATAAACAGACATACTTTCATGAGAGAAAGAATAAGATATTTGGTAAATAAGTTATAGTCAAGAGATAATTTATTTAAATCAATGCAAATTAAACTTTCATATCTTCACGTGGATATAATGCGCAAATTTAGAGCAGTAGTAGTACAAAGCTCCTCTTTGGAGCTTACTTTACTCAAAAAAAAAATCTTTGTCATCTTATTTTAGCATTAAAACAACAGAACCAACTAGACCAGATCACTGACAGTGAGTGACCCATGACAGTTGAATAGTTAATTTGAATTCATTTTCTTTTTTTTAATTTTTCAATTTTTATTTTTATTTTATTTTTTATTGATATATAATAATTGTACATATTCATGGATTACATGTTACATCTTGAAACAAGCACACAACATACAGTGATCAAATCAGGGTAACTGGGACAAGTTTCACCTGAAACATTCATCATTGCTTTATGTTGGGAGCATTTTAAAACTTCTAGCTATTCTGAAAGAAGGAAATTTTGTCATTTGCAGAAACATGGATAGATCTCGAGGACATTATGTTAAGTGAAATAAACCAGGCACAGAAAGACAAATATTTCATTTTCACACTCAAATATGGTACCTAAAAATAAAAATTGATCTCAAGGAAGTAGTGAATAGACTGGTGGCTACTAGAGATTGGTCAGGGTGGTGGGAAGGGGTAATGAAGAGATGTTAGTGAAGGGGTAATTCTGTTTAATAAAAGGAAGAAGCTCTGATGTTCAGTGGTACAATGGGGCAACTGAATTCATTTTCTTTTATCCACTGCCTAAAGAAGGGAGCTTTTTAAAAAATGTCCCTGATTCTATGAGTAATAGGGAAGAGAATTAGGATGTGTATTCAGAATACTATTAACATGTCAATGCTTTTTATCAGAAAGGTTTCAGTTATACGGCGTGAAGGTTATTAACTAGAAGTTACACTAATAAATTTTAAAAATGAGAGTGTATTAACTTGTGGTAATAAAAACTTATAAGCAATAAGTGAAATTCTGTAGTAAAGGTGTTTATAATTATTTTATTTAGACTATATAGTTGAATATTTCTTTAAAAATGGGTAAATGATACACAAAAACCTGGCGACATCATGGAATGACTAAGAGACCTTAATTTTTGTATTTTTTATTTTTAATTGTCATGGGTACATAATAGTTGTATATCTTCATAGGGCACATATGAAATTTTGATAAAGGCATACAATGTGAATTAATCAGATCAGGGTAATTGGGGTATCCATCACTTTAGGCATTTATCATTCATTTGTGTTAGGAAGATTCCAAGTCCACTCTTTTAGTTATTTTAAAGTATACCCAGATTGTTGATTCTAGGCACTTAGTTGTAAATATCACTTAGCTATAAAATATCATTCATTCTATTAATATCTAACTAACTATTTTGCACTCATTAACCATCCCCACTTTATCCCCTTGATCTACACATTTTAATGGCTTCAGTGACCTAATCACACAGAGTATATGCTTAGGAAATCACAACTATTGCTCTGCTAACAGGTCGTGTGTTTTGGTATTCTATTATGCATAAATGCAAAACCTTTTTTAGTGAATATTAGTCTTGATAATTTAAACTCCTTAAAGCTATGAAATGCAAATTTCAGGTTCTCACAGTAAATTCTGTCTCCTAGGAAACATTTTGCAAACCTTTTTGAATACAAGCAAACTCTAATTACCTTGATTATGTTGAATAGCCATTTAAATATTGAACTTAACCTTAGAAATCCTGTAAGAGGTTTTTATAATATCCTCATATCATGTTTTCTCAACCTGAAGTTAGGATGTGAGGCTGAGTCATACAATCTTTAAGGGCTTACACAGCAGTAGAATCCAAGCTGTGTGCTCTCTCCAGCTGTCCTGAAAAATACCTGTCTTAGTCATAAATGAAGACATCGATATGCTTACTGTGATTTAATTTTCCTATTGCATTCTCTTTTATGGAACTCTGTGTGGGAATGCAGGGTAGCGGTGGGTGTGCTAGAGGAAGTGGGAGGAGAAATACAAAAATGACAGTGGAAATAGGGAAGCGGAAGTGGAAGAGAGCAATGGACAAAGAGTGGATTAACTATGTGGAAGGTAAAGTACCAGTATCTGATGCTGTTGTCGTTCAGTTTTATAGATCTAGAAACATCCCATTTCATATTATCTCTTAATGTGGCGTTCTTCATAATCTAATCACTTGTGGATAGCTTTAATCACCTGTGGATAGTTAAATCAATTTAGTTCATTTCATGAGATTTTGAAAATACAAAGTGAAATAGAAAATATTAATAACCACCACATATCATAAAAATAAATACTGTGTAATTAAAATTTGTTTTATCTATTGTCAATCTATCCCTATCCAGCAGTTAAACTAAAATCAATTTTCAATTATTAATAGTACAGATTGTTATCAAACATTTTCAGTGAGTATTCTCAGGCAATATCGTTCATATTGATATCACTCTAAAAGTCAACTAGAGAGAAATTTTAGTCATTTTCTCTGGAAAATAACTACAGAAACATCAACATAAGACCTGGTGTTGAACATTAAATATATGGTAAAGGATCATTGAAAATTAAATAAAAGGAGTTGTTAAAAAGGGGACATACCACTATGAAAGGGATATGTGATTTGAAAATATAGATATGGTTATTTTTGTCATATATAAATACATATCTTAATATTGAGATGGAGATTATCGTAGTACATGTGAAAAAAATTAAGTCTTCAGTAATTTGTGTTGATAATATTAATATTAACTTATTTTTCCAGGAATATTATATTATAAAGTGTGATTAAGTAAATGAGTAATCAGAAATATTTTATTCTTAATTATCTCCTGTACCATTGACAATTCTGGGAAATTTTCTGTGGAAATCTGTGTGGAAGAAAGGAGATAAAGATTTTTCATAGAGGAGGTTAAGTAAACCACATAGGTCTGAATTTGAAATCAGCTTAAAACTCTGTTATATTTCTCTCTATATAATGATATACATGATGATATGATAGATATTGATATGTATTAGATACCATGAGGAAATATATTTTATATATATAAATATATTTATATTTATAAAACCAGATTTATTCACTGAAAAGTTCCAGAACCAATTAGTGATAGTTACAATGTGCACTTCTAGTGCCCAAATTTTGGCCATGCAATACAATTTATTACCAAAATATTAATGTATGATGAGGTCTTTTTGGGAGAAATATTGACTCAAGTCTTTGGCAGAAAATACTCGATAAACCTGTAACATCTGATATACCAGACAGAGATACCAAGTTCTTAAATTCAACTACGGTCATGTGAAAAGGACCCAGCAGCCAACTTGAAGGGTTTCCCACTGGGCAATGAAATGGCATTTTGTACTTCAATATGAGTAAGAACTGCAATAGTACAGGGTAAAGCCAATTAAATCTATGAACTCATAAGTGTTAATTGGTTACTTTCAGAGGTGAGAGAGAAATAATTCGTTATACTGAAAATTAAGAAAGCTAAATGATAGAATTGAGCATTTATTCTACATAACTAAACCTTATAGGAGTAATATGTAATAAGAAGCATATCATAAAATTCTTCCACCCAATAATCAAAACCAAAATAAACAGTTAGAATATCACCATATTGTACCCATCCTCCCACAATGAATTGACAGGCATCAATAAGGCATTTGCTGTTCTGCAAAAAATAGCAAAAACAGACACCATAAATGCCTCTCGAATAAACATACAATGACTTAGAGTCTTGTAAAAGAGATTGAACCAGAGTTCCATCAAGTCTCTGTATCTAGCTGCCAAATACAGAGATACATGTTTTACTGCCCCATGAGGATGCAATCAGACAAATTCAGACTTTGGCTGTTACACACCACCATCCCAAAGTACTGATGAGTTGGATTTATTTTCCTCTTTCCAGTTCCATGATTTACTTGTTTTAGTTAATAATTTACTATAGCTTAACTACAGTGTTTAGTACTTGGTAGGTTAAGTTCTCCCTCTCCCTCTGAAATTTTCTTCAGAATTATCTTGACTCTTCTTCCCTCTCCTATATTCTTATGAATTTAGAATTTGCTTGTCAAGTTATTTGAAGACTGAGGTGGAATTTGGTTGGACTTTTATTGACTTTTTATTTAAATTGTAGAGTACCATTCCATAAATTAATATTTTTTGTGCCTTCATTAATTTTGTTCAAAAGTGTAAGAAGAATGTTATAATCTTGTCACCTTTATTTAAATAGATTTAATTTTTGCTACTTTGGTGGGATTTGAATGAAATAATTTTTAAAATTTCATTTTCTAATTTATTATTTCTTTTGTGTAGGGATTCTATTGACTTTTGAATACTACCATATATCAACAATATGACTAAATTTTATTAACTAATTATAATAGTTTTCCATTCATTCTCTTTAGGTTTTACTTTCTTTTCTTTTCCAATCCTCCTGCCCCTCTACCTTCCTTCCTTCCTTCCTTCCATTTGTATGTTTTCTTCTTTATTTATTTCCTTCCTTATTAAAATTTTAATATACTAAATTATATGAGATGACTATGTATTTGTGTCTGTGAGAGAGAGTAGTGAAGATTCATGGGAGTACATTTCAGTGCAAAAGAGTATATGGCTTATAATTCATTATATAATTTTTTATAGATTTCCATTTCTCTTGATTGTCCTCTAATACAAACAAAAAAGCCTCTCTTATCTTCACATTATATATGGATTCTCATTGTTCTTTCTTCCTTTCTGGATTTTCTAATATTAACAATTATTAAAATGTTGGAGTATTTCTTATTTAATCCAGTTGTGTTAATTTAAAAATATTAACAATTCAGTTTGCTCATATTCTCTTTAGGCTTTTTATCACAAGGGAGAATGGATATAATATTTTTCTCTATTAAAAATGGCCATTTTGTTACCAAGTTGTAATAGCCCTTATTGATGAGTTGGTTTGATAATCAATCAATAATAAATAAATTTTTTATTTTTTGGAAAATATCAGACAGTGTTTATGTTTTTCTTGAAGTTTTGGTACAATTGGCCATCAAAACCAACCGAATCTTTGTTTTATTTTTTTTCTTTCCTTTTGTTGTGGATAGAGTTACCTTATCACAGGCAATTAATTCACTCTTACCTGTTTCTTGAGCATTCCAAAGGAAAGAGTACAAACACAGAACCAAGTCCATGACCTATGCTTCTATTCTCACTCATGTCTTCTTCTTATACCATAGGTTGTTCACATGCATGCAAGTGATGGTGCTCACCTTTTCTTGCAAACATGTGATCTGTTCACCTTCTTTGCTCTAAACAACTGCTCCTTGGCAACTCCTCAAATTGGCACATGTGTGTGAATGTGCACAGCCCATTCATGGAAAAATGGATATAGAAAAAAAGGCTCATGACTTCTAGGCTAGAGTGGGACAAGCTTTCTGGGGTTCTGGATCACTGACATTTATTTTAGAAGGGAGATCAAGGGCTCCAGGTGGTCATGTTCATCATCCTTCCCCATTTCTTGCCTTATGAGGAGTGATGCAACTGGAGAAGGGCAATAATTAGGCTCTCAAAGGTGGAGTCTAAAATTGCAGCTACTTGTTAGGGTCGAAGTGTGGCATTAGGTAGAATAAGAGGATTCTCTCAGTTACGCTAAGAAGGGATAATAAGAAGTGTAAATGAATGCACTGGTGTATGAAAGCCAAAGTGTGTTTTGAGGTAGATAAAATGGTTAAAAACATTAAATGCTACAAGTAGATCTAAGAAAATAAGGAAATAAGACTACACATTGCCTTAAATAACATGAATTGCAAAAGCAATTTCAGTGACATGATTAGAGCACATTGTAATAGATTTTATTGCTCTCATTATAATTTCAGTATCTTTCAGCCACAGGGAATGTTCCAATCCTCTTCATATTCAGTTGCATCTCAATTCAACCATGTAAATCAATGGGTCCTCTCCATGAGTCTTGGAATAAAGAATTCTCCACTTTTGAAGAGAACATCAATATTTTCATTTGAGTTCAGATGCTGTAATTTGAATTATTTTATTACCATTCCCTACCCAACATTGAGCTTGGCCTTTTTTTACTCAGTAAATGTTTACTGAATTAGTAGCACTGAATAAAGGAGTTTATGTATTGTCAAATTGTCTACCATTGCTGAAGCAGTCATTTTTTCCTCCTTAACCTTGAAAAAATGTCTGGGTTTACATATTATCCTTCAGGCTTAGGCTTTGTTGAGCCAAATCATCTCAAATAGAGGCCTCTAGAAAGTCAAATTGTCAGCCTCCTGAAGAAACAAGCTTATTGAGATAATTGAAAACAATTTCAAAAACAACTACTTGAAGTAAATCCTACCCACTTCAGTGGCTGAAAATTGAGAAAGGAATCTAAGCTTACTTGTGGCTATAGCATGAAAGAAAGAAGTAGAATATATGAATGTAGCAAGTTTCTTTCTTGTCACTATATTTCTAACAAGAAAATACAACAGTGACTGTTAACTGCCTGTTTCAATCATTTTGTTACCATTATTTAACCAAAACTAAGCATAAAACGGTTAATTTCCACAATTTGCTTTATATTCCTGTTTTATCTAACATGAAATATATAATGCTTTGTTCTCTTTTCCCTTCTTTTTACCATTTAGCACAAAATAAAAAGAAAAAGAAACAAAAGATAGTCTAATTTCTTTTACTCCAATATTCTCTTTTTAGCATGAGTCACAGTTGCCTAAAAATAAAAACATGTCTAATATTATAAAATTACTACAGTGAGCTTGGAGAAGGTAGAAAGAACTTTAAAGAATAGTGGAGATTTTATTCTTTCTTGCCCATCCCTAGAGACATTGGTTTTGAGATTTCAACAATCTTTTTTGTACTACTTCTGCAAAACTGTATTGCAGTAAGAAATGGCTTTAAATTGCATTGAACTTGAATTCCTTGTATCTGCGAAGAAAAAGGCCTTGAGCATGATTTTAATAATTATTGAACAATTGACTATGCATCCAAGCTGCAATCATGAATCTCAAACGTCTTTTAATACACTGAAATATGGTCAACTCTGAAAGTTCTGGTTCTAATTTCTTATTCTAATACCTCCTTTCCTTTAGAAATTTGTATGTTCCCCTTTCATTTTGCTCCACAAAGTCAGCAAATAAAAATCAATATTATTGTTTATTCAGTGTCTTCAGTTGCTCATAAGCTGAAAAGTTGGTTTTATGTCTTAATAATATTGGGGTTTCTTCACTGCAACTAGAAAAAACATTTTATGGAAACATTTTTTAAACTCAAATAAATGTTTACTCTTTGTATCTATAATTCTTTTAATTTTTAAAACCTAAGCTTCTCAAATACAATTTTCCTCTAAATAATGAAATAGACACCTAGCCTTAAAATTTTAGCATAGCTAATGAAAATGTGCACTTTTTTCTAATGCAGGGCAAAGGTACAATTTATGTGCATATTTGGCAATACAAAAATTTATAACAGATTTACTTACTAGTAAGTGTATTCTTCAGGAGAAGCATTGTCCCTATCAGCAAACAAAGTATGTGATCTTGGGCTATTTGTAATACTATCAAAATATGAATTCCTGAGATGCTAATTATTCACCTGAGTTGTTATTTAAAGACACAGCATAGGTCTTTTCAAATATATCATCATACTGATGCGTTAATCAAAAAGCTTGATAATGTAATGTGGACAATCAATGAGGCCAGAGGGAAGAGGCATTGCTAACACAGAAGTACAAGGTCCAGAAAGGAAGAATAGTCCGAGAAAGGAGAGAAGATGGGTACTGAGAGATTAGAGTGGCCAGCTACTAGAATATTATACTTTAATTATTGAAAGAAAGCATGTACCTGCCTGAGTAAGATTATCACTAACAGATACACACACTGGGAAATCCTGGATAAATTAAGGTAGAAAGAACTAGACTTCAGTAACAAGAGACACTATTTGATAGCAAATTATGTTTAGCAAGGTATATTTTGACAAATTCAGTTCAGTTGAG
This sequence comes from Lemur catta, assembly GCF_020740605.2. NCBI lineage: Eukaryota > Metazoa > Chordata > Mammalia > Primates > Lemuridae > Lemur > Lemur catta. The sequence continues at coordinate 69,648,878 of NC_059129.1, read as the reverse complement.
TTCAAGAAATACTATGGTCCACTGTATGGTAGTAGCCATTTTGTCTACAGATAGAAGCAAAAAAAAAAAATAGGAGCAAACTTGTGGGTATTTTTTGGTACATACATGTGGAAATGTATGTGAGGTAGGAGAAAACATGAATCTGGAGTTCAGGATCTATGGAAAGGATTGAGTAAAAGATTTATAGTGTTTGGTATATAGATAGTAGCTGAAGCTTCAAGATTAAATAATTCCATTCTGGTCAGGTGTGTAAAGCAAAAAAAGACTAAACCTGAAGACTTTTATATGGCTTTATTTAAGAATATGTTTGACATTTTCTTCTATCCCAATAAATCTGGAAAATAAAATTACACACTTCAATCCTGGATAGAGCTGGAGCCCATTCTATTAAGTAAAGTATCACAAGAATGGAAAAAACAAGCACCACATTTATTCACCATCAAATGGGTATTAACTGATCAACACTTAAATACACATATAGTAGTAACATTTATCGGTTTCAGGCAGTTGGGAGCGGGAAGGAGGAGATGGGTATATAAACACCTAATGGGTACGGTGAACGCCATCTGGGAGATGGACACACTTGAAGCTCTGACTCGGATGGGGCAAAAGCAATATATGTAACCTAAATATTTGTACCCAAATAATATGCTGAAATAAAAAGAAATTAAAAAAAATTTACAAGAGTTAACTAGAGCAGAGATTTTCAAAGATGTGTGAGCTTGTGTGTGTATGTGTGTGTGTGTATGTGTATGTGTGTGTGTTTCATCTCTATGAAGTAGGATGGCTGTGTGTCCAACAAAGAGAGAGAAAAGGAAAATCTTGTTCAGTGTTCCTTATATACTTCCTAATCCTAGGGATACAGATGTTCTCAGTTCTGTTCCATTGGTCTATGTCTCTATTTTTGTGCCAGTACCATGCTGTTTTAGTTACTATACCCTTGTAGTATAGCTTCAAGTCTAGTAAATTAATGCTTCCCAATTTGTTCTTTTTGCTTAAGATTCCTTTTGTTATATGAGGTCTTCTCTGGTTCTATACAAAGCGTAGAATTATTTTTTCTATACCTATGAAAAATGATTTTGGTATTTTAATAAGGATTTTATTGAATCTGTAGATCACTTTGGGTAGTATAGACATTTTAACAATGTTGATTGTGTCAACCTACGAGCATGGTATGGTTTTCCACCTGTTTACATCCTCTATTGCCTTCGTCAGTGTTTTAGAAGATTAATAAAATAAAAAGTTGGTTCTTTGAAAAAATAAAATTGGCACACCTTTTGCTAGATTGCAAAGAAGCAGAAAAGAAAGGACTTTAATAAGCTCAATCAGGAATGAGAAAAGGAGAAATTGTAACTGATACTACAGAAATACAACGTATCTATGAATACTATAAAAACCTCTATGCATACAAACTTGAAATGTGGAGGAAATGGACAAATTCTTAAAAACACGCAGCCCTCCCTAGGCTCAATCAGGAAGAAATAGAATTTCTGAACAGACCAATATCAAGTTCCAAAATTGAAGCAGCAATAAAAAACTTTCCTAAGAAGAAAAGTTCTGGACCAGATGGTTTCACACCCAAATTTTACCAAACCTACAAAGAACTGGTGCTTATCCTGCAGGAATTATTCCATAACATCGAGAAGGAAGGAATCCTCCCCAACATGTTTTATGAAATCAACATCACCCTGATACCAACATCAGGAAAAGATGCAACAAAAAAAGAAAACTACAGACCAATATCCCTTATGAATATAGATGTAAAAATTCTCAAAAAAATCCTAGCAAACTGAATTCAGGTGCTTATCAAAAAATAATCCATCATGACTGAGTGGGCTTCATCCTAGAGATGAAGGGATGGTTCAACATATGCAAATCTATAAGTGTAATTCACCGCATAAATAGAAGTAAAAAAAGGACCTAATGATCCTCTCAATAGACGCAGAAAAAGCATTCGACAAAAATTCAGCACCGTCTTATGATAAGAATGCTTAACAAAATAGGCATAGATGGCATTTACCTAAAAATGATAAAGGCCATATATAACAAACCCACTGCCAACATCATACTGAATGGGGAATAATTGAAAGCATTCCTGGTTAGAACTGGAACCAGACAAGTCTGCCCTCTATCACCACTTCTATTCAACATATTGCTATAAGTCCTAACAGAGCAATCAGACAGGAGAAGGAAATCAATGTCATCCAAATGGGGGCAGAAGAGGTAAAACTGTTACTCTTTGCTGACAATATCATCTTATATCTAGGAAACTCCAAAGATTCTGCCATGAGACTACTGGAATTGATAAACAAATTCAGCAAAGTCTCATGTTACAAAATCAATGTATAGAAATCAGTAGCATTCTTATATGCCAACAACAGTCAAGCTGAGAACCAAATCAAAGACTCAATACCCTTCACAATAGCAACAAAGAAAATAAAATACTTTGGAATATATTTAACTAAGGAGGTGAAATACCTCTACAGGTAGAATTACAAAATGTTGTTTTTTTTCCTGAGCTAGAGTGCAGTGGTGTCATCATAGCTCACTGCAACCTTAGACTCCTGGGCTCAAGTGATTCTCTTGCCTCAGCCTCCTGAGTATCTGGCGCTACAGGTGTATGTCACCATGCCGAGCTATTTTTTTTTTTTTTTCTATTTTTACTAGAGACAGGGTCTTGCTCTTGATCAGGCTGGTCTCAAACTCCTGAGCTCAAGCAATCCTCCTCTCTTGGCCTCTCAAAGTGCTAAGATTTCAGGTGTGAGACACCAAGCCAGGACATTAGCATTTCTTTTTATCAGAAATAACTATAAATATTTGGGGACAGTTCCCCCTGTATCTCTCATGTTTCTACACAATCTAGGTCTCCTGAGCAGAAACATTCACAGCCAATTTAATAATTTGTGTATAAGAAGACATTCCAGATTTTAAAAACTGAACTCTTTCTCTCCCATCCCAGGATGGGTTAGCTTAAATTGCAAGGTAGTAAGATAGCATATCTTTCTGGAGGAGAGAATGTACATGCTTAACAGTAGTACTCACATAAGATTGGGGGAGTCCTATGCTCAGTACTCTTCAGCTGTGACACAGATCCATTATGTGTTGATCATCCACATGAGCCCACTCTGCCTTGACCCCAGAGGACTTAGGAGAGAAAGCAAGACCAGTGGGCCATGTAGTCTGTTGTGCCATGAGTAATAAACTGTCTAAATACTTTTAGGCTCCTTTCTTCTTACTGGCTAAATCTGTGGTAGAGTGTGGAGCTGACCTACCAATTGTCTGAAGCTTGGGAATAGCTTGATCAATAACACAAATTAGAATATATAATTAGAAATGAAAAACAGTTAACAACAAAAACTAAAATTTCTATAGAAACTAACCAAGAATTTTCAAAACATCTATGGAAGAAAATATAAAATATAAAATATATTATAGGAGATAATCTGAATTATGGAAATATAGCCCATGCTCTTAGATGGGATAACATCAGCATTATAAACATACCAATGATTCTCAAATTTCTATGTTGATCCAATGGAGTTTCAAAATTCTTAATGCATATTTTTAGAAACTTGACAACATAATCTAAAATATAAATGGTAGAAGGAAGATTTGAATAGATAGATTAAATTTATAAGAGAAAGCTAAAGAGAAGCAGCATGGACAACATATTTAAAAAGTTAAAAAAAAAAGTATAGTACTGGTGCAGGCATAGCCAAATGAAATACTAGAAAAAACAGAGACTTCTTCATTAATATATAAAAACTTAATATAAGTCATGGTAGTACCATAAATCAACAGAGGAGGAATGAGTTATCTTAAGTATTAGAACCTGGCACATCAAATTGAAGCATATAAAAATAGTTTCCTATCTAACACCATATATAAAGATGGGATAAAGCTAAATATGAAATATAAAATTAAAATGTTAGTTTTAAAAAGACAAGACAGAAATACATGATTTTTTTTTTTACCTAGAAGAGAAGGTGTCTTCTTAACGAAATTCCAAAACTCAAATAAAACCTAAAAAAATTATATATGTAATTACCTAAAAACTAAGAATTTCTATTCAATAAAGGTTATTGTAAACACAATTAAATGACATGAAAAATAATGAAAGATATTTACAATGTCTAATGCTGTCATGAAATTAATACCTAAAATTTAAATATAATTTTTAAATCCATAGTATACCAACAGAAGAGTTCAAACTGACAACTTAGAGAAGAATTTCTCAATGCTATTAAATATATGCAAATATGGTCAAATATGATAATTTTAATTAGACCAATGCACTGTTACATAATGGGCATTACTTTATACCTGTCAGAATGACAACAATTAGAATACAGTTTAAAGTCAAGTGTGGAGAAGATGTGGCGATATAGGGTTTCACTGTCACTACTGGTGATAGCGTAGTCTAGTGCAGCTATCCTGGACAGCAGTCTAGTATGACTGGATTGAATTAGGCACACACATATTCTACTACACAGCAAGTATGCTCATGGGTATGTACTACAGGGTTATTCTCCCAGTGTTCCACATGAGGACATGTAAGATGCTCATGGTGGCATGGTTCGCGGTGGTAGGTCACTGGAAGATTATTGGTTAGGTAAAATTTAAAATAAGTAGAGTAACTAGAGTATTATGTAAAAAACTGATGCAACAGATAAGAATGACAAACAACACGAATGGATCTTAAACTTTTGGTTCTTAGTGAATAAAGCAGGATAGATAACTACATATGTAACACAATTCCATTTTTGTAAATTTAAAGAGCATTTATACAAAAGAACAATATAAATTTTATAATAACAAACTGAAATCATCTATATTTATATCTATCTATTACGTATTGGGGGGAAAAAGTAATGGATATAAATATGCAATAAAATCAAGAAAGGACCTTGTATGGATCAGTAATGATTGTATGACTTGGCATGAGGCAGGTGACTTATTTGACAGTTAGCATTTGAGCTTGGGACATCCCTGAGATATTTGTTGGAAACATATTTTGTGTGACCTAGAAAATTTAGATTCAGTCAATTTATTCAGCCAAAAATGATAATTATTGTGACTTTGGGAATAGGGGGAAGATAATAGATTGAAGGTAGAATGGGGAAAGTCAGTCCATGTGTATCACAGAAGGCAACATCACAGTTGAGCATCACATTATGCAGAAGATCCTGCTATGTGAAGAACTAGGGAAGGAGTTTTCCAAGCAGCAAGCAGGGAAAGAAAAAGAATAAATTGTGAGGTACAGGAAATAGAAGTGGAGCAGTGAGACTAGCTAAGTAACTGTTGGTATAAGCAATATCTTTGTGAAAATTGTTGCACAATCCCTGGTGGAAGTTAGTCATAGGAGAAATATATGTTTGAGATCAAGTTTATGGTACTTGATGATGTCTTAAATATAACATTTTATTAAAAGGAAGAAATAAAAATGATTCCCTGATTTTAGACTTGAGAATGTCAGATGAATAGTGCCACCATTAACTGAAATCAAGAAAATTTCATAAGGAACAGACTGGGATATGAGGAAAAATAAATAAGTTATTTTTTTGCCAACTTAAGTTTAAGAAACATTGGATGTCCATTGGACATGGAAGACTTGAAAGAGGTCAGATTTGGAGATAACGATTTGTTGCCATCATGATAGGAATGGTTATTATAGATAATCGTCTGAATGGGATCACCTAAGAGAATGTAGCTAGGAAAGCAATCCCAGAGATAGCAACAAGGCACATAAACAATTGAAATCCTCTACACGAAGTGCATACAACCAAGAAGTCTCAGAAGTAGCCTGTAAGGTAGGAGAACAACCAGACTCATAATTCTGGAACCTTAAAGGAGGAAGTTTTCTAGATGGAAGTGCAGAGAATTGACCACTGGCTTTGGCAGTGTTGTAGGACCAATGGTGACTTTGCTGGGAGGAAGAATTTCTTCAGAGACCAAATCCTATTTAGAATGGTCGAAGCAGAGAATGGGAGGTAAGGAAAGGAAATAATAAGTATAGATGATTATTTCAAGAAGTTTTGTTGTAAAGGAGAACAGAGAAATAAATGATAGATTAAAGGGGATATAGAGTCAAGGGAAAATTAAACAAAAATGTTTTCAAACTAAAATATGGGAATGGAATAGAAAAATAGTCTCATATATTGTAAAATTTTTTTGAATATAAACTACCAGTAAAGAAGAGATAAAGCAAACAGAAAAGTTTTGGTTTAAAAGTACCAGCATGTTTTCCTTTACTGTGTAATTCAAAAGACATATATAGTCATTTATGTGTTTTCAGGTGAATTTGGGAAATCAAACTAAATACTTTCTTTGAAAAGGTCCTCTTTAGAGATCCTGGAAATATATTTTTTTCAAGCCACATTCTTTAGATACTTTTCTAGGTACAATTGATATATGTATAAGCTTTCACAAAAGTAACCACTACTTATCTAACCCAGCACTTAATAAATAGTCATAGCTAAACAATTTATGTATCCAAATTACTATGTTGGAAGAATTACCAGACACCATTTTTTTCTCCTATTTCTTCTTTCTTTCCTAGCTATGTTTCTATATTCTTCATAAAAGCGAAACTACATAAGGCAACAGATTGTATATTCTCATCACCAGGGAAAATAAGAATTGCTTTTTGCATCTATTATATTCTATTAAAAAGGATACAGCTTTTTTCTTTTTAACTTGAGGAAGATAATAGACCACCTGTGGAAACTATTTGTTTTCTAGATTCTTTTCATATCACATTCAATGATCAATGAATTTTTATTAACAAATCATGAAAAAATATATATCCAATATGATCACAATTATGTGAAAAGAAATAAATCCAAGGAAACTATTGTAAGGAGAAAACAAAATGAAATTAATGGTGGCTATCTCAGGGAGGAAGTACAAGGAGATTTTACAATTTTTTTCTATTTGTCTATGTTTCATTTTTCTGATAAGTTCATATTGTTTTTAATGCAAAATATCTATTTGATTTTTTAAATGATATTTTCTAGATTGGATTATTAATTTGAAATAGCAATGATGTATGACATGGTATTTTTGGCAATCTATAAACTTCATTGTTGTTATATATTTTATATATCTTGATATCATTCTTCCCCCCCCCACCTTTTTTGGTGTTTCTATTGGCTTCGTTTAGCAAAATCTGAAATCTTTGAGGTCTCATTTTGGGGTCTGGATGTTTTTTTCTTGAAGAGAAAAAGGCAATTGCTCTGGGCTTAGCATTTTATTTGTAGTCTCTCTTTCCCTATGTCAGAAATCAGGGAGCCACAAAGCAAAGGACTTAGAATTTAATGCAGAAGATGATAGATTCCCCTTAGCATAGAAGGAAAATAGTGACTGCTTGTATGTATTTGGCTATAGTATTTTTTTATTTTAATAGAAACCAGTAAACAGGAAAATAGTTAGGAAAGCCAGGTATTAAGTGTCTCTGTTTGACTAATTTTTACAAGCCTGAAATTCTTTCCCTCTAGCCCCAAGAGTTTCTCCATGCATCCAAGATTTGTAAAATATAGTTGAAAATTTTTACATTATCATTTCCCAAACTAAACCCTTAGATAAATTCTATTCTAATAACCATACAGCCCAGATATGGATATGTTTTGGACTGAAAATCCATAGACTTGATGCATATAAGATCTGCAGTGGGAGGTGGCTCTAATACTTTTAAGGAAATGATTTGATCCCTAGTCCATTCTCTCCACTCCTTCTATTTTGCATCCTCCTTCGTTTGGGGGATGGAAATGGAGAGGGGAATTTTATATTAGCTTATTCTGGTGTGTCCTGAGAAGAGCTCAAATTGTTGCCCTTTTATTATTTCCTATAGTTTTCCTAGTTTCCCCTGCTCGAAGACTTCGAGTTGAAGGTCTCCCTCCTCTTACAATCCGTCTTCCTGGACCTTAGACCTTCAACATCACAGCATATATGTATGCTGTGATCCCCATTTTATTTAGTATCAATGTTACATCTCTTTAATATTAATAATAGATTATTAAATCTTCACAGAAGGGGGCTACTATTGCACTTTGCAAAATCCTGTAAAGTTGTTGCTAATACTTTCACCAGTTTTAATCTGTACCCATCTACATTAGCTGCTAGTACTATGGCAGGCATCATTCCATCCCGAGCCAATTTATCATTCCCTTCTTTTCCCAAACTGTCCTTGCCTCTCTTTGAAATGCTCTTGAGAATATTAATAACTGAAATATATTGGGGAAAACCACGCAGTGGGGTAAGTTTTAAATGGAGTGTCCACTTAATATAGTTCCAGGCTGAGCCTAATCCAAGTGGTATTTGAGCACATTTTTAAGTCCAATGACCTTCTGTCAAGTATTGCCCGGGCAAGATCTCCAGCTTTAATACATAAACTTATTGTTATTCTTCTTCAGACTTTAGTAAGTGTTTAAGAATTTAAAGAGTAGTTTTCAGGCTCTGTGCTCACTAGAAACGTCACTCTAACAACTGACACTTCAGCAACTTCTCAGTCACATGCCTTAGAGTTCACCCAAAACTGCATAACCTCCTGAAAAAAATGTCAATGTTGATGACTCTATCCATTAGAAATATAGGAAATGGTGTTCTCCAAGGATTCCTCCTTGTATTAGCGTTCACATAGATTGACCACAAAAGACTACTGATTCCCATCACAGTTTCCAGGCTAGCCGTGGTATGTCTTCTCTCTCAGGTAATAGCGTTATCCTCTTAAAGAGGTTTAAAAATCAGTTTTCAGTGTCTCTCTTCTTCATATCATTCTTGGGAAATAATTGTCAGTCAGTAAATTTCGTATTTCACATAAAAACACATAAGAGCAAATCCTTTTAGGATAATCCCAGACCTGAACTGCAGATGCCCTAGCTATTCTATTTTAGTTGATCTCCAGTTCATACATGCAAAAAATAATTTCTTCCAGTTTTGTCACTTGCCTACAGTCATATATATACAGCATAATCTGGAGCTAAAATTGCCTGTAAGAGTTCTGTGATGATTGTGTGATTCAATAAGGTAATCATCATTAGCATTCAAATGTACCTAGGATAATTTTACTATAGTCTACAAAGAATAAATAACATAAACTGGGAGCCTGGCAAGGAGATAACAAGGTTCTGCTTGTGATTGAAATGAAATCTCCTGGATGGAAAAATTTTTTTGAACATGCCCTGAACTTTCAAATTCTTAGTCTCATTATTTTAAGCATTTACAAGATCATTTCTTGTGTGGTACAGTAAGCTTTAATCCCCCAAACATTACTCAATACATATTTGTTATTGAGTGAATTATAGGTTTTTAAAAAATGTTATTAATACATAACCAATGTAGATTTGTTTGTTTGTTTTTCTTTATCTACTAGAAAGGAGAATAGATTTAGACATCTGTAACTCTGGGAATATCTCCAGGAGTTTATTGTTTAAGGGAACAGTCAGTCCTCCTGTGTCTATGTAAATAATCTAAGACTGTAGTATGGATGTTCCTCTTGTATTGCCCCAACTCCCTAACCCTAAACAGGTAAACAGCTGGGATCACTTTGAAGGAGCACCATTAATATTCTAATGCCCCTAGAATATACATATTGAGAAAGCAGACCCTTGAGGTGGCTCTCTTTTCAAGTTTAGCTCAAAGCCTGATTATCACGTTGCCGCATATTTTCCTGAGAAATTCCGGTTTGCTTAGAAGTGCAGCACAGAAATATTCTCTAGGGAATCGCTACTACAGCTAGCAGCTAGCGGGGAACATGAGAGGACCCTGGGGATTGATGGTGACTTTGCGGTCACCAATCTTTGTCATATTTCACAAAATTTCATTTTGCCTTATTATGCTAAATGAAGTTAAGGGGAAAGTCTTACATTGTGTCTATGGTTAGGCAGAGTTGTAAACTGAATATTCTTTCTGACCTTTTGTAAAGTATGCCTTCTCAATAGAGACAATACCTCCCCTTGGAAAAGCAAAAATACCTTATTCTTACTATGTATAAAGCACAGATATACATAAAATACATAAATAGATATATCATATATCTGTGGTATTAAAATTTCATGGGAGGGATTAAGATAAAATGTCTAACAAGCCTCCTTAGGAGGATAATAATGAAAAAAAAAGTTTAAAAAACACTGGTCTGTAGGATTAGTGGTTTCACTTGACCATCCTCGATGTTTTCATCCCTTTTATTCTATTCTGGTTAATTCTGGGGCTCTAGTTCATCCATATTTGTGCAGAAAATATTTACACTTATCAGAAAGCATATCAGGGGTATCCTAGAAAGGGAAATATAAAATATATATGATCTACATTTAGTATATATTAATTATCTTTATAGTTATATAGGTATAGTTATGTAGGGTCTAAAATGTCTGACTTTTCATACCTAAATATATTCTCAATTCCTTTCTCATGCAGTCTCACTTGACAAGTATGTCATTCTGACATGACCTATTTTAACTTAGTCATCTTCATGCATCAGACCATCTCTCATCTAGAGATGCATGAGTAGGATTAGACTGCCATTTTGTACATATCTTGCTAATACAAAAAACTGAATATTAAATAATTTGTTTTTAATATTGATTTAAAATGCTGTTTCTTTAAAAGAGCTGTGTCTATGAACTCAAGGAGTACAGCTCTACTTTAGTTCCTATTTTCAGTGAGTCCATGTAGATAAAACCAAGGAAGTTAGACACATAAGCAAATAAAAGCAATACCATTCGAAAGGTGTTATAGTAGAGTTATATGCGAAGGACAGTTACAACACAAAGAAGGGAGAAGTAAAAGGCTTTCCATAGGCAGTGACAATTGTACTGAGGCTCAAAAGTTGAGTAGACAATTTCTTGTCTGAACATGGGATAAAAGGATATTCCTATTAGGGGCAAAAACTATTAATATGAAGGGTGGGAAAATCAAACAAAAAACAAACAAACAAACAAAAGCAAGGATTTCAGAATAGTGGAAGTAGACAGAATAAGGGTCTAGTGTGGTGGCTGGGAACTGAGATGAAGGGAAAGGTCACATGATGAAAAGCCCTGACTGTGCTGTAAGAAATCAGATTTATTTTTTCCTGTAGGATCTGGGAAACCTAAAATGGTTTTTAGTACTGAATGGACCTCAGCACATTTCCTTTCAGAAACATACTATCCTGCTAGTGTTATGAGGAATGCATTGAAAACAATGACCAACTGGAAGTGGGGGAAGAGGGACATAAAGAAAAATTGGATAATCCCAGTTTTGTGTCTGGGGTCATGTAGTGGATAGGCCCTATGGACAGTAATGTTTTCTGTCTCAATTTTAGGAAAGAAATTTATGATTTTCAGTGTATAGGTGGTATTTCCAATAAAGGGAATGTATAAAGCTACCCAGTGAAAAAAAGACATAGAATGAGGTGAGAAAGGAAAAATTATAGCATAATAAGGGACTTACCTAATTCAGGTGCATGGGGTCAATGCTGCAATTAGCTGAATGACATTTGTATAACCATTCACATATATTTAAATTTGATTTGTGTATAATTACAGATGACAGTTTCTCAAATTAGTTAGGTAATGGTATGATCCTTTGCTCCCTCGTTGTTCATAAATGTCATTTTTGTGAAGTTCTAGGGCAGTCATCAGTTAATGCCACTAAATATTTTTATAATAACAAAAATTTTTACTTATGTGTGTGATCCTGCTTTATGTAAACCAGCTACAGAATGCTGACTGAGGACTGGCACTGAGTTCTTTCAAGGACTTACTGGAAATTTTAACACCTTCTTTTTCACATGTTCTTCACACAATGGTGCTATTGCAACCCACTTTTTCAGATCATGGAGTACCTACTCACTTCTCATTAGGGCAGCTCTCTTCAATGCCTCAAGGATACCCACATTCCACCTTCAGAAAGAAGCTACTTCAGGCATTCTAAGAGATCTTTCTTATAATCTGTGAGATTTCAAGAGTAGAGTGAAATAAAAATAAAACAAAACAAAAATGAGAAACATAAATTTAATATTTGGAAGATTATGAGAGATTTATATGATGTAGAGTGTTCTATGTTTTAGTCACCAGACTTGGAACCCACTGTAGGTTTTGATTGGAACAACCTTCTTAAGTTCCCTGAGCCCCGGTTACTCAGCTATAAAGAGATGTGTTACCACCTGCCCTACTTCTTACACTTTGAAAGATTCAGGTAGGCCATGACATAATTCTATGACAGTACTTTGTGAAAAAAATTAGATCATTATTAGAGTATTAGGAACTTTACTGTTAAACCAAGTATAATACTTTATATTTTAGCTCTTACAGCTCTATCAGTACTTAGATCAGCACTACTCATTTTCTCACTGAAAAAAATCTTGGGTAGAAGAATGTTGTCTGTCTTTCATGAAACTAGAATCCTATAAATAGTTTGCCACTTTTATTTCATTCTAGAGAACTTGAGTATTTATAATAAAACCCTATTTTTAATTTTATGATATTATGACAGTATCTGTAACTTCAGATACTATTCATATTCATGAATCAATTTGCATATCCATTTAATAACCTCCTGCTTTGCTATACTTGTTGTGATAAGCTATCTAAACTACCAGCTCAATTTTCAAAGAGTGTTGTAAATGTGTAGTTAGAGGCAATGATATGCAGTAGCACTTACACAAAGAAATCAAAATATTTTCAGAGACACAATTGAAGCATCTCATACTAAGGGATTTGTAGTTCTTTCATATCTAAGTCAGTTCTCCTCCACTATAGGTGCTATGCAAAATCAGATTGTCTAATAATTTGGAAATACTACTTAGGACTTGCTCTTTCACAATGTCTGACTTTTTATAGTCATTAAAATATCAATCTACTTTACTTTTGCTCTCATTAGCATGGTCTAAGCAGATTTTAAAATCTCTTCTCAGGCCATTCTAAAACTGGCTTACAGAGAATAGAAGATTAGTGAAGAGAGAAAGCTATTTTAAAGATACAGAACACCTCAAATCTCTAGTGAGAGAATATTTTAAAATTTTCAGCCATGTTATTTTTTGTAGGGCCTCTCCTTGATTGCTTGCCACTATCACATAAAACACAATAAATTCAAAGATTACGTTATTACTTGATCTCTGCCCTAATCTGCTCTTCCCTACCATGATTAATATCACCTAGGCACCCAAATCAGAATTATAAAAATTATTCCAGATTCTCTTCTTTCTCACACTGGCAGCCTAGCTCCATGGTACGATCAAACCCTAAGTAACACTGATACTGCATCTCAAATATCTCCGAAGTGATTCCTCTTTCTCCAGTTCTATTACCCTTATCCTAGTTTGAACTTTATTTTTTGTTATTTTCGGTACTACCCTTAACCGCTGTGGTGGCTTTCAATCTTGCCAGTATTTCTGGTTTTTCAATGAATAAACTTTATTTTGGGGGTTTTAGGCTCACTGAAATGTTGAGCAGAAAGAGCACAGAGTTCCCATATATTTCCTCTTACTCCACAGTTCCCCTTATTAGTAACATCTTGCATATCGTGTGATACATTTGATATGATTGATGAACTGATACTGATACGTTATTATTAACTAAAGGCCCTAGTTTACCTTAGGGTTTAGTCTTTGTGTTGACCTTACTGGGGTTTTGTTAAATATATAATGTCATATGTCCACTATTACAATGTTATAAAGAAGAGTTTCACAGCTGAGTTCAATCTATTCATCCTTCTCTTTTCCTACCTACCCAAACCTTGGCAAGCAATGATTTTTGTATTGTCTGTATAGTTTTGCCTTTTCCAGAATGTCATATAGTTGGATTCATACAGTATGTAGCTTTTTCAGATTGACTTCCTTCACTTCATAATATGCATTTAAGGTTCCTCTATGTTTTTTCATGTTTTGATAATTCATTTATTTTTATTACCAAATAATGTCCCAATGCATGTGCATGTACCACAGTTTACTTGTCCAGTCACCAAAAGACATCTTAGTTGCTTCCAAGTTTTAGGAATTATAAGGAAAGTTGCTATGAATGTTTGTGTGCAGATTTTGTGTCAACATGAGTTTTTAACTCAGTTGAGTAAATACGTAGAAGTATGATTGTTGGCTTGTATGGTAAGAGTACATTTAGTGTTTTAAGAAATTGCAAAACTATCTTCTAAAGTGACTTTTATTTTGCATTCTAGCCAGTAATGAATAACAGTTTCTGTTGTTTCACATCCTCACAGTATTTGGTGTTGTCAGTGTTTTGGATATTGGCCATTCTAAAGAGTTTAGCCATTCTCATTGTTTTTTTTCAATTTGCAATTCCCTAATGGCATGTGAGGTTGAACATCCTGTCATTTGCTCCTTGGCTATCTATATATTTTTGGGAGGTGAGGTGTCTGTTAAAGATTTTTGCATATTTTGGATGCAAGCCCTTTATTGGGTATATGTTTTGCTATTAATTTTTTCCAGTTTGTGGCTGGACTTTTCAGTCTCTTAATAATGTCTTTTACAGAGTAGACATTTTAAATTTCAATGAAGTACCATTTATCAAATTTTCGTAATGGATCATGCTTTTGATGTTATATCTAAATATTCATTGCCAAACCAAAATTGCCCAAACTACGTTATTTTCCAAAAGTTTTATGCTTTTGTATTTTACATTTGTGTCTATGATTCATTTTAAATTTATTATTGTAAAGGGTGTAAGATCAGTGTCTAGATTTATTTATTTATTTATTTTGCACGTGTTTATCCAGTTATTTCAGCACTATTTCCCCAAAAGACTCATCCCCCTTTGGAATTGTGTTCTCTTGTCAAAACTTTATGGGCTGTATGTGTGTGTATACTTTTTAGGTCTCTATTTCTGTTCCATTGGTCTATTTGTCTATTTCACCAATACTGCACTGATGGCCTGATACTGTACTGTTATAGTTAGCAAGTGTTGAAGTCAGATAGTGTCAGTTCTTTGATTTTGTTCTTCTTCAATATTATGTTGGCTATTTTGGGTCTTTTGCCTTTCTATATAAACTTTAGATTCACTTTATCAATATCCATGAAGTAACTTGCTGAGATTTTGATTGGAATTGCATTGAATTTGTAGATTAAATTGTAAAGACATTTTAACAATATTGTTAAGTCTCCGTAACCATGAACGTGGTTGTCCTCTCCATGTTATAAATAAATAAATAAATAAATAAATAAATAAATAAATAAATACCTCTCCATTTATTTATAAATACTTTGATTTCTCTGACTTACTTTTCTTTCTTCACACTAACACCACAGCGTGCCTCTGAAAATTTAAATATGATGATATTTTCAATTCCTTGTTTGCTGTCCCAAACCATTCCAGCAAATCCCAGTCCTCTCTTTTATACTCTGAAGCTTACTGATCTCTGCAGTATTATTCTCTGATACTCTCTGTAGTTTACCGTACAGCAGTACTGATATATTTAATTTTCCTTACTGCACTGATGGCAAATACTCTTAAATAGTCTAAAAAATGTATTCCTCTTCATTTTAACCATGATTTATTAAAGAGGCTAAAAAAATTAGATATTTTGATTCCAACTACTTTGACCTTAAAAAGAACAATATCATACAGACATGTTTAATAACACAACTGGAACTTTAATGAGGATTCTGTGAAAGGTATTTACTTCCTGGTAAAGGAAGTAAGGCTCATAGAAGGGACTGGATATGCTGCCTGGGAATATGGTAGCCGTCTTTTAACCATGTGGGGAAGACCAAAATAACAGTAAATATACTAATCCCATGCTCTAACTTTGTGGAGTTGCTGAACCTACTGTACAACTGCTTATATATATTCTACACAAACTAGAAATAACAATTTAAACTCCTATCTGTTAGGCTTTCTGTTATTTGTAGCCAAAAATCTCCTAAATGATCAGACACCATTGTGTTTGTGAATTTGTGGGTGTTATTTTCTCTCTGCTTAGAATGTTATTATTTTTGTATTTTCTTAGAATTGTCATCTATATTTCAAAACTCTACTCAATTGACATCTTCTTTATGAATGAATGAATAATGTTCTACCATCTTTTGCCTCTTTTGTAATTCTTTGTTTATGTGCAAAGCTATCTTACTAGAATTCTTTGTGGGTAAGGATCAAGTTTTATTCATTTTTGAATTATCTCCTCCAGGAGAATATGTAATAGGAAAATATTATTTATCAGTGTTTATCCCAAAGCATATTATACTAATAAATAGTATGATTTAGACTTCCAATTTTAGAGCAAAATTAACTGAACAAATAATTTTAGGTTCAATATTTTCCAACAATGATTACTTGAATCTTGATCTTTCTATTTCTTTGATCTTAAAGAACACTGAATCTTATACATATTTTAGAGATCCATATATTTTTGAATGCTTCATTTGAGGTATTGACTCCATTTCTTCAAATTGAAATATATGAGTTGAAATGAAATGATAAAATTTTATTCAGTAATTTTAAGTTTTAGCTCAAAATATGCATAGAAGCTAGTTTAATTTTATCAAACAGAATCAAAACCAAATGATCATATTGAATTTCTGAAAGGCATCTCTTACAGGTTAAAACAATTACCTTTTGGTCCCAATTTTTCTTCTTATAAAATAAAATGTATTGTTCCAAAAAACTTAGAAAATATAGATAAAGACATTTTTAAAAATCACTCACCTTCTCATCATGTAAGGAAACCACTGTGTACCTATTGCTCTACTCATTCCTAGATTTTCCATGCATAGATTTATTTTTTAAACAAGTGTAACTTCATTCTATCTATACTCTATGACCTGTGTTATTCACTTAATTTACATGATGAAAATATTTCTATATCATTATATATTTTTAGAAGCTTTTTAAATGTTTTTATTTTGAAATATTAGTCACCTAAAGGTTGCAAAAATAGTACAGAAATTCCCATATGCACTTCAACCGGTTTTCCCTGATGTTAACATCTTTTGTAGCCACAATGAAATTATTAATATTAGTGAATTAATATTGGCAAATACCATTATCTAAACTACAAGCTTTATTTAGATATTACCAATTTTTTTTTTTACCAATGTTCTTTTTTTTGTCCCAGAGTCTAATTCAAGCTCCCACCTTGCATTTAGTTTTCATATATGGGCTTATTTTTAATGCAGTCATTGTTTTCACTTCATTATCTTATGTGGTAGGGAATAATAATGAGAGAAAGCCTTTATTGAACACTTCCTATGGTGCAAGCACTTTTCAAATACTGACAAAGATTTTATGATGAAAAAAAGCACTTATTTCCCATTTCACAAGTGAGAACTCTGAAGAAAAAGGTCACATATATTGCTAAAAATCACACAGCCAGCAATTGCCAGAGCAGATTTGCAAATTCAAGTGGTTTAATCCTCAAACCTGTGTTTTTTTTATCACCTACTAATATAAAATATAAATATCCTTACAAATTCCCCAATACAAAGAATACAGTCATTCATAATCCTGCAGATAAACTATTTCTATAAATGAATATTTTCATTTAAAAATTTTTATTTCTAATGGACACATAATATTTACACATATTTATGGGGTACACTGTGATGTTCAATGTATGTATACATAGTATAATGGTGAAATCAGTACGATAATTGCCATATTCATCACTTTAATCATTTATCATTTCTTTGTGATCACAACATTCAGAATATTCTCTTCTAGCTACCTTGAAATATATACTAGATTGTTATTTGCTATAAACACCCTACTGTGGCAATAAAACACCAAAACGTGTTCTTCCTAGAAGCAGAATTTCTGTCAATTTTGTCAATGTGACAAAGTTTCAGAGATAAATATTTTATTCTGTGTGTTTGCTTTTTGTGAAAAGAAGAAGTGAGAACAACTCCCAAAGTGCTTATTTGATCTTTGTCTCTCAAACTCAGTAGGATAAATTCAAAAACAAAAATTATCCATTAGTCTGACCTAATTTCTTTGAACATATATGATACTACCTATTTACATTATTTTCCTAAACAATACCTTGACCATTCATTAGCATTGGTTTCAGTGGAAGCAGCTTATTATTAATATCTGTACATTCCCATGATAGGGTAATGGCTAAAACTTGTGTACACAAGATGTAGTTCCATGATGATTTAGTAATTCATTTCATGAGTAGCTATGCTCTGAGCATGATAATGTACTAAAGTGCTTGTGGAGTTTTATTACATCTTAGCTGTTGTAAAATACCATATTAAATAACACATCTAAAATATCTATATAAAATATCTCAAAATATTGTAGCTGATACCACTAAGTCCTATTTTTAATATTACTATTATTAGTACTTATATTACCTGTTCCATAATGGAATGATGACGTTTAGCTTCTGTTTAATTTATATACTCTTTGTATTCAGGAGAAAGTTCTGTACAATTGCAAAACATCCTCACATTCATCATCCTTTATATTACTATCAGCCCCATTTTATAAGTGAGAAAAATCACTGCTCAGAGATATTAATTTGCCTAAGGTCTCTTGGTTGATTTAAGCCCCAGGTTTTCATAGTCCACAGCCGGGTGCTTTTCCCTAAAGCACACATGTATTTCTGTTTTATGGAAATCATGACTGAGGGGAAAGATCAATAAATTTGTCTCAGAGCAAGATATTTTATAGTAGGTTTTATGGTATTTAAAAAGGTAGGTATAATTCTGAATATTCCAAATACTGTGAAATGTGTACTATTATCCTTTTTTTAAAGATCACTTTCTTTGTTCCTTCTTTCCATTCTGGCTACCAAGAAGCCTATTGCATTCTCATTACAATAGAAAAGTTGTTTTAAAAAGTGTTTGTCCTCCATAACTCACTTTCAACTCACTGTGGTACAGCTTTCACCCCTGCCACTCAGTTAAAATCACTCACAGGGGATTGGTGCCCTCCCATTGGACTGGTCTATTGGCTTCTTTTTATTCTTCAGCCTTGGTATCCCTCCTTCCCTGGAAACTTGAATCTCATCTTTGTGGTGTATGGAACTTCTTTCCATTCAAGTTAACTGCCCCTCTTTGTTTAAGGCTTCTTCTTGTGATTTTAACCTTTCCAACCCAGGTTTTGCAATGTTTCTGCTTAGAAGACGACTTAAGATGTGGACTTATATTGTGATGAGATGCTGGCAACTGAGGAAGCGTTCTTGCCAATATTACCAACAATAAGACTAACAAATGAAAGTCAAAATTTCTTTCTAATTAGATTTGTTCTTACAATGTATTTCGCTGACAGATAGTAGAATTATTTCCATTATTTTGATATCAAATAATGCCACAATGAATAATCTTGTATAAGACTTCCATATTTATGCCATGAGTTTTGGGGCTAGATTTCTAAAAGTGGAATTGCTGGGCAAATGGATAAATGCTGATACAATTTTGTTACTTAGTTTGCCATATTCTTTGGCTTCTTTCATTGTGCACATTCACAACAAAGAATAACCTTTCCCCAGAATTTCAATAACAGAGAATGCTGTCACACTTTTGACTAATCTAATAAGTGAAAAATGATATGACATTTCTCTTATTATTAACTTCACACATTTCTAAAGTTATTTTTTTCTGTGATCTGTCTCATCATAATCTTGGCTATTTTTTGGGTTATTAATCTTTTTCTTTTCATTTTTTGAAATGTTTTTTAAAATTTGTGACATTGATTGTCATTTGTCATTTGCTTATGGTATCTCTTCTCTGCCAAACAGAGAATTATTCTATTTTTACATAGTTCTAATTTATTGTATATTTTACTTTTGGATTTTGGAATTGTTCTAAGGAGTTGTTATGAGTTGAATGCGTACTCAACCAAAAAAAAAAAAAAAGATATGTTGGGGGTCTTAACCATAATCAAATTACAATGAGGTCATTAAAGCAGGCCCTAATCCAATCCCCGGTATTCTTAGAAAAAGGACAAAATTGAACACAGAGACATGAATAGAGGAAAGATGATGTGTAAAGACACAGGGCGGAGACAATTATCTACCAGCCAAGAAAAGGGGACTGGAACAGGTCCTTCCCCTCACAGCCCTCAGCATGCCTTGCCAATACCTCAATTTCATACTTCTAGCCTCCAAGGAAGTAAGATATTAAATTTCTGTTGTTTAAACTACTGAGTTTTCAGTACTTTGTTGGGACAATTCTGCGAGGCTAATAAGGGAATAATTTCCCTATGCTCAGGTTTTAAACCAATGCATGTCTGTTTTCTTCTAGTGCTCACATGGATTTTCTTTTCCTTTTCATTTAGATTACTGGTATTTTTGGAAATTGCACAGGATTTATTTTTAATACAAACATAATTTTATCTTTTTACTTTAAATATCTTTCTAGTTGTTACTGGACAGGATTATTTATTAGCAAGTCTGTCTTTTCTGCATAGATTTGGGATGCTATTTTTATCATATACTGAAATTCATCATACGCTTGGATTTATTTCTATAATTTCTATTCAGTTTTATTGGTTTGTTATCTGTTTATGTATCAATACATACTCATTGAATTATGAAGTCTTTATAATATGTTTTAATGTCTTATATACTAGCACTACCCATCCTCATTTCCCCATCTCTCTCTCTCTCTCTCACACACACACACATATTTTGCTTTTTTATATCAGTGTTTATTTAGCTATTCTTGCATTTTTTCTTCATTTTTTCATAGAAGCATTTAAATGGAATTTTTGAGATACAGAATACAATGTAAATTATTATTTGAAGTACAATTGTATTACATTTCAAATTAGCTTAGAAATAATTGGCAGCTTTTTGATGTGGAATTTTCTATTTATGAGTATAGTAAGCCTTTCCATTTGTTCAAGTCTACATTTTTTTGACAAATGACTTTACATTTTTGTTAAGTTTATGTGTAGGTATTTTATTTTATTTTTGTTGCTATTTGAAATGGTGTCTCTTCATCCATCACATTAACTAACTAGCTGTTATTTATATACAGAGAGAGGCTATTAAAGTCTGGGTTAACTTTTTATCTTGATATTTTATTTAAATATTTTATTCTTTTTCTAAAATCTATTTACACTTTTCTTAGAGAAAAGATTACTTATTTTCTGACTTTTAATGATTCTATTTGATTTGTTTAATTACATTTGAAGATATGTCCAATATGTCCAATAAACTGTCATGGTCTTGCTCACAACTGAACTTTGAAGTGTTGTCTCAGATCTTGGGCTCCGGGCTTGGAGGAATCACAAGTCTTGGCCTGTGCTATGGAGAGAGAGATGACAGACACTTAGCAAGTATGCGTGAAGAATTTATTGTAAGGAAAGTTTAAGGGGGCAAAGCAAAAAGTACATTTTCTAAGGGGAAACAGGTCTGTCTCTGTGAGTGGAGAAGATCCTGTCTACCTCTATGTTTTTCTTTCTATATGCTAGTAGTTTATGTTTAGGTAATGGTTAGTTATAATTAAGACTGAATTTCTTTCTATGTTTGAACATGGTTTAAAAGTTATGTTATATGTGTTGTGGGGAAAGTTTCATAACCGGGTGGTCAGTGTTCCATGGCCTAATTACCCCATTCTTTAAGATTGAAATAAGCGTTCGTTTTCTTATTTTTCTGTAACCATTTCCTCCTTTTTATTTTTCTATACTGTTTCCTTGTTCTTGTTTTACTGCCCCTATCAATATTGCTAGTTGTAGTCGTCAATCTTGCTTTTTTCCTGACATTAGTGGAAATGACTTCAATATTCCTCTCTTATGGTGGATTTGAAGCTGTTAATATAAACAAGCATACTCATATGTACCTCTTATGCATGTTATTTAAGTATTCATTAATGTGTACCTTGCTAATTTTCCTTATATCTATCAATATGGCACATAATATGGATTTCTTAATATTTAACTGCATGCCTCTTCATTGAATAAATCTGGTTATGATGTGTTATTTTCATCGATATAAAAAATGACTTGTCAGTATTTTTGGGCAATATTTAACAAATTTTAATAGTAATTTTAAATTGGTTTTCACAAAATGAATTACTAAGTTGCATTCCTTCTCAAGTTTAACTTCAATGAGGATGATTATGCCTTATAACAAACTTTCTAGAAAGTTAATAGAAAAGATTATTACAAACTGTTAAATTGACAGAATACTTCATCATCTACTCCAGATATAGAAGATTTTATATAATAAAGTTTTAATTAATATATTTTCAAGATTATAAATATTTCATAAGTGATAAATAAGTATATGGCACTGAGCTCAAGATACAAGTGTTTATGTGATCCTATTCTGACAGCCTGAGGATACAGTGGGAGAGAGAAGGAGGAAAGTAAAGAGCACTATGTTGACTTCCGGGCTCAACAAAATAAAGTCTGGAATGTAGATTCAGAGTCATGGGTCTCTGGTTTTGAAGTTTAGCCCAAGGACAAAGTCATCTATGAGCCTGCCTAGGCACGATTTCCTATTCCCCTCAAATCTGTTATCATAGTTAAGCATTCTGCTCACAAGTGTGGGATCCAGAAAGCACATACACAATTCCACGACTAACTTTTCCTTTAAGAAATACTGTATAAGTTTGCTTTGAAACCAATTATTGAGGTTTATGATATTCTCTGGAAAATTACTCCTGGTATTAAAAATTTGCTACAAATTCAGATTATTCATGGACCTGAGTATTTTCAAGTTTTACTTAAATTGAGCCTGTCAAAGAACTAAAATTTAAACAACCCCCATCCTTGTCTTAAGTTAAAAAAATAAAATTACTAGTCACTGGGAACTTCCATGACTGTTAGCTAATAAAAAGTATGAAAATAACAACCATGTTCTCTTAAAAGCATCTTTAATAGTGGTAGAATAGAAAGTCTTCCATAAAAACCCTTAATCTCATTGCCTTGGAAAGCAAAGCTCCTAAATCATTCTTAGAATAAGGAGGAAGTAAATAATTAATAAATATATAAGTTCACATATGCATAAATAAACTACTAAAAATACTGAGGGATTGATTCATTTTGAAGTAGAGCTAAGCTCCTTCTCTAATGCATGGCAAAGGTTTCTCTCTAGAGCCATGTCCATTCCCTTCTGTATGAATTAACCAGGGAGAAAGAGTCTCAGATGTAACTTTTATAACACCAAAGTATTAGATATTCATCATTATATGCCACTTTACTACATGTTGACTGATAGAGAGCTTGTGATCTTGTGAACCATTAACACAAAAACTTTAAAGTACTATTAGCCTATAGTAGCAGTAGCCAAGAATTTAAAGTTACTCTTTTTTTTTTTCTTTTTTTTTTGGGGGGGGGGTGGAACATCAGAATCAGTGTCTTTTGCAAAACTCTGTTTCAAGATTCTCTTTACCCCACATTCCAGTTGTATCATATTATCATATCTGATTTTTTACCCAAGATTTTATTTTTTTGGAGAACCATAAACCTTCTCTGAAACATTTAGCTTTATTTTTTAGATTTTAGCTTTCCAAAGGATACTAGGGAAAAAGGTATTTTTTAATCTAATTAATTTGTATGTGTATATGGTGAAATCTCAAGGAAGTTTAGTAGTTATTAGTTCTTATTACTTATTATTGTTTTTCATGCAGTTAATTATTGTATTCTCTTGGTTAGGGCTTTGTACATAGAGGACATTTTAATAAATTTATACTTTATGATAAAGCATTTGTTTATGAATTCTTTATTTTATTCCTATCTCAGGAGATATGAAATTGTGTTCATTTAGTTCATTTTCTCTGTTGATCCCAATGAAAAGACCTGGTGAGTTTGCCACTATAGTCACACATTTTAAATTCCCTGCATTTTCTCTGCTATTATGTTGACTTAATCTGTGATTTAAATGATTAAGCTATGCGACACTTTCTGCTTTTCCTCTCTCCAGTGTTTGTCTCCAGCTGCTCCTTGTTGAGGGTTTTGTTCTCTTTTCAACAGGAAGGAATATCCACCCACACTAGCTTGAAGTACTTTATTAATGTCAACCAAAGATGTAAAAAGGAAAGTTTCAGTAACGGTTGCAGATGTTGAATTCTCAATATCAAGCATTTTTCTTTCTTTTTCTTTTTTTTTATGGTGAAGGCAAAGAAAAGTGAAAGTTGATTGGCGATGTTAACTAATATGCATTAGGTAGCTTTTCGGTACATTGTTTTATTTAATTCTCACAACAGACTTTCACATGGTTGCCAATATTTTATATGTGGTCTACGTGTGGGAAAATAGTAGTCATAAGATTTTATTACATTGTGGACTACCACACAAGCAATAATTCCTAATTTGGATGCAAGCCCAGCCTGTCTATTCCACATGCTCTTTCCACTACCTTATCAGGATAGATGTATGTTTGTTGTTTTTTGCCACTGAGCAATTAAACTTATGCTTCCAGAGTACAACATTATGCCCTACCTTGCACACCAGATTCTGGAAAGTTCAGATACTACTCTCTTTAATCTTTGGAGGCTAAATTACTGCTCATGACTTAAGATTTGGTGCATCAGATATACCTTGAATTGGCTGGGAATGTCACAAGAAGCAAGGGAAGTCCATAATTTACTACTACGGTTGCAACACGGCCATAGAGTGTTGTAAGTCCATGTGGCCACCTGAATAGCAATCACAGTGAGGAACCAGGCTTCTGGTCTTTGCTTCTGTGATTTTTCAGTGTTCAGTTCTTTAAGCCGAGGCTCTAGTCATTTCCCTATCAATTTTGAGGGCTATTCAATCACACACTACAAATTCCTGGTCCGTTTATCTTAACCAGAGTGGATGCCTGTATTTGCTACCAAGAAACTGGATTAATACAGGGGATAATAAATCAGATTTCTCGTGATTAATGCCAGTAGTAGATACAACGGATATAATAAATATATGATATTGTTACCTCGATTCTTAATGGTCATAACATTTTATATAGTGTCACAGTTAATAGGAAAAAAATACAGTGTTGTAACTTATCTATTTATATTAAGTGATCAATTTCTTGAATATATTTATGGCTAGAAATTCAACATCTATAGCTTACAGTGTTGATATCAGCATACATGTACTCATGGTTATTCTTACAATTTTTTCTATGACCTAACTCTAGTCCTCATTTTGTAGTTTTAAAATAAAGTCCTAATTTATTTTCTCTTTTTTAGGGCTCCCGAACTGCATTCATTGTGGAGTAAAAAGACATGTCTTTTTTCTTAAATAATAGGCTTTATTCTTATTCTGAAACACTAGCATATAACAACCAGTCTTAATTTTTTGTATCCTGATTCTTTATCACATTTTGACACACATTTTAAGAATCTTAAAATGATTAATTGCAACAGAACTCAACAAATCCAACCTCCTCATTTAATATGCATGCAAATTGATGAAAAGAATATATATTTGGTTATGTGTAGCCACTCATGGGCATGGATTCAAGTCTCTTTACTTTGTTTATTTGTTAAGTACTTACTATGTGCTAAGAATTGCTCTTAGGTTAGGAACTGCTCCTATATAAGTACATATAAATGCTTTAATTATTAACTCAATCCTCCTAACAACAAAATTGCACTATCATAACATCCATTTGTACAGATAAGAAAACCGAGGCACGTAAAGGTCATATAACTTGTCCAAGGTCATAGTGCTAGTAAGTGTCAGAGCCAGCGTTCAGATACAGGGAGCCTGGCCTCTCACACACTGCTCTCTCGGCCACTGGACTCTACTGCCTCCCAGGTCTTTGGGTGCTTTCCAAAGAGCAGTCCAAGTTAGTAGGCCACATATTTATTAGTCTTCTCTTTTTACTCCCTCCAAATCTGTCTTTTTTCTGTTTTATTTTATCTTCGTATAATCTCAAAGCCCTGCATTGATATGCAAGGTGCTTACTTTCAATGAATTAGAATTTATGCATCTGGAGAGGTATCAGGCTTTCAAAGTAGCCACTTAAACCATTGATATTGCTTTTGTTTAAGATATATATGAGTTGCTATTGGGCAGAAAGTTATTCTTTGAGGGCTGGATTTGATTTTTATAAACAAGCAAAAATTTTCAAAAGTAATTATTGCATTGAGGGGAACATCAAAATGCAGAATACTATTATAAACAAATAATACTTACAGTAATAAGATTTCAAATTTTTTGTTTTTAGATGGGATCTAGAAGGCATTCCAAAAATAGTTCTTTAGATATTTTGAGTCATCACAGCATCCTTTACCTTGGTGAATATTGAGCCAGGTTTATGACATTGAAAAGCAAAAACTTTGTTTAAATACCATCAACTATGCTATTCCCAGTGACACTATATTATAGATAATCTTCTAATGACCTTCAACCACATTTTTAAAATTTCTTCTCTATCCAGATATGGAATATGTGACACAGAAAAACCAAGTCCATTTTAGGTAGGCTAGGACTCTGAAAAGAGCAGATAGTGTTCCAGAAGATACAAACAACAGGAAAAAATAAAGAAGTTTTATTTGCTTTATTTTCACTCTTCTATCTTAGAAGAGGCTATAAGGGCTTAAATATGAAATTATACCATTTTTACTAATGATTCCTATGCTCCAAAATTGATCAAATTTTACATTTGGAAGTTCATGCTTTAAAGCTTTGTGAAAATACCTTTACCTCTCCAGTGGTAATTTGTAAATATAAATGAAATTTTAAAATCTGTATTATAAATAGGATCTTTTCTATATGAGGAAATAAAACACAAAAATGTAGCTCACTGAAAAAAAGGGTTTTACTTTACAAAATAATCTATTCAAAGGATGCAATTTTTTAAAAAATTCTAAATATTACTGACTATTTATAAAATGATTAAGCAGTAGAGGAAGAATGTATTTTCCATGGCCTATCAACTGATCATACAGTCCTTTTATTCATCTTTAATATCAAATTAGGTTTAGCAACAGTGGTCAACCCGGAAAAGTTTCTAATTTACATCACAAGAAGGAAGGGGCTTATTTGAAATATCCAGGTATATTTGAACATAGGTAAAGCAAACTTATTTTTATGCTTTAAAAATTATTACCAAAATGAAAATTCTAGGTTCAACAAAAGCCTAACGTATTGGATTAATTTCCCTTAAATTGTAACAACAAAAACCCAGCAAAGCTTTAAAGGAAAATCATTTTCTTGTCAAATTCTCATTTCATTTCCTATTTCTGTCCCTCAGAAAGTCTGGCAAATCTCATTCGATGAAGTCATCCCACACTTGCTTACTTATGGTCATATATTTCACTTGCTTTTTCTGAAGCAAAAACGTAAAGAAGAGATAACTCATTCACTGCAGCATGAATTCATGCTTCCCAGGTCACATAACAGTTTGCTAACTTGGGTGGAATTTATAGACTGGTATATTGTGAGTAGCATCATTCCTACTTCAAGAATGCCTTTTATGTAGTACCCTCCAGAATATACTTAATAAACCATGGTTTAGTGTTTAAATAATTTCAACAAAGGAATAATTTTAGAGTGATGAATTTCATGCACAGGACAGCACTTTGCTCCTTTATAACTGTATTCACATACTGACTTTGCATCTACTAGATTTAATTTCTCAGATGTCTTTTGAAGTATGTTCAAATTGAGAAGTCTGACAAGATTCTTAGTTTCTGGTTTTACTAGAAACTTAGTTATATACTGAAGGTATTGCTGCAAGTATTTATCATTTATAGACATTATTTTGTATAATTTATGTAATTTCAACAGTTACTCCAGAATATATTTTTCAAGATCTGCCTCATTACATATTTTTCTAAATTATTTACTCCTTATTCAAATGAAGGTTTTTTTAATTTTACAACTTAAAGTGATGAATTTCACTTTTATATCTTGATAGATGACTAAAGGCAAGAGGAAGATAAAAACACCTGCTCCCTTCACAGAGTGACAGAGTTTAAAATGTCCAGAAAGCTCTTAGAATAAAGTTAATTCACATTCTTGATATCTTTTCCACAAAATTCTATCTTGTTTTCTTTGGACCCTCATTTCTATTACATAATTATCTTTATCAATATATTATGATCAATATAAGTTTTCCATTTTGACTCGAAATATTCTAAAAGACATTTATTGAGCAGCTTATAGTCCAAGCTATCATGATAGGTCAAGAAATTGTTTGCTTTTTGGGATGAGGTTTCAGTTCCCTTGAGCTGTACATTGCTACATCTCATCTAAGTCCAAACCATTCTTCTGTTATTTACTTCTCAATGTTTAAATTCCCAGGTAACCTTCCCCTCAGCTAGATGACAAAGATTCACCTATTCACTCTAACATTTTAGTGCATGCTTTGCTTTACTCATATTCCTAGATTTGAATGGAACATCAGATAATGCACAGTTATTGATTGACTTAAGCACGTTAACTAACACAGACATTAAACACAAGAAAAATAAATTCCTTTCAGAGGCATTATATGCATTTTAAAAGAGGAAGATGTTAAGCTAAATGAATGGATTTCTGATGATATAATATAAGGCAGGAAGGAGAAATGGGTCTTTATTCCTTCTAATAGTCTCAATCCATTTCCACAAACATTTCTCCCAAGCTGAAAAACTGGACCCATGTCCTAGCATCCCAAATAGCTTCCTAATTAAAACAAAACAAAACAAAACAAAAGTGTCTCAAAATAGAAACTCCTCAGTGCCTATCCTATGAACTTAAAAACTATTTTAGCATAATTCCCAACCACCAAGATTGGAAGATATTTTAATGTATTTAATATCTCATGCAGTATTTTGGAAGGAGGCATGACATACATCATTGATTTTTGAAATTATTTTCATAATAAAATATTTAAATATGTGTGTTGAAATATTGACTGCTATAAATATCAAGCTAAGTTGATATGGCACTTTCTATCTAGGAGCTCAAAATCTCAGAGAGGAAACACTGATGTCAACTGACATAAGGTCAAAGAGACAACTGAACAAATGAAAACTTAATTTTCTTTCTAAATTGATACTGCGCACAAGTGGAAAAAATAATATATGCTACAAATGACAATCTGAAAGATATGCCAAAAGTCTATAAAAAAGAGAGAAAGACTGAATTCTCTTTCAATGTGTTATAGATTGTTGGAGAGGTACAATTTGGAGGATCCAGAAAGGATTCTACATGTGAAATAAGACTTAAGAAATGAGAACGTAATAAAAGTATACTAGGTAAATTTTCTGAAGCTTTGGGCAAATTCTTGGTTCTCTCACTAGTATGTAAAGACTGGAATCTTCTCCAGCCACTTTCCAAGATCAACCTGCTCCAGGGTGCCACATGGAATTCTGTATGTCAAATTCAGTGCCATGTTGCTCTAAAATATATGAAGAACTTACTGTAGTTCTAGATATACTAAAGGACTATAGAAAGAAGAAAGCTGAACAGAGTGATTGTTAACAATATTCCTTTATCAGAGACATTATTAGACATTAGACTAGCTCAGTGCTTTCCAAAGTATATCCTCCAAATATCATTACTATAAGATGCAAAGAATGATTTCAATTTCAAATTAGTTTTAGAAATGCTGTATATCTATTCCCCTCTTGAATAACCACAAGGTACATTAATATTTGTAAGGGTCTGTGAGGTACTACCTTAGAAAAGTCTTACCTTTGTTGAACCAGACATTTAAGAAATGTAATTGACTATAGAAACCAGAAAATCACTTAATGCTTATTAATATTTTGGTGAGCTCTGAGAATACACTTTGCGAGGCCTTGGTTTGGTTAGTTTCATTCCTGGGATCCATGGATGGACTTTAAGGAACTATCAACTAGTCAAATTATATACCGATATTTGGGTATGTTTAAATGCTTTAATGTGGGGAGAGATTATTATTATCAGATTTTTGTGACTCCAAATGTTGAAAACTCATTGACTTGAAAAGATTCTTAAGAAATAAAAAAATTAAATGATAGAAAAGTACCACATACCTAATAATAGTACAATACTTATTAATTATTATTCTTAATGTTATTAAGGGAAAATTTAACTCATTATTCTGAATTATTTTATAACACATCTATATGTCGATTAAGATGTAGATAAACATCTTAATCTACTGATATCTGTAGTTGAATTAGACATGTTCCAAGATTTTCTATAAAGTGAGTTTGTGTTTAGAAAATGTTATTTCCCATGGAAACAATTATTTTTTACTTTAAAAAGAATAAAATGAAATATTTGATTTCCAGCTAATTATATGTTAACACATACCATAGTCTAAAATAATTGCAAAAGAAAAAGAAAAAATTTTGCATATTATTGTAAAATAGTACTATACTCACAAAATGAACCAGAAAGTAAAATTTAAAAATACTGAGAATTAAAATATGCTACCAAAGGAACAAAATACAGCCCAGAAATAGACGCACATAGATCTAGTCAACTGATCATAGATAAAAGGGCAAAAGAAAATGAATGGAGAAAGAATAGCAATTTCAACAGATAGTCTTAAAAGTAGACATTCATATGCAAAAAATAAATGTAGACAGATCTTGTGCTTTTCACAAATATTAACTCAAAATGTATCATAGATCTAAGTGTAAAATACAAAACTTAAAATTTCTATATGATAACATAGATAAAGTAGATGAACTTGGGTTTGGCAATGACCTTTTAGGTAAAAAATCAAAAGCACAAGTATAAAAAAAGTTGAACAACATTCAAATTAAAAATTTCAGCTTTGAGAAAGACACTGTTAAGAGACAGAAGACAAAATAATCCACAAACTGGAAGAAATATTTGCAAAATGCATAGCTGACCTAAAGATCTTGTAGATCTAAAATGTACACAAAGAACTAGAACTGAACAATAAGAAAAAAATCAACTCATCATGGATAACAGACTTAAATCTAAGGCATGCAATCATAAGAATTCTAGAAGAAAATGTTGGAAAAACTCTTACAGATATCATCCTAGGCAAAGAATTTATGAAGAAGACCCCAAAAGCAATCAAAGTAACAACAAAAATAAATAAGTGAGACATTATCAAATTACAAAGCTTCTGCACAGCCAAGGAAACAATCAATAGAGCAAATAGACAATCTAAAGAATAGGAGAAAATATTTGCATGTTACACATCCGATAAAGGGCTAATAATTAGAATCTATACAAAATTCAGGCAAATCAGCAAGAAAAAAATCAAACAATCCTATTGAAAAGTGGGTAAAGGACATGAACAGAAACTTTTCAAAACTAATGGCCAACAAACATATGAAAAAAGGCTCAACATCTCTAATCATCAGGGAAATGCAAATCAAAACCACAATGAGATATCACCTAACTCCAGTGAGAATGGCTTTTATCAAAAAGTCCCAAAACAACAAATATTGGTGTAGATGCAGAGATAGGAACATTCATACACTGCTGGTGGGACTGCAAACTAGTACAGCCTCTATGGAAAGGAGTATGGAGATACCTCAAAGAACTAAAAGCCGAACTGCCATTTGAACCAGCAATTCCACTACTGGGTATCTACCCAAAGGGAAAAAAAAAACACATTCTATAAAAAACACATATGCACTTGAATGTTCATAGCAGCACAATTCACAATGGCAAAGATGTGGAAACAACCCAAGTGCCCATCAATACATCAGTGGATTAACAAAATGTGTTATATGTATAGCATGGAGGACTACTCAGCCATAGAAAAAAAATGAGAAACTACCTATTGTATTATCCTGGATGGAGCTGGAGCCCATTCTTCTAAGGGAGGTATCACAAGAATGGAAAAACAACCACATGTACTCACCATTAAATTGGTTGGTACCTATTGATCAACACTAACATGCACATAGGGAAGTAACATTTATAGGGTTTTAGGCAGGTGGGAGAGGGGAAAAGGGGATGGGTAAATCCACACCTAAGGGATGCAGTTCGTGCTTTCTGGGTGATGGGTCTGCTTGTTGGATGGTGCAAAGGCAATTTATGTAACCAAAATATTTGTACCCCTGTAATACTCTGAAATTAAAAAAAATAAATAAATTAAAAAAAAGAAACAAACAGCCAGACTGAAAAATGGGCCAATCATCTGAACAGACATCTCACTAAAAAAGATATATACATGATATATATGCATATAAAAAGGTGCTCTGTATCATATGTCATTAGGGAATCACAAATTAAAACAAGGAACAGATACCACTGCACACCTTTTAGAATGGCAGTCCAGGCTCCTCAGCAATACTACACGCTTGCAAGAATATTGAGCAACAAGAACTCTCATTCATTGTTTATGGGAATGCAAAATTGAACATTCACTTTAGAAGGCAGTTTGGCAATTTCTTACCAAATTAAAAATACTCTTACCATAAGATTTAGCAATTGTGATCCTGGTATTTACTCAAAGGTTTTGAAAACTCCACACAAACATCTGCCAAATGTTTATATCAGCTTTATTTACAATTGCCAAAATTTTAAAGTAATTAAGATGCCCTTCAATTGGTGAATGGACAAAGAAACTGTGGTATATCTAGGTGTTAGAATGTTATTCAACAATAAAAAGAAATGCACTATAGAGCCATGAAAAATTACAGAGGAAATTGTTAAGTGAAAGAAGCCCATCTGAAAAGGCTATATACTGCATATACTGTATGATTTCAACTCTATGACATTCTGGAAAAGGCACCTATAAAGAAAGTAAAAAGTTCAGTCGTTTTTAGGGGCTTGAGGGAAAGGAGGGAGGGGTGAATAGAAAGAGTACAGGGTATTTTAGGAGAGTAAAACTTATGGGTAATAATGTAACAGCGAATATACATCATTCACATTTTTATAACCAATGTAATGTACAGCACAGAGTGCTAATGGAAACCATGGACTGCAGTTAAAAATACTGTATCGATACTGGCTGATAATTTATAAAAAATTACCACACTAAGGCAAAATGTTAATAATAGGAGGAGTCAAGTTGGGAGAGTCAGGAAGTTTAGAGGAACTATCTGTAGTCTGCTCAATTTTTCCATAAATTTAAATTGCTCTGAAAAATAAAGTCCACTAATTAAAAATTAAAAACATCATGCCAGTGCAAAAAATTATAATATCTCATCAAATATGAGAAACTATCCTTAAAATAGAAAAAAAATTGCTTTAAGCAAATTAACCTGATGTTTTCTTTTGTTTTGTCTTTAAATATTCCCAGGCACTTTTACTTGTAGAAAGTTTGTTATACTTGGTTGTGTGTAGGCAGCAATGCATAAAACCACAAATTGAGATATTTACTTGTATGTAGCCATGAAATCCACACATCAGTAAAGTAAATTCTTTCTTTCTCAAAATTAAATAGTTGGCTGCTTTAAATTATGGTTAGTACACCATAGGCTTGATGCAACTTCAAAGGTTTGTAAATGCTACCCATTTCATAGATTGGTTTATTGTTATATAACACCTGTAGCAAATTTAGCAGTAAAAGGGAGAACTGCTGACTAGAGGACCTTTGAAAAGTCAGGAAAACTGAACTGGAAATGATGTCATCCCCTCTCATTGCTCTGGCCCAGCATAACTGAGCCTTCCCTCCCTTTGTATTGACATCACCAAAGTGAGCCAAGACACTTGATGCTGGGTGCTCATGAGACTCATATAAGCAGATGTGGCCTAAGGTGAATTTCAAATGCCAAAGTTTATTTGAGTTAAAATCTATCAAAGATTCCCATTATATGCATCAGTTTATTCTCTGTTTTTTGATAACGTATTGACAAATTACAGTTGTATATATTTATGAGATACAAAGTGACATTATGATTTTAATACAATGTGAAATGATTAAATTAAGCTAATTAACATTTCACCTCAAATATTCAACAGTTTTTGTGATGTGACATTAGAAATTTACTCTCAGTGATATGGAAATGTAGAATATTCATTTATTAGCTATACTCAGCATGCTGTGCCATTGATTTAGAAAAAATAGAACAATCAAACTTGTTCCTCTTATCTAACTGAAGATTTGTGCCCTTCGACTATTATCTTCCATTTACTTTCACTCCCTGTCTTTGGTAACCATCATTCTACTTTCTGCTTCTATGAGTTCAATTGTTTTAGATTTCACACATGAGTGAGAACATGCAGTATTTATTTTGTGTGTTTGGCTTATTTCACTTGCATAATGTACTCCAGTTTCATCCAAGTTGTCATAAATGACAGAATTTCTTTCTTTCTAAAGACTGAATCATATTCCATTGTGTATATGTACAACACTTTCGTCATACATTCTTCCCCTGTTGGAAATTTAGGTCGATTCCATAACTTGGCTATAGTGAGTAGGGCTGTAATAAATGTTGGAGTGCAGACGTTTCTTCAACTTACTGATTTCAAATCTTTTGAGCAAATATCCAGAAGTGAGATTACTGGATCATATGATAATTTTATTTTTAGTTGTTTGAGGATAATTTATACTGCTTTTCATAATGGTTGTACTAATTTACATTCCCCACAGCAGTGTGAAAGTGTTCCCTTTTTTGCAAATTAATTTGCATCTCTCTAATGATTAATGATGTTAGTATTTTTTCATGTATCTGTTAGGCATTCCTTTGTCTCTTGAAAAATATTTATTCAGGTCTTTTGCCCAACTCTATAGAGTTGTTTGAGTTTCTTATGTATTTGGATATGTACTCTTTAACAGATATATGACATGCAAATATTTTCTCCTAAACTTTGTAGATTGTCTCTTCCCTATGTTAATTATTTCCTTGGATGTGCAAAATTTGAGGTAATCCCATTTGTCTATCTTTCTTTCGTGGCCTTCACTTTGGGGATCAAACCTAAAAAAGCATTGCCTGGACCAACATCATGTAGTTTTTCTTCTATGTTTTCTTTCAGTACTTTTACAGTTTCAGGTCTTATGTTTAAATCTTTATTTTTATATATGGTATGAGATAATGGTCCAATTTCATTCTTTTGTAAATGGCTATCCAGTTTTCCCAACACCATTTATGGAAGAGACTGTTCTCCCATTGTATATTGTTGGCATCTTTGTCAAAGATCAATTGGCCATAAATGCATGGGTTCTTTTCTGGGCTTTTTATACAATATACCAAAATCAATAAATTTGATACCGCACCTTAATAGAATGAAGTACCAAAATCATGATCATCTCACTAGATTCAGAAGAAAGAAAAGCATTTGACAAATTCAGCACCCTTTCATAATAAAAACTCTCAACAAATATAGGTGTAGGGGTAGAGTTAAGGTTAGGTTTGGGGGAAAAAATTAGGTAAGAAGGAATACACCTCAACATAATAAAGGCCAGATATGAAAAACCTACAGCTAACATCATACTCCATGGGGAAAATTTGCAAACTTTTCTTCTGAAATCCTGAACAAGATAAGGATATCCACTCTCACCATTGCTATTCAATCTAGTACTGGAAGTCTTGATCAGAACAATTAGGCAGGAGAAAGAAATAAAAGAAAACCAAACTAGAAAGGAAGAAGTTAAATTGTCCCTCTTTGCAGACAACACATATTCTATATATAAGATAGTAAACTATAAAGATTCCACAAAAAAATTTTAGAACTGATAAACAAATACAGTAAAATTGTAGGATACAAAATCAACATGGAAAAATCAGGAGCATTGCCCTACACCGACACGGGGAAACTTTTCATGTTGGAAGGCAGCATTAATTTAGCAATAATCAAATAAGGCTACATTCAAGAAACTTAAATTACATATACTTACAAATGTACATTATTTTGTAAAAAATCTAACTACTATCTACTTAATAATTTCAAAAATGAAAACAATTTTTTAATTTTAAGGTTAATTAACCTTTTAATGACTTTGTTGTGTTTGCTTTTTTTGGAAGGCATTTGAATATTTGGTTGCAGCATGGAAGTCTGCAGTTTCAGTTGATCCTCTAGATGGGTTTCAGTATTTGTGACCTGGAGGGTGTCTTGATTTCGGTTAGGTAGAAGAATGTAGATTCATAGCAGTAAGTGGTTGAAAAGCAAGCAAGCATTTTTCAGGTATGTTGACAAATGCGTGGGTATTCTACTGGATTTTCTATATTTCAACTGAATCTTTCTTAGCATCAAACAATGACTTTAAAATGTCATCTACTGAGAGCTCAATCAATTCCATCTGTAGTTCTTTAGGTGCCTTGGTGATATCAACTAATAAGGCTGAAATGCTAATTTGAGTGTGATGTCATGATTTTCAAAGTCAGTGAACCTTTCATTGTATTCTCCAACTAATAGGTCCATAACAGCTGCGTATTCCCCACCCCTGC
Source organism: Lemur catta (assembly GCF_020740605.2). Classification (NCBI taxonomy): domain Eukaryota; kingdom Metazoa; phylum Chordata; class Mammalia; order Primates; family Lemuridae; genus Lemur; species Lemur catta. The sequence goes on along the minus strand of NC_059129.1, from coordinate 69,612,766 downwards.
TCTGTGTTGACAATGAACTTTATGAAAATGAAATCAAGAGAACAATTCCATTTACTATAGCTACACAAAATAAAATACTTATGAATAAATTTAACCAAGGAGGTGAAAAACTTACACTGAAAACCATTCAACATTAATGAAAGAAATTGAATAAGATACAAGTAAATGGAAAGATATCTAGTGTTCATAGATTGGAAGAATAAATATTGTTGAAATGGCCACACTACCCAAAGTGATCTATAGATTCAATTTAATTCCTACTAAAATTCCAATGTCATTTTTCATAGAAATAGAAAAGGTAACCCTAAAATTCATATGAAACCACACAAAAAGATAGTCAAGGCAATCATGAGCAAAATGAACAAACCTGGAAGCATTATACTACCTGATTTCAAAGTATACTTCAAAGTGATAGTAATTAAAACAGTATGACACTGGCATGAAAATATACCAATGGAACAGTTTAGTCTCTTTTACTAATCACTTTAAGGTACTTCAGAGCCAGAAAAACAGCTATGTTGAGAAATTGAGAAACACGTAGTTCTCAGTGCAAGGAGAATGAGTAATTGTCATCCAATGTTTAAGAAATAAAAAAGCCAAAATAATAAATATAAGGTCAAATGTGTGAAAGATCTTACTAAGTCAGGCATCATTATTTTATACAATATGAAATTGCATTGGCATTGTGGATGTAATTAGTTAGGAAGTATGTACAGGTGAGCCAAAATAATAAATATAAGGTCAAATGTGTGAAAGATCTTACTAAGTCAGGCATCATTATTTTATACAATATGAAATTGCATTGGCATTGTGGATGTAATTAGTTAGGAAGTATGTACAGGTGAGCACACATGCACACACTTTTGCATACAAGATAACACTACAGAGACCCAAAGTAACACATAGAACAAGAGTTACCTGAGGATATTTTCCATCTGCAGTTAGTTTCTTCTTAATAAAGCTTCTTCTAGGTTGAAAAATCACAGCTTTTTACCTTGTATTTATTATAACCTCTTTATGCCAGTCAACTTAATATTCCTAACTTACAGTGTATTTCCTTTCTCTGCAACCCAGATAGCAACCTCCAATGCTGAATTTTGCTGAAAATTCTCTAAAAGTAGGTGTGATGTGAATATCTCTTTTGTCTCAGATGACAGCAATATTCTTTAAAAATTCGAACAAGTAGTGAACAGCCAACTCCTTTGTTTCTCCTTAGTTCTTGTAAAATCATACTCTTATTTTGACCCCTTTCCAGTTTCTCTGGGTATTTCTTTAATTAAATTTTTGAAGAGTGCGAGTACATAAAAATGACTGCAAATATTATCACTTGTTTCAAGTCTTATCTTGCTTAAACTAATTTTGAGTTTATTTTGCTTTATTATGAATGTCTCAAATTGAAAAATTTTGATATTTTCAATTGACACACCTGGAGAAGCCTGTGAAAACTAATATTTAAGCTCATGAATGCTTAAATTTAGATTGTTTCAAAATATTTTCACCATAATAACATTAGGCTCTTATGCAAGTTGGAAATTCACCCTGGGTCTATTTCTTGTTCAACATGACCCTGGGTACATTGGGGTTGCAGACATTAGCAGAAATCTATGGTACTTGGAATAGAATGGAAGGTAGAAAGAGTGACATCAGCTCAGGTCAAAAACTCAAGTGGTGGTGTACACTGTTGCCTCCAGAAGAGTTTATTCCTCCATCTCGTTCAACCCCACTGTTATATTTTACCTGATTATAGAGAATCAATGTGCCTCCATGTTTGGGAAAATGTATGGATTATTATATGTATTATTTTAAATATTTAAGTTTAAATAAGTTTTAAATCATATACTCCATAAAAATCTGTTGCCAAATACATCTCTTGTTTTCCTAATCTCTTACCATCTTCTGGTACATAATTAACTATAATTATAGGCATTAAAATCATAATCAAAATTATTGATTGCTAAAATATTTAATTTCTGAATAGTTGACATGCTATTGATTGATTGCATTGAGATGCTTACAATTGCCCAAAGTTATATAGCAAGATGGAGGTCAATATTCCTCAACATTTTAAAATTTATATTTCCTTTTAATAACTGTAAATATCAAATTCACTTCCCTACCTTCAGTCTAGAAATGCTGAAATACATTTCTTTAAAACCTCTTCTATTTGAATCCCTGTATTCTATCTACAATATTACTTGAATCAGCCAAGACAATTCTGGAAAGTATATTTTGCCTATTGTATAAATAATTGCTCTTCACATCCAATTAAATAAATTGTAACTTGGAATGTGTTAGGTCTTTCCCTACACGAGAGGGCTTATTTCCCTGAATAAGAATTTTTGGACTAGGTGTCTTTAGAATTATCATAAACTTACTTGGCATTGTCTTCAAGACAAAGAAGACAAGATTACTCTGCCACTACTTGTAGTATGTCAGGAAGCTCAACATCCAGTGTTCTATCTTTGCCACAGCAGATTCCAGATGCTAGCGTGATACCTGAAGCAACGTGAAAGGTTAAGCACAAAGTGTAGCAAGTTGTAAGCAGATATTAAACTCACAACCAATGGATACAGAGCGCATTGTATGGGGGAAGGGCACGCTTGTAACCCTGGCTTGGGCTAGGCAAAGGCATTATAGGTAACCAAAATGTTTGCACCCCCATAATATTCTGAAATAAAAAAATAAATTAAAAAATCCTTATATTAAATTATATATTCTTTAGAATATAGTTGGGATAAAATTTAAATAACTATCTAGGCCTAATCAGAATATCCTTTTCCTAAATTGGTTGATTTTTCCTTATTTTTGATTGTTTCTACCTACAAAATGCTAATCTGAAAGATTATTCTATTTCCTCTTCATAGAAAGTTTTGTTTTTTTAAGACTATTTTTTTAGAGTAGTTTTAGTTTCACAGCAAAATTAAGAGGGAGGTACAGAGATTTCCCATATTCACTCTACTCCTACAAACACACAGCCTCCCCTGTTAGCAACATCCTCCACCAGGGTGGTGTATTTATTACAATTGATGAAATGATATTGATATAGTGTATTGTCCAAAGTCTATGGTTTAAATATAGTTCACTCTTGGTGGTGTACAATCTATGAGTTTATACAAATGTATGATGACGTGTATCCATCATTGGTAGCCCACATATTATTTTTACTGTACTAAAAATCCTCTGTGCTCTATTTATCCTTCCCACCTCTGGCCCCTGGGAACACTGATCTTTTTACTGATTTCATAGTTTTGCTTTTTCCAGAATGTCACAGAGTTGCAATCATACAGTATGCCACATTTCAAGATTGAATTATTTCATTTAACAATATTTTTTTAAGTTTCCCTCATAAACTTTCATAGCTTTATAGCTTTTTTCTTTTTATCACAAAATAGCATCCCATCATCTGGATGTACCACACTTTATTTGTCTATTAGGCTATTCAAAGACATCTTGGTTGCTTTCACATTTTGACAGTTATGAGTAACACTGCTATACATGTTTGTGTGCAGATGTTTCAACTCCTTTGAATACACACCAATGGACTCAATTGTTAGGTCTACTTTTGTAGGAAACAACCAAACTAACTTCCAAAGTTACTTTCTCATTTTGTATTCCCACCAACAAAGAATGGAGTCCTGTTGCTCCACATCCTCCCTACCATTTGGTGTTTTCTGTGTTCTGAATTTTGGCCATTTGAATGGCTTTGTTATTTTAGTATGCATTTCTTTGATGATATATGGTTTGGATTATCTTTCGTATGCTTATTTGCCATCTTTATACATTCTTTGTTGAGGTTTCTTTTAAGATATTTGGCCATTTTTTTCAATTTGGCTGTTTATTTTTTTAATGTTGAGTTTTAGAAATCCTTTGTATACTTTGGAAAACAGTCCTTTATCAGATATGTCTTTTGAAAATATTTTCTCTCAGTCTGTGGCTTTACTTTTTTATCCTCTTGACGATGTCTTTCACGGAGCAGAAATTTTTAAGGTTAATGTAGTCCTGTTTATCATTTTTTTCTTTCATAGGTGATGGCTTTGGTGTCCTATCTAAAAAGTCATCACCATATCCAGGTCATCTAGATTCTCTCTTATGTTATCTTATAAAAGTTCTAAAAGTTCTATGGCATTGTGTTTTACAATTAGGCTTCAATCCATTTTGAGTTAATTTTTGTGAAAGGCATAATTTTTGTGTCTAGACTCATTTTATTGCATATGGATGCTCAGTTTCTATATCATTTGTTGAAGAGATTATCCTTTCTCCATGGCATTACCTTTGCTCCCTTTTCAAAAATCAGTTGACTGTATTTATGTGGGTCTATACCTGGAATTTCTGTTCCATTGATCCATTTGTTTATTCTTTCACCAATACAATACTGACTCGATCATTGTAATTTTATATGAAGTCGTGAAATTAGGGAGTATCAGTCCTTTGACTTTGTTATTCTTCTTCCATATTGAATTGGCTATTCTTTGTCTGTTGCCCATCCACATAAACATTAGAATCAGTTTTTTAAAGTTTGCTGATATTTGCAAAATAGCTTTCTGGATTATGGATAGTTGTTGTTGTTATTATTTTTAATGATGCTACATTAATCCAGTCAAAAACATGACAAGTTTGACTAACTTGGATTAATTATGTAATTAATCAAAATTGAGTCCCTACTTTTAAGCAGTTAGGAAATTATCACTGGATCTACTGAAGAAAAAACTAGTGAGAGCTTATGATATACCAAACATTATATACAATCTTCCTATTTGTGTTATATTCAGTGTAAAGTATTTCAGAATGTATGCATTTACAATTTATCAATTGATTTAGCTGCAAAATAGGGTGAGTTAAAAAGGTAGAAGACTGTATTTTTTTTTTTTTTTGAGACAGAGTCTCACTCTGTTACCCTGACTAGAGTGCTATGGTGTCAGCCTAGCTCACAGCAACCTCAAACTCCTGGGCTCAAGCAATCCTCCTGCCTCAGCCTCCCGAGTAGCTGCGCCACCATGCCTGGCTAATATTTTTCTATATATATTTTTATCTGTCCATATAATTTCTTTCTATTTTTAGTAGAGATGGGGTCTCTTTCTTGCTCAGGCTGGTCTCGAACTCCTGAGCTCAAACGATCCGCCCACCTCGGTCTCCCAGAGTGCTAGGATTACAGGCGTGAGCCACCGCGCCCGGCCTGTTTTTTAAGAGTAATAAAAAAAAGCTGCATTGTATTTAAAAGAAAATTAACTTAGTATTTAATTCTTTCCTCTGTGGGGAAAAATGATAGTTATATAAGTATGATGAATATATTCATTAAGTACTGGGCTGGTGTTCAAGGTGAACATTTACATGCAACATGAAAACATGTAATCTGTGTCACTGCAATGATTTTATATTAAATTAGATGTATGCCAGATGCATGTATTGGTAATATCATGGAGCTGAGTTTAGGGGAGAAGAAAGAACAATTTGCAGGCTAGCTAAGAGTCATAATGCAAGCATTTAGATGTGCGTTTGCTACTCTGTAATCAGTTAGAAGAGTGGGGGTTGGTGAAGAGCACAAAGCCAATGTAATGAAAAACTTATGGCAACACAGAAACACTTTTGTTCAATTTGTGCCAAAATTGTTTTTGTCATAATTTAACTTACCCCCCCACCCCCCACCATTGTTTCCAAAGTCCTGGAAATACCTGGTCTATATACATATGTTATTAAAACAATTTATAATAATCCAATCTTCTAAATTTGTGATTCTTCTAATTTATGCATTTTAGTTTAGACAAAATTTGAAATAATCTACTCACCTGGAAGCATCAGATATTTTTGGAGTATCTAAAATAACTCACATATTTTAACAATTCTATATTCTGTTTTTATAAATTCTTAAAAGTCAGAAGAGTGACCACATGTGGTGTGAGTAGGTTTGTGACTGGAAGGGAAACCAAGGGGAGATTCTAGGGTGAAGGCAATATTTTGGATTCTGTTTTTTAACTGTGTTGGTTACATTAGTGTTCAGTTTGTGACAATTCATTCAACAATACCCTCATTTATTTGTGCACTTTCCTATATATATACTTTAATAATATGTTCAAAAAATTTAAAACTTTTATAGGGAAGAGAGTGTTTTAATCTTCTTGTGTCTCTGATACTAATACAATTATTTAATATTGCACATAATTAAAATTTTGTACCTTATTTGAAAAAGATTACTTTTCTCTGTGATTGAAATTGTCAATTAACATGTGTTAATCAAGATATTAATTTAAAAAAACTCTAAAGCACTTAAAAAACAATATGAAAAACCATGTTTTTAAAAATCATTTAGCTATTTTAAAATTACACTTAGTTTATTAAATACACCTCATGAAGATCACATGATTGTGAGTATTCACACATTATATCACAAATACTGCATTTTGAAGACTCCATTATAAGTTCTTGGTTTTTATTTCTTTAATGTTCCATTAACTTTAATACAATTTTATTGAGATTCTTGACTAACTTTAGACAAATCAATTCATAAAAACAATGTTATATCCAGGATCAGTAAACTTTCTGTAAAGGCCCATATAGTAAATATTTTAGCTTTTGCAAATCAGATAGATTCTGTCTTAACTACTTACATAGGCCACTGTAGAGCAGCCATAGCTATTATGTAAATTAATGGGTGTGGCTATGTTCCCATAAAATTTGATTTACAAAAATTAACAGTGGACTACATTTCATCATTGAGCCTTGGTTTGCCTTTTCTGAATATGCTATCATGAAAAAGAGTTGAATATCCTAGAACTTCTGGATAAAAAAAAATTTCAGCACCTTCAAGCATGACCATTCCCCAGATGGTGCCCAACGCACTCATCATGTACTCGGGGAGGTGGGGGGGGGGGAGTGGATGGAGGTATGACTACAAGGTGAATGCCAGGCGCACTGTCTGGAGAATGGACACGCTTGAGGCTCTGACTCAGGGGGATGGGCGGGACACGGACAATGTATATAACCTGAGCTTTTGTACCCCCATGAAGAGCTGAAATAAAAAAAAAAAAATTCAGTGATTTTTAATAGGAATGATATGTTGTTTGGCAAAATTGTGAAATGCTCTTGCTTTGTCTAGAATGATTATTTTGAATGATGCATAACCCAGAGTCAAGATTGTCCTTCTTAAAGAAAATAATCCCTATATACTTGGCTTCAAAGAACAAACTATATATCCTGAAAGAAAGTCATAATTAGATACATATGTCCCAGAAAAGAATTTAAATAAACAGTAACCTACGAGCTTTAGATGTTCTTTCTGATGCTTAATCATATGGTTTTTACCTTAGAATAATAAAAATGATAGAACAAAATATCTGCACTTAGTAAGAGGAAAGATGAGTTCAGTAAGGTTAAGTGACTCTCCCATGGTCATAGCTACAGTTATTATTTAGTTGAACAATCAACTTACTTGTTTCTAATTAAAGAATAATTCTATTCTCACTCATTGACCCTAACACTCCTGGAGAGATAGTCATACTTGTTTTTTAGTTCTTTGTTTGCTACTGTAAAGCCAATGCTGTTAACCTTTGTAGTATTTCTTACTCTAGAAACTAGATAGAATATGATATCAAATCTCAAATCCATACAAATAAACTTAGAGATGTAAAAGAAATACCTAGCTAGCAAAAAGAAGTGATTTACAAATCTAAATAAACGTGCATTATTTGGTGAACTTTTGAAAAATGCAGGCTTTAGGGCCTGTAGCTCAAGATTAGAGTACAGTAGGCTGGAATAAAGCCTGTCATCTGCATTTTATAAAGTTCCTTGGGCAGTTCTGATGATCAGCAGGGTTAGGAACTCATAGTCACTATGGTGACTAATTGTTAACTCAGCCTGACCCTCTCTACAGCCATCATTGCTCAAACCACATAAGCATTGCAGAATATTGGCCTGGACTTTCTTAATGCCTATACTTGCTTTTAAAAGGCATTCACTTTTGTTGTGAAATATACAATATTTCACAGACACTCTGCGAAAGGTCCTTTATAGGGCCCTTAATCCCACTCACCAGGGAGCAGCTGTCATGAGCTAATCCCCTCTTAAAGCTTCTACCTCTTACTACTATCACATTAGCAATGCCTGAATTTCGAAGGGGACATATTCAAACCATAGAAATGCACATGAATTTTTTTTATTATATATATAACAATTCTTTGCCAATTATATACCTTACAAATATCTTCTCCAAAGATGTTGTCTACTTATTGCCTCTTTAATGGTGATTTTAATACACAGAATCATATAATGTTAATATGGTGGAATATATATACACACATATATACATATGTATGTATATGTATATATAACAAACACAATTTTGAAAATAATCAAGAATAAACCAAAAATGAGAAAATAAAAGAGAACTGAAAATTGTAAAGTATGCCCTTAATCTGAATTCACTAAAATAGCTAAGAAAAATAGGTATAATCAATTAACTTTCCAAATCCCGAGACTTATCAAAAACTGAATTTATATTTTTAGCCATAAGATTAAATAACTCAGTTAATACTTAAATAATGACCTACCAATACCTATTAGTATACATTTCCATTACTTTTTAAAGAAATTAAGAATTTCACTTTCAGTTTTCAATGTTCCTTTCCTGTTTCTCCAGCTTTTTTCACTGCTATTTATTTAATATGTGAGTTTTTACTCATATATTTTCCTAATTGACATATAATAACATATATAGTTATTTAAAAATAGTTTTCTTTTTCACATAGTTTTGATGCTCATGTCCAAGTAAGTACTCATATGCTTTAAGAATGTTCTGGTACTGTTTGTCCTAGTACTTTGTCTACACCTGGCATCTGAGGCAAACAAGGCCTTTCTATACCTCATTTTTTCTTATGCTTTTTTCTTCTCTTTCCTTTTTTTTAATCGGCCCTCCTTTCTTAAAATTAAAATCCTTCTCCTTTTCTCTTACACTTTCTTTCTTAGAAATATTGACAGTTCCTAAGTATAGAGCTTACTTCCTCCAATGGCAGTTAGGAAAGATATTATTTTGCAAAAATATGATATAAACATGCAATTAGTAATATTAAAAATATAAGTTCAAATTGAAATTAGTCTCAGAAGTCTTTTCCTTTTTGAGATTTCAAACATTCTAAGTTTGAAATTTTTGGGTCTACCAACTCAAAAGTAATAGATAAATGTATCATAGATTTTCTTCCTGGTTAATAGAGATATCAAAAGTAAACACTTGATACTTATAGAGTTAATCCACTTTGGTGTGTTCAAGGAAGCATGTTATGAAATATTTCTAGATGTCAATGAGTAATTGACATAATATTTTAAAATTTATGGGAGATGATATCACTATTGTGTCTGAGAAGGCAATATTTCTTTATGTGAGTTACCTGCATTGATGACCCTGTTTTCTCTAAACAACAGAAAAGTGAATCTCTTTCACATTGAGTTTCTGTAAAAGTTTGCTCATAGTTTGAATGTGTTTGACAACCCAAGTGTATTCAGGTTCACACTTAAATTATCTTGACTTTAATTAAAAAGATAATTAGCTTCTGATGAATGGATAAATTAATGATGTTTATAAAATATTTTTAAGCTATCAACTATGTTAACATATTTTACTGGAAAAAAGGGGGCTGTACAAAATATCATCAAGTCAAAGGAAGTCTACACTGAATCATCTTTGGATTATAAAAATTAAAATTTCAGTGATCTCAGCAGTAATCAATATCATTGATTCACATGTGATGGTTTAAAAATTCTGATGGTTTTGGAATTCTATTCAGTTTTGTCTGGAAATGAAGAAAGCCCCTACAATGTAGTGTCCCTTCTGGTCCCCTTTCAGCGATAATATTCCAGCTTTCATCTGGATTACAGGTTGATCTTTAAATTGACTCCCTTTATTAAAGAAACTACTTTTATAAGTATTGAATTATATGATAATATAATCATCAATACTAATTCATTAAAATATAATTAGTAATTACTAATTATAAAATAAATGAATGAAAGAAATATTCAAAACTTCTACTTTAGTGCCAGCTACATCTCTTAAAAAGAAACCCATAATTTTTTTCTCTCTAGTAGCCATTTTCTTGCTAGATCAATCCATTTTTTATTTCATTTTTTAAAATTGTTATAACAATACTCGTTAAACTCCATTGCGTCTACTGAATTTATTAAGCAATATGATATCATACTGTATAATAATATCACAAAGATTGTTTTACCAAGTTTTATCAACAGGCACAAATTTTAATAATCCCACTGGTCAGTTTTTATAAAGATACTTTAAAAACCAGTTAATGGAAGTAAATAATTATTTACTTTGATAGATGAGTGAAAATAAAGCAATTAATGTACTAGCATATGCAGACATAGAATGTCAGTTTTATTATATCAGTTTCATTATTACTGTCAAATAAAAATATAATAACTTATTTTATAGGAATTTGGCAATTTTGCATACATTTAATCATGCTTGTATAATTATTCCTCACTGAAATAGAGGGAGAGGAAGATGGGACCTTCAAGCAGACCTTTTTTCCAAGTCAAGAAATAATAATCAGCATAACTACCTATTTAACAGTGACCAATGATTAAGTCTTTTCTAAAGTAAGGGCATGCATGTGTGCTTGGAGGATAAGAACACACACACTTTTTATCTGTTTCATTAATTTTTACGTAATTCTTATTTATGCTTTTGTGACCTTTCTTATAGCATGTCAATTAACTGACACTTGTTTTAAAATATGTCATTTCTAAATTAGCTTTAATAAATTTTGAAAAAATTTACACATAAACCATAGTAAGAATCACGAACCAACTGAAACAGAATTTTCTGTCTTTATTTCTCTCATACTTTGAAACAAGGGGATTTATTTCCCTCTTTGTTTCCATTTTCTAATTGTTAGCATTTCCTGCTGCAGCAGCGGAAACAGAAACTGTATGTCTTGAACTTCTGAAGGATTTACAAAGTAAATGAAAATGTTTTGGATTGTGCAAATTAAATTATGTTTTCTAAAAAATCATTGAAAGGTAAAACTGTTGGGGTATAAGAACTGTAAGACCAGAGAAAGAGAGACACAGACCATAGTGATGCTAGTTTAATTTTCTTCTTTCCCAGAAGCCCAAACTTATCCACAATATTGAAGGTGGGGGAGCAGGGGAATCTACAGAGCCATAGCAAACCACCAAGGAGGAAATTATGGGGCTGATTTGTTGCCCTAGGAAGAGTCTCCAAGTTAATTTGAATCCATATAAAAAAGGGAAGTCAGATGTCAAATTCAGCTTCATTTTAAACTAGCACCATTCTAGTTAAAAAATTCTAGCAACATTTTAACTCATTGACATGCAAGCAATCTTAGGTATTTATAATGATTACAAACATGGAACTCAGCAAAAGGTTATTACCACAACCTTTTGTATCTACTGGCAACAGACCATATGTCACTATCTAAACAGATTCAAATACTCTATGTGATCTGGGGTTTTAATGGTACTTTGACAGGTGCCTATTTCATAAAATCTTACAAATAGATGTATATATAGGTGTGCATAGGAAGAGTATTAGGTGCGCACCATCATGAAATGTTTGTGAAAATAAATATATAATAATGGTACCTTTATTTTTAGTAAATCAGACACTTTATGTTGTAAAATATAGAGTAAAACCTAAATTGTCTTTTAAAAAGTTTAGTAGGACAGAAATCATTTTGAAGAATAAACTAACAATCATACAAGGATCAAAGCAATGCCTTTGAAAAGAAAAATCAAGTATATGTGAATATACTCAATATCAGCCATTAGAGGACTATATAATAAAGGATGATTCTGAAGAGCAAAACTATATGAAGGGGCCATCCACACATAATAATTTGAGGAGAGATTTCTTTCACAATCTGCTACATAGAAGATAAACTCTTCTTTATGTTTATGTGAAAATAGGAATGGCACAGTTATGTATTTCATTCTAACACTCCCTCTTGCCCCTGTCACAAATGTGATTTTCTTGAGATAAATGGCTATATATCAAAATTGCATTTTTTTTAAATTTCAGAATATTACCACGGTACAAGCGATTTGGTTCTATAAATTGTTTTTGTACCATGCCCATCCCCCAGATAATGTGACTTGTACCTGTTAGGTATGATTTTACTGTTCTTCTTCTTCTTGCTCCCACGTGCTTGATTTCCAGTGAATGTTATTTCCGTATGTGCACATAGGTATTGATCCATTAGTTCCAATTTAATGGTGAGTACAACATATGGTGTTTGTTTTTCCATTCTTGTGATAATTCACTTAAAAGAATGGTCTCCAGCTCCATGCTGGGTAATACAAGAGGTATTAGTTCACTAATTTTTATGGCTGAGTAGTACTTCATGGTATACATATACTACATTTTATTAATCCATTCATGTATTGATGGGCATTTGGGTTGTTTCCACATCTTCGCAATTGTGGATTGTGCTGCTATAAACATTTGAATACAGGTGTCTTTTTTTACAGAATGTCTTTTTTTTTTTCTTTTGAGTAAATACCCAGTAGTGGAATTGCTGGATTGAATGGTAGGTTTACATTTATTTGAGGAATCTCCATACTGCTTTCCATAGAGGTTTGTACTAGTTTGCAATCCCATTAACAATGTATGAGTGTTCCTATCTCTCCACATTCATACCAACATTTGTTGTTTTGGGACTTTTTGATAAAAGCATTCTCCCTGGAGTTAAGTGATATCTCATTTGGTTTTGATTTGCATTTCCCTGATGATTAGAAATGTTGAACATTTTTTCATATGTTTGTTGGCCATTAGTCTATCTTCTTTTGGAAGGTTTCTGTTCATGATTTTTCACAGACCTAGAAAAAAATAATTTTATGTTTTGTATGGAACCAGAGACAACCCCATATAGCCAAAGCCACCTTAAGCAAAAAGAACAATTTGGGAGGCACCAATTTACCAGACTTCAAGCTATGCTACTGGCTATAGTAATCAAAACAGAATGGTACTGGGACAAGAACAGAGACATAGACCAATGTGTTAGAACAGAGAACTCAAACATAAAATCATCCACATATTGCCATCTGATCTTTGACAAAGCAGATAAAAACATATACCAAGGAAAATAATCCCTATTTAATAGCCACATGTAAAAGACTCAAACAGGATCCCCATCTCTCACCACTCACAAAATCAACTCGCAACAGACTTAATCCTAGGCATGAAACCATAAGAATTCTAGAAAATGTTGGAAAAACCCTTATAGGTGTCTGCCTAGGCAAAGAATTTATGAAGAAGACCACAAAAGCAATCACAGCAACAACGAACATACACAAATGAGACCTGATCAAATTAAAAAGCTTCTGTACAGCCAAGGAAACAATCATTAGAGTGAATAGATAACCTAAAGGATGGCAGAATATATTTGCATGATATACTTCCAATAGAGGGCTGATAACTAGAATCTATAAAGAACTCAAGCAACCAAAAAGAAAAAAATCTAACAACCCCATTAAAAATGGGCAGACTTGCATTCTTTTTATTTTTAAATATTTTCTTGTCTATATCCAAAAACATGGAAAACATGAAGAATGGCCTAAATATATTTTCTTCAAGTGCAAAATGGAAATTATAGTATAAGGTGAAAGGCTATATTTAGCTCATAGGATTATTTTAAATCAAAAATGGAAAAATGTGATATCCTTAGGAGAGTACTCAGTGTAGAATAAACATTTAATAAATGTTAGTATTATTTTTCAAATTAATATTTCTTCATTAGCATACTGTTTTCTGTTTGTTTTAACATGCAATTTCTTTGTGTATGTATGTGTGTGTATTTTTTGTTTTGTATTAATAGCAAAAATTTCTAGGGCCAATTTTCAGCAGCCACTTGGAATATTGGAAAGGTAACAAGATTTAGAGTCATGTTTAGTAGAGCAACTACTATATATCAAGCATAGCAGCTGGTTCCTAGAGAGACATTCTGAAAAAAAAAAAAAAAAATGACAAAGGTACAATTCCTGTCCTAGGTGGCATAATAATCCAGCACCAGTTTACCCAGGTCAAGGTCACCTGACCTAGTTGGAGAGGAGACAGGAGAGACCTAGGAAAGAGTTCTTAGATGAGGTAGAATCTCACCCTGAAGAATTGTGGAGAGGATTGGTAGGGGAGAAGGGGAGGAATATTTTAGGCAGAGAGAGCACATGGGTAGGGTGTGGAGACACATGAGTGCCAGCTAACTCACATAGTAACTCCCCAGTTCTCTCATGTTCTGTGCAAGCCATTTTAACTCTTTGAATGAGTTTCCTCATTATGAATTGAAAATACAAAACATATAAGCTATTCCTTCCTAGTGATTTTCTTAGAGATAGGGATCAATTGAAATACTACGTTAAGGGTATTTTTATAGCTAACAGTCCTGTGAGAATATGAGTTATAATATTTGTATGATTAGTATTTAGTTTTGTAAACTAGTTATTCATTTAGTGAAGTTTTATTGAATTACTGCTGAAGTATTTAAGGTTTACAGAGCTCTTTATGTTGGTTGCTAATTTTGATATTGACTCATTGGATCTCCATAATCACAGTGTGAGCAGACACATAGGTATTATTTGGCAAACACAAAATTTAAACTCACTAATCTTTCCCCAGTGACCGCAAATTCAACTCGTAAACTTACACTCTTGCAATATTATCTAGATTGCATGTTATTATTTGTTTTACAATGTGTCTATTGCCAAGGGAATGAATAGTAGGGTTCTTGCCTTCAAGGAACATACATAAAGTCTTAGGGGCAGCCAGAGAAGTAAATAGTTATGATAAGGAAAGATTTGTATTACAAAGTATGAAGGAAGAATGTCTAGTCTAAATATGGGATTTGAAAAGGCCTGTTTAAGGATGTGATATAGAGACTGAAACATAAAAGATGTTTTGACAGAATCAAGTGAAGAAATTAGGAAGGACATTTCAGGCAGAAAGCCTAAGGGTGTCACAGCTAAACATTCATCCCTGTTTGTCTGGGGAAGTCTCACTTCATGCCTGATGTCTTGGTGCAATTATTACGATAAGACCCACTTTAACTCTCAGAAGTGTCCTGGTTTGGACGATAAATTATATAGCGACCCTACCTAAGGGCAGGGACACAGAGTTGTGAACAAACAGAGCCTGTTTGGGGAAATATGAGCAATTTATCATGGCTAGAATTCAGAATGTGAGATGGGAATTGTGAAAGATTGAGAACCTGGGAATAAAGCATGAAGGCCCTTGCTCCTCAGGTGAGGGTAATTTAAATTTCATTTTAAAGGTGGTGGGATGTCACTAAAAGGTTTTAAGCAAAGGATACAGTGTGGTTCAATTATACTTTGAAAGATCACACTGGCATTATTAAGGAGAATGTATCTGTATGATGCAAGATTAGAAGAAGGAAGATAAAAATTTTCATTTAATACACATTTTATCAGGACACAACTATGCGCTAGCACCATTCTAGGTTCTCAGGATACATCAGTGAACAAATTACGCAAGACCCCTACCAGTCCTCATGATGCTTTCATTTTCCTAGCAAGAGGAACAGTAACAATTGTGAATTAAAATAAAATCTTAAGCTCCCACCCCCCAGTAACTAAATGAATTCCCTCTTGGCCAAAGCAACCCCAGAATTACACAAAGCTGAGTTGCTGGCCATGAGAAGGGAGGTCAGACATGCCTCATCATGTCTTCTCCCTTCTTGTAGATATTCTTTGTAACTCATTAACAGGCCTAAGGCTATACAAGACAAACCTGCAGGTCCTCAATTTATATAACAAATCACTTGAGTCTGGGTGGTCTATGTCCTCCGGCTTGTCTCTGATTAACAGACTTCCCACCTATAACCTATAAACCTTGCCCTCCCCCCACTTTGAGATGTCCCACCTTTTAGGGCCAAACCAATGCACACCTTCCATGTATTGATTTATGACTACGTGTAATTCCTATCTCCCTGAAATGTATGAAGCCGAACTGTAGCCCAGTCATGGCAAGTCTACTTGCTCAAGGTTTCTTGGGTGTAGCTCCGGGCAATGGTCCTCAAATTTGGCTCAGAATAAACCTCCTTACATTATTTTACAGAGCTTGGTTTCTTTTCCATTGATATAATAAACATAATAAATGAGGAAATGTAAAGCCCAGGGGAGATGGATCAGGGTCACCTTGTGATTTCAAATAGAGTGACCAGGGAAGGATTTCAGTTCCACATATAAGCAAAGATCTGAAGATATTGAGGATGTTGGCCATTCAGATATTTCAGAGATGTCCCGGTGGGAGAGAATAGCTGATGTAATGGCTGGGCCTGAGATAAGAGTGTAGCTGGGAATTCCAAAGAACAGTGTCTTTGATGTAGTTGAAACCAGATAATCAAGGGATAGGAGAGGATGCCAGAGAGGCTTGGAGGGTCCAGAGCCCTTAGGACTTTTCAAGCAGTTTTAAGAAATTTGAGTTTTACTTCGAGTGACGCAGGAAGCCATTGCCAACATCTGAGGAGAGAAATGGCAGTCTATGATGTAAGTTTTACAGGATTGCTCCAGTTGCTGCTTTGAAAAGAAATTATAGGAGACGTAGGTTAGTCTACAAAAGACCAGTTAGGATACCATTGCAGGAATACAGATCAGAGATGTTGTTCTATGGATGAAGGTTTGCCAGCCAAAGGGAGACGATAAAAAAACAGATCATGATCCTGTTATCAGACAAGATAGAATTGAAGCCAAAAGAAATGAAAGAAGAGGTAGAAAGACACTTTATAAGGTAAACAGTCATGTCTTACAGGGAATATAAAATGATTTTGAAAATCTGTGGGCCAAAATAAAAAAAAAATCCTTATAAACACATGCTACAGGAAATACAGTGAGAGATTGACAAAATATATTAAAAATAGATTTTAACTATTCTTAGTGCAAGACATGTCAAATGCACAAATGCTATTAAATGTACTGAGAATAACTTGGACTGTGCTTCAAAATTCTAATGTAATAAAAAGAGGCTGATAATTAAATTACCTTTGAAAAAAAAAAAGAAACGCTTTGTATTGTAGCAACAAACACCATAAACAACATCAAAATGTAGGTGACAAACTGGGAAAATCTATTTGCAATATAAATTGACGAAAGGGCAATCTCCCCAATCTTCCCAATATAAAAATAATTCTTATAATTTGGTGGCACAAATAACTCAAAAGCCTGATAGAAAAATGGACAAAAGCCATGAACAAACAATTCACAGAAACAGGTATATGATTAACCTTTAAACGTATCAAAATATTCTGGATTCTACTCATAAGAAGAAAAAAATGAACTAATATTGAGATAATACTTTTCACCTATCATATTGTCGAAAATTAACAGATGTCAGATATCACAGTGTAAAAATCATTATTCCTCAACCAGTTTCCAGTTCTGAGACAAATTTTAGATTAGGGCTTGCTGATTGAAAGGGAGATCCTTGAAGGAGGACCTGACAATGATACCTCAAGAATGGTTAATAATCATGCATTGTATATTTGAAATTTGCTAAGAGAGTAAATCTTAGTGTATCATAACACACACAAAATGGTAACTATATGAGGTGATGCATATGTTATTAGCTTAATGGTGGTAATTACTTCACAGTGTATATGTACATCAAAACATCACATTGTACATCTTAAATATATACAATTTTTGTATGTCAATTATACCTCAATAAATCTGAGGAGAAAAGAATATTCACTAAGTGTTCTTCCATGAGTGAATTTGATAGATGGTAATAGTCTCCTCTATTTCTCTGGGCTCAATCTCCGTGGTTCACTTCCGATTTAGCAGCAGCAATGCTGAACAGCTCTGTGTAAGTCAGGCTTATTTCAAACTTACAGCATGACACCTGAGGAACAGATGTACTTGTCTGTCTCTGGTCCTTCTCCAGTGCCATAGAAGCCTGCTTGACCCATACTCATTTCAGCCTAGAAGTGCTGGGGATGATGTTCATGGGAATGCCCTCAACCGTGCGAGATAGAGGCTGAAGGATTAATTAGCCTTTTAAGCAGACAATTCTGCAAAGCATACTGTATATTTCAAGATGGTCTGGCAGAGTACCCCACCACCCATTGCCCCCTTGCCCCCTTGCCCATAGCAGTGAAGTTGAAAATATACCCTTGTATTGGATTTTCATCCTCCCCTAACTCACTCACTCAGCCCTCTCAACTAAGTTTCCTTGGATCACCTCCCAAATAAACCGCTAAACTTACGTCATTCTCCCTAACAGGATTTTAAGGGGAACCCCTCAAAACACTCTTCATAATCTATGTTTTTTGTCCTTTTGGAAAATTCTCTTTTTGGTTATAACAAAACTGAAAATATTTAATATGTGGATCTTCACAGAAAAAGTATACTGACCCCTGTTCTTAAGTGAATCAATTTTCTTAACATGTTGTACTTCCCTATATAATAAAAGAGATGAATTTATTGTATCATTCTTTTTCTCTGTCTATGTGTAGATAGATAAATAGATAATAGATATAGACAAACATTTATTATGATAAGAATACAATATGAGATCTGCCTGCTTAACAAATTTTTAAGTGTACATTATTGTTGATTATGGGTACAATAATGTACAGTGGATCTTTGGAGCTTAATTATTTTGTTTCACAGAAATTTTATGTCCATTAATTAGTGACCCTCATTTCTCCCTTCCCTAGCCCCTGGTAACCACCATTCCACTCACTGATTCTATAAATTTGACTATTTTAGGTTCCTCATGTAAGTGAAATCATGTAGCATTTGTCTTTCTGTGACAGGCTTATTTCACTTAAGATAATGTACTCGAGGCTCTTCGAGGTTGTTGCATATTGCAAAATTTCTACTTTTTTAATGCTGAATAATATTCCATTTTCTTTATCCATTCATCTGTTGATGGACATTTATATTGTTTCCACATTTTGGCTATAGTTAATAGTGCTACAATAGAAAGGCTAGTATCTCTTCAAGATCCACTTTTAATTCTTTTGGATAAATATGCAGGAGTGGGATTGTATGGTAGCTTTATTTTTACTTTTTTTGAAGAACCTCCATACCATTTTCCATGGAAGCTGCATCATTTTGTATTCTCACCAATAGTATAAAAGGGTTTCAATTTCTCTTTATCTGTGCATACACTTTTTTCTTTTGTTTGTTTGTTTGTTTGTTTTTTGATAGTACTCATCCTGACAGGTGTAAGGTGATAACACATTGTGGTTTTAATTTGCATTTCCATGATGATTAATGACGTTGGAACTTTTCTCGTGTACCTGCTGACCATTTGTATGTCTTCTTTGAGGAAATGTCTACTCAAGTCCATTTTTATTGGGTTACTAGTTATGTTTTCCTATTGAGCCATAGGAGTTCCTTATATATTTTGAAGATTTTCCCATTATCAGATATATGGTTTGCAAATATTTTCTCTCATTCCATAGATTGGCTTTTCATTCTGTGATTGGTTTCCTTCACTATGCCAAAGACTTGTAGTTTGATATAATCCCAGTTGTCTATTTTTGTTGTTGTTGTTGCTTGTGCTTTTGGTGTCATATTTATGAAATCATTGACAACATCAAAGTCATGAAAGATTTCCCCTATGTTTTCTTGTAGGAATATCACATTTTCAGGTCTTACATCTAAGTTTTTAATATATTCTGAGTTTATTTCTGTTTATGGTATAAGATAAGGCTCCCATTTCATTCTTTTGCATGAGGACATCAAGTTATTTCCGTACCATTTGTTTAAGGGGCCATTCTTTCCCCTTTCCCCATTGCATGTTATTTCCACCTTTGATCAGTTGATGGTATATGTGTGGATTTATTTCTGGGCTCCTATTATGTTCTATAAATCTATATGTCCTACATAATCTTGAGAAAGAAGAAAAAAGCTAGAAGCTTTCTGTTTTCAAAATACATTACAAAGCTATAGTATCGATATAGTATGGTACTGGCATAAAGATAGAAATATAGATTGATGAAACAAAATAAATGTATTATAACCCATAAATAAATGTATTATAACACTCGTGTGGCAAATTTAATAATAGCAAAATCCTTCTGCTTTAAAAGCCACATAAATTTGTAGTGCATATTAGAAGTGGAGAATTATAGGCCAGAAACAGGCAGTTTTGAAAGTGTGGTTTGAGGAAAGCGTATATGTAATGATAATGTCATCATCTGCTGCTGCTTGACAAGTGCCAGGTCTTGCAGTAGAACACTTTACAAGTATTAGGTCGTGTAATCCTCACATCACTCTGACCTAGTTGCTATTTAATCAAGGAAATCAGAAAAGAAAATGATTAAATTTCCTAAGGTTATATAGCTAGTAAGTAGCTACTGTTGAAACCCAAGTCAGACACCAAATTCTTCAATGTAACTATTGCTGATTGTTAAACTACTTGTTATGGTGAAGAATCAAGAGACTTTTTTTTTACTCTACTATATGATAGCATGTAATTTTTTCACATTGAAATCAGAAAATAAAATTTAATAATTCATTACTATCAGTTATGCTGCTGGTATCACTTACATTCTTTGTGTAGTCATTAGTGGCTCAAGCTCACACAATCATAACATTTTTAAAAATGAAGACTTGGTGTGATCCCATAAAGCAGCTGCAGGAGTGTATGCATTTCCTATCCTGACATGGCCTTGACCAGATGTCTCTTCTGGCTGGGCTGTACTCGTTACACTGCAGGCTGATTGTGTGAGATGAGTGTATGTGCCTAACTAGAGAAGTGCCACCAATCTGGGGAAATGAATCAGGGGTTCTCTGTCATTTCTCGGATTCTGGCTGTATGTGGTCGATAGGGTACACTTTTTCTATGCTGATGAAAACACAACATCTTTTCTTTGAAAATGGAAGACCAATTTCTACACATGACACCTGAGATCATTTGAAAAGAAATTTAGAAAACTAGAAAACAATTTGGCTGCCTGGAAAGCACTCTTCTTCTCAGAATTTAGATTCTTGCCTCTGGGGAAGACTGCTATACTTTGAAGAAATCTGGATAACATGGAATTAGAGCCACACTACAGCTTTAAATACTTGAATGAACATGTAAGCTTTTCTGATATTATTAACTTCTCAGTACAATAGTGATACATCTTGACAATGAGCAAATAAATCCCCAACTTGTAACCTTCAAGATACTTACCATATACTAAACACATCCAAGCATACATACTTTGAAGAAATGTTACTATGTATATCAAATGATTTTTTGGAGAATTGTATGAATGAATTAATGACATGGCCAAATCTGAATCTTAGGAATCTATAATAGCAGAGTATCATTTTCAGAAAACTAATTACTGAATGAAATATTTACAATAAAACTTATTCCAATAAATAGGAAAACATATTCTCTGGAAGCATTTAAGACATTTTTACTGAAGCTGCTAGAGATAGCTATAATTTCCTGAACAAATAGATAGTTCGGACAGATAATTTAAATTACAAAACGTGTTTTTATTACCCTACAATGTTACTTTTCAGACGCATTTAGTTTTGTGTTCACAAAAGTCATAGAGATTCTTTCCAAGATTATCAAATTGCCAGTATCTAAGGGTATAAACTCTAACCTTGTTTGTGTAACAGTTGGAATATAGAAGCTGCTAATGGTTTGAAACCCCTATGTTTTTCTACCAACTAATTACCCTAAACTGTTATAGATAAGATATTTTCCACACCTGTTGAGAGGATGCACCCTTGATTTGCTCTTATTAGAATCATGCACAGCGTAGGAAAAATGTCAAAATTCCAAAAGATAAATTTCATTTGATTGGGTACACAGTCATTAATCACAATTATTTTTGACACCTTCTGCATTGTGCTATGAGTGCCTGAAGAGGAAAAAAGAAGAAAACTTATCTTCTTTAAAGCAGGTTATTTAGAGTGACATGCTATTGTCATTATCTAAAAATCCTCAAAGCCTACTTAAATAATGAAAAACAAAATCTAAATGAAATTTAGCTGTGCAAAGCAACATACCATGTCAAATATTAGTAGCTAATAAAATATTTGCCATAAACACGTGTGAAATACAAAATTTCTTTCAACAATATTTTCTTAAATACATGTAAAGTACAACTTGCAAATTGTCAAATTTAAAACAGGGAAAGGTTCTCAAACAATTTTATTTCCAAGTAAGGTAATTGCATGTATGTTATGGTTAAGACACAACATCAATTGATCTTAGCATAGGAGAATGTTCAACTGCCTCAGATGATGTTATCATTCATCAGTCTGAAATGGCATAGCTATAGAATTATACATAATTAGGCAGAATTACAATCACAATGGTTTATTCTAGAATCTCTGTCAATGGTGTTATAGAGGAAAAACTGATGAATAGAAGGCAATTGTGAATACAGCAGGGGTTAGCAATTTCTAAAGTGACCAGATGGATCAAGTTTGCAAATCACCCAAAGATGATTTCTGTACAAGAAACCTAGGGGCCTTATACATATTCTTCTTCCAGCTTCTACTTAATCATATCCTTATGATGTTTCTAGTCTAGGTTCTAAGTATCTAGTACCTGGATCCTTTCTTACCAATGCCACTGTTTTGGGTACCTTTCTTTTTCTTGATTCAGCATGCTCTTACCAGCATTAATCGTCCCAGCATTTTACTACAGGCTGTTTCAGAAGCCTGTAATATCTGTGGATCACCATATCAACACTTTTTGTTTGATCTTAAGACTCCTCATCTTTGATTTCAAACTTTTCATAAGTGTGATTGCAACATTATTCAGCTAATAATATTACCTTCTGCTCCAATAAATACATGGGATCAAGTTACCTGTGCCTATTCCTTGCTTCTTCTTGCTGCTGAACTTGAATTCTGATTTTCCTTCAAACCACATCGGAATGTCACGTCTTTCCCTCACCCAGGCCTAATCCTCCCACTCTTTAAGAATTAGTTTGGGTCTTGCTTATTTTGGAAATACCACTCCATTCAATCCAGTCCAATCCAATTTTATGAAGACCAAAAAATTACAGAATTACTAAACTCTAGAGATGGAAGGACCTTCAGGAATACCTGGCAACAATCTTGTTTTTAGATAGATATGGAAATGAAACCTAAGATGAGTTGAACTCATCTAGCTAGTGGAAGATTGTCCCTTTCTCATCTATAATTTCTGATGGTTTTTATTACTTAATTAGTAAGGGAGACTGCATATTCTTCTAAGGAGAGCACAGGCATTGGACTCAAATCTGAGTTTAAAAGCCAAATCTGCTAATTATTGATTGTGTGATCTAACGAAGTTAGCTTTTTCCTTTTTATCTTCAAAATGTCAACAATAACAAATACCTCAAAATTTTAATAAGAAAATGGAAGTGATTTCTCTATCTGCCTTGCACCCAGTAGGTGCTCTGTAAATATTTCGTAACTAATTGCTCTGTTTGTGTATGCTTTATTTTTCCAACTTGCATACACTCTTCTAAGGGTAGGGTCAGTATTTTTTACCTTTTTCTTTGTTTTCTTCTCATAAACTAACATAAGAATTACATATTAGGCACCTAAGATATATTTTTTCAATTGAATTAACTCTTCCTTCTTATTTCTCCTTGTTCTCTTACTGGAAGTGTGTTCTCAAAGGGCCTGGAGAATGTGAAGGTTTTTAAGAGAGCTACACTTACCGGCTAGGTACTCATTACAAAAAGCACAACTAAAGAACCAGGGATTATGCCACTTTGACAAAGTATTTAAAACTAGCAAGCTTCTGTTTATCAATGTTTGCCAAGAATTTGAAGAACAATTTTTTATATAATCAATGGTTGTTGTTATTTTCCGTGGAACATATGGACTTTGTAATACTGAGGACTTTGAATTTTTCTTGAATCTGATGTTGTTAAGCACTAGAGAGTTTTATGGAATCACATTTTATAAGCATTTCTATAAAATCTTTAAAAAGTTGCAAATTCTTACTTGTTTCTGACTATTTGGTGTCAGGGCTCTTATGCAGCAAGACTAAGATTCTGAATGGATTAATGCTAGCTTTACTATACGGTGGTAATGTGAGCAGAGATACAACTAAAAGATGCTGATAACATCATATGGAATTTCTATTTCTGTAACTAATTTTGCATAGTGCATTCTTCAGTATTGTTCTGTTACTTTGAATGTAGTAAAGCTGGATTTGAGTTTGGAATGAATTACATGAGCACCCAATATTCATGTAATCTTTGATTCAGTAGCCTGGTATCACAAAATTAAAATAATACTCCCATAGGAATACTTTGTATAGAAAATAAAGATATTAATTGGTCTGTTAAAAACACTTGCAAATTGGTGTAATTCTGCCTTGGGAAATAGCATCAATGTATCATTAATATTAATAGACAGTTCTAAACCATTAAATAAAATGCTTAATATTATTCTTTGCTTAAGCATGCAGAAATGGCTGCTTAGGTATTTTAATACATGGCACAAAATTGTACCTGGGATTGTAAACACGCTGATATTCTTTCTTAAACCGTAGGCACTGCATACAGTGAAAATCCCACATTTCAAACCAAGGGCTAAGACAAAAAAAATTGCATTGGATATGTTATAGATGTAAAAAAAACTTTTTAGGTTTAAGGTATCCTTTGCTGCCTCCTCCAAAACATTTTGCCATTTAACCAAATAAACTTTTCCCTACAGTCAAGAATACAGGAGAGAGATTTTAAAAGTCATGAAGTTTATGACATCTGTAGTAAAGTATTAGCTCCAAGATGATTTGAAGACCAGGATATTTAAATAAAAATCATCAAAGTTTTTATTTTTTTCATGAAAGAGTTTTTTTCTTCCCTTATTAGTTGTCAAACCACAGCTATTCAGTTAATGTCATGAATAGTTAGAGAGACCTAGGCTTTGAACGTCTTTTGTAAGGTTTTCTCAGAAATTCCAAATATTCTAGATATTCCTCTTTTCCTTTAGTTATACAATTGTAGGAGTATTGTCAATAAAGATATATACCATAATGAGAGAAAGATCATAGTCTCATCAAGAATCCAGAGAAGAGATCTAACCCTCAGAATCAATTAAATCAAGAAGCCCTTTCTCAGGCTAAACACCTTGCTGTAAACTCTATACCTACTGTTGCTCCTGAAAAGAACACTTGCTCTCTACCAAGAGTTTTTTCACTGTTTATAGTGCATAAAGTCTGCCCTCTAACTCTAACATCCTTGTCTCTAGGTTTTACAAACCTGGCTCCTTTCGCCTTTTCTCCTGGGGCCCATTTCTCAAATTGTTAATCATTTTTATTACTCCTCTTTGGATTCTCTCCAAATTCTCTTTATCGTGACTCAGTGAGGGATGTCTAAATGGAGCCCACTGAGCTAATAAATATTTGACCACTACTGGAGTTAAAAAGGAAAATGTCCTTGGTGATTTATATAGACACTATTTGCCTGAAGTCTTCCTTATTCAGGATTAGAGATAGAGGATACTTTGAATTCTTGAGGTATGGCTCTAAATGTCGAAATCAATGTATTTTAACAGAGCTGGAATGGTAAAACCAATTCAAATTATGTAGAAAGCATAGCATAAAAGAGTAAAAGCACAAGAGAGTAAAAGTCAGAGAAGCAAATGTTAACACCATGTGCCATGAAGGACGTTGAAGTATCCCTGGTTTACTGTCATTGGTTAGTTGGCTATTTGTGTAGTGGCAGAGAAGATTGAATTCAGTGTACATTTAAGGCAGATATCATTTTTGTTTTAGCTTCAGAATATTTGGCCATTTTTTCAGTTGATTTGCTTGGAATTATTCCAAATAAAATTGCATGGAAAAATGCAAACTGTGTAAGGGAAATTCTCAATTTCCAAAACCTCTCCCAAAGAATCATTCATTTTGAGATTATACCAAAGTAAGGATGTTATTTTACCAATTTTTGACAACTAAAATAGTACTTCTCTTCTTGCCTATCATATAAAAACATTGTGAGGTTAGTAATTTTGTCTGTTTTATTCACTGTCACATCTCCAGTGCCTCAAATATTGTGGCAGCTCAATAAACATTTGCTGAATGAATAAATGAATGAACCTTATGCTCTCCTGGTTTCCAGTGTTGGTGAGTGGCAATGCTGTATCCTCCTCTGTAAAAAGTTTAAAAACTAAGACTCATTCTTGACATTCCTACCTCCTGTTCCTCATGCTTCTCATGTAATTCTTCACTAATTTAAAAGTGTCAGCTCTCCCAGATGACCCCTTCTCTCACTTTCTTACATGCTTTGACTTACTTTATGCCCTTCTAACTACTCATCTGGTTTGTTGAAATTGATTCAGATCTCCCTTTTGCTCGCTCCAGACAAATTTTTCAAAATACTGTCAGATAAATCAGAGTAATATTTCTCTTTCTTTTTTTTGTGGTGATGTTTCTTACTTTTTTTTATTTTTTAATTTCACAATTTTGTGGGAGTACACATGTCTTGGTTACATAATTTGTTTTTGCAGAGTTTGAGTCAAAGTTATAAGTGTGCCCTTCACCCAGTCCGTGTGCATTGTACCTGTGAGATGTCAAATTACCAATCCCCTTCTTCCCCCTCCCACCTACTTGATTTCCCTTGAGTTTTACTTCCGTATGTGCACGTAAGTGTTGATTGATTAGTTCCAATTTAATAGTGAGTACATGTGGTGTTTGTTTTTCCATTGTTCCGATACTTCAGTAAGAAGAATGGTCTCCAGTTCCATCCAGGTTGTTACAAAAAATACTAGATCACCATTTTTTTTAAATGGCTGAGTAGTGCTCCATTGTATACATATGGCACATTGTATTAATCCCCTCATGTATTTATGGGCAGTTGGGGTGATTCCACATCAATGGAAAGTAGTATGGGGATACCTCATACTAAGAACTAAAAGTAGACCTACCATTTGATCCAGCAATCCCACTACTAGGTATTTACCCAAAGGAAAAAAAAGACATTTTGTAAAAAGGACACTTGCACCACAATGTTTATAGCAGCACAATCAGAGTAATCTTTCTAAAATACAGATAGGATTGTAGCACCTCCAAACTTTTAACATTTTCATTATAATCAAAATTAAGAAAAGTCACTGTGTTAGCACATGAGCTCCTGCCTGTCTCTCCAGCTTATTTCCCAGTTTTTTCTTCTGGTCTTATTTCACTATGCTACATGCAATACCCATGTGGAAGGCTTTACAGTTGCTAAACATCATTATGCTTTTGTACATGCTATTTTTTCAATCTCAAATTCCAATACTTCTTCTATTGCTCCTTTTCTCAAATGGAAAATATTAACATCAATTAATATCTTTATTTTGTCTCAATAACAGTTAACTCTATGGACCATTTATTTCTGCTTAGAAACTTTGTTTTTTTTGGTGTGCTAAGAACTTATACTCTCTATATTCTAATACTCTAATAGCTCTTCTGAGTATCCTTCTGTAGTTCCACTTATTCTGATACTTCATATATGAAAACATCAAATACTGATGAGTCTCAGGGTCTTGATTTAGATCCTGTTTCCATGGAATTCTGTATTTCCTTCATGGCAGATCTAATGACTGCCAACACATGAATTTAAATTATTTTTCCTTTGTGTTGAGGGCTCACTAAATTATGTTTGCTACTTAGACATCCCTCTTGAGCTCTGGACACGTGTATTTAACTTTCTTGATACATCCTCCTGAATAACTCTCAGGTGCTTTAAACAAAACATATTTAAACATGTACTCATTTAACCTGTTCTTTCCTCCACATTTTAACCTTTTAGAAGTGCAGCAACATCCTTTTAGTTCTTCAATCAGAAAATTTTGATACTTCTTCTCCTTCTCCCTAATATTCTGTTGACTGAACCCATGGCCACCGCCCCACTCCAAAGCATCAGCATCTCACTTTCTCACTGACGATTTCAATACTATTCCCTACAGCCAAAGTTATCTTTTGAAAATACAAATCTGATTTTATCACTATACTTCTTAAATCCTTTCTCTCTTTCCATTTCCCTTAGGTTAAAAAAAATGTGATCATGGCTTACAAGATCTCCCTTTAATATTTTAACAACCTAGATCCTTTCTTTTTTGCTATTTCTTTTCTCTCCATATGGAAGTTCTTTCTTTTCCTCTACAATAGTCATAATGTCATTAATTTGTACTCTTTAGCCTAACATTGCAGTAGTTATTCATGATTAGGTTTCTTTCCCAAATTGTAAGTTTCTTAAACACAAAGTATCCAGAATTTACTGAATGTTTGATAAATATTTTTCGAATGAAAGATCAAAGCCTGCCTCTAATATATAAGGTGGTACGTTTATATTATGACTAGAATGTTTAAGTTTTAAAGATACAATTTAAACATGTTTTACTGTGAAAATAGTGTTCTGGAAAAGGAATATTTTCATTTTTTAAAATAAACGTTTGGCACTGATTATTATCCTCATTATTGTTATTTTAATGTTTTTTAATATGCCTACCACTACATTAAGCAATTTAAAATATTATCTATTGTTATTCTGGTAAACCCTGTGAAGTAGATACTATTACCAGTCCTATTTTACAAATTGTGAAACTAATGTTCACTGAAGTTAAATATCTTCCCATTTATATCAAGTGCATATTAAATATTAATGCTAACACATGAATATTTTACTACAGAGCTCTTGCACTTTCTCTGCAATGCTTTTACAAACACAGGATATTCCTTGCATATATTTATCAGTTTAATTCTTCCATTCTTATGATAGTGAATAGTTAATAATAGATTTCCTAGTATCTCTACCTCTGTCTAAATTTAACTTTTATGATAGAGTATTTTTTTTTACCAATTTCTTGCTGAAAATAACTCCACTTATTTCCACTTCTTTTTTTGTCTCTTTCTTCCTTCCCTTTCTAGTGACCTTTCTTTCATTCTTCCTTCTTTCCTTCCTTTCTTCCTTCACTTCATTAATCACATATTGATTTAATACTTATTGCTGGTCACTTCCCTAGGCACTGAAATTAAAAAGACAAAAAATTCTTTGTAAGGCATTTTCTTTCCCACTACCACTCCTTAAGTTCCACATTGATTATTCACAACTCCTGTGAATTTTATTTAGAGCTTCACTTTTTTTAAAGTAGAGACTGCTTAAAAACTGTTCATTACTTTCCATTGAATTTAGAATAAAATTCTAACTGATTTACATTTCCTCAAATAGCCTTCATGAACTTACCTTTACCTATTCCCTGATATTTTCTCATGCCACTTCTACTCTTTCTCACTGTGATTTTTTTCACATAGATTTTTTTTCTACTTAAAGCTCCTTCCTCTTCCAGTCTTTGAAAATGCTAGCCTCTCACCTGACATATCTTCCTAAGCATCATCACATGACTTGTTTCTTCCTTTTATCCTGGGTTTCAACTTAAATTTATTCTCTCAGAGTAGTTCTTTCTGACCACTCAAGCTAAATTGGTTTCCCATCCCCATACATCTTCTCCTAGCGTTCTATACATTTATTTTCCTAAATGAGAACTATGTATATATTTATTCATTCATGTGTTTATTAACTGTCTTCCAGAGAAGACTGTAAACTACAGGAGGTCAGGGACAATGTCTGTGTTGTTTAACATATTGTAAAGGCTTTTAACATCAGGTCTGGCCAATGAATATGCATCGATAAAGTGAATAAATATAGTCTTACAGTCTACAGGTATAGAAATAAAGTTGATATATTTTGGCTCTTCTTGCATTCATGGGATGATTATGATTTAAGCTATGCAAAGAAACTGCTTTGATCTTTTTCTTCTGCTTGTATATTGACAAACCAGCACAGGTCCTCAGGTCCTGGTGTCAGTTTAGAGGGTCCTGGTTTTGCTCTTTATAACATCCTGAGAGAAAGAGTTACCATAGAGCTTGATGTCTGGTGCTCTTTGGCATGTCAGACTCTGGGCAGATGGGTTGGGTGGCATCCAAACTGATTTAGACATTCAATGGAGTTCCAGGGGACTACCAGGAATGGGCTGGAGGCTGGCGGAGGTACAACCTAAAGAAAAATTCATGTGTTGAAAAAATTTTCACAGTTAAATCTGGGAAAACTCAAACAAAAACAGTGTTATGCTGAATACTTCACTGTGAACTTAATGATGTTACTCTAAGCAGAACCAACTGTCATGCTTTTGTATTATATTTGCTAGTAATTCAAAACTCATCCCCCACCGAATATTCCTTCTAGCTAATTCTCATTAACAGAATTCATTTATTTAATACCCTTTTGATGCTTACATATTGGCAACATACCTCTTGCAATACAAAATTATAAAATTAGGAACATCATTATATTTTGAGTCAGCATAATGCCATTTTGTGATTTTGCACAAATGACTTACCCTTTCTGGGCTTCAGTTTATTCATTTCACAGGGATTCTAGTTGTGCTTCTTTCTCACAGATTTCTATGCAGTTTAACAAGATAAAATCTGAGGTTTTAAAAAACTTAGAAATTATCAGATTAACTTTCAAAATTTCATCAGTATCAAATCACCTTTAAGCTCATTTTCAATCATTTTGTATTTATTACCATCTGACTTTCTACAACACGACTGTGGACCTTGTTTTCCTTTAGGCTATTCTGAGCTGAGAAAAGGCTCTTCCAGTTTCTCTTGCCTGGCTCCCTATTAGCTAGAAAGACTCATGGCATGGTAATAGGGCCCTGAATATATAACAACTTTGGAGTCATTTTTCCTGTTATATCATCCATAGAAATTTCATAGAAATGTTTTCCTCTTTTATTAGTTTCCTAATGCTGCTGTAACAAATTTTGACAAGCTTAGTGGCTTAAAAACACACATACAAATTTTTTATCTTATAATTCTAAAGTCAGAAATCCAAAACAGGTCAACATGGTTGCATTTCTTCTGGAGGTTCTGGATGAGAATCTGTTTCCTTGCCTTTTCCAGTTTATATTAAGAGTAGCCATCCAAATTCCTTAGCTTTTGGCCATGTCTTCTGTCTTCAAAGCCTGCAGTATAGCATCTTCAAATCACATTCTCTTCTCTCTCTCTCTCTCTCTCTCTCTCTCTTTCTCTCTGTCTCTCTCTCTCACACACACAGAGCTCTCTCTGTTTCTGTGTTTTCTTCTCCTTCTCTGACTCTAATCATGGGCTTCCTATTTTTTTCTTATAAGAACCCTGGTAATTAAATTGGGTCAACCTAGCACAATTACCCCATTTCAAGATCCTTCATTTAATCACATCTACAACATACCTTTTGTCAAGTAAGGTGACATGTTCACAGGTACCAGGGATTAGGAGACATTAAGACATGGGCATTCTTGGGGGGGCATTATTCAGCCTACCTCACCCACCTTATACTCTTTCCCCAAATAACCAGACTTGTGAGGGATTCATCCAACCACACAGTATCAGCTCTTGGCTAATCTAACCTAGCATCATTATTGCTTCCTGTCTTGTTGATTCATTCAGTCAGCTTGACTCTCCTGTCATCTCACTACTCACTGCCCTTAGTCAGCTGAAATGCACACAGAATTTCACGCCCACACTGCGCTTCTGAGTCCTGAGACTCTAGCTTTTCAAAAGCTGTGCCACCACCATCCATAAAGCTCACCACGGAGATTAAATCTTCCTGTCACCATCACTGCTGCATCACCTTGTTTTGTTTTGTTTGTTTTGTTTTGAGACAGAGTCTCGCTGTGTTGCCCAGGCTAGAGTGAGTGCCGTGGCGTCAGCCTAGCTCACAGCAACCTCAGACTCCTGGGCTTAAGCGATCCTACTGCCTCAGCCTCCCGAGTAGCTGGGACTACAGGCATGTAACACCATGCCCGGCTAATTTTTTCTATATATATTTTAGTTGGCCAGATAGTTTCTTTCTATTTTTTTAGTAGAGACGGGGTCTCAAACTCCTGACCTTGAGCGATCCACCTGCTTCGGCCTCCCAGAGTGCTAGGATTACAGGTGTGAGCCACTGCGCCCGGCCATCACCTTGTTTTGTATATAGCATGTGGAAGATGACCTTCAGCACCATTAAGAGCCTCTGTAGTTGAAGGTCACTTTTGATTGAAGTCCAGAATGTTGCTGATACTACTGATAGTAGGTACTATTACTTACTCTAGGTCCAAGAATATTGGTGGCAAATTCTTATATAGTATAAATATCTATCTGGAAAAATAACTGAAGAGGTTCCTTAACTAGAGACATTTGCATTCAAAAGAGAAAAGATGAATATTTTAATTCAGTGCTAGAATATATGTTTAATATAATTTTCTGACCAAAGCACTTATGCTTTACTTTGGGATGCCAGTAGTAATTTTCCCTTTTTCTGCCCTAAAACCCTATGTAAGATATTATTCTGGTATCATTAAGACTTGTTAATGTTCTGATCGTGTACATTATTATTATTTAAAAAAGTTTTTTTCCTGCATTGGTTGAAATTTTTTTCCTCTTCTGTAACTCTTACTGTTCCTGTCGCACAATGGTTGGAATTGAAAATTTCTTTCTATATAATAGACTTTATACCTGCAGTAGAGAGTTTTCATCTATACTTATTTTAATTTCAGATTTTAAATAACAGAACACCCATTAACTGATTTCCAAGTAGGCTATGTTTTTCTCTATTATGCTGTAATTTTTGACTCCCAGTTTTATAAATTGTTTTCCCTAATCATTCAGTCCAAGTGTTGAATGCCCATTTGTGTTGAGCAAAATGATAGGGTCGAGAGCTTCAGTGGTCGGTAAAAAGAATTGTGGCCATGGCTTTCATGGAGCTTATAGACAACTGAAATAGAAAACAATAAACAAATTTCAATAATTATACACATTGAAAATTTTCTTAAAATGCTATGAAAGAAAACTACAGTATTATTATATGAATGTATAATAAAAGCAATTACTTAGTCTGAATAAATATGGAAGGTTTCCCTGAGGACCAGACATCTGAGTTGAGATCTAAAGTATGAGTAGAGATTGACTAAAAATATGTGACTGGATAAGAAAGCATTTTAAGCAGATAAAATCACTCACATGAAGCCTGAATGTCTGATGTATGGAAAGCTGATGTAACTTTAGTCAGTCACCTGATTTCCTAAATATCCTAATGACAAATGGAAATGAACTGAAAGCATCTGTCATATCTATGTACTATTTTTCATGGCAAAAGGGTATACTCACTCATACACATTGGTAGTAACAACCACTGGGGTCTAGATGTAAGCTCTGTAAACACACTATGAAAGTATATAAAATATAGTACATGAGAAAAGAGTTATTTCTACCAACAGCAAAAATGTTTGGAGTCATGAACTGGGTCTATTGTTTGGAGATTTCCCAACTGCACTATATCTAGTGCCCTAGCATATAGAATGAGAATGAGAAAAATAATAGATACCTGACCATGAAGGAAAATATTGATCCATAGAACCAATCCACAGATGTATCCTTAATTTTCTAAGAAGACAATACTTTCTTCAAAAATTAACATTGTCTCAACACTGGACAGTCTCATGGTAACCTGACTTAGAGATTCAGGACTAGTAGCTATAATTGTGTTTAATTAAATCTTTCTGATGGCTTTCCCTGGACTTAATTTCTTTCAGCAAAGCAAATTTTCTTAATGGCCCATGTCTATTATCAACCTTCCATTCTAAAATAAGACAGGACTTTTACATACATTTCAAAAGAGTGTATGAATATAACAATGGGAAAAATTTTGACCTACATGGTTTATAATGATCAGGTTATGAAATGAAACAGGAGATTTCATAAATGATACATATACAGCACAGTTGGCAGTCACCATCATTTGGGAGAAAGCTAGAAAAAGCTTAATAAATTCTACTTACTAAATAAACCCAGTATTTTGTTGACTAACTGAACTCAAGTTAAAAATATAATCTAATGTCAGACCATGAATTTTGTGAAAGGAGACGCATCGTGGTGCCTAAATTACAACTCAAATTATAAACTAGCCAATCATCATGGAGTTATTTTTCCTACATGGTGAGTCATCTAATTTATGACTTAGAAAAGCAATGACAATTCATCTTCTAATTTTATTTGTGATGCTTAACAATGTTATAGAGCATGTAAGTGTTTTCTCTCAGTGCTAAATTTAAAATCAATATAAATCAGATGTGCTTGAATTACAAAGCTGTTGCAATAGGAAAAATAACACATCTTATATCTCTAGTGTTCATTTTGTGAAAATATTTTTATACAAATAAACAGAAGTGTGAACGGCGAATTATTTTCAATTTTAGTATATTACTTGATATATAAATATATAATAGATAGCTCATGTCTCTGAATAGAATAAGAATGTAAATAAATATACTAACAAAGGACTCTGGTTTTAAGTGGAGAGATCAGATTCGTTTTTCATCACTGGATGGAGGGAATATGCCACTCCGCATGGGCTTCTTCTATGAAGTATTTATCTTGTCCTGTCCATCATCTCCCCAATTAACTTTCCATAAAGTAGTTAGGAATCTTTTTAGAATGTAAATAGGTCCATATCAGTTTCCTGCTTAAAATATATATCACATTATTCTTATATTGCTTATGGGATCCCACTTCATATGGTCCCAGCTTAACTCTCTGGCCTTATCTCATGACACAAACCCTCTTTGTTTATTAGGCCTCAGACTAACAGGCATTTCTCAGTTATTTGTAAATCCCAAACTCTTTCAACCTCAGGACCTTTGCACAAATCATTCTCTTTGCTGGAACACTCTTCTCCTGCTGTGGCATGCCTGGTTTAATGTTATCCTTCATTGCTAAGTTTAAATACCACCTTGTCAGAGAGAATTTCCCTTCTTATCTGGTATTAAGTAGGTCACCTCTCCCATACAAATGTACATCTAGATACTTTTATTCTCTAACTCTTTGATCTTTTCCTTTATAGGAATGCATTAGTTCAT
Organism: Lemur catta; assembly: GCF_020740605.2. Taxonomy (NCBI): domain Eukaryota; kingdom Metazoa; phylum Chordata; class Mammalia; order Primates; family Lemuridae; genus Lemur; species Lemur catta. Next base: position 69,577,912 of record NC_059129.1, on the reverse strand, counting down.
TGGGTCTGTTCACTAAACAGGGAGGGTAGGAACCAAGTCTGTCTTATTCAACACAATATTATAAACTTTAATAGATTGAGTGATATCTTTAGGTGCTCAACAAAAATTTGTTGATCAGCTGACTAAGTGTATGAATGACAGCGGAAAACTCTACATTGCTGTTATCCTTTAATGCCCATTATTCACCATCTGAGATACTGAGAGGATATGCTGAATAAGGGAAATACTGACAATTGCTGGGCAGCTCAGCATGCGTTTCTAGCCAATGGGTATTATTAGTTTCTATTCAGTCAGAGTGTATGTTTCAATCTCAGGAGTTCTGGAAGAAAAACACTGCAATTCATATATTATTGATTATAGTGGACCTCATTGATTAGCAGAGTGGTTCCAGGCGCACACATGGAGCACTGTGGATCAGTGAGTACCAGATGCCTTAGTCAGACCACCCTCACATCCGTATAATTACTGCTCCTAAAAACTCTTAGGGGAATGAACAGATGCTGTAGTGTTCTGGTCAAGGAGGGGGCATATTAGAAAATCACTCAGGTAACGTGGTATCAGTTGAGGAAATCTAGTTTACCAGTGAAAACATGGAAAATTACTCATGTAATTATGATTAATGCTCCTTTTGACTGCAAGGAGTACAATAAATAAAGAAAAAATGGTGTATGCTTAAAGATTATTTCACAGAGAGTGGAGGACAATAATTCAAATATACATATATGGAAGACTTCTGAGAAAGGGGGAGATGGATAAATTCTTTCTGTGGTTTTTATAGCAAACCCTCTAATTCTTGCCATTATTGATATGATAGGAGCTAGCTCATAAGGATCCAGGAGTCTTGGCTAAAAGTCAAGGACTGCAATTAGGTGAGAGCAATATTAGCATCCCTTTAATTAACTACTGTTGACATCTTCATCACTCAAAAGTAGAGAAATCCAGGACTAATGATAACAATGGTTAAATCTAAGTATTTGATTATAACATATTCTGTAGATTAAAATAGTGGGGTTCCAAAGAGAACTTACATGTATCTAAAGGAGTTCAGTACCACTCTATGATATTTAGCTTCATTTACAAAGTAGTTTTTCAAAAGCTCATATTTTTCTATAACCTGAAAGATGGTCTTGAAACAACAAATGATATACTATCTTACTGATTATTGATCGATTGATTTATAAAAGTCTATGTCAGATTTATCACAAAACATTGCAGTTCAGTTTCTTTCTGTACATATCAATGTTTTATAACTTTTTATATATGTTAACTTGGATCTTAACTGATAGACTATTAAAGCTTGTTTGGATATAATTGTATATGTATATATTTAGCATGATCCATTTCAAGTATATTTCTACAGGCTTCTTTATTTAGTAGGATCATTGCTTTTATTACGACAATGTGCTTTACTAAAATTCCTATTATTATTATAAAGATAAATTATCTCCAATGTTGAATTTAACTGTTTTATAATAATATAATCACAATAATATCTGAAGTTTATCTGAACTGTGATAACTTTCAAAATATAAAAATCAGCCCAATTTTAGAAACAGTTAATTTTCTGTTTAACTATCTGATAATATTGATGTCTGGCATCATTTAACTATTTGCAAAATTATTCTTTTGCTTCTTTAGCTAACACCTTAATAGCCATTACTTTATATTTGAAAATGCACAAGAAAAACTCATAATAAAAAATGAGTAAAAGTGATTTAAAAGAATAGTCATTTGATCTGAATGAAAAGTCATACTTTTCCTACATGTAACTCCTGTAGCATCCATCTGAGTTGACCACACTGCAGCCAAGCTCAGGCTGCTAGAGGTAGAAATATTTATGGTATTCATTTTCTTTTGTTTAGAAAGTTAGGGAGCTGGGAATAAATATGGATTGTTTAGGTCAGTCAGATTCTCTTATGTCCTATTTAAACTGTTAGGCAATGGCGAAGTCATAACTTGAAACATGAATGTCGCCAAACTGGATTAGAGTGTAAAAGTTCTTACATGGCATGTAGTTTAACACACAGGGTGAAATATCAACATGTAGTACATGTTGACCTGGGTATCTCATGTTAGGATATCAAAAGAGAGAAGACTCTAGATTGTGTTCTGTGATAGGACTATATGAGAGAAGAATGAGACTCCCTAAAAGAAGTGAAGTGTTTAGACGAGCAGAAGGCCCAGGAGTTTGGTAAAACTGGTGGAACTATCAAGTAGTGAGAAATTAATTGACATGAGAGAAAACATAAGACTTATAAGAAGGCCTTAATTTTTACCCAGGCAGATACCTAGAACTCCAAAGCTAGAACATACACTGGAGACATTTCTCAATACCATCTTGAGGTTACATGGACCTCCTCTACATCTGAGTCACCTGTGGACATGAGGAAGAACTTGAAAGAATTTTTTTCTCAGAGTGAGGCAGGAGAGAAAAGTACAACTAGCTGTTTCTACCATAAATTATTTCCCAAGCATCTATAATAAATTTTTTCTTAGCTATTATTTTGCTAAGGGTTTATTTTGGCACTTTACTTTCACCTTCCAATTCTATTCTTTGTCAATTTTTCCACCTAGAGCTAGATAGTCATTCCAAGATCATCATTTCTTACACATTTTGAGTCTTTTAATCATATCTTTATTTCCCTCTGCCTATTTCAGAACCTAACCCCACCAAAGTTTTCTCCTTTTTTTACATAGATCTTTCAACTTCAAATTTCCTTAATAGGATTAAATTAAATAATGAATTCATTCCTTTTCCAGACTCTCTACATGTATTTTATAGAGAAGACATTAGGGTTTGATGAAAAGATCACGGACCACTGATTTGAAAGACTTTGGTTTGGATCTTGACTATGATCGTGTGAGACCACAATATGGTATTGCTGTGCATCAAATTTCTATTCTTAAACCTAAAATTATTCTTCCTTAGATTATTCAGGGAGAATTAAAGACTAAATATATGTGACTGTGCTTAAAAGTTACTGGATTTGCATAAGGGGCTGAATAAAAGGAGAATGGAATTTGAATCCAATTCTGAATAAAAATCTAAAGAAGGCATATACTCATTTAGCCCCATATTTACTGAGCCCCATAAGCATAATGGCTTCTGCTATATGTTACCGTGCAATGCACGAGGGATGCATAAATAAACAACAACAACCAAAGAAACACAGCATCTCTGCCCTCACAGAGCTTAGAATATTAGTGTGTTTTCTTTAAAAAATATCCTGACAAAAGCTAAAACCAATTTCCTTGTGATATAAGACATCTCATTAAAAGTTTTGCTCATGACAGACTTTGCACAGTATCAGTTAGAAATATAGACAGGAATCACTCTGTAACAAACAAAAGCAGAACCCTTAAGCATTGTTATATGATAAATAGGCCTGGTGATTTTTTCCTCTTGTCAAGCCACTGATTAGAGATATGGGTAGTATCTAAAAAATATTTGCTAAAGGATAATAAAAGACAAGGTAAAAGGAAGATCTCATTCATCTGGTAAATAAGGGTTTCTTCACCTGCTGCAAAAGAATTTTGGTTGGGATAAACACTTCAAATGTCAGGATAATTCAGAGTGGCAACCGGTGAATATCCAATTTTTCATATGGCCAACTAAGCCAAACTTCAGCTTCTCCGACTCTGTAAGTCTATCTATGACTAATTGCAAAGCAGGAAGAAATTCAAATAATGCTTATAACTTTCAAGTTAAAAATTCCAGAGTCTAGATTACATTATTTTTATAGACAGGAAATCTATTCTTGAGCTTCATAACAGAAGCATTTTTATTTTTTTCTGCTTGATTAAGAAGTTTAAGTGAGTATTTTTCACTAGAACTCTTCTTGATATATGCAATCTTATCAGGGGGATTTCTACTTGAAATATAGTCATGGAGCAACATTATTTTTTCACTAAAAAGTTAAAATAATAGCTACATCAAACTAAATCTCACAGTCTAGTCTTTTAAAAATCTGATTACCAAAACAATGTGATAGACAAAAAATTGTTTAACTAAAAAATGTTTCTAATATTTAGAAATTCATAAAACATACTATCTCCTGATTTTTAAAAAAATCTTAATGCAATAAAATTAATATTATCTATTTATGAATGGCACATTATTCATTATTTTTAGTATATTATAATGAAATGCTTCTTTATGGTAAAAATCCAGTTCAATTTACCAAATCACTGAAACCATGTATACAAGTAAAGTATAAGTATATATTAACCAAAGTTTTGTTTTTAACTTATTAACTCAGTATTTTCCAAATACATTTTTCTGCTGTTCAATCTTTGAAGAAAAATAAAAATTGAGAAATTAGTTTAACAAAATTAGCAAAAATGAAAATAAACAATCATCAGCATTTCATATTTGGGGTAAAATATCCAAACTATTTGAATAAGGAATCACTTGTCTCAAAATTTTTGAGACAAAGTGCATAAATTTGAATTAAAATAAACCATTTTGGAAAAATCAACTACAATCCAAACTATAAATATAAATTTTTATGAATGCCTCCATTTAAATGCACACGTATATAGGTCCAAATCATTAGAATATTAATAGAGGCTTTATTTGAATGCATCCAACCACATTTTATCACTCAGACATAATCCATTAAACTTCTACTGCTATCCATAGGAAGAAGTTTTAGAAGGGAGAATAGGAATCAGACAGACTCTGATGCTGTGCTGTGTGTATTTGAACAAATGAACTTGGCAAAAGTATGAGAACGCTAGCAATAAATCTGCCCCAAGCCATGGCTGTGTCTCTAAACCTGCATAGCCTAAAGGAAGTAGCATATGTTCTTAATTATTCAGTCTGGAGGGGAAATCTTTTTTCTAACTACTTTGACCCTGGGGAGGGTATCAATTTAATTACATCTAGTTATTCCACTTTAGGCAATATTTATGTTGTCTGTATATGAATCCTGGAGAGATCGAATATAAGAATTATATAAGAAGGAGGTCAAGAGATCATTGACGCATATATATGAGCATAAGAGAGGAATTCTTTTAATAAGGAGGATTTTCATGAATCAGCATATATGTCCTTATAGATTTTCAAGTTGTAACCTGGACATACAAAGTAAATATTTCTTAAATTTAATTTTGCCCCTGAGGATGTCCAGGAACTAGAGCAAGGCAGATTGTACCTGTTATAGCATTATAGTTAGACTTCTAAAGCACCTATTCTCATTTTTTTTTTATTTTTATTACAGCATATTGTGGGGGTACAAAAGTTTAGGTTACGTATATTGCCTTTGCCCCCCTGCCCCTGAGTCAGAGCTTCAAACGTGTCCATCCCTAGACAGTGTGCATCGCACTCATTATGTATGTATACACCATCCCCTCCCCAACCCACATCTGCCCGACACCTGATCAATGTTATTCCTAAATGTGCTCTTAGGTGATGATCAGTGACCTGAGAACTGCCTATAATTGTGTGGCCACCTTCAGAAAAAGAAAGAAAGAAAGAGGGAGGAACCAAACGGGCGGGGCAGAGACAGAGAAAAGTGAGGGGGAACGAAGGGAAGGAAAACAAGGAAAGGAAAGCAAAGAAAAAAGAAGAAAAATTACATGGAGATATTCAATTCAAATTTGAGAAAAAAATTATGGTGAATAAAATTGAGTGGATCCAGTATGTGCAATGCTTTGATGAGTGATAATGTTTCCCTGAAAACTATTAACAGAATAAGATAAGCTATTTGTTACTTATTTTACATATCACAGGTTGATTTTCTGCAAGCAGCATGCTCTGATATAAAGATTAGTGAACAGGAAGGCCATTCAGGAGTTCTCTTTGGATGAACACCTATGCGTAGAGGAAGGAAGCAAGATGAGGCAGAGGTGAAAGCTGAGCTGTGATGCAGTCCCAATGAAGGTGTCTGCCACCTCACAGAAAGCACTGACGCTAAGGTGGCCCAACAGAGTTGTCCTGAGATGGGAAGAGGCAAAAAGGCATTTACATTTCTGAATTCATCAGCAGTTTTTGGTTATGGGCTGCCACTGGTAGGAGTTGTGACTTTAGGAAGGCCATCTTCTTCAGCTAAAGCCCCTCCTAAGGAGGGTTGACAGTTGAAGATTATGTTCTGGCAGCACTCTCAGTATTGGGAAGAATAAATCTCCCATTCCTGAAGATGGTTTTGGAGCAGGGCAGGGACTAGAGTGAGGTGAGTGAGGTGCCTCGGGAACAAAATTCAAGGAGTCACTCACTTGTATCACCTTGAGAGGAAATAGCTCCTGAGATCGTGTGCCCTGTGTGCATCATCCTCTCAACTTTGTGCTGGCTTTTTTCAGGACAGAGCATCACAGGTTCCACCATAGACTGCTCTTGTGTTGCTCAGATCCACTTCCTTCTACAGGATTTAGAAGTAGCTCCTATAGGCTTCCTGAGGGCTTCTCTTCCTCAAGGAATGTTAGAAAGGATAGATTAGTGGGATGAGCTACAGTCCCAGCTAGTGTGACTGGTCAGAAGACTGTGAATTATATTTATCTACTCTCTTATGTGCTATTGATTCTAAATGCCCCTCATTCTTAGCTAGTACCTCTGCTAGTTTTAAGGGGCTTCCTAGCAGTTTGATCCAAATTCTTGTCCTTGAATGATCTGTGCCCTTGATCACAGTGACCTTCTCAGCAGGGTGCCTATACTTGTTCACTTAATGTTGACTGGGCAAGGGACACCAAGAAGCCCACAAGTGGATTATCTATGTGCCAAACCCACTTCTTCTGTTTCCACTATGTAATAGCAACCCTACTTACAATTGCCGCTCCGTCACCCCAATTGCTGATACCAACATGGTGACTCTTCTTCCCTGCTGATGCCCTGTATGAAGATCCCAAAGTGTTCAGGTGGCAGCTGTGACTTATATTAATAATTCAAAGGGATTCTTGTAGTGCTTTTGGTGGATGTATTCTCTCTTTAATAATAAGGACTTCTGAACTCATGGAGCCTTCCTAGGATGCATATGTTGTCCAAATGAGTCACTGGCAATGGAAATAAGTGGAATCACTCGTGCTTTTAGCTCTTGTTTCTAAGAGCAAAATAGTCTACCTACGGGAAACATTGTACCATATGATTTTTTTTTAATTTGAGATAAATAGTGAATGTTATCATGTAATAAAAAGTTTATCATATATTATACACACTCTCATATGTCCAACCACATGCCTCTACCTTGTATTTTCTTTACTTTGATTTGCTAATAAATCCATATGTACTCTAACTTGAATCACTTCTCTTGCCACACAGAGTGGATGAATAGGTGCACAAGACAAAGTTCTGCCCACTGGTTGAATTTTTCCTTACCAATGTTTTTCAAGATCTCCCTGAGTGAAACTACAGTTAATGGCCTGTCCACATTTGGCCTGTACCCACATACCGAACTGATCTATCCAATAACCAAGTTTAGGATTTTCTTTCCTCTTTCAGAGTCATAAAATATCCCCCATGCAGGTGTGAGTCGAGGAAGAGATACCTGTGCAACAGTGGTGTATGAGATAGGATTTTGGACTACCTGTTTGTACAGCTTGCTCATGCCCTCTGATCCTAAAATGCTGCTTTCATTTTATAATTGGTGGTGCTAGGCCTATGTGACTTTAAAATTTGGAAGGTCAGACAAAATCAAGAATTCCCACTCTGCGCCCCACTTAAACATGGAAGACTTCCATACATATGAATTGGTATATTGTCTGGCCTCGTGTTACCAGGTGTGCAATATGCTACCTCCATAACCCAAAAAATCCTACCAGACAGTGTTTTCCCCTTAATGCCTTAGGGTAGAAGGTGCAAAATGCAATTATTTGTTCTATACTATGGAAGAGATGTACAGGAATGCCTCAGACTATTGAACTTCTAAAATTATTCTGCTGTGCCAAGCCTTCGAATATTTGTGGTTTAGTCCATTTTGTGCTACTACACCAGAATACCACCAACTGGATAATTTAAAATGGACAGAAACTTATTGGCTCAAGTATTGAAGGCTAGGAAGTTCACAAATGAGGGGCCAGCATCTAGGCAGGGCCTTTTCACTGTGTCATCCCATGAGGCTAGGCAGAAAGGCAAAGGGAGGATGAGAGAGATAGAGAGAGCATGCACACTCACCACAGGTGGCTGAGCTTGTTCTTTTATAAGAAATCCACTGCAGTAACAAAACCTGAGATAAGAAAATCACTCCTGCAATAATAGCATTAATCTGTTCATGAAGGCAGGGCCCTCATGACCCAAGATACCTCCCATTAGGCCCCACCTCACAACACCATCACATTGGAGATCAAATTTCCAATTCATGAACTCTGGGGGACATATTCAAATCACAGCACTTTATAAGGTGTCTAGCCAAATGTCTGCAAGCCTTGTGTCTTACCAAGACTTCTAATATGCTAGTCACTTTGCTCTGCATTATGTCATTGATATAGCAGACCAGTTTGACTTTATGGGAAGTGTTTCAAATGTCCAGATCTTGTCAGATTATATTACAAGAGAAGGAAAGAATTTTAATATAGGTTGAGGCAAAATTTTGGAATATACACTGTCCTTCATTTTAAGTGAATGTGAAGGATTTCTGATCCTCTTTTCTAACATCATGGGAAAGAATCATTCACCTTGTCAGTAGCCACATACCATGTACCTGAGGAGGTGTTATTCTGCTCTAGCAAAGGTACCGCAACTGGCATGGAGGTTGTAATCAGTGCTGCTTCCTACCTGAGTCTGTGGTCACCGTCATCCTTCAGGATCTGGGTCATTTTTGTAGGAGCAAACTGATCACATAAAGGAACAAATGAAGTGAGCCGTTTTCCCAGCATTCTTTAGGGCTTTATGGGTGGCACTAATTTTTGCCATTTCCCCTGGAATATGATATCAATTGGCCTGTAATGGGGAGGTGCAGTTTCAGGGATTTCCACTCACTATGATAGTGTATGCGCTTTCATATTCAAAAACACTCTTACCCAAGTTTATGCCCCAATTTCCCCTGACCCATACTTACTCCCCTAGCATCTGCTTGTACATGTCTGGTTCCTATAGCTACACTGGGAAAAGGTTATCTGCCTCCCTTAGTAAGCTTAGAAGGTCCCTGGGTGGGTGATTTTGTGACTTTTCTCTCTGGCTTAGCAGTCAGGATGGGAGGTGGGTTATGTGCAATCATTTAAGGGAGAAGTATCTGCATAATCTTGAAGTGAGCTGATGAATTCTATTATGAATTGGCTGAGAAATTTGAAGAACTCTGAAGGTCCAGGGAAACATTAGCCTTCAAGATTTTGGAGTGCACTAATCTAAATGTCCCAATTTAGGATTCCATTCTTTCCCAACTAAGGCCTTAATCTCTCTTTGTTTAATGGCTAGCCTTGTGTTTCTGGTTGAAAGTCAGATAAGTTGTAGGAAGTGAGTTGTGTAGGCCGTTAGTGTAAAGTCTATGTTAATCTGGCTAGGAGCTGGTTTTGGTTTGATGTTTGCTCTAGCTCTAGGTGTCAGAAGCTTCAAACTCCTGTAGTGTCCCTATGGTTATTTCCTTCCTAGTCTGCCTTCCCTAAGTCCTCCTCCTGAGAAAGTCTGTGTTATGGAGTTCTTTCATCTTTATTAATAATTCCATAGGACAATGTTGGCGTGGTGGTAAATTTAGGAGGGAGACAGAGTGTGCTTTATAACTTTCCAATTAAACCTTAGTCTGGCCTAGATTTTCCCAGAGTTTCTCCTTTTATAGCTTATAACCCCTGCACTTCAAGTGTGACAGTATGGCTAGAGGAGTCTGTATTCAGAGGAATATCTTTCTTCCATGGCTGTAGGGTAAGGGTAAGGCTCTATTACAATCTTTCCCCCAGAGAATAGATTTTGCATAATGAGGGGATTTGCCATTTTTCTTGCATTATGTTGAAGTACACACATACCACTTTGGTGGAAAATTTATATGAAAGTTATATAATATACTCAAAGATAGGAAAGTAGAATGCAACTAAATTTTTAGAAGAGTTTTTACTTTGTTCTCCTATCTGGTCAACTGCTGCCTATTTTGTGAGAAATAATTTGGGATTCATCTCTCCAGGGAAGTCTATCTAAAACAGAGTGAAATTATCACATTACATTGTATATATTATTCTGACTATTGCCATTGATATGTGGGAGCCCCTGGGGGTAAAAACCATCTAAAATCATTTATCATAGTGTCCACAAAGTTCATTCCAGTTTTGGTACACCATCGTTGTTCAACACATGTATATTAAATTAATGTATGAATGATATTTTTTTTCTTTTTCTTTAGAATTTTCTATATATTCCAAATCTTTCACAAATAGCACAGGGTAAATTAATTTTATAGTCAGAAAAAACAATATAAAAATATTAGAACTTTTGCTTAAAATTTTACCTATTATTATTTACTTCTTTTTCCTGGTGTTATCACTTCTTTGGATAAGATTTTTATTACTTATCTCATTTTATCTTCTGTTAGACACTAATCTGCTTTTTAGCACATAATAACATTTCCAGGTGAGAGAACAGGATGGTTTTTGCAGTTTTGAATTAAGTTATTAACATTGGAAAATTTCTCTCAGTGGTAATCTGTATACCAAATAATTAGATGCCGGGCACATCTGTATGCATCCCTTAAAGTGAGTATTTAAACACTACTTGAAAGGCAGCCATCAAGCGCAAATGTTATCTCTTAAACTTTTAGTAAACTATCCCGAATTTTTATTCTTTCCAAGTTGCCAGCAGGATATTGTGTTGTTTATGTTAGTTATTTAAATATATATGCATATACAAAGAAAAAGAAGCAGTTAGATTCAGTACTTAGTTTTCCTGCAATCCTCTACCTACAAGAGACTGTTGAGTTACACTTAATTGCAAGCAAATATAAAGTATTTGGTGAGATGCAGTAACATTCTCCGTGCTTTTTCTATTTCTTTAGTTTTATTTAACCGATTTTTCATTGACTGAGAGACAGAGGAAGAGGAGATGGTGTTTTTTGTAGCAATCTTTATCCAATGTTAAAGAAAACTCATAGCAGATCAGTTAAATAGTCATGGAAGACTTTATTCAAGACTATTGCAATAGAGGAGAGAGGTTGAATTTAACCCCACTAAAACAAAAAGTGGGAGTTTTTAAGTACCAGGTGAGCTACTAGAAAAGTACTAAAAGACCCATAATGTTATTAGGTAGGATGGTGAATGTGATTTAGCATCTGTGTTAACTAGATGGCATTTACCTAAATTAGCTTCCTACAATCCGACTAAAACTAGGAGACAGGGGTTCTTTTTTCATTGATGATTACATTTCAAAGGGATGCTTCCCAGGTCTCTGAGAAAGATATTTCTATAGATAAATATTGTAGAAGATATATATAATCAGCTGTAAAAAAAACTTACCGCTGAAAGTTTTCTAAAGTAAATGTTCTAAGAAAAGGGTGGTCAGAGACCTATAGTCAGGCAGACCTATCTGCACCTATCTAAAGTTTAGTGAAATTAAGTGACTGTTCAGTTTTCTTTGTCACCAAGCTTTAACTATTACTCTTGAACTATTCCTTTCTTTGACTTTAAAAAAAAACCGACTCTTCCTTTATTTATATCCTCAAGATTATATATTTTATTTCAAGGCAATACTCACTATGACACTTTACCTAGAAATCTCATAAATGTGTACTTTATTCAGACCCAAATTTGACAGAGTCATATAAACTGAACCTATATTGACTGGGGAAACCTTTGGAAAATTATGAGGAAGACTCAAGGGGCCTAGTGGAAGGGATGCAAAGGATTTAATAGCATTTGTGCTGAAGTTCTGAAGATGAATGTTATTTCTGTTTAACTACCTGATTTTTCCTCAGGGTTCCTTCATAACTGAAACCAATTGCCACTCTAGGTGTAGTACATGCTCAATAACAATTTGTTAAATGAAATGCTTGCTGCTCACTGTCTTGGATTAATATCTCTAATTTCTTCTTTTCACTCCTTTTTAGGAGTGAAAAGTTTCTATTGCTTTCAGTATGGAAGGATTCCTTATTTATATGTAGAGAAAAACAAAACAAACTATAATTCTTTATTAATCTTATATGACTCTATTTAACTATAGTTTTCTGTTTCAGAATTATGTTTCTATATATTTAATCTCTATAGTCTTCAATAGGAATATCTTTATAAAAATATATTTTTTTGTTTAACCTTTATTTTTTATTTCAAAATATTAAGAGGGTACAAATATTTTTGGTTACATGGATCACTTTGGTAATGTTTGAGTCATGGCTATAAGTGTGCCCATCACCCAAATAATGTCCATTGTACCCGTTAGGTAGATTTTTGTGCCTCTTTTCCTCCCTCCTTCCCCCAGCTTGATTTCCACTGAGTTTTACTTCCCTCTGTGCACATGCGTGCTCATCAGTTAGTTCCAATTTAATAGTGAGTACATGTGGTGTTTGTTTTTCTATTCTTTAGATACTTCACTTAGAATAATGGTACCCAGTTCCATCCAAACTGTTGCAAAAGGCATTAATTCATCCTTTTTCATGGCTGAGTAGTATTCCACAGCATACATATGCCACATTTTGTTAATTCATTCATGGATTGATGAGTACTTGGGTTCATCCCACATCTTTACAATTGTGAATTGTGCTGCAATAAACATTCAAGTACAGATTTTTTTTTTTTTTTTTGGTAAAAATAACCTCTTCTCCTTTGGGTAGATACCTAGTATTGGGATTGCTGGATTGAATGGTAGGACTACTTTTAGTTCTTTGAGGAATCTCCACAGTGTTTTCAGTAGAGGTTGTACTAATTTTTAGTGCCACCAATAGTGTATAAGCATTCCTTTCTCTCTGTATCCACACCAGCAACTATAGTTTTTGGACTTTTTAATAAAAGCCATTCTAACAGGAGTAAGGTGATATTTCATTGTGGTTTTAATTTTCGTTTCCCTGATGATTAGTAACATTGAGCATTTTTTCATGTGTTTATTGGTCATTTGTCTCTCTTCTTTTGAAAAGCTTCTTTTCATGTCTTTTGTCCATTGTTTAATGAAGTTGTTTACTTTTTTCTTGCTGATTTGCTTGAGTTCTTAGTAGATTCTGGATTGAAAAGCTACTGTTTCCAACTGAGATTTGTTTTATTTTCTTTAAAATGCTTACTATTGTTATCTAATAATAAAAAAATTTTAAAAACAATATAGTTTAAAATATTTCTCCATAGATAATCTCATTCCCTATTGAGAAATACGGTAATGAGAAATTGCTTAACTTTATATACCAGTAATTAAGAGTGGGCTCTCAAACTCAGAACTATTGCTCTTTTCTCCCTTGTATACGCCCATGGTGTATTAGTCCATTTGGACTGCTATAACAGTACACATAAACTAGGTAGTTTATAAAACAACAGAAATTTGTTTTTCACCTTCTGGAGGCTGGCAAGTCTAACATCAAGGTGACAGCAAATTCAGTGTCCGTAAAAGCCTTCTTTCTGGCTCATAAATGTCTCACTTCTAGCTGTGTCCTCACATGGTGGAAGGTGCAAGCTGGCTCTCTGTGGTTTCTTTTGTAAGGGCAATAATCCCAATCCTGAGGGTTCTACCCCATCATCTAATCACCTCACAAAAGCCTTACCTTCTAAGACCATCTCCTTCTGGTTAGGATTTCAACATATAAATGGTGGGGGACATAAACATTCAGACTATAATGAATGGTTTAAAAGAGTCAGCCACAGTTTGTATATAGCCTAAGGTGAAACAGTTAACCAATAAAAATGGTTGAGTCTTCCTTTTAAAATATTGGCATGAAAAAATGCTTTCAGAGTCAGAAAAAATGTGAACCTAAAATTTATATTTAGAATACAACTCTATTATTTGAAGCATTTTTGTCTTGTAATTTTCTATAATGTTGAAAGCATATTCATTTGCACATTACTTGGATATATTCACTCCATTGTATTGTGTGTTAAAAAAAAGTGAAACTTTTGGTAGGATTCTGTTGTAATTGTCATGCTCTATTAAAATCAGAGACATATATCGTCATTTATTTTTACTCGGCTCACTAATTTATTAAAATACTATTGTGTAGTTTCACCCTCTCCCAAAGTTTCTTTGTAGGGAGGCATATATTTGTGTGGTATGCCATTTAAACGTCCTTATTATTTTATTATTCAGGTTGTATCTACTCATGCAAAGAGAAGTGTTGAACAATTTTCTAAGTAATTCAATTAATTTATGTATCCACTTTGGATAATTTGAAGCAATAACACCCCTTTCATTTAGAACAAGTTTATTTATTTTCATTACCTCGGTAATTGTCCCTACTATTCATTCAAATTTGCCACATTCTGAATTAAGTACTAAAATGTTAAGATGTTGAATTATCCTCAGAAGGAATTAGAAGAAAGGATCCTTAAATTAAAAAGCTCTTCATTTTAAACTTTCTATTGAATGTTTTTTATTGTGTTATATATGTATATATTTCTATATGTAATTTCAAAATGCATTTTTCATATGGATTGAAAGGTTGTCAACCAAGTATCAGTACAGGGAAAATTTTAGTGCAAATATATAATTTTTAAAACCAAAATTTCATAGATGTGTATCTATATTTATGTTTCTTTGTACATTCATTAACATACTAATTCTAATTAAATCCACCATAAGATATCCTATTGATATTCATAATCCAATGAGTAAAATTTTACTCCACCTTTAGATATTGTCCCTGTTACAGTTGTAGAACATTTTAAGGCACAGAAACAAGTCATCTTCTTCTAAGAAACCACAATCAACCCTGCTTAGCGCAGCAGTGTATATGGTGACTTGAAAAGTTGAGTGTTTGCACATTTTATACTTTCAGGCTCTTCACATTACTATAAGGAAACTCATTTCATTTCGTTCCACAATGGTAAAATATGACCCTGTATTAAACATACAATACACCTCCTACTTATCAATTGCAGTAGCGAAAGTGGCTTTCCTAGAAGTGACCCTAAAATGTAAGCCAGTGAGCTTAATGACCACTGAGTATTTATGTGCATGACATCAAAACATCATACCAACATTTAATATAAAGCACCCAGAACTCATTTTCCCTATAACATTAATAACTTATATTTAAATCTATTCCTAGGTTCTCTGTGCCATAAGCCTTCTATGGTACACTCTTGAAATAAATAAATCACATGACCAATATATAAGTCATTCATTGTTTAAATGTCTTACAAGAGACCAAAGTTATTTCCTTACACAGTAGTAGATATACTATGTCCAGATCCATAACAAAACTATATGCTCTTAAGATCACTCTTATAACATTTTCATACAAACAGCAGTTTCCATTTAATTTCAGATAATTAGAATGAGGTTGATATTAATGCATGAAAGCCAGTTATAGACATATTTTTCAGAGATCCCTGAGTTTCTAATAAAATATATGCTTATTCATTTTATATCTATTACTTAGGCATCTATTTATTTCTACTTTTGCCCCTACATACCAGATGGGCTCATTGGCTCTTTGGCATTCATTTAAAAAAAAATACTATGTGAGCAGAATGTTAGTGTCTTGGCAGGGTATTATAGGACATATAGTTGAAAATGAGTTTTATTCAGGACAAACTTCCTCCTGTTTGCAGATGAAATACTTCTAAGGCAAACTTTATGTCTTACATAATATGAATTGGCACAAAAGCTCTTTGATTATAAGATTGAAATTATACAAATTTTTTCAGATTGAGTATAGCTAATTCTGAAAAATATAAACTTTATAGTGAGTTTTGGCTTAGGTAGGTTATTTTAGATAACCTAGAGATAACTCAAATTAGAGGTTAACTAAACTGTTAATAAATATAGTATGCATAATAGTTTTGAGCCCTTTTAATATTTTATCTGTGATATGATGACCTGCTAAATGAAGGAGAAAAACTTCATTTAGAAATGTCAGAGACCATTTTATTAAAATTTATTGTCCATTCACATTTTTAAATATTGCATTTACCTATAGATCTTCCATTTCTATCATTTCAGGCATAGCACTCAAGTTTTTATCATTGCTTTGTTTTTCTTCCTTTCATCATATTTCCCATCATATTGTTCCTTCATTAGTGCTGGCCACTATAAATACTGTTAATTTTAGTCACGTTTACTGACAGGGTTAACCATAGTTGTCTATAGACTAAGACAGTTTCAGACAATTTTCCTTCATTATACAAAAAGAAAATTTCTTATAATTGAAAAAAAAAGTCTCAATATAAATGGTATAAATATGTGGCACCTATGAAAATATCCCTCTCAGATCTCCTAGTGGGGCATGTACAGGTGACTAATGGCCCAAGCTGTTGCATTCTGAAATCAATCACCACCTTGGGCTCCTGGCCACACTTCTGAAGGGCTGCTCTCAGCCATTGACTGAATGTGGGTGGTGCAATGGCTTGACTATTTGGCCCCCTCCAAAACTCATGTTGAAATTTAATCTCCAATGTGACAATATCGAGAGATGGGGCCTTTAAGAGGTAATTGGGTCATAAGGGCTTTGCCCTTATGAATAGATTAATTCCTTTGTGGATTAATGAATTAATGGATTCCTGGGTAACCATGGGAGTCAGACTGGTGGCTTTATAAAAAAGAGACACCTGAGCGAGCATACTCAAACTCCTTGCCATATCATGCACTACACTGCCTTGGGACTCTGAAGACAGTCCCTACTGGCAAGAAGGGCCTCAACAGATGTGGCCCCTTGACCTTGAACTTCTCAGCTTCCATAACTATAAGAAGTAAATTCTTTTTCTTTATAAATTACCTAGTTTCAGGTATTTTGTTATAAGCAATGGAAAACAGACTAAGACAGATGGTTTACTAAGGTAGACCAGCTTCTGTGAGACATGGGACTCCTCTGATGAGCAACTTTGACTAGAAGACTCAGCCTTCAGAAAGCTTCTTAGAAACGCACTGTAGTCTGAGTCTTCCACTCAGCCCTTCTTCTCTGCTCTGCTTGACAGAGACCAGGTCTGCATCTGAGAGTAATGGCTCTCATGATATCCTCTATATACCTCCCTGCTTTCCCTCATTAGCATTTCCCCCAAAAGACCTTGCACATATAATCCTGTCTTGTCCTCCACTTTTGAGAGTACCCGGAAAAACACAGGTGGAATGGAGAAAACATATTAAGGTGGGAGTCTGGGACTGGCTCACTCTTCACTCAACAGGCAATGAGAATACAATTCATAATATTAGGGTGGGGTATGAGAGTTACTTGCCTAAATAGGGCCTCAGTTGCTAAACTTTTGCCAGTGGCACCTTGAAAAATATTCAGGTTGAGGAAAATGTTTTTGAGGTGTGATTGTTTGTGCATTTGAATGATAATGGGGTAAACAATGCTTATATGGCAGTGAAGTTGGCTGATTACCAAGTTGTATTAACCTCTTGCCTTCAGAAATGAGAGCTGATGGTCATTTACAGAAAGATAATGGCTGTATGTGAGAGAGTAAGGGGTTAAATTGTGGTAGCTTGCAAAGAAGTCATTATTTTATTTTTTTTTTTCAGGGAAAGAGCTAAGACTGCTGTAATTACTAATATAAATACAATAGAGTTGCAAAACTCAAGAGATGTTTGAATGCTCAACCTCTAGTATATCTTGAAGCACAGAAGTCATATTAACTATCACTAGGGAAGGGGGGTGGGCGTCCATCTGTGCAACTCCAGAAGGGGAGGATCTGCATATCATCATGCTCAGAGCCATCCGTTTAGTCAACCCATGTTTTAGAGACCCAGGTTTTCTCTACCAGACCACTATCCTGTGCTTCAAGGTACTACAGAATTATCTGCACAGCAAGAAACAGGTACCTCCCTCTGTCACCTCAAGAGCTTTCCCAACCTCTTGGCTTAGTTCTCAGTATGAAAACTAGGGTTAAATATAAGCATAACACAACTGGGTATATTATAATCCTGAAAGAGATTATACATTAAAGGGATTGCAAGAATTTGGTAGCAGGTAAAAACAAAAGTCAGGACAATATCAATGGGATTGGATTTCGAGATTGCTTGACAAAAGGGGGCACAAATGTAAGAATGGATCAACCAGAACTTATTGAATTGGGGGCACTTTCTCAGCATATGGGATTTGACATTCTGGGAATGTTTCCATTGAATGGATGAAACTTGCTGCTATGGTGATAGCTCTTTGAAATCTGGAGGAGATGATGACAGAAGCCAAATGTAGCAGAAATGCCTGAGCTGCCCTGCCAAGTGATCAAGGGTGGGTGGAAGAAATTAAGGAAAGTGAACCTTCATTTGGCAATGGATATGTTATGTCAGGCCAGAGAACTCACCAGAGGATTATTACATCACATGGGAAGGCCCGGGGAATACATCATTCACCAAGACTACTAGAAAAGTGCTGGTGAGAGGGGCACCAACATCTATGATATGTTCTGTTGTATCTCTCTTGTGTAACATAGGGTGGACAGTGGGAGAAACAGTCACAGAGCTGGGCTGGTTAATATCCATAGAGATAATGGAGCCCTGTAGCAACAGAGGCCAGGGAGCATCACTTTACTATCAGGAAGCAAGGGGCTAAAATCACAACTGGCAAGATCAGAAGAACAACCAAAGGATCATGGTCTGCAGCTAGTTTTAGAGATGGTTAAAATAGATTGGCATCCCTAAGGACAAAATAAATAAGAGTAATATCTACAAATTTTAAAAATGCAAAAAATTTAAAATGTCATGAAGGAAGGAATAAAAGACTGAGAGTGACCATCACAACAAAAAGTCACAATCTGCTGGATAGTTTCCAGAGCTGAGATAGTTATCAAATCAGGAACTTGTTGGATGAAGAAGAGGTCATCACTAGGAGAGATAACCTGGCTATGCTATGACAAATATGTACTATATTAGAAGAAGGGGAACACACAGAGAATTTCTGAAAATTATTAGACACAAAGTATGAGCAGACATTGATATTTGGAGACAAAAAGTATCATTATTATCCCATCTTCATCCCTATTAGAATAAGCTTATAGGATCCAAGTGATAAATGGAGTCTTGTGTCCTGACCAAAGTCCAACTCACAATAAGCCCACTGGATCCATGAACCTGCATCAGGATAATTGTCCCATTCCCTATGGGTATAATTAGAATTGATACACTTTGCAATTTGACTAGCCCCCAAATTAGGTCCCTGGCCTAAGTGGTAAGAGTGATCACAGTGGGAAGGCTAAGGGAAAACCCCTCAAACTCCCCCCAACTATGACAAAGATAGTAAATCAAAAACAATACTGAATACTGGAAGTAAAAAAGATTGAGATGAGTAACTCTATTAAATCATGCAAGCATGCAGAATTTGTAGTTCCTATCATATCATATTTTTATTTAATATGTGAATCTTTCCCTACAGAAAATGAATGAAACTTGGAAAATGACTGTAGACTACTTCAGGGTCAACTAAATAGTAGTCCTGGTCCCAAGCGCTGTGCTGAACATGGTATCATTTTAGAGCAGATTAATAAAGTCTCATGTACATAGGATATGGCCATTGATTTTGCAGTTATGCTCCTTTCATTCCAAAAAAAGAGTATTAGAAACAGTATACATTCAAAAAAAAAAAAAAAAAAAGAAACAGTATACATTCAAATGGGGTGGAAAAGAATATTCACTTACATTTTTAGTGCAAGTCTAAGAAAATTTTCCCTTCCTATGTCATAATATAATCTGAAAAGACCTAAACTGCCTGAATATACTGTAGAACATCATATTGATTTATTTCATTGATGACATCATGCTAACTGGATGGAATGAAAAAGATTTTATTGCACTAATGGCCTTGTTAAGACACATACTTCCATGCTGCTCAGGACACCTTCTCCATTCCTTACTGATGGTTGGTATCTGGCAGAAACCGTGTACTGCACCAGAGAGAGTCTCAGCCCAGAAGGCTTGTTAAGGCCCAAGGATCAGGAGTTGGTTGAGAAGTAGGTAATTTGTTTCTAGCACCTACAGTAAAATGTGGATGGGTGTGTTTGTGTGTGTATATGTGTGTGTATGTATATATGTATATAATATGGATACATATGTATTATACTTGTATGTATATATTTTAATTTCTTGTCATCTGCTGGCTTTCCTTGAATTTATGAAAAATATATAATTGTGCTCAGAGCTCTAGTTCCTGGTAGTCACGTTGCCATGGAGTAAAATCACAAGTGTGACCACCAGCCTCCTTGTTGCCATGCTGAAGAGGCTAATAGTTGACAGATAAATGTTGTTCATATATATATATGTATATGAGCATTAGCTAATGGCCTGGACATATCTAGTTAGTGGATTGTGAAATAAAAGGGCTGGAAGTTCAAAAGCAAGGGAGACACGTAAAAATGAATGTGTAAAAGTGGACATAGTGTATGAAGATTTTTATTTCACATGTTAACACCCACAAAAAGCATCCATCCATCATGGAGGAGGCACTTACCACCAAAGTAGAAAAAAGGAATGAATCAATTGACATTAGCTATGTTTTATCATTGACTATCCCATAGAGTGATATAATATTAATTTACTTTTGAATTAAATTAATTATTTAGGGAGGACATAGTTTATTACACACCATCTTACTAAAATAACCACTATTTAGTTAATATTTTACAAATATTAAGATCAATTTATAATACATATACAACTACTGTTGTAAAAATTCTCCACTTATATCACCCAAAAATCTTTCCTTGATGTATTTAATAGGTTCCACTACAACATGCAAAGGCAGTTATTTGAAAATAGAGAAAATGAAATAAAAATACACGCTTACATGAAAGAAAATTAAAGTAATCTTTTTATAATTGGTGTTGGGTCAATATGTTTTACAAAGACTAGTCATATCACATTAGACATTAAATATATTCCAGCAGTGTTTGGTAATTTTATTTAACATATGCTGTCATTCAAATTCACATACTACTACTTTGTGTTATAGTGAGATTGTTTTATGTTATGGAGTTATCAATGAATAAGAAGAAAAATATTTACATTTCTAACTGTAACTTATTTTTAAAATGCATTAATTAAATGTCAGCTGTTGGTAGGAATAAATGTCTAGGTTGTGCATTAAGTTCAAGTTGATTATGAAGACATATAGTCAAAATAATGAGCCTAGAAGTACTGAAAAGAATAAATAGACCAAAAGCAGATACAGCAGTTGAAGAAAAATGCTTTCATCTGTTGTATTTCTTCTAGCAGCATTTGGATCATTTATGATCAGTTTAATTAATGGGTTTTCTTAAACTGACTACTTGTCAGAGACAAGCACACACGTATTGTAAATAAATTCTTAAAATAAACATGACATGGATATTGTAATGGTCTATTAATAAACACTTTGCTGTGTGATGATGCATGAAGCTAGTGCTGTAGTGTTTTAGTTGCCTGAGGTGGGTGTTAATGGGGAACTATAATAAAATCAAATAATAATATTATGTTCCTCTAGATATTGTTAAAATTAACTGTCAGCACTATGTGATCTGTCCTCTTAAAACAACTGAAATAATTAAGCTTTATGCATTGTATTATAATAGTTTTTATATTTTCTTCTACTTATGAATATAAGGCTATGAAAAAAATATGAAAATAACTTTATTTAAGAATATTGAACTCTCCATCCATAGGACAATCAATATTAGTTCTTATTTATCTTTTCATTAGAGTTACAGATTTATTTATTTATTTTTTGGAGATAATGGTCTCACTCTGTTGCCCAGGCTGGAGTGCAGTGGTGGGATCATAGCTCACTGTAGCTTCGAATTTGTAGGCTTAAA
This sequence comes from Lemur catta, assembly GCF_020740605.2. Classification (NCBI taxonomy): domain Eukaryota; kingdom Metazoa; phylum Chordata; class Mammalia; order Primates; family Lemuridae; genus Lemur; species Lemur catta. The sequence goes on along the minus strand of NC_059129.1, from coordinate 69,556,156 downwards.
AGATCCCCTGGGCATGAACCAACCCCACACCCAATCTAGAGAGTCTTGATTAGTTTCTATTTGAATACTTTAAGAAACATCCTTAGAACTGTGATGCAAATCCCAATTTAACAATGCAGCTATATATTTAAATAGCATGGCCTCAAAACATTGACAAACTGCACACATTTAGATAACATTATGCAATAAATTGTTTTTCAAAATTGAAATGAATGTTTTAATAGTGTACTAACACCAACTCCTCACACTTATATCCTAAAATGTATAAACCATGAAGTCTTTTGATTTCATTAGCAAAATGGACATTAACACTAGTGGTGCAGTTCACAGAATTTGTTAGTCACATTTTTTATTCTAAAAAGATTCTCCCAGGATCTGTACAAAATAAATACACAAATTTCACTAAATTAGTTTTAAAATATAAAGATATTTTTGTGGCTTTCTAAATGAACTGATTGGTTTCTAGTTTGATTTAAATATTTTTTTAAATGGTTGTTGTCATTGCATAGCGTTTCAGAAAGACTAATGAAAAGATCATTTGTAAGCCTGTAATAGCCATAAAAAATAAATATTAATTCCTGCTTCTGCTATTCCCTTATTTGTTATTACATACATGGGACATATGTATGGAACAGCTTGGCTCTCTGGTGCCACAGCCTGTTTTTATAAGAAACATTAGTAAGAATTTAAGGAAGAGAGAAGAAAGAACTTTTATCAATGTAGAGAATACAAATTCAATTTGTTTAGGTTGAGGAGCCTTTGCTTGCATATCATAACTGTAATATTTGCTTGGACCATGTGTTTTGTACCCTTGCAAATAATCCTGTATCTTTCTTCAACCTCTTGTTTTACTGACATAAGAGGCTGAGAGGTCTAGATCATTAATTCTGGAGGTGATAATCCTAATTATCCTCCAAAACTTTACTCCTCTTTTGGTGGTCCTGGAGGCAATGACAGCTGATATGGCAGCAGAATTTAAACATGGCAACACTCAAGAATGTGTCTTAGTCCATTTTTGCTGCTATAAACCATACCACAGACTGGGTGATTTATGAAGAACAAAAATCTATTTCTCACAGTTCTGAAGGCTGGGAAATCCAAAATCAAGGCATCGACATTTGACCTGGGAAAGGCCTTCTTTCTGCATCCTCACATGGCAGAAAGTAGAAGGGCAAGCCAGTCAAAGGCTGTCTGAAGCCTCTTTTAAAAGGCCTTAACCTCATCAAACATGGAAGATCCCTTGTGGTCTAATCACCTCGTAAAGGCCCCACATCTTAATATGACGACAACAGCAACACTTGAATTTTGGAGGGAACATATTCAAACCATAGCAGAGATGACGAGCAAGTGATTTGATTTCAAGGACGTGAAGACCTCTTTTCAGACTTCACTGCTATGTTCTTATGACAATTTGAACTTCTACCTTATAATACGGAAATTTTTGCTTCTGGTTTTAAAACGAAATCAAAATGGTGGTGTTACCTGGATAATCACTCAAAATGTGGATGGTAACAGAATCCTGAGAGGAAAAGTGCAACTAATTTCAAACCAGCCATGTCACCACATGTGCTGTGAAGGAGGTGCAACTTGAAAAGCAATTCCTTTTTCCTAAGTCACTGCTCTCAGAGACATGTTGCAGGGGACTTACTTTGTTATTTAATTTCCATTTTCCTTACACTTTTGAATTAGGAGCATTAACATAGCTACTGATTTACCTTATAAGGAAATATAAATCTCAAAAAAACTCTATTCCTGCAAATATGCTTTTTATCGCAGCATGTTGACTGGGAAAGAAGATTGATTTGGGTAGAAATATCAACTTTTCCCTCCATTACAAAAAATTAAAGAAAAATAAAAAATAGAAAACATTTTGCAATGCTATTCTATTTCCAATCAAACTTAGCATAAGGTGAATTGAAAATGTATTTCTCGTTTTCATTTTTCTCTTCTTCATTAATCTATCATCTACATAATGTTTATAATAATTCTGTAGCTCTATTGTTTTCCTTCCTTTCTTCTTTGTGACATTGAACTAGCGTCTGAGAAATTAATTGCCTCACCACTCTATGCTAGCTGTTCTATTGTCTGATATTGGCCCCTCGGTCCAAGATTGTTCTACTTACATCACTGAGCAGAGAGCAGCATGCATCTTTTCTGTGTTTGCTCCCTGACAGCCCTTGTCTTCAATAATAACAAGACAGAGCTTTCAGAGGCTCTTTTAAATAGAATTACTCAGTTTGTTTCTACTCTTGCATAATATAAACACACTTAAAAATATATATGTTGAAAAGCATATCTAGTATAATTCTCCTTTATATTTCCCCAAGTAATTTGCTTTAGGATCATGAATTCCGTTTCTATGGGGTAGGGATATATCCTGAGGTCCAGGCACAGGCTGTTGATGTGAGACATAAAAGTGTCACTTTAATGAATCAATCAAAAAGACACTCTCTTACTTTGAGCAGTAGAGATCTTTTATTATGGAACTCAATGGAAATTGGACAACTAGGGCAGGAGGTAGAACTTTAAGCCATGGGAACAAAAACTAAATATGACTGAAATTCAGCCACAAGCAATAGTTATTCTTAACCCTCAAAGGCCTCCTCATTTTTTTCCTTCTTGCTATAAACCTTTCCTGAGGGGTAAAGTAGGTGGGAAATTAAAGGAGGACACAGAATTATTTGGCAAGTCAGGCTATTTGGCTGATGAATAATCAAATTTTTACCAAGAGATCAAAAATAGCATGTTTGTTTGGCTTTTGTTATCCTTGAATTTTAAAATATAGCTTAAGAAATACTAAAAAAAAGAAATATAAAAGAAAAATCCAAAATTTGGTGTTATACATTCCCAATAATTAGTAATATACAATCTACTATTATTTTGTTAGATTTTCTTTTTTAGATATATTAAAAAGTAACATTTTACATTTTTTTTGAAAAAGTAAGTCTTTTAACAAGTGACATTTGAACTGTGCTGGCTCATGGAGTACAGATCTAGCACTTAACCCACTGGGTTTCATTTATTTGTGAAAGAGTGATATCTTTACATTCTCTCTTAGAGACAGCAGTGGCTTAGCCAAGTGTGGCTTACAAGGACCACCTATTTTATATGCTGTGGGGTGATGGGAGTGACAGCCGTGAACAGTCTAGGCAACATAAATAATATATAAATAACCGCATGCTCTCCAACAAGCCATAACTGGAGAGGTTTTCTATAAACAATTAAGTTAATATGCAGAATAAGAAATACATGATTGTTCTAATGTGCTCCTTGGTTTTTCTTTAGTGCACTAAAACATTTTTAATGTTTTCAAAATTATCTCAGCTGAAAATTATCTGCAGCCCCAGAAAGTGGAAGAAAAATAATTATCTGACATTTTTCTCTTTCTCTGCTTTTTTCTTTTTGGCAAAATAGAGCACTCTGTAAAGAGGTAAAGAAAGCTGATGGGTGAATTGGAGGAAAAATACGTTGAAACCGGCAGGACCTTTCACTGTACCATTGACCTTGGCTGCCTCAGGACCCTCTGATGCTAATTCCTTGGGAGACTCAGGGAATCGTGTGAGTTAATAAGGAAAATCTATCTCTGAGTTTAGATTTAGTAAGAGTGATTCATTTGTTCCCATTCTCATAAGAGAGATTGGTTGACGATTAAACCAATCTATGTGTTAGAAAACAATAAGGATGCTTCATCTGAAGCAGGTTTTTCTAATATTTATCAAATAAAAATCTATTTGGACCTGATGCGATTGTTATGAAGACCAGTGAGATAGTGTACTTTAACACTTTTAGATTTCCAAGGAAGAAGCACATTGAAGTGAGTGAAAATACTATTATTGTGAAGTCATAGAATCACATAAAGTTAAAATATCATTTCTCAAAAGCACTTCTTGCAAACTATGAAACTATAAGCACAGCCATTTCTACACTATCTTTTTAAATCCAAAGAAAGTGCATCCAACTAACTATTATTTAATAAAAGCAATAGAAGCTCTTCCTTTTGCAGAAAACATTTTTCATCTACCAAGTGCAGAGAAGGAATATTAATATTGATTCAGACTCAGATATGAATCCTGACCTCAAAAGTACTGAATGTGATCAGCCTGTATATGCATTGGCCCCAAGGATTATGAATTCTGACTTTTTTCTTGATGATGACATTTTAAATCAAAGTAATTTTAGCTTTCTATAGTAATGGTAAAGCCCTGTGTATTTCAAATGCTTTTGGTACAGCCACAAAAGGACAGAACACTAGACTTTTTTTCATAGTAATTCTGCACAACACTATTCCATTGACTGTTAGGATCCACTTCCCAAAATAATTTAGTGAAATCAAAGTGGTAGAATATGGTAAATACATGTTTTGTCTTAGCCAACAATATACTAATATAATAGATGAAACCAGGAGGGTAAAGTAAACAGATTCATAGATAATCATATACATTTGTTCCCTTTGAAAGGAAGGTTTCTGGTCATAAAAGCACGCTGATTCCAGAACATGCAGATGCCAAGTGCAGTCAAAATTAAGAAATTATATATTTCTAAACATCCTTTATTGATCTAGGTGATTTAAAAAAGTAGTACTCCTTTAAAAGGAGTAATTCTTTTTGCTTTCAAAAATACAAATTTAAATGCCATAGTCTCCAAGATTAGCAGTCAATTTTGAAATGGTATATGCTACTAGCCAGAATTTCCACTCTAGTTTCAGAAACATTGTGAACTGATTGCTTTATGTCTTTGACACTTCACTAAATTTCTCCTTGGTGATGTATAGTCTATACAGTCCATATACCTTGTTGAAAATGACCCATACATTCAAATATAGACTTTTGCATTTCCATTTAGTTCATTTATTTTTAGATTTAAATTAGTTATTATTTCCCCTTGACTGCATTATTTTATTTCCTTCTCTTTCTCTTCAGTTTTCTGCATTTTTTTCTAATTTCCTTTCTTAATTATCTTGCTCCCTTTCCCACATATATTGATCACTGAGAAATTTAAATAAGTCACATTATCATGAAGCAAGATATGAGTCTTTCATGCATAGAAACATCCCAGGACATCACTTTGGTACTCAATTCCCACTAATGCTGTATTTACTAAAAAGTGCAAAACCAGAGAGCATGACCAATTAATGAGAGTCAAAAAAGTGTGCACATTAAGAGACAGATAAATAAATTCTTCCACTTTTATCTCACTAACATTTGATGAAAATAGAGTGTATAGTTTGAAATGTGTTTCTTAAAAAAATTTTGATAGAGTCTGCAGTATTTCCACAACTTGAAATGCTGCCCTAGTTACTGATACTAGTGACTATAAGACAGAGTGGGTTTTTGCTTGTGAATGTGTTTTCTGTGGTAATTTTAAATATTTGAAATCATGTTGCAGAAATAATCCACCTTTGATCCACTGACCAAATGCTTCATTTCAAGAGATATTCTGACCCCAGAGGGGATCATCTGCCTCTCTTACTTCTTTCTTTGTGTAGTAGAATCATTGAATGATTTTTAGGATTTGTATGGTTAATTATGCCTTTCAAAGTATCTGCAGATCTCTTTAGGGGTTTAGACTATGTGGTACAAGATTTTGCAATAAATAGCAAAATTCCTTTTGCTTACTTTAAAAAAGTTATTATTATATGTGCATTGTAAACACGTGGGGACCTTAATTGTTTTCTTTTGTGGATGCTCCAAGAAGCTAAGCCTGATCACACAACCCCACAAAGTACTCTCTATTATTTAGAATTAAGTGTTGATGAGTGGCAAATCATAAAACACAGCTGACAGCTAGGACAGCCAAAGATGGACAAAAGCAAGATGAGAAAATTGTCACTATGTGATCAGATTCTTCTTGTGTGCAATTTAAGGTGCCAGGCTGGCTGTATCTCTCTTTGTCTATCCAACCACTTAACAAACATTGATGGAATAACTGTCATGACAGGTGGATATAAGACAAAGGAAATGCAGGAACTGTTCATGGGAGCCTACAAAGCAGACAGATAAGCACAGAGCTAAGAGATTTGATGGGTGCAAATGCCATGAAAAAGGGGAAGGGCTTATGGGCATCTCCTGAGGCAATCACGACACAAGAGTTTCTCTAAGTGCTTTAGAAGCCTCTGAGATGTTCTTGGGAAGAGTGGTTTGAAGCAGCATAGTGTGATTTTCAGTAAACTGGCCAGATGTATTTCTTTAACAGACACTATTTTCTACTAAGTTATGCCCTGCTTTTGATCTTAACTGGCAAAAGAAAACAAACATTTAGGCACCTGATGTCATGAAATCATTACATTAATGTGAAAGGGAGTTGAATGTATTAGAATATATTAGGAAATATTGCATAAAATTTAATATATAACATTGTATGGAATTTCTTATGTATCAAACAACAGACTCAAAGTGATAATTTCAAGTAGTTGAATAAATAAATGCTGTTCTGTGTTCCATTTTATGAGAGGAAATTATGGGAGAGGGATTTTAAAATAGAATTTGTCTGATAGGTAAAACAGGTATAATCCATTAAAAAGGGAAAACTCATTAAGTAAGAAAATTCAAGAAATAAATATCTTTATATCTTTCCCAGAAGGAATATGGAGAGACCCTAGTGGAAGGCTAAAATAGAATGCACAGTAAAATTAACTAGAATGGCTAGAAAATGAGAAAGTATAGAAAATTAGTTGTCTTAATAACAATAATTAGTTTTAAAGTTATACCCCCATATGTACCAGTTTTCAATTTATTTTGTCTAATTTTCTTCTGCTTATTGTTATAACTCTGTTGTGGATTATCTTCACATTCATGTTAGGGAGACAGCTGTCACGTGGAACTGAAGCTATTTTTTTCTCGGTTATTGAATCACAACGATCATGTTATCTTAGCAGGAGAGAGGTAGAAGATAGTTGCATATGAAAATCTATGTCAAGAAAGATGGACTTAAAAGGAGTAGATTTGTAGACTTAGTGTTAGTGTTTTATAAACATAATAAAGCCAACACATCCAATCTATCCATGAATTTTCTTGGCACTGCCTTTAAACTATATCAAGGATCTGACCATATCTTACCAGTTCCATCACTGCCACCCAAGAGCCAGCTGTGGCCATATCTTGGATTTTTGCAGTCCTCTCTGAACTGGTCCTTCTGATTCTACTCTTATGGCCCTAGAGACTATTATCTTCTCAGGGACAGCATGGCCTTAATATGTAAGTCCTAGTATACATGTGACCTCCTGTTTCCATCAGTGTAGAAGCCAAAGTCCTCAGAGTGACCTGGTGCCTTGTCACGTCTCTGGCATCATCCATTCCCACCCTCTTTGTTGTTCCCTTCACTCCAACTATACTACTCCTGAAACAGAAAAAGCAAGCTCCCCCATTAGAGCCTTTGGGACTTGCTGTTTCCTTCTCCTGAGATGCTCTACTCCTAGATGTGTGTTCATATGCTTCTTTAGCGCCTTATTGCCTTCACTAAAATGTTAGCTACTAGCTGTTATTGCTGTTTAATATTTTTACTTAATGTTTAATGCTTTAATATTTTCATTTAGCCACAGTGACAGCTGATCTTAGCAAATCCAACTAGATCTTTTCATTATATCTAATCAATTTAATTCATGTTTTAAAATGACAAAAATAGTAAAAATATCAATAACCTTAAATACTCATTCTATGTTCTCATCTATTTGTGAATAAACTGCTGAGTTTATACATATAGAATCCATAAATAAGTGAAATTCAATGTCTTTTAATCTTATAATATCATGTCAATAATTAGTAATAATTATATAGTTTCAAAACAAATGAGCCATTATTTTAAAATATACAATTAATTATAATTTTAATTTAGTATAAAATCATTATGCATATGGAGATATTTAGTTATTGAATAAGTTTTTATCTTTGCATAAATTGATTGAGTAATATGTCAAACTTTCTAGGGCTTTAAACTATAAACAAAATAGATTTAAAAAGCAAGCTTTATAGTTCAATACAGCCATTAATGAGAATTGGAGGTGATTCAAATTTAATTCAAAATCTGGTTTTGTTGTAAATGTTTTTATTGTGATTTTTGTATAAATTGTTTATAATTTCCTTAATCTGAGGGAGGAGTACAGTATATTATATAAATATATGTAGTAGTCATTAGCTTCCTCAAATACTCATTTTCAGTTTTAACAAAATCTTTGCCATCATGATTCAATTCTTTTCCTAAAGATGCTCTTTCTTTAGCTATTTATGTATAAGCAACAAGAAAATCATGTTTTAACAAATATAGTCAATGGCTGTTTCTAAAAATGTTCCTAGTGACTAATGTGTAGATATAGTCATCTTATATAGTAATAAGCTACCATCAACAAAGAATTTTCATATTGTCATTGTCTGCTATATTTTTTAATTTATTTTTTATTGTATACATTTAAGGCATACAATATGATTTGATACACATACACATAGTGAAATGATTATTACAAATACATTTACATATCCTAATGTATGTTTTTGAGGAGTTCTCAGGTCTCATATATATCTGTGTTCAACGAAAGGAGGAAAAAAAGGCTCTCCATGTGAATCCACAAAAATCTAAAACCTTTCACTATTCTCTCAAAGTCAAAATCCCTCAGTGATTTTTTTCTGAAGGCTGGATTCACATCACCTGATATATTCGTATTTCTTGACACTTTCAGTAATTATAGTAAATGTTTCCTTTATTTATTCCAGAAAAAGAACCATTCATATTTCAAGCATATTTTAAACTTTTGAATTTTAATCTTCACACTTCTTGCACTTATGGTTTTATTGTTTTAATGCACATTTGATCTATGCTTTTGTCAGTTTTTTTTTGAGGTTTCTTCATTTTTAGGATTCATGGGTGCGAACAATATTTGAATTTATTATACTACAGGATTCAACTCAATTTAACATTTTCCTGGTGATGAGTGAACCCAACCATCTTTTTTATTTGTCAAGTGACTTGTGCTATTTTTCAAAGTTTTGGTTCACTATAATCCAAGTTACTTCTTTCTGAACAAGTTGAATTTAAGAAAATCTCCATGGGAGTAACTCTTCTTATTTTTTATTCATTATTTATGAAAAATGGATGTATATTCCTCATTATAGCAATTCATAAATCTTATGGTAAATTTGTAAATGAATCTTCTAATGAAATTAGATGCAAACAGTTGTGTATATAATTGAAACCTATAGTGAAATACATTTTTTTTTTTTTTTTTGGAGACAGAGTCTCACTCTTTTGCCCTGGCTAGAGTGCCGTGGCATCAGGCTAGCTCACAGCAACCTCAAACTCCTGGGCTTAAGCAATCCTTCTGCCTCAGTCTCCCGAGTAGCTGGGACTACAGGCATGCGCCACCATGCCCGGCTAGGTTTTTTTTTTTTTTTTCTATGTATATTTTTAGCTGCCCAGATAATTTCTTTCTATTTTTAGTAGAGATGAGGTCTCACTCTAGCTCAGGCTGGTCTCGAACCCCTGAACTCAAACAATCCACCCGCCTCAGCCTCCCAAGTGCTAGGATTACAGGCGTGAGCCACCGCACCCAGCTCATGAAATACATTTTGAAGTAAAGGATTTTTTTTTTTTTGTTACCAACCAAACAAAACACAAACGAACAAACAAAACCAAAGGATGCACAACACTGTATATAAATTAAAAGATATTACTGCGTTATATTGGTATATTAGTGCTCAGTAATATAGTCCTAAAACACTGAGGTCAATAAATGTAGAATGTAAATAGGTCAAAATATCTGTATCTTTTAGTAGTCCCTTTGTAATATTAGCTCTGAAATCATTTCTAGTACTTCCAGAAATATTTGGATTGTTTTTCAAACTGTTTGTTAGGCAAATGACTAGCTAAGTTAGAATTCTTAGACTAATATACAAAATAATCAAACAGCGCAAGCAAAGTAAAAAAAAATTTAAATACTTTGACATAGGATTGAAACCTTTTATTAACATATGCTGCTCTCCCATCCACAAGTAAGCATACTGTGAACATACAGGAAATGGGTATAGATGCACTGTAACCAGCCTTTGGATCATTCAGAAGGAAGATCCATATGTTAGACATATATATTCTGACTTAAATGTGCATCACTGTCAGTTGGTAAGTAAGTGTTCAAAATACTTACTTCATAAAAAAAATGCTTTAAAACTTGTTTCGAACTGTAAATACAACAATAAAAATAAAGTAATTGTTATCATGGTATAATTATTGGTATTTCCTTTTCGTCTTCATAATTTTAGCTAATATCGTTTCATCATCTTAGTTGATAATCACAAAGAATGACTTAGATGTTGGGTGATGGGGAAAAAAGTCATGAGCAATTTATGTAGCCATTTGAATCAATGATCTAAAAAATCGCATATCAGTGTTCCAAATTAGGGCAGCTTTAGCCACAAAGCAGAAAGTAAGCATAGACTTCTTCACATTCATTTTCACCTTTCTCCAACTTTTGAACCCTAGCCATTCTACTTCCTCTGTTATTCTTCCTCAAATAAATGTTTGCTCATAACCTGAACAGGGATAATAATAGGAATAGCAAACACTTTGATAACATTTATTATATTCCAGACCCACCCTAAGAACATTGCATGAATTAACCCCTCCAATCTTCACACTAACTCTAAGGGGCCATTACTATTATTTTTTTCCATTTCTCAGATGAGGAAAATAAGGCACAGAAATGTTAAGTAAATTGCCCAGGGTCACCCATGTAGTAAGGGGAAAGACCAGTTGAACCCAGCCAGTTTAGCTCAACAGTACATGCACATAATCACTATATTATTGCTTCACAAATGTATCACCTCCAGATTTTGTTGAAATAAAGACACTAATTGAATAGGTCTGGGATGGAGGCTAAGTTTGTGCATCTCTCATGAGCTCCTAGGTACTTTCTGTTGCTTCTGCTCTGCAGACCAGAATAGCAAAGCATTATACTATGCTGTCTCTTGTGTGCTTGGCAAAGGTAGAATAAACATGCAATAAGAAAGAACCCCTTTTTGTCACACATGCTTTCCATGGCACCAAGATTTCCACAACTAAAGCAAGCTGCAGATCTGAGGCAGCTGGACTCACTAAAGATATAGACAAGGTACGTCTGTCCTCACTGCACTTGCTGTACCAGCCCATTGCCCTATAATTAGGCCATTTTAATTTTTGAGACCAAAGAGCTCTCTTAATATGAAAAGGCATGATTCATGTTCATATAAATTAACCTTAAGTCCGAATCATTGAAAGAATTCGATGTTATCATAAGACAGCATTCAAAGCTACCAGTGAGATTATAGAAGATGTCCTGTGTCTTGTCTCTTTTGGGCGCTGTTTTAAATAATTCAAGATTTTCTTTAAAATTAGCTTTATTCCTATAAATATGAAATTTCATTATGATCACTCTAAATGTAGTAGAAATCTCTTTTTCTGGAAAATATATATTATTTCAATAATTTGGGGGATACATGTAAATGATTGAAACCAAATTATTATTCTACATTCCTTAACATCCACAAAACCGTAAGTATTCAGTGGAAATATTTATATCCTTTCTTTAAATTTTGCTGCAGTTTAGAGGTGATGATTTTTAGCCTTGCCCTGCTCTAGGCTTTGTCTTTTTGACAGTCTTTTTATTAATTCCCTGGAATCATTCAACATTCTTTATAATTCCTCTAAAGTTTTACTTACAGAGATTTACTGTTTTGACTGATGATAAATAGTTCCTGAATTTATTGTGTTTTATATTTGATGACCTTGGTTAGTTCTGACACATGTTTCTCTCCTTGATACATTAGTATTTTTATCTTTGAGTTGTTTTTGCATAATGTGTATGCATAATCATGCCACCAGCCCATTCAGACTTCTAAGCAACAAGTAGAAAAAGAATATATATTACTAAAGAGTCACTGAGAAAAGTCATAAGTTACTTGAAACAATTACAGGCAGTTTACTTTGAAAAGGCAAATTAATTGATATTTTAAATGTTTACTTAATGAGTCTTTTCTGATGATGATTAGTATCCAATTGCTTAAGGTTAATCAAGAGGACATAAGTTTGCCATTGTCCGTCTGCATTTATCTCTCCCATGAGAAGAAGCAGCCCATTTCCTCAAGGTTACTTTGCCCTTCATGTAAGATGTATCTATACTAATTAACTTTTTTGATGTCAGTATTTAACTGATCAAGTTAAGTTTTTCTTTCAGTTGATTTCCAATTATTTTTTAATTGATTATTCAACTCATTCAAAACATGAATTAACCCCACTCAGAGGATATTGTTACTTTTGAAAACTATTTAAGAAAAAGACAAGCCTGGGAGTGGTGGCTCACACCTGTCTGTAATCCATGCACTTTGGGAGGCCTAGGTGGGGGGATCGCTTGAGGCCAGGAGTTTGAGACCAGCCTGAATGCAAGTGAGACCCCAACTCTACAAAAAGTAGAAAAAATAGCTGGGAGTGGTGGTCCATGCCTGTAGTCCCAGCTACTTGGGAGGCTGAGGTGGAAGGAGCATTTGAGCCCAGGAATTTGAGATTGCAGTGAGCTATGATCAATCCACTTATTGCACTGTAGCCCAGGAGACGAAGAGAGGCCCTGTCAAAACAAACAAACAAACAAACAAACAAAAAAGACAAAAAGATACAAAATGATACTCAAGTCTAAGTATATAAGCAGCTGCTATTCTGAAGAGCAGTCAGGTTAAGGAAGAGGGTTAGAAGTTTCTTAGAGAAACATCTGAAATTAGCTTTCCTGGGAAAGGCAACTGACCTCCTGTTGGGAGTAACAGCTGTTTGCAAGGTCTACAAGAGTGGAGCTCCATAGCATAGAGAGAGGGGAATAGATGGTGATGAGTTAGAACTAAACAACCTGATGGAGAGGGAGGGCAGGTGTCTACCAAGAGGAAACCTGACCATTTAGGATTGTGAAAATTAGGATTTTAAAATTTAAAATAGAATGTAAAATAAAAGAATAAGATGATAATTTGGGAGTGACAGTTACAATTAAATGTAGGACAAATAGAAGAACAGAAAGGTTATAGCCTGAGAAGGTAAAGCACTGACATTGTTTAAGAGAGAGAAAATTACTGATTTAATGAAATGCCAACAGATTGATAAAGGCAACATTTTAAAATAAAGCATATCCAACTGTCGGTCATAAGGGATCCAGGACATGGCAGATACTAAAGTGACTTTAAGTGTCTCTCTGCTTTTGAATAGGAATTATTTTGTCAGTAAAGGAATAAAAAAGGGTGTTTACAGTATAAATAACTGTGACATTTATAAAAAATGTTTATATAACAAACAGGCAGAAGTATCAGAGCCACTATTGAAGGTTTGTGCATCTGAAATTTATCATATTCAACAGAAAGTCTCCACAGTGTACTTTTTCACATAAATGCCCTGAAATATTGGTCTTGTTATTTTTCAGTGATGTCTATAAGCTAGAGTAAAACCCATTTACCAGTTTAATACTTTTTTTATGATAATATAACTATATACAACTCTGATTTAGAAAAAGAAAAGCTCAAGCTCTTAACTTCTGGAATGAGTTTTCTTCATAGGAAAAGTGCCCAGATGGAAAGAAATAAAAGTATGTGTTAATATGACATGAAAACTAGAATTGGAAATGCATATCATGGGAATGAAAGCTTCTCATTGACTTATTTTTTAAAAGTCACATGGAATGGTTATGTATTTTTGTAGGTAAAAAACAAAACAAAATAAAACAAAACAAAAAAATGGATCTACAGAGAACTAGTCATTCATCATGTCCCCACCCCTGACATGTCCCCCAGTTTCCTTCTGTTTTGTCAGTATGCTGACCTGGTGTTTATAGGTATAATCCTAGTCTTGCTGTGGCACACACACTGAATGCTAGGGGATATCCAAATTACAAATATCTTAATTTTCTTATCAATGCACCTTTTTTTTTTTTTTTTTTTGAGTCAGAAAATGGGCCGGGCACAGTGGCTCATGCCTGTAATCCTAGCATTCTGGGAGGCCGAGGGGGGCGGATCGTTTGAGCTCAGGAGTTCGAGACCAGCCTGAGCAAGAACGAGACTCCGTCTCTACTAAAAATAGAAAGAAATGATCTGGACAGCTAAAAATATATATAGAAAAATTAGCCGGGCATGGTGGCGCATGCCTGTAGTCCCAGCTACTCGGGAGGCTGAGGCAGTAGGATCGCTTAAGCCCAGGAGTTTGAGGTTGCTGTGAGCTAGGCTGATGCCACGGCACTCACTCTAGCCCGGGCAACAGAGTGAGACTCTGTCTCAAAAAAAAAAAAAAAAAGAAAAGAAAATGTACACAGTATCATCCCCACACACAGGAATTTAGGATTCAGATAAATTTTAGTTATTTGTCCAAAGTCAGTGACAGATATGGATCTCTAATTTTCATGCAAGAATATCCTATTTTCAGCAATAATGAATTAAAGGTATGAAAAGAAAACAAAGAAAAAATTTGTTTCTAGAGTCCATCTTTCACACTTAACAAAAATGGAATCTCCATAGATACTGTAAGACCATGAAAATATTGAAATAGGAACTTTCTTTTGGCCTTTAAAAAGCAATGACAGAAAAGTGTTTCAGGATCAAGAAGTGATTTGGTAAGTATAGCCTGTAGGATCCCTCTAAGTGTCATATTAAGAACACATTGTTTTCACCTTGCATACTTCATAGAACATATGTAAGCCTCATTCAGTTTTTATCCTCCATTCAAGTGTTAAAAATTGGTTGTATCACATGCACATGTTCTAACTCCCTTCTACTGCATAGACAGGAGAATTGTGAAATAGATTTTTGTTTTTCCCCAGTTTAAAGTAGATCAGAAAGTACTGCAACAATAAAGCTTTCACTTTATTTTCACATATCAACACTAATGTAAAAAAATAGCAAAAACGCCAACTTTTTTATATTTAAAACATGCATGCCACTTTCAATTGTTAAATAAAAGGCACTTTGACATTTTAATAAGATATCTTTTGCAAAATCTTGTGGAATAATAGAAGACAAATAATACGAGAATATTTTCATAATCTTATTGAAATAAAGATTTATCTTTTCAATGAGGGTACCATTCTTATATTTTTATATAACTCAGTTCTAATTTGCAAATTTCATAATTATATTGCTATATAATAGCTAAGCTGTATTTAAGTTGTCTTCTATACCAGACTCTGCACTGGCATTTTCCATGGTTTAACTTATATAATTCTTATAACAACTTTATGTGGTAGTTTAACAATTGCCACATATTGTAGAGAAAGAAATTGAGACTATAAGTTAAATAACATTAAGGTTACACAGTTTATAAAAATCCAGGTCTGTTTGACCCAAAATGCAAGCTTTTAATCATTTTGCTCCTATAATATGGCTCATAACACGTTATATACATACTTAAATTTTGTATTGGGTGTTCTTTTGGAGTGGCAACTCAAGCCAGCAATCTTTCCACATTTTATAAGTCAATTCTGAATGATCAGTTTAGGGGTAAGCATAGTATAGGTTAGAAAAACATTGGTTAATTACCTATCCAAAACACATTCCCCTCTTCTTGTTTACTAATATAACATGATTTCATTAAGGATGGCAATGTGTATAGCTGAAAAGAATATATTCTCCAGCCTTCCTTGTGGCTAGAAATGGTGAAGTAAAACAATTTTGAACAATGAGGTGTGAGTAGAAGTATTCGGATAAGATTCTGGAATGACTCTTTAAAGGGGAACATTTCATCCTGAATGTGTGTGTGTGTTTTTTTTGTTTGTTTGTTTTGTTTTGTTTTACCTTTGTTGTCCTCCATCATCTAGCATGAAACAAAGATATGATCCCCACATATTTGATTATTTTTTGAGATATTGAGGAGCAGGGTGATTCCACAAAGATGACAAAGTTTAAAGAGCCTGATTATCTCTATTTGAGTTTCTTTATGAGAAATATTCACCCCCTCTTCTAACACAGTTGAAAACACAGTTTCTGTTTCTGGGTGTCTCTTATCACAACATAATAAAATTTTCACTTCATATAGTATATAAAATTAAACTCATGGAAAAATTGTTCTTGTCCCAGGTAAATTTGATTCAAATTCTCTGTTTTTTAGGTCCTCTGAAGGAAATAGAAGTACATGGCAAAAGATGTTTTTCCATTGGTGAGGAAAAACACCTTTCCCATGGCTGAAGATTCATTTGATTTCAAAATTAAAATAGTAAGAAAAAAAATTGTTTGAGAAGAGAGTATATAGTTTGAAAATGAACTGTTTCAATCACATCAATATTTTAATTATATAGTCATTTGACATGATTCCAACATAAATTTAATTTTCTTTTTTTTTTTTTTTTTTTTTGAGACAGAGTCTCACTTTGTTACCCGGGCTAGAGTGAGTGCCGTGGCATCAGCCTAGCTCACAGCAACCTCAAACTCCTGGGCTTAAGCGATCCTACTGCCTCAGCCTCCCGAGTAGCTGGGACTACAGGCATGAGCCACCATGCCCGGCTAATTTTTTTGTATATATATTTTTAGTTGGCCAGATAATTTCTTTCTATTTTTAGTAGAGACGGGGTCTCACTCTTGCTCAGGCTGGTCTCGAACTCCTGACCTCGAGCGATCCACCCGCCTCGGCCTCCCAGAGCTAGGATTACAGGCGTGAGCCACCGGCGCCCGGCCTAAGCCACCGGCGCCCGGCCTAATTTTCTATTTTATATTTTATGGCTCTGACATAAAGTATAAATCTTTAGAGAAAATCTTAAGCAATCCAAAATTATATCCAAGAGATAAAATAAAATCATGATAAAAATAAGATTATTTATTAAAATGTGGAAGGAACAAAACAAAAAGGAAGAAAATAAGGAAGGATAAAAGAAAGAGAAAATAATATACTAGTTCACTGTACAGAAAATAAAACATATTTCTTTCAGTACCAAAGATAAACCAGCATCATGAATTGCTCGGTTTTAATTCTATTATTGTACTTTATAATATTTTCAGAAATAAAATGAGAATGACCTATTTCAACCCTTACTATTTTGCTAAAAATTATTCTATTTCTTTCACAAAATAGAGCCAGGGTGAGCTTTTCTGCATTGAAATGAATTCTGAAAAGAATTCATGAAAAGAGGACATGCTATTTTGCGTTTGCTCTTGTTTAGAGTATAAAATTATTATGAAAAAAGAAAGCTTAGAAAAAGTAGGAAATGAATTTCAAAAATAGAAAAAAAATACCAATTGAAATATTTATTCCTAAATCTATTTTCTTATAATAAAAAACAAACAAAAATAATAAACAAAGGCAGTAATGATTCTGTAAGATACATGTGTGGTGGGACTAAGGAGATATGGGGATTTGGGGAGTGAAGGAATAATCAAAAGAGAGAAAAAAAAAAAACCTAAAACTGGGAAGGTGAACTCCAACTATTCTCATATAGTATACATAAAAGTGTATCTCTTACTACTCAGAGACTGAGTTCTGGCTTTCCCTGTCTGATTGTCTTTTCTGTTACTACCATCAAAGAATCAGATGTTTATCAACAACGAAGTTGCAGAAGGTAGCCTCCTATGGGTATCCAATTACTTTCTTCTTCTGCATCCATCTACTAGGAGATGCAAATTGATTGACAGACAACACTAGAGAGTAATCCTCCAGGCCCAGCAGTGCACCTCCAGATTAAATCAATGTTGAGACTTTTCCAAGACTTTTCAAGGACACCCTGGGGGACCCTAATTGAACCCCAGGGGACTGAGCTTAATTCATTTTCAACCCCTGGTAGCTCCCAGACTGAAAAACTCTCCTTAGGCCTGAAACAGCTTGAAGTTGTAGAAGGAAGTAACAAGATCCAAACCAGATCTAGACTCCTATTGTATCAACACATCTATCATAGTATAAGATATGAGCTCCATGCTTTTGATAGTGGATAGTGACATTACATTTGCCTGGAGTGTCCTTCTGTCTTAGTCCACTCAGCCTGCCATAACAAAATACCATAAGCTAGGTAGTTTATGAACAAAAGAAATATATTTCTCACAGTTCTGATGGCTGAGAAGTCCAAGATCAAGGCACCAGAAGATCTGGTGTCTAGTAAGAGCCTGATTTCTGGTTCATAGATGATGCCTTCTTGCTTCGTCCTCACATGTGGAAGGGACAAAGCAGCTCTCTGGGGTCTCTTTTATAAAGCCACTGATCCCAATCATGAGCACTCCTTCTTCAGGATGTAACATCTCCCAAAGGCTGCACCTCCTAATGCCATCACATTGATTAGGTTTCAATGTATTAATTTTGGAAGGACACAGACATTCAGACCATAGTCCTTTTGTATGCAAGATGAGCTTCTTGCTTTTGGTAATGGATAGGGCTACTCCGTCTGCCTGGAGTGCCCTTCCTGTTTTCTCTGTTTCTCTCTAAAATTCTGCACATCCTTTAAAGTCTAAATCTAAAGTTACCTTCTCTGGAAACCCTTTCCCAGGGTTTCACATCATCCTCTGGGTTTCAGATTGTTTTGTTGGTCTCTCCTATGGGCAATTATATTAGGTCTTTTATTGTAAGTGTTTGTTTATTTATTTTGCACAGCTTAATGACAAGGAAAACCTATTTTTTTCTCTTGCACCTTCTTTTTTGTACCTATAGAGTGCTCAGTAAGTATAATATGAATGAACTATCCTAGTCAAATTACCAAATCTCTCTATGTCTACGTCCTTCTATATAAAATGTGAATAATAAATTTTATCCTAGGAAAAATTATTATTGGGGTAATAAAACTCAAATGTGGTTTGGGAAGCATATAGTTTGAAGCTCCATGTAAATACCAACTGTTAAGAAAAAGTAATAAATTTGTGGATCATACATAGTATGTTCTATACCACTTTTGTGGACTTCCGTAAAATGAATTGGATGATAGCAGAAAATGGGTCCAGAGATTAGCTACTTTCCTTGATACTTTGTAAATTATAAGATGGGATTTACTGTTTACTAGGAGTTGTGGAAATTCCTATTGAGTCTGATTCACTGTGTCTCCAGATGTCTAGCAAGCACCGATATGCCAGGCTTGTGGGAGCACAGCACAAGGATTTCCCAGTCCAGCTACATTTTAGCTTTTGGAAATGGCTCTGAGAGTGAAATTAGCATATGGCTAATTTGCCGGATTCCCAGAGGTTCCTGGATCATGCTGATACATCTTTATCTACTCATTAGGATTATGGCCTAAAATTTGGTTTTCTTGAGTTTATGCCTATTACTCTTGAAGTATTATAGATAAACAGTTTATTCACATTATGTTTCACTTTCTCCTTCCATGCAGTGGATTAATTAACACTAAACTAAAAAAACATACTTGGTAAATATGTTGACCTACCTCCAATTATATGTAATCTTGTTTTCAATGGGCTCGAAGTAGAAAATGATCTTCTAATTACATATACCTATAATGCTTTTTAAAAATTTTTGCTATTACTAGGGCAACATTTAAAGCAGTATACAAATGTTCAATTTTACTGTTTTAATATATTAATAAGGTATTTTTCAGGAATATTCAAACTATATATATTCCCTTAATGCTGAAACCAGCTTGTTAAACAAGCTCCTCTTGATGTGATCTGTATGAAACCAAATTTTGTCTTTCATTTTATATTTAAAAATCTGCTTAGTGGGTAATGTCTTCCCTTACCTTCAGGTGAACTAGGTGGGTCTCAGGGACTCTCTACTCAGCTGTTTACTCTTAATGCACTGCTAGGCTACAAAAACAGTCTCGATTCAGAGATTAGAATGCTCAGTTTTGTGCAATAATCAGAACTCTGAGCCCAATTTGTCATCACTTTTCCTCACCTACCAGTTCTACATAGGGAGACGATAAAAAGAACAAGTGAAGGGAAAGGGGAAAAAACAACAGAAACATAATTTCTGAGTCTGCACGCTGTAGATAGGAGGAGGGGGAAGGCAGAGAGCAATGGAATCTTACAGCCGAGGTAAAAAAGGAATAATTACAAGTTAATTCATTCTGATATTGGTGTTGCAAAAGTTGCTAAAGGAGAACATAGAAAGAGAAGTCTCAGCATCACTTTAATAGGGAGTGCTACTCAAAAAAAGGAGGTACACGATTTTTGGTGTGTGTCACTTGACCGGAGGTGTACTGGGAACCTGAGAACACAGGCTTAACATCAGCAAGGTTAGCAACTACTTTCACATTTTTAAGGCAGATCAGGGGGCTTACTCAACTGTGGGAACAAACTTAAACCTCCATGGAGGTAGGATTTAAAGATCTAAGGAATGCCAGATCCTGGGAAATAAATTTCAGCACAGTGCTGAGAAAGACAGTGTTGGGGCACCACTGGGGAGAAATACTGAAAAAAAATAGCAGGTAATTGAGATTTAGAGACATGAAGTTTGCATGAAGAGTTGACTGTTACAAATATCAGCACCTGTAAAAGTAGAAACTGTCCAAGGTAAAGCTCACATTCAGTTTAACTCTGGGATTCCAAAAACAAAGGCCAAGGTAGAGAATAAAAAGGGAAAATAAACAAATAACTATATATATATATATGTACATATAATTTAAGATATGTGTATATATTACATAAACATATCTTGAAATTCCTACCATATATGTGTGTGTTTACGTATATAATACACACCCACCTATGTGTGTGTATGGAAACTAGAAAAGAAGAAAATGATGAGACTAGACTTAGCAAACAAATTCAAAACTTTGCAAATGTGTAGTTGATCAAATTGCAATCTCAGAAGAAAGGTACTCTGAATAGGTGGTGGATTTATTTATTTTTGGAGCTTGACAGCTTATTAACTTCTCATCAAAAGCTAACTCTAAGATAAGTATGAGTTCAAATATTCTGGACTATAGACACCACTGGCTGCCAAATCTTAAAGAAGCAGCCTTTTTCTTTTTTCTCTTACAGTTTCTCTTATAGTTCAAAAGGAATATTAGTTCACATTCATTATTTATGGCCAATTACAGTGGGAAGGAAATAGTTAAAATAGCTGGCCTATGATCCTATCTTCCCTATTACCAGGAATATTCTCCAAGAAAAAAAGAACAGAAGGTGGTGACACCGTCTAATCTCTTTATAAACATAATAACTGGACCTTTGGAAAAGTTAACTGATGATATTTATGAGGAGGGAAGGCTTTACTTATGTAACACTCAGTAGTGTGTTTCTGATTTGGGATTGCACATGGTAAACACACTTGGAACACATGTGTTTGAGAAGCATAGCTCTTTAGAGAATGTTGGGGTACATATACTCTGGGGGTATAAAATTGCACTATTTCATAAATTAAATAATCCCTGTTGTATGAGATGACTAATCATACTCATTTGAGACTTCATCTACAAATCTGAGCCAGAAGACACATGTACAATGTGGGAAGGAAGGACCTGGGCTGTACCATGTGAGGTCTCAGACTCCTGCCTCCCTCTGTACCTCTTGAATAAAGCTTGGTACTGGGTAAGATCTATGATATGTGGTAATGTGCCTGGACGATCTGATATATTTGTGTCCACTCAGATTTGTGCTATGAGCAAAGTTGTCCTTCAGTTCAATGAATCAAAATCTTTTAGTAAGAAAAATGAATGGATTGAAAATGTGGTAAAAATAAAATAACGGATGGTTTCTACTCATCCTTAGTATAAGGAGAAAAAAGATTTGAGATGAATTATTGGAGAAAAATCTTACCAGTGGAATTTGGAAGAAATAGACACCAACTGGGATAAATTAGAAAAGTCAATTGATAGGAAATATAAGGCTGAAAGAAATGTGGCAATAATATCATATTTGTTTGCTGTTGTTAGCTCTGGTAAAATCTACATCAGCATTATCCAGTAAAACTATAATGGGAGCCACAAATGCAAGCTATATTTAAAATTTAAAAATTTCTTGTAGCCATATTTAATCAAGAGGTATACTTATAATGTATCTCTGTTTGGACTAGCCCAGTTTCTCTTGCTTAATACGTACTCACTATATAGCCAGTGGGGAGAGTATTGTATAGAGCAGACCTAAACCTATGAAGGAGAGAAGAGAGAGATGAGAGTAAATGAAAATCCTGTAAGACTAGTTTCAGTCACTGAAAAATCTTCTTATAATTCTTTTTCTGGCTGGAGAGATTTATATTCACCTGAAAATTGAAGCAAATGAGGCCATTGATTACCCAAAAGATTGTACAGGTAGCTGGAGACAAAATTCAGGTGACTATTGAATATGAATGCATTCTGATAGACAACTGAGACATCCTTAGAGGTAAATGACAACAGATTTCTATGGAATCATTATTGGTATAAACTTTCAGGTTTAATGATCAAGAAGGAATATCACTAACTTTAGATACTACTGAATGAAAAGGATTACTTGGTTAAACACAGATCCCAAAGTGGCTGCAAGGTTTTGTGAGCAGAGGCAAGATGCATCTAGATGGAATGGCAGCTGAGCTACTTCACTGGATTAGGTGGTGGTTGGACAGACCTAACTTGAAAGGATAACAGTCTTCCCTCCCATTCTCTGTCTCAAATTTAATACTTCTTAAGGATCTGGAGTATCATGTGTATAGGTAACCTTAGACTGATTTTTTAATGACTAGGGAGACACAACAAATTTAATGCTGTTGAACTAGTACTCTGGTTGTCTCTGGCCCTCTCTCTGGAAGGCAGTCCACCCAGAATGTACAGGCTCTTGGGTCATGCAGATCCCCCAGAACCCATCAGCCCCTGCGGCTCCTGCAGTCTGGGTTGGAATTGGGAAATGTTTGTATGGGAATGAGCAAGATGAAAACTGAGGGGCTGAACCCCCCAAGGAAGACAAAGGTGTATGGTGTGTGGAAAAGCAATATGGCACCTGCCATTTTAGCTTGGGAAGCAACCCTGAGGGCGTTGGCTGCTTCATGCTTTGTCCTCAAGAAGCTCCCCTTTAGTGGAGGCAGCCATTTTTGGACTTGTGAGGGTAGAAAGGCTCTTCAGCAGCTCGGGAGCCTACTGACTGCCAGTGATGTGAGGGAGGGAGAAACAACTGTTCCACTTATGCTTTTTGCTGGACTCCAAGCCTCTAGGGGATTGACCTCTGCTGATATCTTGCTCCTTCTTGCTCTGTTCTACAACTTCTTCCCGTGGAATCTCTTGTAGGTTCTGGCACTTTCCCCTTGTGATTATACCCAATCTACGTTTGTTTGTTGTTTTCTTTTTCATCCAAAACTTTTCCTTCTTTCTGAGACAATCTGTCAGCTGGTGTCTCTGGGCCGCCATCTTCTCCTTCTCTCTGAAAATTTCATTCAATAACTTTGTGTTCCTGAAGCAAACTTAGTTACTTTTTTCTAATGTTTAATTTCAGAGTCCTCTGTGGCCAATATGTATATTTCATTGTGCCAGGTAAAGATGCATGTTAGGTAAATTAGAAGGAGAAAAAACAACCTGAGAAGATTTGGGTACTGGTACTTTATTATGTTTATTCCTTCATGGACACAGTCAAATTCTTGGTTAAAAATAGTCTTAATTTTAACCCCTGTGCTTTAAAAAGTAAGAATAACAAATGGGGGATATTCAGTTCCTAGAGAGAGTGTAAGGTTCCTTCTTCTTCTGTCTTTCGTTTTGTCTCAAATACTGGTTAGCTCCAGTGATTGATAAATATTGGACACTTTTTCTCTGGAACTCTATCATTCTTTTGTCTCTCTTTGCAGTATCTTTTTACTGTCCACTTTGCAAATCAGATAATAGGATTTCAGGCTTCCCTTTACTGTTTGGAAAGAGACTTTACCATAGTGAAAGTCTGTGGTATAGATTTGATTGGTTCTTCTGTGTATCTCATTGCTTTCTTTTTCTTTGATGTCTTGTACCTGGAGATTATGTTTCTTACCATTCATGTGTCAGCCTACAGAGTCTGTATTCAGGGTATCTAGAAACCACTCAACCCATTTCTGCCAACTGTACTCAGTGGTTGCTCAGGGTTAGTTGACAAGATCAGGGTACCATGGCTTGTTACAAAAATTGGGAGATTTTGTTTTGTAAACTTTTCTACATATCTCATTTGCAAATTGTGGCAGACATAAGCAAATGGTCAGGGATTCTATTTTTTGGGATTGTGGTTTCCAGTCAAGTATTTTTTTTATCATAGTGTGCTTTATCGCCACTTATGAATCCATCCACTTGGTTGACTGGGTAACACAGGGTGAATAAGTAAAGCACCACTTTTATATTTTTGCACACATTATATCATTTCATGAATATTTGGAAAAGTCAGGGTTAGTGCCCCTTGTGTAATACTTTCTTTTCTTGGAGGCAAAAAATAATGAATCAATGTAGATTTACCTATTAGTTGGGAATAAAGCCAGTATCATTGATTTAAGAGTTCAGCATAAGCAGATGTTGCCAGGGGTCTCTCTTGCATCAATCATTATGAAAGTTAAGTCTTAAGAAAAAGCATCATATCTCTTAAATCAAGTTCAGTTAGTGGTGATAACACAGTCATAAAACTTATCCTGGAGTAAATAGAGGGTAAGATATTGTGAATTCTGTTTTTAATAAGAACATGTCAGTTTGGCATAATAACTGTTCAAATCGCTAGATTCATCAGATGTGAAGAGTTAGCATCTGAAACTTACACATAACAGCAGTCATTTCAACTGTGGTGTAGCATGTGAAAGAGAAAAAAATTACTATGAATTATCTGCTTTCTATCAATAAGACTTTAAAATATGTTCTATTTTTTAACTCTGCTTATTCTAATAACCCTGAGTTATCTGGGATGAGGATAAGGGCAATCTAGAGCTGGGTATTTGTGCAAGTTATCAAAATGACTACTGATAGTAAAGGAAGTAATACAAATTCAAATAATTTAGACTTAATTTCCACTAATTAATACCAACACATTTTTTGAGCCCTTTAAATCAAAATGAATTGGGGTGTATAGTGTCTTTAGAACTTCTAGGACTCTGAAGATTTTTTTCTATTCATTTATAATTTTAGAAATAAGTCAAGACTTAGTCCCTCTCTTTTTACTCAGTTGCATCTCTCTCATTGAATGAGATTCATGAAAAGATAGATTTTTACTGCCTTAAATTCAATATTATAAATAGTAACTCATCTATGTATCTTTATTTCTAATTCATAGAGAAGTTAAAGTACAGAAATTTAAAGCTTATTTTATTTAAATTTCACTAAACTATATATTTATTTATTTACAGTACCTTTATATTTTGACTTACAATGAGCTGAATGCGAAATGTTTCATAAATATTTGAGTTCTGCAGGTTGGCCACATATTAGGTATTTGTGGGTATCACAATGAACAACAGAGCCATAAATGCTCATTCTCATGGAAGTTAGGTTTATGATTTTAGTCAGAAGCAGAAAATAAATAAATAGGAGATATAATTTTGGGTAGATTGTGATCAGTATTATGAAAAACTTAAAGGAGGTAGAGGACAAGGGAATTTCATAGTGTTGCCACTGTAGATAGGATGGGAAGGGAAATTTTTAGAAGAGATCTTAATGAAAATGGAATTATCAGAAGAATATGTATTTCAGGTATTGATGACAGCAACAGAAAAGTTTTGAGGTAGAGGCACTCTGTGTAGTTAAAGTGCAATGAATCCGAACAAAATCAGGAGATGAAGAATGAAAAGAGACCAGGACCTTTATTATGTAGTTCTTTGCAGACCATGGGGAAGACTGAATTTTATTTTGATGTGATGAGAAAATATTTCAGGATTTAAGTAAAGAATTGAAATAATTGAATGTGTTTTTATCATTTTCATAATATGATAATAGCTATAACTATTAGCACACACAGCAAAAAGGAGAATAGGGAATAAAGTTTGTTGGACAAATAATTTTGAGAAATATTTTTCTTAAAAATGTTTTCTTTATAGCAAAAATTCTGAGATCATTTAAAATACTAATATTTTGGAGGAGAGAATTTTATGTGAAGTTTTTTTAAAATTGTTGATCCTAGGCTTCTTCTCTCACAGACTGTTCTGTAATTTGTGGGATGTAAAATTATCTGTATTTACCATATCTCCTTTCAAGAGCATTGACAACATGTTATATGTGTACATATATATATGTAAAAAACACACATGTTATATAAAATAATTTAGATATAAAAATACATGAATATATATTTATATATTCATATTTACATATGAATATATACATATTTAACCTCCTTGGGATAGGTATAGGGACTATATTACTATCCAAAATCCGAAAAGACTTTAATAACAATTACATTTTACAGATAGTTCTCATTAAATATATTAGGAAAAATGGAAATCTAAGGAAATCTTTAAAGAGATTATAGCATACCTTAGACACTGTGGTGTTTCTATACTCTAAGCACTTACTATATGTATAAACTCTGTGTTGTACATATATTATCTAAAATGTAATATCTTTTTTAGGCACTGTTATTTAAACTTTGCATAAAGGGAACATGAGACTCAGATATGGTAAAATAACTGAGAATAACTGACCCCCAACTGACTCAGATAGTAAACATCATGGCTAAGTATCAGATCAAATTGTATCTGACTGAAACACGTAATCCTAAGCATTACACTGTAAAACTTGACATAGTAATAAATATTACTGTTTATTATAAATATTATAATATTTATACATTTATGAATATTACATGAGCAATATTATGTGACAAATTTGACAATCTGACTATTTAGTATTAGTGGTTACGTATGGCAGGGACATCTGCTCCATATGGAACAAAATGATATCACTGGGTAATTTTCTTGAAAATTTAACCTGAGTTACATAATTGAGGACTGTAAAAACAGTTTGGATCTAAAATCAACTACATTGACTCTCTGTATTTTGAGTTTATTTCAAAACATTAGCTTGCAACTTTTATTTGTTTCACCTAAAGAGAATATCTGTATGTCCAGTGCCTTACACGTATTCAAATGAATTATTCCACTTTGTAAAATAAGCAAAACAATTCATGTTATTCACATTTTGAGGACTAGTCAAGAATAACTTAAAATAAAATAACTTACGTATTTCAAGATATGATCAAATAAAATTTACTTAGCCTGAAATATAAAATTCCTCACTATGAATTTTCAATTTTCTTTTTTCCAGATTCATTTCCACTACCCTTTGCCAAGAATTATACGGTCTTATAAAGACTTTGTTCTTCCTCTAACATTCAGCAAATGCTCATGCTTTAGGTTTTCATGAATTTGCCCATATTGTTTCTTTTCTGGAATGCCATCGTAATCTAGGAATATCTTACCCATCCTTAAGCTGATTTATCATCAGGTTTATTTCAAGTAGAATTTATCACTTATTCATTTATTCTGATGAAATGTGAAAAGCAGATTTATTTTCTGATTCATTTATCTGAACTTACTGATCAAATACTTTACAAATGCTAGCCACAGTAGGAAATAGAATGTTAATAAAATAGGAACAAATGGTACCTTTACGGGGTCTTTCTGTTCATATTACACATTTTGTTCACTGTATGATGATGTGCTGTTTACCTGTCCCTTTCCCTGAAGGTGCTGAGATGATATAGGGTTTAGAAACTGAAGTGTCTTGCTCATCTTTGTATCTTCAGCACCAAGAATATCTGTCAGATAATAGCTACCTAATACATTTTTTAAAATTTTTAAATGAATACTTATTTTTGAAATGTATGTCAGCTTTACAAGTGACCTATATCTCAAAAATAATAGCTAAGCAAACCTTAGATTTTCTAAATCCTGTACTCTCCACCATACTGTATAAGCTTCAACAGAATTCATTAGAGATAAGTCATTCCACTAATCTCTCTGTGATACAATATATTTTTTTAGTTCAATGGATGAAATTCACTAATTACTTTCAAACATGTAATTTAATGTCAAGTGTAAACTAGGTATGTAAGTAAGAAGTTTGCATTGTCTTTAATTGCTTAGGGTACATTGTGAAAGAATCCATAAACTGGGGACAAGGTCTATGGAGGGTTAATGGTTTAATTTGTTCTTTGGTCCCAGAGAGAGGTCAGACACTCCTCTTTTAACCAAGGAGGAGACTATATCTAATACTATGGGTCAATAAGCAAAGAGCAGTAATTGTTACTAGAAAAAATAATACCTACCGCCACAAAAAAAAAAATCCCTCTGCTATTCTAAGTCAATGCATATGTCTTCACATTTGAATATAGCATATGATGATGAAAATGAAGAAAATGAAAATAATTTTAAAGCATTTTAGGTAAATTAGAAAGCACTGTTTCTGCTGTTACAATCAAGAGATTACTGAATGCTAAAGAGACTGAATATTATATCTGAGCGCTATTTATGCACCTTGTGATATTAGCTCATGCTAGTTTTTGTTGTGCTAGGTAACAAAACTTCAAATTTATCTCTGGGATGGTAGCAATATTTGTCTTTCCAGTCACCAGATTAATATAAAAATCTGTAAGAAAAATGTGTCTACTGATCAAATATTAACAACAGATAAAATTTGGAAGAAACCAATCATATTAAATATCAGTAGGAAATACAAAAGTCTTCCAATATCAGAATGGTTTGGAATTTGCTTACATTAAAGACAAGGGAAGCAATTTCTTTTAAAAAATCATAAGCTCTCCTATTGTAATTTACTAAAAATGTTATTTTACATAAAAACCATAATTCATGGTTCATGGATAATTTTTTTTTTTTCCGGACCATATGGCTTTTGCAAGTAGCATTCACCTACTTAATTTCAGGGCCCAGGCTCTAATGAAAAAGAGATTGCATGGCAATATCCTTTCAGTATAAAATTTCCAACTCTTTGATCTCACCTCTCCACTCTGCTAGACCCTAACTTTGTTACCTTACTTTTTTGTTCCATATTAGATTTGAAGCATGATGTCAGGTCCTGATTGGGACAAATTCTTTCTATGATTGTGGCATTAATCTCTAGGTGCTGTCTTAGATAATTGAGTAGCCCTTTGCCCCACTTACTTCCTAGCTTCCTTTTCCTTAAGAGTAACATTCATAACAGTCTTCTTCAAGCCTCTCTTAGAACACAGATATATCTATTTTGATTTGAATGCATGTTGACTTAGTAATAAAAATTATTATTAATAGAAAAAAATAAATATATTCCTAAAATGTTCCTCACTAATGCGTTAGGAGGAAATATAAAGGGGATTATAAAGATGGTAGAGAGAAAGGAGGAGGTAGAGGGAATAAAAGTAAATCAGCACAGGTAATAGAGTAAGGATAAAAATACATCATAAAGTTTACTTATATTACACATAAGTATCCAGCACAGAGTTAGGTCTTCGGTTCAAATTAACTCTTGTGGAATTGAATTTCTTGGAAATCTGACATCTGTTTTTTTTTTTTTTTTTTTTTAAACTGTTTTGTACCTTTTATTGATTTATTACTTTTATATTTTTTCAGCATTACAGCTATGTTCAAATATCCAAATTTAACACATAACATTTATAGATTTTATGTACATTACATAATGTCTCAGTAAAATGTGAATAATGATAAATTATATCACAAGATATACATTAGGAATAAATTAAATAACATATGCAAATTCCTAGGAAAAGTAGTTGGAAGCATTCATATTTATCAATTGTTATTAAAATTATTAAAGTTGTTATCATGAACATAATTATTATTACTACTTTATTACTTTATTATTGCTGTTACACTACATTTTTTAAAAACCTAACTTGACCACCCCATATAAATAACATTGCTTTCAGTATATTTTATATTAACTAAAGGTATATTTTTGTATTAACTAAAGGAAAAAATTGCATATATGAAACCTATTACTTTTATTTCTTTTTCTTATAGTTTGAAAAAATGTTAAATTTTCTTCTATAAATTTGAGTCCATTTATTTACATAAAATCATATATATAATTTTGATGAGCAATCTTATCTACAAAAGCTTGCACCCCGTTAGACTATTTTCAAACTAAGCAGGTTATTTTATCATTTTAAATGTTTAAGTGTCATTAATGGTTTCTATCATGAATAAATAATCCCATAGAAAAATAAAACATAATTAGGAAGTGAATGTAGGTATTTCAAGCATAAAACAAAATCAAAAATAAAGAAATAAATACTGATATAAAATGGAACTAAATATCAATATAGATATATTCATGGAAGAAGACCCAAATATCTCTTTAAAAATTTGAAAATATTAAATATTTTATCTAAATATTAACACAAATTCAATATTTTACCTTTACTGTTAATATTTGCCTTTTAAATATCTTATAACAATTATATAATGTGAAGAAAATGTGATGTATCACAGAGTTCCGCACAATTCTATCATTTTCTGAGTGTGACACCATTGAACAAGGGATGAGAAGACCACTCTTAGTGGCCGTACCGTCTTCTGATTTTAGGATCAGTTGGCTGAAACCAGGTGGCCTCTGAAGTAAGTTAACATGGCATGAATTAAAACTGCTTCTACCTAATGAAAAAGGTGGATTTAAGAGAACTAATGGTAGAGGCACATAAGCAAAAATATTTACGATAAAAAATTTCTATATGGATGTAGAAAAACCAAGTTCTGTAACTTGAGATTGCCTAGTACTGGAGGATCTTAAAACAGTTTTGTTCCAGGGCTCATATTATGCTGGTATTTATTATTTATAACATTATAATATAATAATCATTTTATATTATGTTTCAATATCATAATAATATATAATAATTCTCTTAATTGCTTTCATACATTGACATTTAATTTTAACAACCCTGTATTATATTTAATAGATTCTCCATTGTGTATTTGAGGAATGAAAGCTTAGAAAAGTTAAGTTGTTCTTTATGTAGAGTTTTTTTTTTTTTTTTCAGAGTATTATGGGAGTACAAACGCTTTGGTTACATAAATTGCCTTTGCCCCACCCAAGTCAGAGCTACCAGCCTGCCCATCCCCCAGACAGCACAGGCATCAGTTAGGTGTGAATTTACCCGTCCCCTCCTCCCGCCTCCCACCCGCCTTATACTGTCTATGAATGTTACTTCCCATATGTGCACATAAGTGTTGATCGATTAGTACCAATTTAATGGTGAGTATATGTAGTGTTTGTTTTACCATTCTTGTGATACTTCACTTAGAAGAATGAACTCCAGCTCCATCCAGAATAATACAAGAGGTAGTTCACATTTTTATGACTGAGTAGTACTCTATGGTATACATATATCACATTTTTGTTAATCTACTCGTGTATTGAGGGCATTTGGGTTGTTTCCACATCTTTGCAATTGTGAATCGTGCTGCTATAAACATTTGAGTGCAGATGTCTTTTTTCTAGAATGTCAAACTCCACATCCAAAAAATTACCAAAGACTGTCAGCTTTTGTAGAAACTGGCCACTTCTTGCTACTCCTACCACTACTCTATAATCTAAGTTTTATTATCTGAAGTTTAGGCTATTACAATAGCCCCTAATTAGTTTCCTTGCCACAGGGTCTTTTCTCTTTCCCCTATCCTCACAGAGTCTGTTCTTTTTATAATAGTGCTATAGACTGAATATTTGTAACCCCTCAAAATTTGTATGTTGAAACTCTAACCCCCAATGTGATGGTACTTGGAGATGAAGCCTTTGGGAGGTAATAAGGCTTAGATTAAGACATGACAGTGGGGCCCCCACGGTGGGATTTATGCCCTTATGAAAAGAGGAAGAGGTGAGGTATTTCTCTCTTCATCATGTGAGGACACAGAGAGAAGGTAGCTGTCTGCAAACCAGGAAGAGGGCACTCTCCAAGCCCCTGACCATGCTAGCACCCTGATCTTAGACTTCCAGCCCCCACAAGTGTAAAAAAAAAGAAAATGTTTGTTGTTTAAGCCACCTAGTTATGCTATTTTATATGGTAGCCCGAACTGACTAAAATAAGTAGCCAGGGTGAACTTTTTTAAACTGTTAGATAAAAAGTTGCAGTTAAATCCCAAATCCAAAGTGCTTATTACGGTCCCAAGGCCCAGATGATCTGATTTCCTGGTTATATCTCTAACTTCTTTGTCTGTCTCACTTGCTTGCTGTATACTAGCTTCACAGGCTTCCTTGTTATTCCTCCCACCTGTCAGTCATTCTCCTGCCCCACAGAATTTACAGATTGTTTCTTCTGCCTGAACGAGGGTCTTCCTAAATGTCTGTAAAGTCTCTCTCACTTCCTTCCTATTTCTACTAAAATGTCTCTAAAACTTATGCTATCTAGTGCTCTCAATCTGCTATTCTCTTTTGTAATCATATCACCACCTGAAAGTGCTCATTTAATTTTATATTCTTATGCTTTTATCAGGTCAATGAAAATAGGAACTTAATGTGTTTTATTCATTGCAATACTCCTGGCTCTTAAACCAGTGTCTGATATATTGTTATTGCTTAATGAATATTTGTTGAATGAATGAATAAAAGTTCTCTCAGCTCAGTTAGTAAGTGTCAGAGCTCATATTTGATTCTGGATTTCTCTGAACCCTACATGATACTGATTTATCTTCCCCCTTTCCCCCAAGATCTAAAAATCTAACTAATATTTCTTTGGTGCAACTAGCCTGTGAGTGTGGTAAAAAAATTATACAAACTTCATCAGATTTTAGATATTTCTATTATAATATTAGGGTATATTTTAAGTTGCTCCAGCATGAGTAAATTCAAATATTTCTAGCATGGAAAGTCTAAATGGGATTTTATAATTCAAAATATTATAAACAAAGGAAGCAGTTGAAAAGAACTAAAATAATAATGTAGGTTAAAATTTAATTTTAATATTTTTAAACTATTTACTTTAAAAAAAATTGTGGCTTGACCCTTTAGATGAATTATCTCTATTGGTTGATTGGTTTCAAATTGTTACTAAAGATTTCTAAAGATTTACTCCAATAGCCTGTTAATAAAACCTCAGTTTAGTGAATTCATGAAAGTTAGCCCAAAGCAATGTCCATGTTCAACTTTGAACTTCCAAATTCTCACCCATAATTGCTATAAATCAAGTTGGATCATGCTGAGGATTCCTTTGTGAAATCTTCTAAGCTAGTCTAAGATTACAATTGGCGTTCATTAGTAAGGAACATTCATCCCTAAATAAATTAATGGCTTCAGTAAATTTTTAGGCTAGACTTTAGATTTAGGTATTTATTAAACCTCTTCTTCTAAGACAGAATATATCAAAGAATATACTCATCATTAGTTAAATCTAAAATACCAAGAGAACAATTGTCAGTGGTGAATTATTTTAAATTAATATAGTATTAATATACTTTTTTATTCATGTCTAGACATCAGTGAGTTTTTGAAAATTATTCATCTATCATTTTCCCTCTAATTAGAGAAATTTGTAAAATGTTAGAAGGTGGCCGACTTACTGGAATAGAAAGAACATATGACAGTCACAAGACTGACTTTACTCTATGGCATTAGTCTAGTCTACAATTCTTTTACATTTGGATAAAATTTGAATTTTTTATGCACTGACACTGATGGGCGATTGTTATTTTTAGAGCCAGTGCCATAACAAGTGTATTGGAAGTTCCCTGCCTAACATGGGTGGTTACAGCTTTGATTGATATTACTCCTGACATAGGTCAGGCAGAGCAGTAGCCTGGGTCATACTGTCCTGGCAGCTAGTCTCTTTCTTGCCCTTGTGCCTTAGAGAAATATGAACCTATTCAGCCCATACAGCATTGTGGTGGTAATAATTTCTAATGGAGTGTGGTTGCAGATGTTGCAGAAATGTATATATCTTTCCAGCATGGTAATATATCTTCTTTACATAGAGCAAACAATGTGCTATTTAACAAGAATGGCCACATTCATCTTGATATGCCTGGGTTTTAAACTTTACATGGTTGCTGTACTGATTTTTTTTAAACAAAAGGCAGTAGAATGCCTAAACATGTTGGAATACAGACAAGCAAAGGATTTCGCCTTCTGTAAGGCTTGAATGAGATAGCTCTTTTTGCTGTTTTTCAGGTGTGTGTTCAGTCATTCAAACAATAAACACTTTTGTTTTGTTTTGTCTGGATTTTTAAAGACAGTTAAATAATAATGATACCTGTAGTTAGGGGGGAAAAGTGCCATAAAAGCAGTTAAAATGCAATCTTCAAAATTTAACTTACAAGTATTACAATTGTTTTTTCTTCTTCAGACTAAAAAGGAGGCAACAAGACAGATGGCAAATGTACGCTAATCCTGTGGCAGAGCAGGACGGCTGCATACTCAATACCCATTCTCTTCCTCTTCCTTAGTAACAGCGTACCAATTTTATATCATGTAGCAGCGTGTCAGCTAGGAAAGAGCAACCTATATTTTGCAACTTCTCTTGCCACTAGGAGTGAATAAAATGTAAACGGAAACCACTGGTTAAACTTCTGAGAACATTTTTAAAAGGGGCCCTAAATTAGCTAGTGAGTCTCTTATTTCCCTTAAGATCTTCCTATTTCCACCTTCTTGACCTAGAAATAATGTGTGTGTCTTTAGTAAGCATCTTGTGACAGTGAGAAATGTCATAAAATAGGAATAGCTGAGCAGAAGGAAGGAGCTGCCTTAGATTGACTTCCTCTGGATCTTTTATATATAAGAAAGAAAAATGATAAAAACCTGCTTTTAACAACCATCTTACTAGAAGAAGAATTTCATTCCTACATGAGATAACTCTGGACTCTGTGAGTAGGAAATTTTTCTTTTTATATCTACTCTTGAGAAATTGTGACATTGCCCAGTTAGTATTAGGTTTTTCCAGGGGCTTGTTCAGACCCATCATGACTAGAGATATCACGTTGTCTGGCAGATGAGTGGCCTCCACAGGTTCTGTCCCAGCTAGCAATCACTCCCTACCTTCTCTTTGTAGGTAGTTGTATATTAGCAATCAATACATTCATTCAGTAACTGCTTGCCCCTCGTTGAATTTAGATGGCATGATTGAATTCCACTGAGGCCAATGTTGTAAAATAATTCAACATATTTCTTCTGCAAATGAAAATTATGTATTAAATGGAAATTTTTGCTGTGAACCAAAATATCTGCTTTTGTTTTGAAGTAGAGACTAGTAGCAGGGCCAAAGGTTGCATATTAGGAGGGATAGCTGGACAGAGCAAACTGGAGTGTTTGGTTCCAACTCAATTATCCTGCTTCTGGAATACAGGGTTCTATTTGTATTATCTATATTAATTAGTAAGCACTAAAGGGAAGAATTATATACATTGTACTGCTTCTATGATTAGATGTGTGTCTTCAGAATGATTATCACCTACTCTACAAAATACTTTTTACATATTTGGAAATAGAAATCTTATATTAGAAAATATGTAGATCTAAAAGTTTTTGAGTATGCCAGGCAAAGTGACAGTGGCAGCAGTTTATGAATATCCATAAATCATCCCACAAAATATGGCATAAAAATAAACAAAACAACAAAAATTGTCACAGCCAACTCATGCAATAAAACCAAACGGCAAAGTAACGCAATCGGCCCCAAAATACATGCAAGTGGGACTAAATCAGTGACAGCAACAATATTGAACAAATATAGTAAAAAGATATCTGATAGCTTAGTCATAAAATTAATTAAAAATGTCAAAAATCTTATGAAGACTTTTGAAAACACTTCCAAAAGACAGCAAAGTAGCTTAAAAAAATGAGAATGCATATCATATGCTGGAATAAAAATTCAACACTATGTAGATGTCAATCTTTCCCAAGGAAGCTTAATGCAAAACCAGTAAAAATACCATTAAGTTTTTGCTTTTATTAATTTGTCTGATTTTTTTGCTTGAGTTGGACAAGTTTACTATAAAGATAAATTTGAAGACTAAGCAAACAGGAATAGCCATAAAAGGGTTAAAAAGGAACAGCAACATGTGAGACTATTTATATCAGATATTCAAAATATTATAAATCCTTATAATTGAAATAATTATGATGTTGATGCATAAACAACAGAATCAACAGAACAAATAATATAATACACAAACCAAATTTTATGTGGAAATATAATATGCAATGAAGTTAGCTTTTATAATTTGTGGGAAAACCCATCTTAAAATCTTTATTAAAATCACCTTATTAAAAATAAACTTTAAAGGAAAAATATGTAATTGGACCCATTTCTCACAATCTACAAAAGAATAATTCCAAATTGATGAGAAATATAAATCTAAATATCTCACACATTCAAGTAATAATGCATAGATATATTTATAACTCAGAAGTGGGGTAAATTTTTTCTACTGATGATCAAAATCCAGATCCAACAATGAAAACATGGATAAATTTGACTCTAATGTAAGCAAACTTTTGGAAAGCTAAAAATGGCACAAGCAAATTTTATTTGTGATTCATACTAGTGACCAAAAGTGAATATCCTTAATATATAAAGAGCTTTTAAAAATGGAGAAGAAAAAGCTTGAAAGCCTGCTGTAAAAGCAAGCAAGAATATGAAGAGAATCCACAAGAAAAAAATGCAAGATGTTTTAACCTTAAAAAGAATTAAAAAGGGCCGGGTGCGGTGGCTCACTCCTGTAATCCCAGCCCTCTGGGAGGCAGAGGCGGGCAGATTGCTCAAGGTCAGGGGTTCGAGACCAGCCTGAGCGAGACCCCGTCTCTACTAAAAATAGAAACAAATGATCTGGATAGCTAAAATATATATATATAAAAAAATTAACCAGGCATGGTGGCGCATGCCTGTAGTCCCAGCTACTCAGGAGGCTGAGGCAGTAGGATCGCTGAAGCCCAGGAGTGTGAGGTTGCTGTGAGCTAGGCTGACGCCACGGCACTCACTCTAGCCCGGGCAACACAGCGAGACTCTGTCTCAAAAAAAAAAAAAAAAAAAAGAATTAAAAAGTAATGCAAATTAAATACTGGGGACAGCATTTTCCATTTAACAAACGGACAAATCCGAAAGTTTGAGCACAGACTTAACTGTGGAGATTGTGGAGAAACAAGTTGTTTTACACATTGCCAGAGGGATTATAAAATAGTTCAACCAGGAGGGAAGTTTTAGCAATCTCCATAAAATAACATATGTATGCATCTTTTGATTTAGCAATTACATTACTAAGAATCTATCCCATAGATATACTAGAAAAAATCCAAAAGGACAAACATACAATTTATAAGAGCCAAAGAATTGAAAGAAAAACCAATAAGAAATTAATTAAACATACCACAGAATCTATACAATTTCATATATTACAGTTCAAAAAAAGGAAGAATATTTCTAAATATGTCTCTAAAGATATTTTAGGTTATATTGTGCAGGAAAATTAGGGGGAGAAAGGATTCATACTAGGTTTTCATTTATTTAACAAAAGGAGGGATTAATTCATAATACACAGTTAGGTTCAAGTTTCATTTTGTCTCTGAACTGCGATGATTTTCTTTAAAAATGTATCTCCTGGTTTAAAATTACGTAAATTATTTATACAGGTTTATAAAGTCACATCTACAAAACAAGATCTATTTAGAGAAGTGTTATGTTTCATCTTCTCACTAGCCACACTTTTTTTCTCTTCCTAAGCTTAATGATAATTTTAATATTTAATGTTTCATGGTTTACCCTTTTATTGAATTTAAATACAAGCAAATATGTAAATGTATATATGTATATGTCTGTATGTCTTTGCACATATATTGCATTTGATTTGTAACAATAGAGAAAAGAATTATTAAAGATTACTTTAGGATCAGGACAGAGCAAGATGGCCAAAAAGAAACATCCAGCAATCCTCCCTCCACACGAACACTAAATTGAACAACTATCCATGCAAGGCAACACCTTCAGAATAACCAAAAATCAGGTGAGCGATCACAGTACCTGGTTTTAACATTATATCAAGAAATGAAACACTGAAGAGGGTAGAAAAGAGTCTTGAAATGCATACATTACCCAGCCCCCAACCTCCGGCAGTGCCTCCCCAGCACACCAAGTACAGAATTTGTGTACCAGGAGGAGGGAGAGTGAAAAGATTGTGGGACTTTGCTTTGAAACTTGTGTACCAGCTCAGCCTCAGTAAAATAAACTACCATGCAGACTCCTGAAGCCCCTAATTCTAGGATTTAGTTATTGCATGGCCTTTGTTGACTGCCCTGGGCCAGAAGAAAATACATTCCTGATGGGAAGAACACAGTCCTGGCAGTATTCACCACCTTTTGACTGAAGAGCACTTGGGCTTTGAAGAAAACATTAGAGATAGGTAGGTAACAGTTACCACAGGCTTTGGGTGATACCGGGCTGGCTGCAGGTGTGACCTAGCACAGTTCTAGCTGTGGTGGCCATGAGAGAGTGTCCACATCATTCATTCTTCCCCCAACTTCAGCAGCACAGCATAGAGTGAGGAAAGAGAGTGAGGGAAGAGAGTGCAGGACTTTGCCTGGTAATTTAGGGAAGTCTCCTGTGTCTCACACTAATCTATGTGTAGGCCCAGGTAACTGGATATTTCCAAGAAGTATGTTGCAGAACTTTTGAAATAACTATGTTAAGAATTATTTGCCATTTTTATAGCACTTTTCACAATAATTGTAATAAGGTTGGTCTCTACATCCTTAAGCCTAAAATAGCTTTCCCAGACAAAATGATGCTTAGGCCCAGCTAACTTGGTATTTCCAATACTTGGTACTAGAGACTTTGAAAAAACCATTATTTTAAGTATTATTCCACCATCATTTCACCATTATTTTAAGAACCATAGCACTTTTCACCATTAGTTTAAGAATCCTTCGTTGGAGTTGATTTTTGTGAGAGGTGGCAAATGCAAGTCCTCTGTCAGTTCTGTGTTTGATTTGATTATCGCCAGAGATGAGAAGTGCACATTTTTGTGAGAGGTGAAAAGTGCGGATCCTGTTTCAGTCTTTAGACTTTTCACTGTTATTTTAAGAATCATTTGATTCATCAGCTGGGAGGTCAGTATTGATGAAGACTGTGGGATCCTTGGTGCCTTGGTGGTATCCTCTTGGTCTCTTTTTCCTCCCCAGGATAAATTGAAGTGAAGGAATCCCTCTTATCACCAGCATGTGGGTGCACAAAGAGTAGCAGTAGCACCATGTTCAAGACATAGGCATGTGTTGAGTACCTGCAGATCTGATGTTTGGAGCTTGTAGCCAGGCAGGGGTAGGTGTGGGCCGTGGCTGTGGCTCTGGCCCTGAGGCAGATGGCTGCAGCAGGGATTCCAGGAAACTCCATCGTCTGTGGTCAGTAGTATCAAAAACTGCTGGGGTTCTCAGGTATGAAAGCTGTTAATGTCCACAATCAGTGGTGGTAAGTGCTTTTGAAGTTTTCCTGCTCTCTATTTTGCCACAGGGGGAGATCACAGCTGCAGGGGTTTCCCTTGGTGCCAAGCTGTGCCAGACTGGGTGATGGCATGACACAGATAAAGTGTTTCCTAAGCTTTATATGAGACCATCTTCACATTTTGTGCTCCACTGGGTTGCTTTAGCTTCTTCTTCATTTTACTCTGGAGCTCTCTCAGAGCTATGTTAATTGGCAGGTAGTTTTTTTATTCATTGTTTATGTGGTGAGATGAATGAGGGGGACCTCTTAGTCCTCCACCTTGCTGATGTCATTCTTCCTCTGGGAGCTTTTAAAAAATATTGCTGCCCAGGCCTTAAGAGTGAGAATCTCTGATTTTGATTTTGAGTATTAGCATGGGCACTGTATTTTTTCAAAGATTTATGTATGCATATAATTTGAGGCAAAGCCTGAGAATTATGGTGATAAAAGAAAATGTTAGCAAAAATGAAAGCAGAGCAATGTCTTGTTATTCTGAGAAAATTTATAGGAAACTATAATTAAAGCTAAAGCAAGACAGTAGGAAAAGGAAAAAAATAAATATTAGAGCCATGGTTCCCCAAATTTGATTCTTTATATTAATCATCTGGAATATTTATTTAAAATGTAGATTTTTTTTAGGTCTAGTATTTTAAGCCAACCAAATTTATATATGGTAGAGCATACATTTTTATAAGATTCCCAGGTGATTCTGAATCAGAAAGCTTCAAATTTATATTTCAAAGGATAAGAATGTTCATAAGATACTTGGAATTTTATGGGTTATGCTTTGGGAACCAAAAAAGCAAAATTAAATTATCTTCATACTACAAAATTCTCTACTATGATCTGAATATTTATGTTCCTCTAAAACGTATATTTTAAAATCTATTCAAGAATGTAATGGTATTAGAAGGTGGGGCCTTTGGGAAGTATTAGTAATTAGGTCATGAGGTTGGAGACCTCACAAATGGGAATAATGCCTGTATAAGGGGCTGAAGAGACAGGAGATATTCACTTGTACCATGTAAGGACACGGTGAGAAGATACTATCTACAAATCAAAAAGTGGGCCTTCACCAGGCATAAAATCTACTGGAGCCTTGATCATACATTTTCTAGCCTCTAATATTCTAAGAAATAAATTTCTGTTGTTTATAAGCTACCCCATCAAAGTTATTTTGTTATAATAGCCCAAAAGGAGTAAAACATTCTATTTATGTAATAGAAATACATAATATAAAATCAAGATTACTAAAATGTACAAGAAAATCTCTCACATACTTTCTCTGCTGAACACACATACATAGTCATAAATTCATAGATATATATAGAGGAATGTATTCCTCTATAGAAGAATAATCTTATATATAATAAACAAAGCATGTAAGTGATTGACTAGGTTGATAACATTTCTGTTTTGCTAAAGTCACTGTATTGATTGGGTTTTGACAAATATATTTTCTGTACTCCATAAGATTTGCTTAATAGCAAGCTATTATTTATTCTAATCAGGACATTAGAAAGATTGGATCTATATGTTCATAAATTTGAACAAAAATTTTCTTCCTAGAAATATAAGTAATGTCAGGAAATATTTTTGTACCATTAATTCTTCTATGGTATATAGTATTGCAAAATAGAAATATTATCGATTTAAGTACCTTACTTTTAAGATTATATTGAATGAAACTGCACATTCTATATTTGAAAATGTTTATTCATAAGGAATCTATGAAATTCCTGACATCTGATGTGCATTATATAAATTGTCTTCAGCTATTTATCTCTTGATTGTCTTAGCCAACCTTGCAACTTCCTTGCTTCTTCAGAGACAATAGTTGTTAATTTTTGCTCCCACTGTTCCTGTACAGGAAAAACTCTGCCTGGTAAAATTTCCTTGAGAACATACGTACTTGGAATGATTTTAACTAACTAGAAATGACATCCTTCTTTGTAAAATGCTTAATCTACCATGTG
Source organism: Lemur catta (assembly GCF_020740605.2). NCBI lineage: Eukaryota > Metazoa > Chordata > Mammalia > Primates > Lemuridae > Lemur > Lemur catta. Next base: position 69,514,974 of record NC_059129.1, on the reverse strand, counting down.
AGCAAAATAAATCAAGTATGAAGTAGGCAGGACCCAGGAAAAAGAGTGAAGAGGTATGCTTTATTAAGAGCAAAACAACATATTCTACTCAGCCTGCCTTCTAAGTATCATCAGTAACAGCACACTAAGTCTACCCAAAAATGCATGAATTACAAATAATGAAACTTTGATAGAAAAGTACATATACAAAGTCATTGGAGATCAAGACTATTTATTATTTAATACCTTAGACTGACAGTTCCATGAAAACTTTGTTAAATAGCATATTTTTGTTTTCTGTAAAATTTAATTAGATAGATTTGTCTAACTAATGTTAGATCATCTTTCTAATATTTTAACTTTGGGCAAAATGTTTGCAGATACAAAAAAATTTGGGGCCAGAGGTGGGTAATAAAAGGAGGGAGCTAAATTAGTTTAAAATATTTAAAACATCATTAAAGGGAAGAGAATAAAGAAAGGGTCATAGACAATACATAAATAACAAGAAATAAGAAAAGCCCTTTGGACAAAGTTCAAGTTGCACAAAGATATATTTAAGCCTCTGGATCTGACATACATCTCTAAAATCTGTCATCCTATCAAACAAAAACAGGTTCCACCATCAATTATACTTCTTGAAACACAAGAGGGCTTTTTAGAATGAAGAAAATATCAAAAACCACTCTTTCCTATATTCTAATCCAGGATTAGACAAACTTTGTGGACCATAGACTAAATCTAGTCCATGATTGGTTTTACATTTTTAAATGATTGGAAAAAGTCAAAAGAACACTAACAATTCATAGTATGTGAAATGTATGTAAAATTCAAATTTCAATGTCCATAAAAAGGTTTTATTGGAGTATGGCCATGCTAATTTGTTTATGCATTTTCTATGGCTGCTTTAGCATGACAATAGCAGAGCTGAATATTTGCAACAGAGATCATATGGCCTATAAAACAAAAAAAAGCCTATAAACCGGCCTTTTGCTGAACAAGTTTGACAACCCCTGTTCTAATTGCATAAGCATTTCTGAGTGTTTAAGCCACCTAAGTACCTTGCGAGGAAGCCAAAACTTGGACTCTTAAATATGGCTCATCCCATATTCTATGGACACATTTATCATTTCCATCTTGGTGCACATTAATTTCTTCATGTGTGTGTGTGTGTGTGTGTGTGTGTGTGTGTGTGTATGTCTTCTCTCCTCTATTTACCATAATAAAATCAGTGAGGGTAAGTTCCATACCTTATATATATTCTGCTTACATTTTCCTTCAATATTTGTACAGCCCTTATGGTTTAGAGATCCTCAAATAGTTCAAACAGATATATGAATAGAATATTTGATCATAAAGAAGACTTGGAAAGGATGAATTTATCTCTTTCTACTCATAATTTTATAATTAATTTTGGGGGCTATTGTTCTCACAAAATGAGGTTGAATAAGTGATGAATAAAATGAAAAAATATATTTTAATCCATTTCTTTCTTGGATCATGTGTTTTATTTTATTTTTCAATTTTTTCCCAAATGCAAAGTGGTTCTTGTGTTTTGCTACCTCCCAATATTTATTACTTGAGTTGTGATAACTTTGTTATCAAGGTAATTCAAAAGTATACATAAGAAGAAGAAATTGTTAACATATGAATCCAAAGACTTCCCCTGTGTTCCCTTCTACTCTCAAGTTAAAGAGGCATAAAGAGGTTAGGGCAGTTCAACACCATATTGATTCTCTAGAATAAATCTGTGAGTTATGAAGAAAAATATCTTTCCTAGGTTGTGTACACTGCAGGGCATATTGCTTAGTCTGTCATTGATCTAGTGGGTTGAGTGAGGCCAGTGTGTCAAAACTAAATTTTTTAGGCCATTTTCATCCTCACAATGGATAGCATTGGGGGAAAAGAATGTTGTTTTTTTCTTATATAATATTGGAAATGAAGGTGTGAGATTATTACCAGTGCATGTGATGGAAGAGATGAAAAGATGAGTAGTATTTGGAAAAGGTTGCCTTTACAGTTTTTGACAAATGTTAAGTGAAGGAATTGTATTATTTTTTAGTTTTTATTTTCCCATAGACCTTAGCTTGGAATACAGCACGTACTAGAAGCCAGAAAATTATGATTTTATCAGCATGAAAATCTCGGTGGTGGCGGCATTTTGACCTAGTTGATAGTACTTAGCTGCACGTGGGAGCATTTTCACCTCAGCTTTCTGAATCTTGTAGTTATGTTATGAAGAACTATAATGGGATGTGGTGAAAACTGATATGTTTCTTGAAATATCACCAGAAAGAGGGATATTATAAAGATCATATTGAATTTGGAATTACTTTTTTCTCTTCTAGAGAATATCCAGTTTGGGACTGTGTGTTCCAGTGGGAAAAACAGAATTATATGGCAAAATTCAAACTAACTAAATAGAAGTGGAAAAAAATAACCTAGTTAACTTACCAGATTTCTTTTCTAAGGCTCTAGTGGTAGTAACTGGTAGATCAGAGATTTTGGTGCACATCTGTTTAATTCCTTTGATCAAGCCTTACCTTTTACTCAATAATATCGGAGTCAGTAAGGCAGAATTATAGGACTCTGGAGAGGTCAAATTCAAACTTACTTTTTTAAAATAGAGATTGAACACAAGTGCCCTGAATTCTGAATGCCCATCTGACTGTATAAGCTCCTTATATTTGCTTTCATAACAAAATATTATTATAATTCCATCCTTTGAATAGTGTTATTTTGGGGGAGGGGTAACTTTCAAAGTACTCAGTGCCTACAGACCAAATAATGTAATTTTATGAAGTGTTTAATGACTATATCTTTGTTTTTTAATAGTGTCATGAATTTTCAGTGATCCTGATGTACTCTTGTTATTGACAAACAAAATCTGAATCTCCATGTAGCTGGTCAAAGAGACATAATTATAAATCATAAAAAAAAAGACCTAAGCACTTGGAAATCAGTGAAATCAGTTGATTCCTATGCCTCTCAAATCACCAATCTTGAAATAAAATCAGAAAGTTGGCAGGATGAGCTTAAATTCTTAAATGAAAAGACTCAAACTATATAATCTGAACTACAGACCTCTAAAGCTCTCTCAGGAGTTTTAATTAAGGATAATGCTGTTCTCTTCAGGGAAGAGAGAGAGAGACTTTAAAACTTCATGGGGAAAAAAAGAGCAATAGATCTTAAATCCATGTGAGAACTCAGAGAGAAATACTACATACTAATCCTGCTGCTATAATTGAAGCTATTTTGAAGATTTAATTCTCACTCCTCCCTTTTTGCTAAAGGCTAATGCTTTTGCATGCCAATGATAAGGTTCAATACCCACACAAGCTCAGAGATGTCTTCCTTGGGGCTTTAGGAAGCAGTGCTGTGGATAAAGATAGAATTGCCTTTATTATTAGGGAAGGAATTAAGTATGTAATATAAAGTGCTTTCTCCTTTTAATTATCCCCTTGCTTTTTATTCAAAGGTCTTTGAGCTTTCTCCCAAAGAGGTGCTATTTTACCTTAGACAAACCTCTCCATCCTTCATAAACTGTGATTCATTCACTATAACATTGAATAAAGAAAACAATAAACATTCTCCCTAGATGATACAGTGGATATGATAGAACAGGCCACATACACACAAAATTGGCCCAGAGCTATGTTGACGTGGTATTGATTGATAATTTTTTAAATTGGAATAATTTAAGCTAGAGGGTACCACAGTTTAAAAATCTGAATTTCCAGTTTCTCCTTAACATATCATATCTGCTCATGTTAGGTCTGCAGTTTTGCATGAAAGAAGTAGCTCCTACATTTGGGTGGCCTGTAGTGTCCCCAGTGTACCATGTATGTCACAATTCATAACAATCCAGATGTCTTTCACTAGTTTTATAGGCTCTTGAGCTTTCCACATCTGCAGTAAATTTAGCATTTACACATGTGATATATACAGTTTTCACAATCTTCAAGCAAATCTCAAGTTCCAGGTTATAAAATAATAGATCACTTTACTGAAGACCAGATTAACTTTACATCTGTTGTGTAATAGTTTACAGTAGCATATCACTGAGTTAAAGAGTGGGCATAGACAATTTTCAAAGATCAGTTGGCTGTAAGCATGTGGCTTTATTTCTGGGTTCTCTATTCTGTTCCATTATCTACGTGTCTATATTTATACCAATGCCATGCTGTTTTTGTTACCATAGCCTTGTAGTATAATTTGAAGTCTGGCAATGTGATGCCTCCACCTTTGTTCTTTTGCTTAAGATTCCTTTGGCTATTTGGCTTTTTTTTGGTTCCATATGAATTTTAGAATTGTTTTTTCTAACTTGGTGAAAAATGACATTGGAATTTTGATAGGATTTGCATTGAATCTGTAGATTGCTTTTGGCATACTGAGTCTTCCTATCCACAAGCATGGAATATTTTTCCGTTTGTTTCTGTCATCTACAATTTCTCTTTAAAATAATTTTAGTTATTATGGATACATAATGCTTGCATATCTTTATAGGGTACCTGTGATGTTTTGAGAGAGGCATACAATGTGAATTAATCAAATCAGGGTAATTGGGGTATCCATCGCTTCAAGTATTTATAATTTCTTTGTGCCAGGGACATTCCAATTCTGCTCTTCTAGTTATTTTAAATTATACCCTACCTTATTGTTGATTATAGTCACTTTGTTGTGCTATTAAATATTGTTCATTCTATATAACTATCTAACTATATTTTGCACCCATTGACCATTCCCACTTTATCTCTGTCTCCCTGATACCTATCCCAGCCTCTGGTAACCATCATTCTACTGTCTGTCTGCATGAGATCAATTGTTTTTAATATTTAGCTCCCACACACGAGTAAGAACATGCAAGATTTGCCTTTCTGTGCTAGGCTTATTTCACTTAACATAACATTCTCCAGTTCTATCCATGTTGTTGCAAATGGCAGAATCTCATTCTTTTTTCTGACTATATAATATTCCATGGTGTATATGTACCAACATTTCTTTATTTATTCATCCATTGATGGACACTTAGGTTGATTCCAAATCTTGGCTGTTGTGACAGTGATGGAATACATGTGGGAATGCAGATATCTTTTCGCTATAATGAATTCCACTCCTCTGGATAAATATCCAGCAGTGGAATTGCTGGATCATATGGTAGTTTTCTGAAGAACCTTCATAATGTTCTCCATAGTGGTTGCAATAATTTACATTCCCATCAACAGTGTGCAAGGGTTACCCTTTCTCCACATCCTCTCCAGTGTTCATTACTGCCTCTCTTTTTGATGAAAACTATTAATATTTTAACTGGGGTGAGATAATATCTCATTGTAGCTTTGATTTGCATTTCTCTGGTGACTAATGATGTTGAACATTTTTTTCATATACCTGTTGACCATTTTTATGTCCTTTTTAAAGAAATGTCTATTCATATCCTTTGCTCATTTTTAATCATATTATTTGTATGTTCCTATAGAGTTGTTGGAGCTCCTTATATATTCTACTTTTAATCCCTTGTCAGATGGGTAGTTTAAAAATATTTTCTCCCACTCTGTGGGTTGTCTCTTCACTTTGTTGACTGTTTTATTTGATATTCAAAGGCTTCTTAGCTTCATGTCATCCCATTGTCCAATTTTGCTTTGGTTGCCAGTGCTTTGAGTGTATTACTGAAGACGTCCTTCCTCAGACCAATGTCCTAAAGCATTTCCTCAATGTTTTCTTTTAGCAGTTTAATAGATTCAGGTTTTAGAGTTGTCTTCAATACATTTTTATTTGATTTTTGTATATGGAAATAGATAAAGGTCTAGTTTCATTCTTCTGCATATGGATACCCAGTTTTCCCAGCACCGTTTATTAGAGAGATTGTCCTTCTCCACTATACCTTCTTGGCAGCTTTATTGAAGAGAAGTTCACTATTGATGCGTGAATTTATTTCAGGATTCTCTACTCTGTTGCATTTGTCTGTGTGTTTCTATGCCAGCACCATGTTTTGGTTACTACAGCTCTGTAGGATAATTTGAAGGAAGGTAATGTGACTCCTCAGGTTTTGTTCTTTTGGCTCAGGATGGCTTTGGCTATTCTGGGTCTTTTGTGGTTCCATATAAATTTTAGGATTATTTTTTCATTTCTGTGAAGAATGCCATTGGTATTTTGGTGGAAATTGCATTGAATCTATAGATTGCTTTGGGTAGTATGGACATTTTACCAATATTGATTCTTCCTATCTATAAGCATGGAATTTCTTTCCATTTTTTGTGTGTCCTTTTCAATTTCTTTCCATCAATGTTTCATAGTTTTCATTATAGAAATTTTTCAGTTGTTTGGATAAGTTTATTGGTAGGCATTTTATTTTATTTGTAGCTATTGTAAATGGGATTACTTTGTTGATTTCTTTTTCAGATTGTTTACTGTTGGCATATAGAAATGCTACTGATTTTTGCATATTGATTTTGTATCCCGCAACTTTACTGAATTTATCAGTTCTACTATTTTTTTTTTTTTTTTGGTGGAGTCTTTAGGTTTCTCTTTATATAGGATCATATCATCTGCAAACAAGGACAATTTGACTCTTCCTTTCCAATTTGGATGCCACTTATTTCTTTCTGTTGTCTAATTTCTCTAGCTAGAACTTCAAGTACTATGTTGAATAACAGCTGTGAGAGTAGGCATCCTTGTCTTGTTCCAGATTTTAGAGGAAAGGTTTTCCACTTTTCCCCATTCAGTGTGATACTAGCTGTGGGTCTATCATATGTAGCTTTTGTTGTGTTGAGGTATGTTCCTTCTATACTCAGTTTTTTCAGAGTTTTTACCATCAAGGATGTTGAATTTTATTGAATGCTTTTACAGCATCAATTGAAATGATCATATGGTCATAATGACTTCATTCTTGCTATTCCTTTTTCTGGACAGCCAATAACCTGAGTAATTTCACAGTTCACTCTCTTGTTTACATTGAAATCTTTTTTTTTTTTTTGAATGCAAAATATTTAGAGATTGCTTTCCTTGATGCAATATCTGAAATAGCTCATTTTCTCACCTCCTTCATCCATCCATATATTTATATTGTTTATGCTTTCTTCTTTTTATAACCCTTAATACTTCTCAGTATTTCATCTATTAATATAATTGTTCATTATTTATGTTTCCAGCCTTATCCTATTAAATTTTCTGTTTTATTTACTTATATGAATTTAGCGTTTTTGTATGAGTTAGTAAATAAAAAAAATGAATTAATTAATTATGCTTAGTTTATTGAGCATAATAATTAATCTCTAAGTTTTAGTTTAAATGTGACTAATAATATTCCATGTCTGGAACAATTTTAGGATTTGATGAACTAATGTGTGTAAAATACCTGACATGTACTCTGTGTGACTATCTTAGAAGATAGGGGTCCACAGCCAACTCTTTCTCCCTAGAAATTATAGAGATTCTGAATTTTATCACAACTTCATTTACATAAAAGAACTAATTATTTTACCCTACCTTGGAAATGGTTATACTTAAATTCGAAAAAATAATAGAAAAAAAGAGAGAGAGAGTAAGAAGCAAAGCATTCAAGGCTTAACTATAAGATATTTCAGTATCTTAAAAGTGGATATTGTTAGTGATTTCTTGGATTGCCTCACTTAATGTCTTGAAAGCCCTTGGAGTAATTGGATTACTTGTCCCACAGTACTTGCTAAAGGAAAGAATTATTCAGGCCTGCTGATTTATCCATAGAAATAATCTGCAGAAAGAAGACTTGAGTGCTGAACCAATTTTATGCTGTCAGCATCTAAGAGAGCGTTGCCCAAAGGAGAGCATAAAGTGGAGGATCTGAAAATTTTACCAGTTTTCTTGCTTTTTATTAAAATAATAGCAAAAGTGCTCTGTGCTGCTGCATTTTCTTCCCAAGGACAAAATTTTTAAAAAAAATATTAAAACCCTCAATTTTAAATAAAAAGTACCAAGTTGGTGAGTATGGAATATGTGCATAAATAAAAGGAGTATCTGAATTATCCAATCTTTTATTCAGAAAAGAATCAGGTAATGAGTGCCAAAAGTTTTCATTAGTATGGTTTCCCAGGGTACTGGTGAAGAAGAAAGCAAACAGATCTCATGCCTTCATGGAAATTACAGCATTATGGTGGATATAGGCATTAAACAAACGAGCAAAAAATATAAAAAATGAATATATATTTAAAGGTGTTATAGGTTAGGAAGAAATGATAGCAACATTTAGATTCCCAGTAGAGAAAAATGGAAGGAATGCAGGGAATTTAATTTACATTGGAATTAGGACAGGTTTCTTTGAGTGAATAACTTTGGCAAAGGCCTGCAATTTAGTTAGAGGCAACTAGGAAACCTGAGAGAGTTATGGGTTAGAACTCATGACAGAAACAATTGATATGTCCACATTACTGTGGGAAGAGGGAACTGAGTCTATTTGAAGTAAGAAGTGTAGTGCATCTGGGAAACAGACCTGAGGAAGGAATGTTTTTTGTTTGTTTGTTTGTTTGTTTGTGTTTTGTTTTTTAAGATGGGATTGAAGGAATAAGCAAGGAACAGAACTTACAAGAGCTTCCAGGTTTCTTTTTTAATGCATTTTAAAGGGCTTTTAAAAATAAATGATGACAGTTTTTAAAAATAGTTTTATGTAGGTAGGGAACTACCTCAATGAGTTTTGTGTTTTAAAGAGCATAAGTGCTTTTCTTTAGAAGACTATTGCTTAACTACAAGTAAAAGGTGAGTTAGCTTGGAGTAGGATGCTAGCGTTATAGGAATGGATAGAAGCGAATAAACTGCAGATTTATTTTGAGGTTTAATTGGCAGAATGTAAGGGGAGAGGAAAGTGAGTCAAAAAATAACAATTACAAATATTTACTAAGAAACACGTACCACGGAGGCTCTTGTGATGCCTGTGAGACAACCCCACTCTATAAACATCATCCAAGCCTTTCATTTGGATCAAGAACCAACATTTGTACAGCTTTCTTACAGAGCTATATAGTGATAGTAATAATATCTAACTTTATTGATATATACATGCTATACTCTGGACTACATATGCTTCCTACCCATTATTTCATTTGATCTTTAAACGAATTATTTGGAATAAATATCATTTCCATGCTTTTTTAATGGAGACTAATGTTTAGAGAGGTCATTTAACAGAACCTCTACTCTAATCCGTATTTGTTTGATTTTAAAGCCATCATGGCTCCAGATGTCAAAACTAAGTCAATATTTGCATTATCAAAAGTGCTGGTTAAAATATACATTCTGAGGTTTCACGCCCAGTTATCTGATTCTGTAGATAAGAGGTTGGGCTTAGGATTTTGTATTTTTAATATCCACAAAAATACAAATTTGTGGATTTGTTTGCCCAAAACAAATTTGAGAGGATCACACTTTCATAAAACTGATAAAATTCAAACATTTTCCTTGAGGGTGGGGTGTTGAGGTAAAGGACTGCAATTCTACACTTCTTTAACACTTCAGATTTGACTTGGAAAGCCACCTACTTTCCACCTGTTGGGACATTGCAGGAAACTACTGAGCCTCTAAAGCTAGTATTCTCAGCACGCTAATCTGCAGAAGTGTATCAGTGGCCAGGCATCAGGAAAGCCAGTACGGTGGTAAAAGTTTCAGGATTCAGTGTTACTCTCACTGATTTTCCTAGAAGGTATTTTGCCTCCTGGGATAGAGCTAGTTTAAAAGCAACGGGAAGACGACAAGTCAGATCCCAGGACTGTGTTACAAAGAATATCTTTCAAATAATCAATAGCTACATGAAGTAGGTATAGAATATAAATTCTACATTCTTCTGCTTTAAGACTTTTCCTAATTCTCACATCCAGAGTCTATCTTTAGTGTAAATTGTGATAGAATCTAGTGCAATGGTAGCAATACTCATGTCAACAACTTCTCAGTTACATGAAACTTTCCATTTATTTGACATACAGGTAATAAAAATTGTTGCTAGTAATAATAAATTATATACACAGTGTTCTTGCTCTGGAAACTATAATCAATAACATTCTAAAATATTGCACTTGCTGATGACAAGCCTATTCTTAGCTTGTACCACTCCATCACACTTAAATCCATGGACTCCACTCATTATTTTAATCACTAACACTTATTCCAGAAACTGTACTAGAGGATAAAAAAAAAGGACAGTTTATCTTTCAAAAGTGTATTAATGCTTACAACAACTTTTTTCAATATCTGGACTTGTTCAAACTTATTCATATTATTTTTTCAACTGTATATCATTTGACATCACATTAAAATACTAAGGTAACACTAGTACTATTACAAAAATAATAATTCAAATAATAGTTCAATATAATACTATTTGGATTTTAATTTTTGTTGTAATAGTATTATTTGAATTATTTATTTTCACAACCATCAATTATCTCATTAAGAAGAATAGAATGAAAATAGTTGCCAGCAATTCATAAAAATAAATAATTAAATCTAAATTATAAAACATTCTCAGCTTGAATAGAGAGTTGAAAAATGAAAGAGGCAATTGGGTCACTGTACTACTGGGAACCAGGTGCTATCTTATTTGAAAGGCTGAAAAGACTCTAATACAGAGCTGTCTTTCAGGAATAGAGTGCAACTTTTATAAAGACAGTCACTACAGGGGTAAAGAACAAAGACTATAGGGTAAAAACTAGACTCAAATTCTTATCATTCACTAGTGGGGTGTATTTGGCACAATACATTTAACCTTCATACACTTTGGTTTTCTTGTCTCCGTAACTGAAAAAATAATGTCCCAGTTGGCTTTAGTCCAAAAAGTCATATGAAGTAATGAAAATGAATTTCTTAGCAAAATATTTCAAACATGGCATTTATGAGCAATTAGACAGGGAATATGACTTTCAGGTTCTCAAGTGAGAATAAGTGAGTTTAAAAACCCTGTTCTGTACTTACCAAATCTGAGACAATTGGGAAGGTTACAGAATACCCTGAGAGCCTCTTTTCTTCTACAATGGAGCTAATGATAATATCAAAAACATACAGTGGTTTTGAGAAGATACTGCATAAAACAGTTATTAACAACAGTTGTTGTTATTGCTATAGTATATTTTTTTGAGAAGACAAATTTATGGCTACTGCTTGCTTTTCCATATTGCATATATTCTGTTTGTTATGTTGTCTAAGCAAAGTTTTAATTCCAGTTTAGTCCCCATTGAGAAATAATTATAACTTGGACATATTCACTTTCCCATGAGTGTGGGTTGACTTAGGGAATCTGAAAACAAAAAAAAGTTAGGAAATTAACTTCACTAAGAACAAAATGATATAATGCATTCCAAGAGTAAATTTTCCTGCTTTTCATAATGCCTTTGACATGGCTCTATTCTTTAGACTTAACTAACATATTAATAATTATAATTAAGCAAAACAATATATTATGTGAAAGTATAATATATTAAATTTATTTTATCTCTATGTATTCATAAACGTTTTGGAAGGCTGCTACCAGTTCAGTGTGTAATTATCAGGGCAGCCTTATTATACACCAGAATGGGCAAGGGGATTGCAAACCATAATGTCTGTAATTGACAGGAACACATTTCAAGATAGCTTTGTTTTTAAGCAACTAGGAACTGAAAGAAATATTGCCATTGGGGGATACAAAGAATATTGTAGATTAACATCATGGTTGCTGTCTAAAGCACACATGGCTTTGATAAAAATTCTGGCCCAGAAGATAAAAACATTATAAAAACTTTAGAAATGCTGCTACTAATGTTGTTACCATATGACAAACAAGATAAATGAAGAAACATATGAAACATACACACTCTGAAATAATGCTATAGAACAATCACCCATATCACGTGTCTGCATAAAATACCTGAAAAGTATCAATAGTCTTTGAGAGACTCACTGTAAATACTCCTGGGATATGAAGTATACATTTATAAGTGGTGCCCTCTGACAAACAGTGAATTACATTTCATTTAATACAACCCACAAAACTGAATGCAAGTATACCTTGAGCTTTTATACAACTTGGAAAAATTTCAAGCTAAGGATAGAACTAGTTGTTGATGTTGCTCACTCTCTGACAATTTACAAAAGATACAAAAAAACCCAGAAACAAAACCTCAACCAATTTTAGTTTTAAGAGGTCTAGACTTGTAAAAACATGGTTATTATGAGAGAAAAGGTCATTGGTTTTCTAAACATAGAGACTCAGCAGCACCATAAAAGAGAATTCATTTTATCAAATGAATGATGAGCCAAGAAGGTCACAGTAGCTTGAAAAGAACAATAGCAGGTCATGAGCTTATAAATCTTAGAAGAGAGAAGAACTTTCTTTCACTTAAGAGGCCCAGGATTATTATACGATTTGGTGAAGTGCAAGAAGCAATAGGAGGTCATTCATGCTGATACAAAGTGCCAGTTAAAACCTTACAAATATTTAGCATAAAATTTTACCAAGGCTGAATTTGATAATGTTTAAAAAAGGACAAAATACATAGTTTACATTGTTTTGCAAAAAATAACACAGAAGCACAGGATTAATGAATGTGCGATTCTTCAATCATGTTATTTTCCAATTAATATAAAAACAATCAATTTAACTTAACTTTCACACTGCTTATTTGATCATTATGTTTATTTTTATTTGCTAATCAGTTTGCCTGATTATAACTTAAACTAATCAAGTTTCAAAAGAAAAAAGGAAGATAATTATGACTATTTCCAGTGGTATTAATTTGTTTTTCTGTAAATGTTATATTTTGCCACCAGAGTAGGAAATTAACATTCCAAACTATCTGTGACATTTCTTATCAAATTCTGTGGAGACTGGAGGAAATATACATGCACATAAATACATATCTACGTACACATATCTATCATACACACAAACATATATCACAAAATATAACTTGTTACATAGTAGCTATTTGTCAATAAATTTTACCTTACAGAATATACAATAAAATTTCCACAGAATTCAGATCAGATATTTCATATTCTCTAACCATATAATACCCATCACAACATTTAGAACATATTATATACTAAAAAGACATTTGTAAGCTAATGAATAGGAATTACTTTCGTTAACAGTTTGAATTGCATAAAATACTTCTCAGCAGATTTGAGCATAATGATCATTTTTGTTTCTATCAAGTGTATACAAGAATTAACTTCCAGTTTCAGTTCTGACATATAAAGACCTTGGAATTCAACACTTCTGATTTTAAAATAAATAAACAAAAAAGTTGAACATGCTAAAAATCTATGACATTTTTTCAAACTATCATAGAATCGAGATTGCAGGGGCAACTGGCAACCCAGAATTTGAAGAGATAGGTGAATTCAGTTAAAGTTCTAGCAGAGATCTGCTTACTTGGAGCAAAGCTGTTGGAGCATGAAGTGGTAGGAACACTTAGGCAGTAATTTGATGAATTGCTGAAAGCTTAGAGTAGGCTGGCATGAGAGTGAGAAAATACTGTAGGATGCAATCTTAGGGGAGCCCAAAACTTGTGTAGACTTAAGGTCCAAAAACTCTACCATGTTCCCAAGATGAAGATCCAAGAATGATCCTTTCCTGTCTCTGGCAGGAGGTGGGGAAGAATAATTATTGTAAAATATTTGCAGAACATTTTCCATAAGAATGGCCACTTTCCATGGGAAAGACTTTACCAGAGCTTTCTCCCAGCTGCAGGCTTACCTAGCCTCTGTTTTCACCTAAGAGGGGATGGGAAAGCTACACTATCAGGAAAACATTGTGGACTTGTGAAGGTCGAGAGACATGGGACCACAAAAAATTTAGCTTTACTCATGTGATTAAAAAATGATTTCTCTCCTTCACAATTTGCCACTGACCCAACAGGGCTCCAGTATAATAATAGTGGGTTACACCTAGAATAGCTGAAAGATGCAGACTCTCTGAGGAGTACTTACGGAATTCCAAACACAGGAAGGGAGGCAAAATAAGTACACAAAAGGAATTTGAATTCTCTGATACCTGCAAGTACAGTAAACAATAGACATAGATCAAACCCTCACCAAGTCATCATAAATCCTCACACAAAAGGCCTACTTACTTCCATTCCTATTACCCAATAGGACATATCTTGTTTGCAACAAAAATTACAAAGCATGCTAAAAGGCAAGAAGAAACACAATTTAAGGAAAAAAAAAAAGCTAGTATCAGAACTAGATACAGATTTGACAAGACATTGGAAATATCAAATAGGGAATTTAATATAACTATGATTCATATGTAAAGGTTTCTAATAAAAAAAAGTAGGCAGAATGCCAAAAGAGATGGACAATGTAAACAGAAAGAAACTCCAAGAAAGAATTGGATGGAGATGCTAGACATAAAAAACACTGCAACAGAAATGAAGAGTCCCTATGATGGAGTCATCAGTAGATTGGACATGGCATAGAAAAGAATGAGTCAGCTTAAATATAGCTGAATAAGAACTTCCCAGAATGAAGTGAAAAGAGGCAAAAGAAAGGGAGGTAAAAAAGATACCAGAATATTGAAGAACAGTAGGCCAAACACAAAACATATAACATATGAATAATTGGAATACCAGAAGGAGAGCAGAGGACTAGAAAGAGAGAACACAGCAAAATAATTGCTTGAAGTATTAATAATAATGGTTGAAAACATTCCAAAATTAATTATAGATACAAAAGTACTGACCCCGGAAGATCAAAGAACAACATGAAATATAAATACAAAAAAAATCTACATCACAGCACATCATATTCAAATTGGTAAAGCAAACTTCAAAGACATAGAGAAAATCTAGAAATAAGATGGAGGAAAAGAAAAACTCACCTTTCCTGTAGAGAAAAATATTGGAGAGTGGATTTTCACTGGAAGCTATGAAAATAAAGTAGGTAATGGACTAAGGTATTTAAAGCATCGAAAGAAGAAAACCGCAAAATTATTCTATATCCAGCAAATTATATTTCAAAATTGAATCAAGAATAATATTTTAAGAAAAGAAAAATTGAGGGAATTCATTGCTGAGACACCTTCTCTGAATATAAAGTAATATCCTGTATGAGTTTCTAAAATGAAAAAAGGAAATTTGAATAAAATCTGGACTTATGTTATAATAATTTACCAGCATTTCTTCATTAATTATAGAAAATTTACTCTATAAATATTAGATATTATAACAGGAAAAATTGGGTGTGGGATATATGGGAGTTGTTCTAGACAGCTATACCAAAATACCATAAACTGGGTGGCATATGTATCTCCCTCTGTAAACCTATATCTTGCTCTTGCTCTACAATTCTATCTTTCTCTCCTCCATAAACCTCATTTTCATGCTTGCCTTACTTTGGTGTGTCTCATCATTCTTCAGTCAGGACCCTGCCAAGAACCGACACTTCAGACCCCGAAATCTAACATATTTAGTAACCAGTTTTCCTTGAAAGACCACTATGATGCTTAAATGTTTTAAGGATACAAAGTATGTTAAAAGATCTCATATCAACCAATGTTAACCAGTTGATTATGTCTGGCTACAGAAGAAAATGTGATGAATTTATATAATATCGCCCATCAGCAGTGAGGGGAAACAGATTTGTGATCCTGGTTCTTACCTGATTTCATCACTTAAAACCATGCTGGGGTAAACTGTGGGAGATTGACCCTTTTGGAGACTGAAAAGCTAAAAGCAAAATAATGTGCAAGAACACTTGGGAGTTGATTCTACCCTTGTCTCCAAAAGATGAATCTGTGTGTTGAATTTGGCATATAAATAGAGGAGTCCGATGTTTTTAAGTACTTCCTTATACAAGCACATAAATTTTAGTACAATTTCCTTTCAAATGTTAACTTAAACCTAAGAATAAAAAGATTACTTAGCAAGAAGTTTGATCTTTCACTCATCTGACAGGATCTTGCTTATGGAATGTTAAGAGCAGTTAACATGCTGGCCCTTAGGAAACCAAGGAATGGGAGCAGAACTGTTTTAAAGTATCCCATAACTGCTTCTGTTCTATGTATTGAATTTTCACCATGTTCTATATTTTCATCTATATAGATTGGCAATTTATAGCAGATGTTTGTATGCAGTCACCTCAAATTAATATGACCTATCTGCATTACTGAAAATCCTATACCTAATTCAATATACAAGGATAATTTGATTGATTACTTACCTAAATATAAAAATTAAATTGTGTTCATGTGGAGGAAGAGAGCATATGGAAATTCTCTTTGCTTTCTGCTCAATTTTGTTGTGATCTAAAAGTGCTCTAAAAAATAAAGTCTATTAAAAAACTAAACTACATAAAATATTGTAGTAAAAAAGTCCTTTAGGGAGGAACTTTTTAAATCTTAGGACTGAAAGTCCCTAAACAAAATTGAAAGCCAAGAAGGTACAAAGGAAAAGATTGAGAAAACAGACTATAGAAAAATTAAACAGGAAAATATTAATTCAGATAGCTTGAGAAATTTATTTTCAAAATATATCACAGAGAAAAACATTGGTAGGAAAATAATAGAAAACCCTGTAAATATGTCATTAGGAACTCACAGAAGGGCAAATACAGATTGCCAATAAGCATGATTAGGAACAATATTTTATGACTATTCACAATATGCATTTTAATTTCCTTTTTTATCTATCAAAGCATTTATTTTTAATGTAAAACTAAAAATTTACAATAATAGGATTCTGGTGAAAGGCAGAATATCTTTTAAGTCATATGTGTTCATTTTAAATCTTCCATGGGACTTTTGAGTTGTCCACACCTAAATCAAGTGAGTTAACAAGAATATTAGATTCTCTGAATGTTTCCAGCTATGAGTGAAGCAAGGATAGTTTTCTCCATGGTCGGAATAAGACACATATTTGACCTTCTTTACAAGGCAATAAAATTGGAAAGTAGGCTTAAGAACAGAAAAGGTTCCAAAATTCCTCCTGCTTTTCAAAACAAAAGCTGAAGTCTCCGGTACTACCTTTGCTTCTTAGAGTATAACTATCTCTTCCATCTACATCAACCTAACTGGGAGGCCATGGCACTCCATGGTGGAGGAAGAATATGATGAAGGAAAAGAAAATTTAAAGCTTTTCTATTTGGCATGAATCAATATAAGAAGATTGAAGAGAGAAATGGGGATCAAAAAAAGAGATTGTGTCTATGTTTTGAATCTCTGGGCTTAGACTCCCAAGGAATAGGTTGCGTTAGTTGAGAGAAAGAACAAAAGCATGAGAGTGTTAGCTCCACTCTCTAAGTGGAATTCTTAAGGTAGGTTGCTTCATAGCTTCCTGCTCATCTCACCTGGGAGACCCTCACAATGCATGTAAAAACAAAATTGAGGCAGGAGACTTAAGCTATTATAATAAAGTAAAACAACAACAAAAAAATGGACAAATCAGAAGTATACCACGTAAGAAATGGGCAAGGTAGAAATCCCCCTGAAACAGAAGTAATGAAAATAAAACCATATGGTACTAATTTGGAGAATTCTATGTAAATAAATTTGAAAACCTAAATGGAGTAAAAAATTCTAGAAACATACAGATTGCCAATATTGACTCTCTTAGATTTAGAAACATTAAATAGACCAATTTCCACAGAAGAGATTAATAAAGCTATAAAGAATCACCAAACACCAATCACCCCCATCACACACACAAAAACACAATGCCCAGGATGATTCAAAGGGATATTCAACCAAACCCTCAAATACTAGGTAGTCCCAGAGCTCAATAAATTATTCCAGAGCATTGAAAAGGAAGAATAATTCATAATTCCCACAATGCAGCAAGAATAACATTAATAACTGGACAAGATAAAAATGGTTTAACAAAAGAATGACCAACTTAATTCAGACATTAACAGAATTCAACAATACATTAGTAAATAATACATCTTGACAAGGTAGAGTTTATTTCAAGTATGCAATATGTTTTTCCTAGCTTACTGTCTTAGAGTTTTGAGGCAGTGGTGCTGAGAAACTAGGTAAAGCCTGAGGTACTCCCTCAGTTGAGGTATATAAAAAAAATATTGAACATCACTAATCACCAGGGAAATGCAAATCAAAGTCACAAGGAGCACCTCACTCTAATTAGAATGACTATTACAAAAAATACAAAATATGGCAAATACTGGTGTGAATGTGGAGAAATAAGAACCCTTATACAATGTTGCTGGGAATGTAAATTAGTATAGGATTATAGAAAACAGTACGGAGCTTCCTCAGAAAATTAAAAATAGATCTACTATATGATCCAATAATCCCACTACTGGGTATTTATTCAAAGAAGATGAAATCAGTATGTCAAAGAGGTATCTGCACCCTGATGTTTATTGCAGCACTATTCACAATAGTTAAGACATGGGATTAAGTGTTTATCAATGGATGAATAGATAATGAAAACAGTATATATACACAAAAAAGAATACTATTCAGCTACAAAAAAAAAAAGTGTGAAATCCTGTCATTTGCAGTAACATGGATGAACCTGGAGGACATTATGTTAAGTGAAATAAGCCAGACAGAGAAAGACAAATACTACATAATCTTACCCATTTGTTGAATCTAAAAAAGATGATCTCAAAGAAATACAGAGTAAACTTGTGCTTGTCAGACCCTGGGAGGGTAGGAGAGTTAGAAGGGATGGAAAGATATTGGTCAATGGATACCAAATTAGTTACAGAAAGCATGTTCTGTGATCCCAATAAAATTTAATTAAAAGAATCAATGACAGAAAGATATCTGGAAAAGTCTCAAAATATGTGAAAACAAAATAGCATATTCCTAAATAATCCATGCTTCAAAGAAGTCAGAAGGAAGTTATAAAATAGTTCAAAATGAATGAAAATGGAAATCACAACATATGAGAATTCATGGTATTCATGAGAATTCATGTGGAACTTAGGAGAAAATTTATAGCACTGCATACATAACCAGTATTAGAAAAGAAAAAGGTCATAATTTAGTGACCTCAGTTTATACCCAAAAGATACTACTAAAGGGTCAAATACATGGAAAGTAAGAAAAATAAAGTAACTAATAATTTTCAGAGCAGAAATAAATAGACTATAAAACAAAACAAAACCAATAAAAAGATACCAAAAGTTGTTCACTTGTTAAGAAACTTTGTCAATAAAAAGGTAAAACTCCAAGGTGCCAGGAGATTCAGTGCCTGGTTCATAGATGACACCTTCTTGCTGCATCCTCACATGTGGGAGGGCAAAGGACCTCCCTCAAACTCTTGTTATGAGAGAATTAATCCCATTCATCATGACAGAGCTCTCAGGATCTACTCACCTCCTAAAGGTGATTTAACATCATCACCTTGGGGGTTAGGTTTCAACATACAAACTTTGGAGGGAAACAGATATTTTGACCACAGCAGGAAGTATATACCATAAACTAAAGGGAATTATTACCTATACATGGTAGGTTAAATATAGGTGGATAGAAGAGGAAAACGGGAATACAATAGCAGAGATGAGAAAGAATGATACACCTCTGAGTGTATTTTTTTATATCTAGATCTTCCAAAACTTTACAATGTTTCACATAAATTTCAAATTTCTAAAATATAAACAAATTATTTAAATCAACCAAGATGTGAATGAAAAGTAAAATGAAACACAAATACTAACAAATGAGTAACATTGCCACACTTAAGGCATTGAGGGAAAAAATAACTAACCTAAACAACTTTGGTAAACAATCCTTTGGCTGGGTACTGTCAGCCTAAAACTAAAAATAACTGTACATAAATGTTGCACTCTGATTAGTAAATATGTTTCTCACAGGGGCATAGATTAGCAATTCTATTTACTTCAAGGAGAAATACAGTGTGGTGGAGAAACCCAGTGATAATAACCTTAACCAAATAATTGAGTTTAATATTACTAGTAATCCATGTCAACATAATAAACCCCATATCACCACACATGGAAAACACATTAATATGATTTTCTTGCCAAAAATTTATACCCTCAATCCAAACATGTAAAAACATCAAACATATGCTGAGTATTATGCAATAATTGATCAATACTTTTCAAAAGAACATGAAAAACAAGGAAGGACTGAGGAACGTTAGGAACTTCTACAAACTGCCGGAGACTAAGGAAAAATAACAACTAATTGCAATGTGCAATCCTGGCTATGTCCCTGCAATAGAAAAAAAAAAAAAAAGACATCAGTGTAAAAACTATTAAAAATTTCTTTCCTTAATACTATTTTACAGATGTTAACTTGCTAGTTCTGATAATTGTAACATTCTTATACAAGATATTTCCATTAGGTACAGAGCAATGAGGTATATATGAAAACTTTCGACTATTTTTGCTATCTAGCTGAAGTCTAAAATTAGTTCAAAATAAAAATTTTAAAAATAATAATGTGCAAGAAAAAAATAATTTGCAGGATGTTAAAGACCAGAGGGTACTTTGAACCATGCCCAGTTCCTGGCTGATACATATAGAACCCATGCACCCTTGCAGTCTTCAAGGGGAAATACTGCAGGGAGCTTAGCTGAGAGCCAGCAGTCCTGACATGTGGCTTCCGTTAATCTTGAGTGGGACTACAGATTTTGCATTATGGATAAAGGACAAGGCAGAGATTTACAAGGCTTTATAGTGCCGGAGAGATCCCTTGTAAAGTCCTATGAGTTGAGGAACTCTATTAGATCTGAATGAGCCTTGAGAGACAAATTACCATGGATTACAACTGCTAAAGCCCCAGCTGCAAATACTGGTAGCAATACAGAGGCAGTCATGCAAAGTTGATGCTGCACAGTTTGTCTGAGCCAAGACCCCCTTATACGAATCTGAGGGTCATGCCATTTCCTTCCCATTGCTATAAAGAAACAATAATCCACATTCCTCTCTCTTATTTCTAGATTTCATCTTTAGAAGAATAGGAACGAGGCTCTGAGAGATTATGTTTTTTCACCAAAATTCTTTACCTAAAGGAACTCTTTCAAGTATTTTATGGGACTGAGTTTACCAGATTTGGAAATCAAAAATATGCACACATACACAACAAAACAACAGCAATAGAAACAGCATAAACAACAACAAAAAAATTTCTTTCTTACCTTCAACTACTGAATGGATGCACTTAAAACAGACCAAGTGTTTAAATGCAACGATTAATATTCCTTATAAAATATAATGTGAGTAATGACTGTGGCTTCTCTATTATTATGAAATAATGTTCAAGTAAGTAACAATAAAGACAATGCAAATTTAAATTATATTTAGGAAACATATAACTCCCATTCCCATCAGATTAATACAAATTAAAAGGATGGTAATTTTCGGTATTGGTAGTGGAAGAAAACAACAGCCTAATTGGGAAGTGCCAAGTGCTACAAACTTTCTGGAAAATAATCAGGTAAAATCTAATAAAATGTAAACTACCCTTACTATTTTTTGACCTAGAAAGTCTACTTTTAGGAATATATAAAAGTACCAGTACCTAAAGATATATATATATATATATATATATATATATATACATTTATGTATGTATGTATGTCATATACATATGACAAAAATGTCTACTGCATTAATGTGCATAGAAAAACCTTGAAAAGAATTATTCTATTAATAAGAAAATTTTAGTATAAATTTTTGTAAAACTTTTTTGATAAAAATTATTGTAGCTATTACAAAGAATGTGCCAGATGTGCATAATGGTGTATACTTTAGATATGGCAAAAAGAATGCTTAGGTGAAAAAAGAGTTTCTGAATAGATGGTGGGGATAAATACCTATTAAAAAGAAAAAAATAATAAATTGAAATAAAAACAATAAACTAGACAGGTTTAAATATAAAGAAATATTTTCAAAAGGAAAACTAGATGAGTGGCTAGAATGAGCAAAAAAAAAAAAATATGGCCAGATACTATTTTAGAATGTAAGTGTTCTTTATTAAGGTTAAAGCTTGTCTGAATGTCTTTTAGCTACTCTTTTCAGGCCTGGTTTTGTCTATTTTTTAATTTATCCTATGCTCTGCCACTGAGCTATAGTGTCAAGCAGCTGTCACAGTAATAGCAAAAATAACAACATTTATAATTAACTGATAGTTTGTGACCAAAAAAATTAAATAATTACAAAGTGTATTATTTAGGAAATGTTTCTTGTTGCTGATATCTACATTACCTGAATTGAAAATATGCTGTTTTATATTTTCTGTAAATGTCAGTATATTTGTCTGTGGTATTTCCATTTTGGAGAGAATGGAGTGTTTGTACTGCAGTAAGAAAAATGAAAGTTAATCCATGGCAAAGAAAGAAATGAAAAAAAAACAAGCTTTAGGCAGGTGCCTGTGGCACTCTGAGACATAACTAGCCCATAGAAAGTTCTAGAAAAACCTGCATTTCTGCAAAGTTTTGGAGAGCAGCAATGGCAGCTGTTACTGCTTTCCTTATAATTCTCTAAAAGCCCAGACTAGGGAAGTGAGTTCAGTGTCTGAAAGGTTTAGGAAAAACACATAGCAGAATAGAGATCCTCTTTAGGAGCCATTTCTAGAAAGTGAGTTTAAATGTAAATGTTGTGGAATCTGGACCTCTGGCACAGGCCAACTGTTATGCTGTGCTGTTGAAATCAAGATTTACTCCTGTTTTCTGTGTATGCCCTCCTTTGTCAAAGCAGTATTAATTCTCTACTTGGGTCCATAACTGACAAATATAAAGAAGATACCTTATATTTCCTGGGAAATGTTGCTAGATTTGGTAGGAATAGGGCTCATAACTCAGGGTTGTAAGACTCGTTGAAATCTACTGAATCAGAATTTTGGAAAGTTAAAACTTTTGGGAACATTTTGGTCCACAAGAATAGGAAATAAAAGAGCACTTTCAGGTTCTCCACCTCTGGTGGGCAGGAGAATGCATCACCTGAGTAGCTAAGCCTTACTCGTCACTGGCAAAATCACTGTGGAAAGGGAAAGAGTTATCAAGTGTGAACCTGTTCTTTTGCATCTGGTATCATCTTAGAGTTGGTATAACCTTCCTCATCCTGGTGATCAGCAGGCACAGAGATAAATTTGGCCATCACAGGTTTATGTAGGAGGAACAAGGGGGTCTCAATCCTCAGGCTTAAACTCTGTACTCTAAATTACTGTTGTCTTCAGTTCATTTTTATGCGTGTGGCTTGGGGCATATATTATGTTTGGCCAAATAATTGCAGAGAGTAACTTTGCCTTTCAGGTAATATTTCTAGAGCATACAGGTTCATTTTCCAAAACTCCACTCCAAACTCATATATATGAAATAGATGGTGATGATATATAGAAAGCATTATATATACCATTTCCTTTCAAATATGTTGTCAAAAGACATTTCAATCCATCTCTAACTCTGTCTCTACTCTGTCTTCAGGAATATTTCCTTTGTAAAATTAACGTCAGTGTACATTCAATCATCAGTTTATTTTTATATTTAAAATAGAAATATTTTTCTTGTCTTTTCAGTTGTTTCCAAATGCCAATCCTGTCTGTTCTAATAGTATGTATTATAATTTTGAGGGAAATATATATATACATGTATATATACATGAATTATTTCAAGAATATTTTTAAGTAAAAGTATTCCATTACATTCAAAAAATCAAAGGAATAACTGTAATAATAAATTAAAATTATTATAAACCCATTTAACAAATCTTTTTATATAATAAAGACATTTTAATTTGGGGGGAAATATATTATTCAAATTTTAAAATATGAGCATTGAATACCACAGAGTTTAAAAAGACTTCTCGAAGGATACTAATAAATTGTTGGTAAAGTTGGAAATAAAATGTAACTATCATATTTACTGTAGCACTCTTGCCAGTAGAACATTGCTCTCTTTATAAAATCAATTGAGATTTCATTATTTATTGAAAAAATTAAATCTTGGAGAATAATCCATATCATTTTAAATAGACCCCTGAAACATTTTTTAAAGCAATAGAATCTTTAATTCACTCTTGCCCTTTTGGAAATGAAAAATCTATCATTCATAGTACCATCCAGTCAAGAGAATTTTAAGGGCATTACAGTAGTTAAGAATTAGCCCCTTAGTATTTACTGTAATGGAGAAAAAATATTCTTTTTTTGTAATTTAAAGGGGGTATTTTGAGACATTATTCCATATTTTAAAATTCTACTTCTTGTAGTACTGAAAACCTTTAATGAATGTCATAGCATCACATAAGCCCACAGACGTTCCATTTTACAAAGCTTAAAGCTCAAAATATTATGAGCCTTGTGTTATAAACTTGTTCATTTACACTAACAGTGAAGTTGTTCACAATATCTTATTGCACTTTTGACTAAGAAGAGCTGATGAAATATTGGAGTTTTTCTTACAGATTTAGTGCCTTGAATGTTCTTTCTCAATGTATAATCCGTTTCTGTATCATTAATGCATTTGCCCAACTTTTACAACTCCACATGATACATTTACTTTTTCTTTAAATCACATTTTGAATTTAAATTGTCAGCTTCTTTAAATATTCTCAAGGTTATATATTCTTCACCTGAATACTCTCAATACCTCTCATTACCACTTTCTCTAGATACCCTAAATTAAAATGCTATCCAAAGCAAGGTTACAGTTTGACTACTGGAGAGTTTAGTGGAAATATTGAATCATAGCATCTGGTCACAAACTGATTTTAACATAGCTATTTTATATATCCACTTCAAAATTCATTCAATATTGATTTATTTATTGATTGCCTACTAGAATACATTCCAGGCACTGCTCTGAGGGCATTGAAGATTCAGTAATGATAAAAGCAGACAAAAATCTCTGTCCTCATGAGGCCTACATTTAGAATAATATAAGATCTTATTAAATTATTTGATACATAGAATACTACTAAATATTAATGATATTTTGTTGTACAAATTACTTCTGTTAAATTCATAAACAAAGCCATTCATTTTTTTTATGGAAACAAGAAATTCAGTCCTTTAAATAAATCACCTTAAATACATGTAGTTATGACAAGAATGAAGGAAAATATGATTATTTTTGAAAAAATAAATTTGTCCTCTTCCTTCAGATATTTTTATATCTTCTTTTTGTACAAACAGATTTAAGAAGTTTTGTTGGGAAATAGAAAATCCCAATAGTTGTTTTTCCACTTCCTTTCTTTTCCATGTGAGTATATTCTTGTACAGATAAAGGGATAAGAAATCAGGCAACATTATGCAAGCTTTAAATAAACAAAGAAATTTAGTAATAAGAAATTTGAAATGAAAATGTAAGAGAATTGATTTCACAGTAGTCAATATTTGACAGCTTTTTGTGTGTAGATGTGTGTGCAAAATAGGTACAGCTGACATTAAAAAAATTATGAATTCATTAAATGAGGATTCACCTAAACTCATGTTTTAAATTTCTACAAGTTACTAGCAGACATTGTCATAATGAATTCACCCTGAAACACACCATCACCCTCAAGTTTATCACAAATTAACAGAAATAGACAAACATTAGTGAGGCCAATCGTGTTATTGAACTGGTGGTTTACAGAGAGCAGTATCATAATGACGGCACACAGGCCAGATCCATTAGGAGGCAAACGATAGCATAATTAGATTTTATGTCTCACAGGAGAATCTAGAAAGTGTTCACGGGAGAGTCACTTTTTTCATCTTCTCTTCTGTCAAAGAATAAAAATTGACTGTTAAAGAAGGAAGATATATCTGATACACATTTTTTTTAAGTTGTGATTTTTACAATATTTACATCTAGTTATTACATGGCTTATACTATTTTTTTCTTATCTACAAATTTTTGTTGAATGCTTATTAAGCCAGGCACTGTTCTATGTACTTGTGATATATCAGGGGACTGAATAGAGAAGACAAAAATCCCTCCACTCATGGAATTTTATATTCTTAGAGTTTATAAGAAATAAACCTAATACATAGTGCTGTCTTCTCCTGGATCTCTCTCCAAAAGTTGGTCCTGGTTGCCTTCATCTTTCTATTAATTTTCTTCCTTTAGTGACTTTAATGCAGTTTCCTTGTTACAAATACCGTCTATAGACTGACGGTTTCCACATTTTTGCTTCTGTCTCAGAACTTGAGGTTTATACACCCAACTGCTTCCATGACAACTTCACTTGGATGTCCCACAAACATCTTAAAAATAACATATTCAGAACTAAACTCCTGATTTTCCCTTTCAAACTGACTTCAACCAGTCTTCTTCCACTCAATACTTCCTTTTTATTTTTATTTTTAATTTTACTTTTTTATTTCAGAATATTATGGAGATAGAAATGTTTTGGCTACATATATTATCGTTGCACCACCCAAGTCAGAGCTGCAAGTGTGCCCATCCCTCAGACACCCTCAGACAAACTCATTGGACAGCCTTGGCACTGGTTGAAAACATAAATTCTAAGTACAGTGAAAACACAAACACTAATCTTTTAGTGTGTTATTATTCTAAATGTGTTTGATAATGGCCGTTAATTAGCCAGAATATTTTATTCATATATACACTGCTCTAATAAGTGATATTATAGTGTTTTCTTAAATAATTAGAAATATTGTTCCTGACTTTAGAAAATACATGTAGAATCCCTGCATCAAAAAAGGCTGTACTTCTATTTATGCAGAAAATGAAATCAATTAGATTTCTGAAGTTTCATAAAAACATCACAATTGGCAACTGAATTTTGGCCCCTATATCTTCATATTGCATGGAGACTTGCAATCTTTGATCTTCTCATTTGTACTTATTTTACACAATTCTATTTATTTCTAACTGCAGTCTGCACTGATAAATGGACATAGAACAGTTGTAACTGTTCTTATGATGAGTTTTCTGAATTAACTTTGCCATCTACATCTTTAAAACTTCTTCAGATGACACAGGACAATTATTTTAAATCCTTTGATCATCGCTTTCATGTTTGAAATGAACACCTTAAGGTATATTACGGATTCATATCAAAATCAATGTTGCAGCTATAAAAAGTATATATTAATTTAGTCAGGCATCTGTAATGAATGTTCTGGTCATATTTATGTTAGTAGGTTGAATTTGGACTTCTATTCTTAGAAATCCTGACATTGCTGTCAATATTAAATAAACTTCCTATATTTAAATGTAATTTTTCTTCAGAATATTATTGGGATACAAACATTTTGGTTACATGAATTGCTTTGTATGGTTTGAGCCAAAGTTATAAGTTTGCCCATCACCCAGAGAGTGTGCATTGTGTCCATTAGGTATGAATTTACCCATCCCCCCCCCACTTGCTTGATTTTCATTGAATTTTATTACCATGTGTGCCATGAGGATTCCTCTATTAGTTTCAGTTTAGTAGTAAGTACATGTGATGTTTGTTTTTCCATTCCTGTGATACTTCACTTAAAATGATGGGTTCCAGTTCAATCCAGGTTGTTGCAAAAGGTATGAGGTCACCATTTTTTATGGCTGAGTAACACTTCATGGTATACACATACCACATTTTATTAATACACTCATGTGTTGATGGGCACTACCATTTGATCCAGCAACAGCCTGTTTTTTAAATACCTTCTTTAAAATTGTGGGTTCCATTAAAGGGGTGTGGATATGAAAAACAACATTGCATTAGATTACACATATAAAATGTATGTCCTTAAAATATTGATACACCCAAATTTCAGTTTTATTTTTCATAAAAACAACAACAACAACAATAAAACTACCATTCCTGGTGTGGTGGCCCATTTCTGTAATCCCAGCACTTCCGGAGGCGAAGGTGGAAGGATCACTCACAGCCAGTAGCACAATTCACAATTCACAATTGCCAGAAGCTTGAGACCAGCATAGGCAACACAGAGAGAACTTGTCTCTAAAAAAATTTAAAAAATTTAAAAAATTAGCCAGGCCTGGTGGTGCATACTTGTATTTCCAGCTGCTCCAGAGGCTGAGGCAGGAGGATTTCTTGAGCTCAGGAGTTTGAGGTTACAGGAAGCTATGACATGGCCATTGCACTCCAGCCTGGGTGAAAGAGCCATACCCTGTCTCAAAACAAAACAAAACAAAGCAAAGCAAAACAAAACAAAACAAAACTATTTAATAGATTAATTATGTAGGCACATATAACTTTAGACATTTTAAAATAGAATAAGATTATTGGGCAATTTTTACCAACAGTGAAAAGAAATTCAAATGAGAATAATAACGCTAAAGCCACACAGTTTATTTTAGAAATGTGCCTTAAGTTAGTTGAAAAATTTCACAAAATATACATTTAATTTTGCTTACTTACTCAGGTGCATTTATGTGTGCTGATAGTCATGGCCTGAACTATATACATGATATAGAAAAACATTTTGTGCTTTTTTGTATTTATGTATTCTGCAGTGTAGTGCTCATTGATGTTGTCAATAAATAGAATTTAAACAAAATCTCTTTATATAAAAAGAGAGCAAATGCTCTGCATTGTATTCCAAAGTGATCAAACTAATTTAGGCTATGTCTGGAGAGGAAAAGTGAAACTATGAGGAAAGTCAACAATATTGACAAGTTAGGTCAAATACCTTGCTACTGTGAAAAATATATTTTTATTGATTTTAATTTTCCAGAATTTCTAAAGATATTTCTCTGAATAAAAACCAGTTTCATAAACATCCTCTATAGTTTTTATGGTAAATTTGAAAGTTAAGATCATTTTTTCCTTATATTTTATTGTAACTACAATGTCAAGCATCATGTTACATTCTGGTTGCTAAATAAATAATTTGAAAAAGTGAATATTTTACCCTAAACTTCAATTGAATAAAAAGAACAATTTATAATACAATTTATAAAATATAAAAAATTGACAGTTTCTGAAACTATGTTTTTAAGAAGATAATAATTTGAGACAAAAAGGTCACAGATATCTGAGTTTTTCAAAACAAAATTTGTAGATATTACAAATATTGCCAAATAAAATAAAAATCTGTTAAATAAAATGGTAATTTGGTTGGTGTACATGAAAATTCATTATTTAGTTCAACATCATTAAACAAATATTTGTGGGATATCTATTTTATGTCAACTACTAGTTTAGCTGCTGGACACAGAGCAACAATCCAAAGTGAAATTCCCTGATCTTGTGGAGCACATGTTTTAGACAATGGAAACAATCAATGACAATAACAAAATTGTGTATGCATACACACACACACACACACACACACACACACACTATAAGTGGTAATAGGTACTTTATAGAAAAAAGAAAACAGACCACTGCAATAGTGAATGAAGGGACAGCAAGTTTAGATAGAGTTGTCATTTGTCAGAGACCTGATTCAAATGAGGAGGGAAAAAAAACAAAAAACAAAAAAACACCGTAGGGATATGTGAGACATTGAATGCTGAGTCACAAAAAAATAAATAAATAATTCCACTCACCAGAACAACTTGTTCAAGGAAAGCCAGGTTTATTAACCTACTTCAGTACAGTATGAGAGATTCATAATGGGAATGACTCAGAAGAGAGGACAGAGTTGATGACTACAGATCAACTAGTGTGTGAGTGATCCCACCTGAGAATAGCAGAACTTCCCAGCAAAGCCACCCCCAAATGGCCAACACTCAAAATGAGCTCAATACATTGTTATTGTTTTAAATTTTGAAATGCTTATTATGCAGTATTAGGTAAGTGTTATAAACAAGAATTTAAAAAGGTTACTTAATTACTAATAACCAAATCAAACTGTGCTGACACAATTTTTTTTAGTATTTTACCTTTGTCTATTTTCACGATTTAATTTTCAGTAATATTATATAACATATACTGAACAATTGATTCAATAATATTTCCGGATCATATTCCTACATAATCATTCTCTTTGCAATTCTTCATCATTAGATTTTTTAATCTTTGTTTCAATTTATTTACCAGCAAGTCAAAGTCATTTTGAAAGACCTTAATTAAACAAAAAAGAATGAGCCAAAGTAAAGGTACTCAAAATACAACATATGAGTGTATACAACCCAAAACTTTAATGTTCATGAACAATATCATTTAGAATATAAAATTTGGATAGAATCATCCTACAAACTCTATATTTAAAATATGTTGTAAAAATGATCAATATAGTGAGGTAAAATGACTTGTTCTTAAAATCAATATTACAAAAAATGCACAAAAATAGAATGCATACATACCATTTTCATTGTGTTTAACTTTATGTTGATTAAAAGGTTTCTATGAATAAATTGCTCAAGAGTTGGATGTAATCCAGTACTCAGGCAGGGAGGTTAAGAAGGATATGACTTAATATAGAACTTGTGTGGGTTTGTCTGTTGGGGTCAGAAAAATGTACATTTCTGGAAGGCAAGAATTTCAGCTAAGTTTAATTAGCATCTAGATTTGCTTATGAGGTGCTTAAATATTATTCAAGACTTACAATTAAATGTAGGCTACTGCATTTGTCAATTCAAGGTATAGGGAAGGGTTTTTACCAAATAGCAATGAGAAATAAAAATATGGCTATAACAAAGGATATAGGAAGGATATGAAAAGCTGTTGAGATTTTGAAGGTGATAACTAAGAATAAGCTAATTAAAGTGCTAAGGTTCTTTGCAAGGCAGGATGATGATAGATCAATTAAAGAAATAATAGAAATAGAGAAACTAGGTCAATGGTGGATTTTCCATTTGTCCCATTCTAAATAATTTTGGTTAATTAAAAATTTTCTTCTTTCCATATTTCCTTTCTTTTTATTCTTTTATACTGTTTTCCTTTAGGCCTTTTAACATATTGCTCTGTTGTTTTATTAATTTTTAACAATTTATGGGGACAAAGAATGATCATAAAAATAATCAAATAAATTGAAAAGAGAAAGTTAGCACAACTACCACATCTATTTATTAAGCTTCTACTTTATGTTTCAAGAAATGTACTGGTCACTACAGTGGGTACTAGGTCTGGTTCCTATTTTTAAGAAAAATCTAGCAAAAGTCGGTAACTGTAAGGATACCTTTTATATGTTATTCACTTATTTCTATTACCCGCAAACATTTTATTAGCTAATACACCAAAAAAAAAAAAATCAAAGAGTTATTTGATGTTTTATTCATGTATTTCAAGGAACAAAAACAAAGTGTAAAGTAAAATGCAAAAAAAAAAATGAATCTGGTTAGAGATATATCTGATGGTTAAGAAAAAAGACTTCTAAATATAAAAGGAATGAAGCTATATTAAGAACATATTTACAAAAGCAATAGACAATATGGCCAAGGCAATATTGCGGGTGAAACAGATAACTGGAATTTTAAAGTGTGTGTAGGTACTTGAGTGATATGCAGGCATGTTGTTGGTGACCCTATGTGGCAAATTTCTTGTAAGTCTTAATATAAGGGTTAGAAAAGTGTACAGAAAGAATCATATGCCCAGAGCTTCCTGGTAGAAAGCAATGGAAATGCCCCACTGTTTTATAACATAGATCTTTAAGTGACAATTTTCTCTATGAACATAGGACTACAGATATATTAACATTTTCCCATAAAAAAACTATGTGCCAAGTAATAGAGAAAGGAATGTAGCAAATAGATACTTAGAGTAGAAGAGAGGGAATATTTCAGAATGCTCTACTGTTTTCTTGTCTCAAAGTGAGGCCTTCAAATTAGTAGCTAAAATTATATTTGTTAATTAAACAGTCTAGTATGTATATTAATTTCATATTACTAGATAATTTACCCAATTGTTCATGAGTTAGGTAAGTATTTCATGCCAGTCTTCACTAAGAAATGCAGGTATGTTTGTTTGTCTTAGTCAATTTGCCACTAGGGGAGAGAGAGAGGAGGGAGGAAAGACATATTTACTTTGATTCAATGAGCAGAAAACGAAGTAGTGGCAACACTCTGTTCATACTAGTAGTCCAGTCCTTGTTTCCAGGTCAGGTCTTTCTCAAGGACCAAATGATCTCCCTTTGTCTGGAACAAATTGTCAATGGAAGCCACGTTAGTAACTCCTTTTAGACCCCGGCATAATTTACTATATCCCCATCTTCAGTTGCTTGTCCATAGGAAGAGGTAAATGAGATGAGCCCTGTCTTTGTCCCATAACTAGGGATCAATAGTCTCATGGTTTTCCTGCCCTCAAATCACCATCTTACCATCTACAGGAAGGGCTTGCTCATCCGATCTAGCTCATCTCTGCCAGGGAGGATCAGAAATCTTATTACATTGGATTATTTATGCATGCAAGTTGGTTATAAAATTTGGAGGACAGATAATTATCATCTCAATAATTTTGCCTTTTTAGATAGATTTTTAATAACACTAAGAATTAAAACGACTCTGGTTAAGTTAGGGATAGCTAGTATAAGGTTATTGCTTTTGTTTTCTTATCTAATCATAATCAAACTTGGACAAGTAGCTTGACCTCACTGGTCCTTGTTTTGCTCATTTTTAAAATGAGGTTGATAATATTAACAACTTTATAGGGTTGTTATACATTTATTTGAGTTTATACAAATAAAATTTATTTGGATTGGGTAGTACAGTAAATCAGCATTATTATTTTCTATTAAGTATTTTTACTTTTTATGTAATTTCAGTAAATCTATCATTATTATTTTTATGTCATATTATTATCATTGCTTTACAGTACTTTTACATGCTATCTTATATTTTGATTTCTATCTTACTATTTGGTTAAAAAAAATGTCTATAGAGGTAGTACTAACAGATAAGCCCATGACACAAAAAGAAGGATTTGAAAGCCTCCTGTCATGACCTATCCCTTGGAAAGGTCCTTCCTGTTTTTCTATTTGCCCTTCCAGGGCTTTGTTTGGTTACGCTGAGGTGGAGTCCAGAGTTCTCTGATATTGGCAAGCACACCAGGTGATCCTGATGCAGGTCATAAGCAGGAGTTGCTTTCAGAAAATCTTTCTAGACCCACTTAAAGGATTCATTCATCCATTCATTCATTCTTGGCTATATGTTTTATTGTATAAATTCATAATTTATACAAATTCCCTCATTATTTTTCAAAAAGATAGTTATCATTTATTGCCCATTAATTTTTCAGATGAGCATCAACATCATTTTTACATGCCCAAAAGGAATTAATAGTATGTTAATTTGTACCATATTTTTATAAGTTTTCAGGATGGTTTCAGTGTAGATATTTTTCAGTATTATATAATGTTTTTGTATTTTAACTTTTTTTAGAACTCTCAGTGTTGTTTTGAAGTTTTCTAAATATAGTTCATCTATAATTTTTTCAAAATTAATCCCAGGTGATGTTTATTGTAATCATTTTTAAGAGAATAAAAACACAATGCATATATAGATATAAAACTAAATATACAAAGTGTTACTTTACTTCCTCATTCAGATAAAGTTAACATTCTTATATATGTTCTAGAGTGATTAAAATGAGCAAGTTTTATGAATATATCAAGAAAAGTAGATGATTAAAATGAAAAAAATGTTTATTGTGTTGCTCAATGAATCTCGTGCTGCCATACATTCCTTTCCTCCAAAGCTTTTATTCTCTCATCAGTAAAGTTAAGAGCCTTTGAATGCCTGAGGATCTTTAAGGACAAAATAGCCTGTCTTTAATTCATTGCCATCAAAATTTGGGGAAGGGGCCCTGATACTATTATACCATAAAAATTTCTATTCCACAGTGATATAATTACAGCCTGACATTATAATGAAGAATATTATGTATAATGTAGTCTAGTGAGCAAAAGAGTATATAACAATAAAGGCAATAGATTTATTTATTATAACAGATCCGGGGTTTTGTAGGGAGAGATGTAGAAGAAAATAAAAACATACCCACAGTGTGTTGGAAACAAAAATATTTAAGAGCCAATTCAGGACTGAAATCCCCATTTTTCTTTATGTGAATCATTTCACCAAGCTGTAAATTCACCTGTGACCATAAATGTGTACTATTCCTAAAATAGTTTTGCAGGAAACCTAGAGGCCTTGCTGGCAGGAAGGTTTCTGTGGTTGTATAGTTTGTAATACATCCATCCATACCTAACCTTCTGTTTTCTGGAAACAGGACAGATATTCCTGAATTGAGGGTTAATAGTAATTTACTCTCCATTTCTATGGTTTTCCAAAGCATTCATTTATTCATTTAGGAACAAAATGTTTCTCCATACTTCCAGATGCCAATCACACTGATAAATTCACTTGTGTGACATAGACTGAAGGACACTAGAGGGAAAAGATCTGTTATGTTACTCAATAAAGCACCTTGCACAGTATTAGGGGCCACATAGAAATGTATACATATTTAGCTAAACTTGTTAATTCAAAAGTGAAATGAAACTGGTTATCTGAAGCTTAAGGAAAATTGGGCAAGACAAATAAGTTTTGGGCTATTTAAGACATAAGCAAGTCTGTGGTATAAGAGCATCATATGATAAATGATATAATTTAATTCAAATTTAATTATGTGTAAGTGTCTTTTTTTCTAATATAAGTAAAAATGTCTCTGACTATATTTAGAAACCTTCAAAATATGGTCATATGTTTTATCTACATTTTTTATTAACTATCACATAGTCTTTAGTCTCACATCTTACTTTTGCTTTTTCCTTTGAGCCTACTCTTTTATAAATATTACCTAAAATTCCAACTCACCTCCTGCCTATAGCTCAAGACATTTTAATGTCATGCTGCTTTGAAGTATTTCAGCAATTAAGTTTGTACTCACTAATTTAATACAATTATTTACTGCCTTGTTTTGTTCAAAACTGTTTCCTGGTTTATTTGAGAGGTTTTAGGAAAGAAATTTGGCAAAATCTTTTCTACTTCCCTTGCCATTTCTCACAAGCTGTTGACCTTGGATGATTTTTAAAGCTACCCTAATCTGCATTCACAGCTCTACTGACAGCTTAATGCTGTGAAAAGTTTAGTGATTCTTAAAACTACCACGCCAGCCATTACTTGCACTTTTGTAGAATCTTCAGCTTTTCCTGAATATCTTCATGTGCTACTAAGGCTTTCTTTTTCATTGTGAAATAGCTTGTTACTGATTACTTCAATGCATATCTTGCTGGG
Organism: Lemur catta; assembly: GCF_020740605.2. Classification (NCBI taxonomy): domain Eukaryota; kingdom Metazoa; phylum Chordata; class Mammalia; order Primates; family Lemuridae; genus Lemur; species Lemur catta. The sequence continues at coordinate 69,479,992 of NC_059129.1, read as the reverse complement.
AAGCATCACATATGAACCAACGTGACTTTCGCATTAAAACTTACATCACTTCCCATATGACAATTTTGTATGACTCAGTTCTCACTAAAGAAACACATGTTGTAGCAGAATATATTAAATTGAGTTTGTAATGCCTTTGAGATGAGTGGTGAGACATATGGGTTTGGAGTTCAGAGGAAACATCTGAACTAAAGATATAAATGCTAATTATCTGAGCACGGTTAGTTATTGAAGGCCTGCTTGTGAATGAGATTATACATGGGTGAATAGAATGTATGGTAAAAAGACAAGGCCTAGGACTGAGCTGGAAACTTCACTTTTTATAGTCATGTTCCTGAAAATGAAATAGAAAAGGAGTGACCAGAAAGTCTAGATAAAAGCAGGAAAATGCAGCGGCCAAGGGAAGAGGTAAACCCACAATTCAAACATTCTCATTAATTAGTATCTTCCTTTCTTATGCCAGCTCAAGAATACTTACAACAAATAAGAGTAAAATTAAAACAATAGTGGAAAAAAGCATTATTTTACCATGTTTATAAAATTCATCAATATTGACATATTTAGGAATTCAAACTTACATGTTTATTTCTTGTGTATGTGCTTATGCATGTGTGTGTACATGCACCTTTATACACTATTTGTGATCATATTATTGTGAATTTTTTCCTTTAATTTCTCCTAACAAAGTGTCAAATACATGCCTCATGTGCAGGCTAGTAGGGACACCACGTGGGCATGCTAACTTTGTGAAAAAGGCTAAAGAGGAAATTTTATAAGGGATTACATACACGCAGAAAATCCAACGGATGTGCCAAAGAATGACATCTATAACTTGGTTTACAATGATAGATGGGGTTTGAAAGGAACAGAGAAGCCATCAGAAACTACTCAAAAGTTTGTGCAGCAATTCAAAGATATGCATTGCTGCTGAGAAACCAAGAGACACTACTAAGGAAACGGAGCCTGGTAGGTAGAAGATAACAGCTGTGATAAATGAGAAGAAAGAACAGTGGCATGAACTGAAGGAGGGTACAGTGTGAACTTTTTATTCTCTGATAAAACAGAAGCATACAGAGAAAGGCAATACATGAAAAATATTTTTAAAAATCATGTGAAAGTACTTTCTAGGTAGTAGAAATAACTAAACTTACAGTAAAAGATGATTTTAAATTGAAAGAAACCTTATGAATCAGATTTAGAACCAGATCTTTGAAAATCAACTGTGCAACTCCCAGGTACCGCAATCTTGGTCCAATTTTATTAGCCTCAGATTTTTGAATTAAGACTAGTATAAACCTAATGTGAATATGAGCTGATGGGATTTTCTAGTCTCTCTTTTCCAGGTGGCTCTCAAGTCCCACACTTAAAAGTAATGTGTGAGCCTCTTAATACCACCCTCCTCAGGGCCTTATCTACAGAGAAAAAGGAGTGAAAGGCATTGAGGATGAGCAGATATTCTTACTCCTTCTTCAGAGAACCTCCCAGCCCCTTTTCAAAATTGACTGCACAGTATTAACAAGTTCTATTATTATGCATTTCCTCCATGACTCCGTCAGCCATACAATTTATACCTCTGCTAATATCTGGATACATACACCTTAAACTTTCTGTGTTTAACATTATTTTCTCAGTCATATAACTTGAGGACTTCGAATTACAGCATGTTCTATAACAGGGGAGGCTCCTTTGGGGCTGAGCTGTTTATTATTTAAAGTAGGCTTCATCAGAACTTTTCTACTGGTCCCATTCTATTCATGATAAAATTATTGAATGGGTTGGACTTGACAGGCTGTAATGCAGAAAGTGGTTTTATTTCTTTTTATCAGTGCTTTTCAAATACGCTGTCAGATGTCCCTGTCCTACACTAGGGCACTATTTTCATGAAAATTCCAAAATTTTTTTATTCTTTTTTAGATATTAAGAAACAGTTCTTTTAAAGTATTATTTCAACAATTATATCTATCATTCAATTTAATACTTTTTTTCCTCTCCACACAAGCTCAGGCAGGCCTGGCCAACACTCGGCAGATGACAGTGTGAGAATTGTGGTAGATATTAAGGAAAAATAGTAAAGTTTTATATAGCTAATGATATCTTTTCTTTTTTTTTAATTTCAGCTTATTATGGGGGTACAAAATCTCAGGTTATATATATTGCCCATGTCCCACCCATCCCCCCGAGTCAGAGCTTCAAGCATGTCCACTCCCCAGACAGTGCGCCTGGCAATATCTTATTCCAGCTTCTGCAACCCTTTTCTAGTAGAGTTCCATATGCTTACTCAAACCACAGAGTTACCTTGGTGAGTATTTTGTAGATGAATGATGACTTTTAATATTGCAATATTCCCTAAATCAGAGGTCCCCAATCTTTTTGGCACCAGGGACCAGTTTCATGGAAGACAATTTTTCCACTGACTGGGGCACATAGCTCAGGCCATGATGTGTGGCTCAGTTCCTAACAAGCCCAGGGTTTGGGGACCATTGCCCTAAATAGATGATCGCACATGGTTTAAAATTCTCTTTTCAAATCCCGCATCCAACTGAATATTCTGCCAGAACTCGTATTGTTGCAGTCATCTTACCTGGGATTGCAGAGCTCTTCACTGGGTTCCCTTGAAGATGACTTTCCAACCCAAATCCCTATCAAGTACATATATAACCCAGTCAAAGTCTAGAAGTGCATGTTCATTGTAGTTCTAACAACAGAGACAGATGCAATGATCTTCTTATCTTTAGATTTTTACTAAAGGATGTCAGATGCCAGTCCCTGTGATGTTTAAAGAAAAAGATATACATATATATATATATATGTGTGTGTGTGTGTGTGTGTGTGTGTGTGTGTGTGTGTATAAAATGACTGAGTGGGTCTCATAAAGTCAATTCACTTGAAATGGTAGTGGGCAAGATAAGCATAGGAAGCATAGCACACAGATTCTTCAGATAATTCTCTAACAATACTCTCCTCAAATTGATCTCCTGCTTCCCCCTGTATACCCCTGGTGGGGGGGGAGTGGGTTATATTTCCATTTCTTCAAGATTTCTATTTGAAATTTGGGAGAAACTTGTCACCTAATGTTCTCAGGCTTGTATTCTCATTTAAATTGAGAAAATAGGAAAAGGGCTTTTTAAACATCCCATTGTATTTTTTAAAATTATTTCTTAATCATTTAAATCAGGAAAAGGTTATGGTGATAAAAATATTAGTTATTTAAAAAAGCATTATGTGCAGACACTAATGATTGAATAAAAAGAATGGCATAGAGCTAAAATGAAGGGTGGAATTATTGTTTGGAGGTAAAGTTAACTGATTTTTGATTATTGGTAGATAACCTGAATATTCAGGAGCATATCTCATTTTAATTCGTTTGAATAAAAATGCTTCATGAACTAAAATTAAGAAAAAGAGGAGAGATATTTCTAAATTTTGATACATAATTCATTTTGAATATTTGAGCTCAATATTTAATGTTAATAAAATTTCTTACCAAATAGTGTTTATTAAATGAAATGGCTATACATATTATTTAAATATTTGGTATTAATACCATTACCCTTCTAAGTGATGTTTAAAAATTATTATATCCTGAAGACTCTGTGAAATGCTGATTCTAATTAGAATAGCCTTTGTACGCTGGAAAGTAATATGCTCTTTCAAAGACAGGAGAACATTGCCATTAAACAACCCAGGAAACTGTATCAGGTACTATACTTCTGATATTCAATAACATTCACAGCTTGATATTATAGAAGCTGCACAAAATCAGTACATCATATTGCAAAAACTGAAAAGGAAAGGTCTAAGTACTTCATGTTTTATGCTTTGTAAAACCATATCTTTAGTGGCTAAAGGCACTGGGTAATGAGAGTTCCATTTCACCTTCAAATCTAGATTACTCAATTTAGACTAGAAAATAGAAATGCTAATAAACAAACATATCAATATCAGAAGTGAAATATGAATAAATATGGCAATAACTGAACTAGTGCAAATCAAATGCAATCTAATAATGCAGACTTGGAAAGATAAATACACCTATAGAAAAAATCTAACACCCCATTTAAATTTCCTCTTTATTATACATGCATATTCCTTAAACCTTTATCACATATAAGATAAAAAAGCAAATAAATCCTTGGAAGGATATCAACAAAAATACATATGTATTCCTGAAAGGAAGCAGTCTCAATATTAAGATAAACAAGTGAGGACAAAACAGTTGATGGCTAAGTTTTATTTTATTTTATTTTATTTCATTTCATTATCAGTTATAGATGAACTTACTAATTTTTAATAGGAACAATCATGATTATAAAGGGTAAATGAAAAAATGTCTAGGCTGTCTTTTAGAGTTTCAGGCAATTTCTGTTAGGTTTAATTTCAAAGCTTGGGGAAACAAAACAAATAAAAAATATTTAAAAATATATTTAGTGACTTAGAAATTCTGAGATGCTAATTTTAATTGATAATTACTTTTTGTATGTCTTTTATGTATATAAGAAAATGCCATCTTTTATGGGTAAGGAAGAATCATTTGAAATGATGAGCTCAGAGTATTTCCAGTCTTTGTAATTTTTTTTTTTTTTGTAACGGAGTCTTGCTCTGTTGCCCAAGCTAGAGTGCCGTGGCATCAGCCTAGCTCACAGCAACCTCAGACTCCTGGGCTCAAGCGATCCTACTGCCTCAGCCTCCCGAGTAGCTGGGACTACAGGCATGCACCACCATGCCCGGCTAATTTTTTCTATATATTTTTAGTTGTCCAGATCATTTCTTTCTGTTTTTTTAGTAGAGACGGGGGGTCCCACTCTTGCTCAGGCTGGTCTCGAACTCCTGACCTCGAGTGATGCTCCCACCTCAGCCTCCCAGAGTGCTAGGATTACAGGCATGAGCCACCGTGCCCGGCCTGTATTTATTTTTAATTGTATAAATATATGGCCTTAAATATGATTTCTAAGGCCTCTCAAATTGTCAATTCCTTGACAATTGACAGGTAACAGTATTCTCATTGGTTTAACTCTTCAAGGGAATGTATATAGAGAATATTATCCTCTGATATATTAGTAATCAAAAATTAACCTGTTGGCCTTACATTCTTTTTAATATATTTTTTGCTAATGTGCTAACCTGGACAATAATGTAAATTTCCAAGAATGATTTTACTATTTATCTCAATAGCTTAAGACAGGCTTAAGAAGTTTGTTCAAGTCTATGAACTTGACTCCTAGCCTTATATTGATTGTAATTGATCTTCCAAAGTTCGGAGGAGAGAGGGGCCTCCCAAATGAAATTCTTCATCCCAATTGAGATATAGAAGATAGAAACATACAAGAGAAAAAAGAAAAATGACACAAATAAATATCCCACTCAATTGTTTTTGCAAACCATTTTTGCCAATTAAAACTCCAGTACCTAGGACAGCGGACTACTGGCATTTCACAAAGGACATCATTTTGTTCTTGATCTACAGCAAAAGTCTCCCCCTAGTGATAGAACAGAGGAGGGGATCTATCAGCTCTCCCTAGAGCAGTGATTCTTACACTTTGGGATACCATAAGTTACTAATGATCTGATGAAAAAGCCATGAACATGCTTTCTACAAAAAGTCACAAATATATATATATATATCCATGCGGGATAATACTACTCAATAATAAAAAGGACAGAATTATTGGTACAGCAATACAAATAAATCTCAAAAACATTTTCCTGAGTAAAAGAAACTAGAAATAAAAAAAAATACATAACATATGCTTCTATTAATACTTACATGCAACAGGCAAAACTAAGCTATAGTGATGGAAAATAAATCCGTGGTTACCTGGGACCAGGTTTTAATACCACTGCAAAGAAATAAAGGAAACTTTCCAGAGTAGTGAAAATTGTTTATATGTTAGTAGTGGTTGTAATTACACAGGTGCATTTTTTTTGTTGTTGTCAAACCTCATTTTAATGTATATAAGTTAAACTTCAGTTAATTTATTTTTAAAATCACACACCCAAAAATGTTGCATTTATATTTGAGGAGTCCACAGACTCCATGAACTTTTTCTACATATTTCCTAAATATGTTTGAATGCAAGTCTGCATAATAAAACAGTGCAAAGCACATTAAAAAATTGGAAAAGATTTTGAAATGCCACAATAAGTTAATATTTTCTCTGAAATAGAGCGAGGGAGCATATATATTTCATGAAGATTCAAAATGTGCACAAAATTTTTGTGTTCATTGTGTCGATTTGACTACAGATAAAGATAATTCTGGAGTTAGTTCTAAAAATTCTTAGCATAACTTATAATGAGAAACATATCTTTTGCATATATTCTCTAATATTCTGATAAATTCTAAAAAAATAGATATTACATGTGCATACACACACACACACACACACACACACTCACATAAAATAAATAAAAACAGGCAGAAAACAGAGAATTTAGGTATGAAGTGTTGGAGGGGAATTAGCCAGATCCTCTATTTCACTCTGGAAATTTAACGGATATAGAGCGTAAGCTGGAGGAAAGTGATAGAAGTTTGTAGTAGGTGCTCAGGAAAGTGAGGGGAATGATGAAAAACAACAACAATGACAACAAAAAGGTACACAGAGTGGCACACACAATCCAGCTAATTCGGGAAACCAAAGATTTCATCAATCCAAAACGTTCATGACTGTTTTCTACGCTTGTGCTCACTAGCCTAGGAGGCAAGAAGATCCACAGCTGCACTGAGACAGAAGTGGGAGTTTACAGGTCAGTGTGTCTGAAAGACAAGAAGAAAACATTGCCTGTGGGTCTCAGCCAAGGCTACTGAGCTTGGGATCCATGCTGAAAAGGAAAGGAAGAGAACCTGGAAGGAGGAAGCTTATAAACTGGGGGTGGGGTGGGGAGATGGTTCAAGGCATTGGTATCCTGAGAAGGCAAAGAAGTGTGTATGTAAGAGCTGGGATAGGATAGGATGGGAGGGATAGGATGTGGCAGGAAAGGATGGTGTATTTAGTTTGTAATATCTTAGGGGTACAGCAATACGTTCTCTAAGAGATCTGTGCTTTATCATCTTCTGAGGCTGAAAGTGAGCCTCTGTGCTTTCAATTGAATCAGAAACAGAATCAGTGGAAGTGACTTACTTACTAACTCACCAGACACAGATATGGAACTTGATAGACAAAAATTACAACAAATTACCTAGAAAATTTGTTTTTATCAAGATTAACCACGAATAGAACATAAGAGTTCAGAGAGGTAAGAAGAGCAAGAAAGACCAAAGAGAGCATAAAGACAAGTCATTGTTTTGTCTTCTCTGGGTCATCTAATTTACTATTTCTATTTTGCCATTTCTATTCTAAATTCTAACTACCTCAATCTAAATATCTATCTTACAGTGCAAGGAAATTGGAGCTGCTCCCAAACTGGCTGATTATTCCATTGTCTTAACACTGCTTTAGATTTGCTGCTCAAAGCCAGATTCTGGTTCTGACATAAGAATTTTCTCAGTGAAAATTCCTAGCAGGCTGTCCACCAGTGTGTCATTCAGGATTAAAGCTGTATTATTTTAAAAATTAAAGAGATCCTGCTCATCTTTAGATTAAATCACCCTGGTCAGGTTTCTTTTTATAACAGCAGGTTTGACCATAGAATAAAATAACAAAACAGATAGAGGCACTTTCTTATGGTCAGTTTTTTGGCAGCTCAGGGATTTTATTTTTGTGTATTGCAAATTACACCTCCCAAAAATGCTATTATATATGTAAATGTCTGCTTAAAAAGGTTTTCATTTTAGTTATTTAAAACATAAATCATGACTCCAATACACTAAAAGTGTGAAGTGCATTTGCATATATATACTGATATATCTGTGTGTATATACATATATATATATAGAGAGAGAGAGAGAGAGAGAGAGAGCGTGCATAAGTAAAAATGAATGAATTCTGAAGTAACTATTCTTGACTTCAGAACAGGAGTGGTGATTTTGGACTGCAACAACCTATATGAAAAAGGTGGTCCTGAGCAATAATCATAATAAATAGGAGAGACAGAACCAAGTGACCCATGGCTTTCAAAGGTGATTCTCCCAGGCTATTTCCTGAAAGTCAGGAGAATTCTAAAAAAATAGTATGCTAAATAAAAGAGAGAAAGGTAAGGCATTAAGTTAGTTCTCTGAAGGGTCATATAGTCTAACTCAGGATGAAAAAATGTACATGTTCACAGGATCCAGGAAGATCCAACTATATCTGAAGGAAGGGGGATGAGGTGGTTAATGGGGTCTATGGCAAATGGGGATGCATTAAGCTACCTAAATGAGTAATATTGTTCCACTTAACTCATTCTTGATATGTGAAAGGATAAGTATTCCAAAATAATTTAATTATCTAAGAGTGGTTGCATAAGATTTTTAGATGAAATCTCCAAATATGTAAATTTTGCCACATAATTTAAGAAGTGTGTGCTAACACTATGTGAGCCAGAAAAATGCCTTCGGGCCAGATATAGCCTTAAGGATGTCTGGTCTGAAGGAAAATGCATTAGATCAGTAATTTGAAAGCTCAGGGCTTTCCCCTGGATTTCTCTGGCCTGATATGTAATGTTCTATAATAACTTAAGGGCTCTTAGGTTTCATTTACTCAGCAGAACATTGGGGGTTATATCTGACAGCTTACATTTTAGGATTATTATGAAGGACAAGTGATATAATGTAGAATGGGATCTGAAAGGGTCAAAATACTACTGAAAAATACTTTTATTATTTACAATGGTGATTTATGAGCCATGACAGAGATCTATCACTGTTGAAAAAATAGTATATTGTTCCTGGGTTGTCATGTCTGTTTTTAGCCTGGAGAATTGTTTGTTTTACTGTCTTCATAAGAAGCTATTATCACTTTAAAGTGTATAAAATATCACTGGGCAAGCACAATTTATCACTTGGCCGGGCTCATAGGAAGTTAGTTGATATGTTAATTTAACAAGTGTTATTTAGGCTGTATGTTTCTGAAGGGCTGTCTGGTCCCCTGAGATTTGAGCTAATTTTGATGTGACTGATACCTTCCTTACTCATTCTCTTTATTATGACTGGTTACTAAACCAAATTTTTAGAAAGTATCTTAATCACAAAATAGTGATATTTATGATTGTGACTTATGCTTATGGTCTTATAAATGAAAGATGTTGAGATAACTTAAATATCAGCCTGTGGAGAGGGGTTGGAATTGGGACCGATGGAGATGAAAGCTGACAGACCTGACTAGGTTGTACAATGGTTTTGCAGACAGCTGGAAAGTCCAGTCTTTGTGTTCAGGGGAATGTAATGGATTTGAACTTGGTTTGGAAAGTTGCCAATAACAGAGTTAAGCTTTCACAAGCAAGGTATAGCAGTTACGTAGAATCCTGTGTTTAATCTTCAGAGTGGCTCAGTTCCTTGCAAATGATCCATCTATAGCTGAGTGCCACTTGTACTTGGTGGCATGGATAACAGACTCGACAAGCCATACTTATAAGTGACTGCAACTAAGTCAGTTCTGTGATTTCACTGGTCACATCTATTTTGTTTTTAAATGATATATAATTAATAATATAAAACATACAAGGAGTGAAGGTACAGTTTGATGAGTTTTTGGAAAATGACCATGCATGTAAACCTACACATGATTTAAATGTAGTGAACATTTCCATGATTCTAATAAGTTACCTTATGCACACCTCTGTCCTGAGAGGCAACTACTGTTCTGGGTTCTATAACCATGTATCTTTTTGGCTTGTTCTAAAATTTCATACAAATAAAATCATAGCCTGTGCACTCTTCTTGCCTATAGCTTCTTTTGCTCAACATGTTTTTAAGATCCATCGATGTTTGTTTAACATATCAGTTGTGCATTCTTTTCTATTGCTCTCTCACTCGCTTTCTCATGCTCTCTTGATTAGTCTAGCTAAGAGTTTATTTAAAAAAAATCAACTAATGGCTTTATCGAATTTTTTCTATTGCTTGTATTTTATTGATTTTCTGTCCTATCTTTATTATTTTATTTCTTTTATTTATTTTGGGTTGAATTTACTAATTTACTAGCTATTACAAAATTTCTTAGCATTATTAAAATATACAGAAAATTAACAAATACAAATTGTATGTATTTATGATGTACAGTATGATGTTTTGATATATGTATACACTGTGAAATGATTAAATCAGTCTAATATATCCATCACCTGAGATATTTATCTTTTTTGTGGTGAGAACATTTAATACCTACTCTCTTAGCAATTTTAAGCATATAATACTTTAATGTTAACTACAGTTACCACGCTGTTCAGTAGCTCTTTAGAAGTTATTTTTCCTGTCTGAGACTTTTTACTCTTTGACCAAAATTGCCCCATTTTCACCCCCTAACCCCAGCCCCTGGCTAACATCATTCAACTTTCTGCTTCTATGAGTTCAACTTTTTAGATTCCACATATTAGTGACATCATGCTGTATTTTTCTTTCTGTGCCTGTCTTATTTCTCTCAGCAAAGTGTCCTTCAGTTTTAGGCATGTTCTTATAAATGACAGAATTTTCTTATTTCCTTCTTTTAAGGCTGAATAATATGTTGTTACATATGTTATATATGTTATACACACACACACACACACACACACACAGTCATCCATTCATCCTTTGATGGTCACTTAGTTTGATTTCATATCTTGGCTATTAGAAATAATACTGCAATGAACATGAGAGTGCAGATATCTCCTTTACATACTAATTTCATTTCCTTTGGATATATACCAAAGTGGAATTACTGGATAATATGGTGTTTCTATTTTTAATTTTTTAGAGAACCAACATATTGCATTCCATAGTGCACTAATTTACATTCCCAACAGCACTGCACAAGGTTTGCCTTACTCCACATGCTCACCAACACTTGTTATCTTTCATCTTTATTTATATTTATATATTTATTTTTAATTGACAAATAAAAATTTCATATTTATTGTGTACATTTTTTGAACTATGTAATACATTGTATATTACCTCATATACTTATCATTTTTGTGGTCTTTTGTCTTTTTGATAATAGCTATTCTAACAGAGATGAGGCAATATCTCACTCTGGTTTTAATTTGCATTTCTCTGATGATTAGTGACTTTGACCATTTTTTCATATAATTGTTGATCCACCTGTATATCTTCTTTTGAGAAATGTCTGTGCAGGTCGTTTGTCTATTTTTTTAATTGGGTTATTTGTTTTCCTTCTATTGAGTTGTTTGAGTTCCTTATATAATTTGGCTATTAATACTTTATAAGTGTATGATTTCAATATATTTTCTCCCATTCCATGAGTTGTTTCTTCACTCCATGGATCATTTCCTTTGATTTAACCTCATTGATCTATTTTTGCTTTTTTGTTGGTGCTTATAGGGTCATATCCCAAAAATCATTTCACAGACCAATGTCAAAAACTATTTTCTTATTTTTTTAATAGCCTTAGCGTTTCATGTCTTATGTTTAAGTATATAAACCATTTTGAGTTGGCTTTTGTATATGGTGTGAGTTAAGGGTATAATTTTATTCTTTTTCAAGTGGATATCCAATTGTATCAACATCATTTATTCAAGAGACTGTCCTTTTTACATATTGTGTTCTTGGCTTGTTTTTCAAAAATCAATTGACTGTAAATTCATGAATTTATTTCTGGGCTCTTTATTTTATTCCATTGGTCCACATGTCCATGTTGATGTCAGTACCATGCTGTTTGGTTACTACAGCTTTGCATATATATTTTAAAATCAGATAGTGTGATGTCTACAGTTTGTTCTGTTTTGTTCAAGATTTCTTCGGCCATTCAAGGTCTTTTGTAGCTCCATGAGAATTTTTGGGTTATTTCTTCTGTTTCTGAGAAAAATGTCATTGGAATTTTCATAAGGATTACAGTGAATCTGTAGATTGCTTTGGGTATCATGACTATTTTAATAATAATTTTTCCAAACAATGAACATGTGATATCTTTCCATTTATTTGTGTCTTTTTCAATTCCCTTCATCAATATTTTATATTTTTCAGTACATATATTTTTCGCCTTTTTGGATAATTTAATTCCTAAGTATGTTCATTTTTGAGGCTATTATAAATGGGATTGTTTTCACAATTCCTTTTTCACATAGGTCATTGTTAGTGTATGGAAATCCTACTAATTTTTCTATGTTAAATTTGTATTTGCAACCTACTGAATTTATTAGTTCTAACAGTTATTTGATTTGTTAGGATTTTCTATTTATAAGATTATGTCAACTGTCAACAGATAATTTTACTTCTTTCTTTCCAATTTTGATGTCTTTTATTTATTTTTCTTGCTTAATTACTCTGGCTAAAACTTATAGTACTATATTGGAGTAGAAATGGCAAGAGTGCTCATAATTTTCATGTTCCTGTTGCATACAATTTTAGCTAAGTACTTTTCATGTGTGGGTTTTATTATGTTGAGTTACATTCTTTCTATGCCTAATGCATTGAGAGTTTTTTTTTTTTCTAGAATGGATGTTGTATTTTTGTCAAATGTGTTTTCTTCTTCTCTTGAAAAAATCATATGATTTTAATCCTACTTTCTGTTACAGTGGTATTATTTAATTGATTTGTGCTTGTTGAAACATCTTTACATCTCAAGGGTAAATCACATTTGATTATGTTGTATGATCTTTTTAATGTTATGTTCAAATTTGTTTTGTGGTGTCCTGTTGATTTTTACATCTCTGTTTATCAGGGATGTTGCCCTGTAATTTTCTTTTTTTGTAGGGTCTTTCTCTGGCTTTGATCAGGGTAATGCTGACAACTTAAAAATAATTTGAAAGTATTGCCTCTCTCCTTAACTTTTTGGATGAATCTGAGAGGATTCATAATAGTTATTCCTTAAATAATTGGGAGAATTCACCAGTGAAGTCATCATGTACTGGGCTTTTCTTTATTGGAATGTCTTTGATTGCTGAGTTTATATTCTTCCTCCTTATGATCTTTTCTGACTTTATATTTCTTTATTATTCAGTCTTAGTTTGTTGTATGTTTTCAGAAATTTATCCATTTCTTCTAGGTGTCCAACTTTTGGAGTATGTGACCCAGATCTGATCAATAGAATGTATAAAGAAGTCTTCCACGATAGGCAAACATAGGGAATTGTTTTCTTCCTAATAAAAAGCAGCACAGAAAGATATCGTTCTTCATTGTATTCATCACCATTTTTTTTATTTCAGCTTATTATAGGGGTACAAAAGCTCAGGTTATATATATTGCCCGTGTCCCATCCATCCCCCTGAGTCAGAGCCTCAAGCGTGTCCATTCCCCAGACAGTGCGCCTGCCACTCACCATGTAGTCATACCTCCATCCCCTCCCCCCACCCCTCACCCCCCCCCCCGAGTCAGCACCTTCAAACATGGCCATTCCCCAGACAGTGCGCAACACACTCATCATGTAGGCATACACCCATCCCCTTCCCTCACCCCCCGCGTCAGTCTGATATCCAATTGGTATCCTTCCCCAATGTGCATTTAAGTGACGATCAGGGAAACCAATTTTCTGATGAGTACATGTGATGCTTGTTTTTCCATTCTTGGGATACTTCACTTAATAGAATGGGTTCCAACTCTCTCCAGGAGAACCAAAGAGATGTTGTATCACCATTATTTCTTATAGCTGAGTAATACTCCATGGTATACATATACCACAGTTTACTAATCCTTTCATGAATTGATGGGCACTTGGGTTGTTTCCACATCTTTGCAGCTGTGAATTGTGCTGCTATAAACATTCGGGTCTTCTGGGTAGATGCCCAATAATGGGATTGCTGGATCGAATGGTAGGTCTACTTGAATCTGTTTAAGGTATCTCCATATTGTTTTCCATAGAGGTTGCACTAGTTTACAGTCCCACCAGCAGTGTATAGGTGTTCCTGTCTCTCTGCATCCACGTCAACATGTATTGTTCTGGGACTTTTTGATAAAGGCCATTCTCACTGGGGTTAAGTGGTATCTCATTGTGGTTTTGATTTGCATTTCCCTGATGCTTAGAGATGTTGAACATTTTTTCATATGTTTGTTAGCCACTTTTATATCTTCTTTTGAAAAATTTCTATTCATGTCCTTTGCTCACTTTTTGATAGGGTTGTTTGATTTTTTTCTTACTGATTTTCCTGAGTTCTAAATATATTCTTGTTATCAGTCCTTTATCTGATGTGTAGTATGCAAAAAATTTTTCCCATTCTGTAGGCTGTCTGTTTACTCTCATGACTGTTTCTTTGGCTGTGCAGAAGCTTTTTAATTTGATCAGGTCCCATTTATTTATTTTTGTTGTTGCTGTGATTGCCTTAGGGGTCTTCTTCATAAATTCTTTGCCTAGGCCAATGTCTGGAAGAGTCTTTCCTACATTTTCTTCTAGAATTCTAATAGTTTCCCACCTAAGGTTTAAGTCTGTTATCCACCGTGATTTGATTTTTGTGAGAGGTGAAAGCTGTGGGTCCTGTTTTAGTCTTCTACATGTGGCTATCCAGTTTTCCCAGCACCATTTATTAAATAAGGAATCTTTTCCCTAGAGTATGATGAGGATGGAATACTTCACAGTGTGACTACCATTAGGGTAGATATGACCAAAATATTGAAGGAAGAGGGAAGACCTTTGTTCTTTAAGGATTGATTAAAATTAAAGATCCAATTATGAAATTGGCTAGACTAACCAAGAGCAGAAAAGAAAAATCTTTAATAACTTCCATCAGGAACATGAAAGGAGAAATCACAACCGAAGCCACAGAGATACATGACATTATCTATGAATATTACAAAAATTTTTATGCACACAAATTGGAAAATGAGGAGGAAATGGACAAATTTTTAGAAACACACAGCCTTCCCAAGCTCAATCAGGAAGAAATAGAATTCCTGAATAGACCAATATCAAGAACTGAAATTGAAACAGCAATAAAAAACCTTCCCAAAAAGAAAAGCCCTGGTCCAGATGGGTTCACACCTGAATTTTACCATACATACAAAGATGAACTGGTGCCCATCCTACATAAACTATTCTTCAATATTGAGAAGGATGGAATTCTCCCCAACACATTCTACCAAGCCAATATAACATTGATACCAAAACCAGGAAAGGATGCAACAAAAAAAGAAACTACAGACCAATTTCTCTCATGAACGTAGATGCAAAAATTCTCAATAAAATCCTAGCAAATCGTATCCAAGTGCTGATTAAAAAAATAATTCATCACGACCAAGTAGGCTTCATCCCAGAGATGCAGGGGTGGTTCAACATACGAAAATCTATAAATGTAATTAACCACATAAATAGAAGCAAAAATAAAGACCATATGATCCTCTCAATAGATGCAGAAAAAGCATTTGACAAAATTCAACACCCTTTTATGATAAAAACACTTAACAACATAGGCATAAATGGGACCTACCTAAAAATAATACAAGCCATATATGACAAACCCACAGCCAACATCATACTGAATGGGGAAAAATTGAAAGCATTCCCACTCAGAACTGGAACCAGACAAGGCTGCCCACTGTCCCCATTACTTTTCAACATTGTATTGGAAGTCCTTGCGAGAGCTATCAGACAAGAGAGCAGAATCAAAGGTGTCCAAATAGGGACAGAAGAGATCAAACTCTCACTCTTCGCTGATGATATGATGTTGTATCTGGAAAACCCCAAGGACTCAACCAAGAGACTCCTGGAATTAATTAACGAATTCAGTCATGTCTCAGGTTACAAAGTCAATACACACAAATCAGAGGCATTCATATATGCCAATACCATTCAATCGGAGAACCAAATTAAGGACTCAATACCTTTCAAAATAGCAACAAAGAAAATAAAATATCTAGGAATATATTTAACTAAAGAGGTAAAGGACCTCTATAAAGAGAACTATGAAACGCTAAGGAAAGAAATTGCAGAACACGTAAATAAGTGAAAATCCATACCATGCTCATGGATTGGAAGAATTAACATCATTAAAATGTCTATACTACCCAAAGTAATCTACAGATTCAATGCAATTCCTATTAAATTACCAACATCATTTTTCACAGATTTAGAAAAAATAATTATACACTTTGTATGGAAACAGAGAAGACCCCGTATAGCAAAAGCAATCTTAAGCAATAAAAACAAAATGGGAGGTATTGATTTGCCAGACTTCAAACTATACTACAAAGCTGTGGTGCTTAAAACTGCTTGGTATTGGCACAAGGGCAGGGACACAGACCAGTGGAACAGAACAGAGAAAAAGACATCTTAACAGAAACAGAGACCAAAAGAGAGGCAAAGTTTATCTCAATCATAAAAATTATGTGGAACATTGCCTTTCCATCTCCATTTCCTTGGGGCTTTTCATACCATTCAAATAATGAGCTTTCAGATTTATGAGTGGTTTTAAAAAAATACAGATGATTGCTTGGTTTACCTCTGGTAGTTGGATTACTCTCAGCCTTAATAAAGATCTGTGCTATGTAGTCCATGTAGCCAGGTAACAAGAGTTCTGCATTGAATTTCTGAAATTTGGGCTCATAGCACATCTTTAATTGTGGAACATTGTTCTGTTAACTGTTTTCCATTATATATTTATCCATCTATCTATCTACCTGATCTATGTAACTGTCCTTTATAGACATAACTGCAATTGAGTTAGATTTAGTTGTGTCATTCCATATTTGCACTATTCCTTGGTCTCCTGAATAAATATTATCCTAACCCCTATGTCTGTTTACCAACAAGTGGGGCATACTAGTAATATAAATATAAAATATGCAGCTCCTTGAGCCAAATTAAAACTGGTCATAAGCATTATCAGCCAAACCCACAAATCCTCTGTTTTCATTTTAAAGTAATTATTATTCTGTCAAACAGGATATCAACCTATTTCTAAGGAGGAACTCTCCATTCCTACCTGTGTCTTTAAGTATCTAAATGCTCTAAGATAATTATAAAGTAGTACTAAGAGTTTGATAGGGATTTTAATTTTTACAGGACTATTGAATTTAGAGTCCCTGAATATAAATGAAAGACATTTGGCTTCAAGAAATTCACATAACTGGTAAAGATTTTTATAGACTCAAGGTAAAGTAGTGGAAAAAATATTTCACACAAACAGAAAAAAAAAGCTAGCAGGAGTACCTATACTTATATCAGATAAAAGAGACTTTAAATCAACAACATTAAAAAAAAAAAACCAAAGAAGGTTATTATATAATGATAGAGGGAACAATTCAACAAGAAAATATAAAAATCCTAAATACCTATGCACCTTACACCATAATATATTCATAAAAATAAAAACTATTATACCTGAGAAAAGAGACAGACAAAAATACCTTAACTGTGGGGTACTTCAACACCCTACTGACAGCACTAGACAGATTATTTAAGCAGGAAATCAACCAAGAAACATTGGACTTAAACTATATTCTACAACAAAGGGGCCTACTAACATTCATTTACAGTGCATGCTACCCAACAACTGCAGAGTATACATTCTTCTCGTCAACATATGAAATATTTTCAAAGATAGACCCTATGTTAAGCCACAAAACAGGTCTCAATAAATTTTAAAAAATCAAAATCATGTCAAGAATCTTCTCAGACCACAGTGGAATAAAACTAGAAATCAATTCTAATAGAAACTCTCAAAATTATACAAATACATGGAAATTAAACAACCTGTTCTGGAATGACATTTGGGTCAATGATAAAATCATGATGGAAATTAAAAAATTTTTGAAATGAATGATAATAGTGAAAAAGTATATGAAAATTGCTGGGATACAGGAAAAGCAGTGCTAAGAGGGATGTTTATAGTGCTAAATGCCTACATCAAAAAGACAAAAAGATCACAAATTAACAATCTAGAAACACTCCTGAAGGACCTAGAAAAATACAAACCCAAACCCAAAACTAGGAGAAGAAAAGAAATAACAAACATCAGAGCAAAATTAAGTGAAATTGAAGCAAATAGAAAAATACAAAGGATCAATAAAACAAAAATTAGTTTTTTGAAAAAATGAACAAAATTGGTAGACTCTTCGTTAGATTAACCAAGAAAAGAAGAGAGAGGATTCAAATAAGTAAATCAGAAATGAAAAAGGAGACATTAAAACTGGTACCACAGAAATGCAAAAGTTCATCTGAGATGAACTAGAAATATCTCTATGCCTACACACTAGAATATCTATAGAAAAGATTTAAATCCCTGGAGACATACAACCTCTCAAGCTTGAATCAGAAGAAACAGAAATCCTGAATAGATCAATAACAAATAGTGAGATTAAATCAGTGAGAAATAAACTAAAAAAACAAAAAAAAAAAAAAAAGAAAAAAAAAAAAAGGCCAAGATGGATTCACAGTTGAATTCTACCAGACATACAAAGAAGAACTAGTACCAATCCTGTTGAAACTGTTCCAAACAATAGAGCAATATAGATAAGCAAGGAGGTGAAAGATTTCTGCAAGGAAAACTGCCAAATACTGAGGAAAAAATTATATATTACATAAACAAATGGAAAAGCATCCCATGATTATGGATTGGAAGAATCAATATTGTTAAAATGACCATTACTTCTGAAAGCAATCTATAGATCCATTGCAATTTCTATCAAAATACCAAAGCCATTTTTTAAAACCAATTAGTAAAAAACAATCCCAAAATTCATACGGAACAAAAAAAGAGCCCAAAATAGCCAAAGCAATCCTAAGCAAAAAGAAAAAAACCAGAGACATCCCATTACATGACTTCAAATTATAACACAAGACTGTGGCAACCAAAGCAACATGGTACTAGTATAAAAGTAGACAGAGAGATCAGTGGGACAGAATAGAGAACCCAGAAAAAAAGCCATATCTGATCTTCGACAAAGCAGACAGAAACATACAATAGGGAAAAGACAACCTATTCAATAAATGATGCTGAGAAAACAATCACATTAGATCCCTATCTCACCATATACAAAAATTAACTAAATATGGATTAAAGACTCAAATGTAATACTTCAAACATAAAAATTCTAGAAGAAAACCTAAAAAAAGCCATTCTGTCCATTGACCTTCACAAAGAACTTACGACTAAAATCTCAAAAGCAATTGCAACAAAACAACCATTAAAAGTAGGCTTTAATTAAATTAGAAAGCTTTTGCACAGCAAAAGAAATAATCAACAGAGTAAATAGAAAACATACAGAGTGAGGGAAACTATTCACAAACTATACATCTGACAAAGACTTATATCAAAAATGTACAAGAAACTCAACTCAGCAAGACAAATACAAATAACTCCAATAAAAAGTGGGCAAAGGACATAAACAGGAATTTTTGAAAATAAGATACCCAAATGGCCAATAAGCATATGAAAAAATTCTCAACATCACTAATTATCAGAGAAACACAAATTAAAACCGCAATGAGATATCATCTTACTCCAGTCAAAATGGACACTATTACAAAGTCAAATAACAATAGATGTTGGCATGGATGCAGTGAAAAACAATATGATGTATTCTCAAAGAACTAATACTACATCTACCATTCAATCCAGCAGTTCCACTACTGGATATGTACCCAACAGAAAGAAGAGTCATTATATCAAAAATATGCCAGCACTCATACATTTATCACAGCACAATTCACAATTGCAAAGATATGGAATCACCTTAAGTGTCCAACAACTGATGAATTGATATAGAAAATCTAGTGTGTATACACACACACACACAATGTAATACTACTCAGCCATAAGAAAAGATGAAATAATGTCTTCTGTAGCAACTTGGATGGAACTGGAGGCCATTACCCTAAGTGAAGTAACTCAGAAATGAACAATCAAATACCACATGTTCTCACTTATAAGTGGGAGCTTAGTCATGAGCACCCATGTTTATACAGGGTAGAATAATGAAAATTGTATACTTATAGGGAGGGAGGGTGGGAGGAGGGTGTGAGATGAAAAAATAACTTTGGAGTACAACATACACTATTTGGGTGATGGGTACACTGAAAGCCCATACTTCACTAGTATACAATATATCCATGTAACAAAAGCTCACTTGTACTCCTCCTAAATGTATTGGGAAAAAAAAAAAAAAGAATATGTTACTAGAACATGGTTCTTTCTCCATAGGGCCCTAACAGGCCCAGTAGAGAAATACAGCAATAAAAGGCAAATTTAAGCATATTTTATTAAAAAAAAGACATTTGGGTAGAATAAGAATGATAAAAAATGGAGATATATAAGATAGAAGATGATTCTGTCAAGCGCTCCCTTGTGTACTATGCAATCTACTAAAGTCAAGAAGGGACTTGGGTAGAGAGAGGTGATGTAGCAATAACTAAGAGATACACTTCATTAACATAGGTGATGTTTCTAGATTTTAATATAAGATGTATATGCATATTAAGTGATAAATTTATTTTGTAAATGTATTCCTAATAAAGACAGAAATTTGGTGATATGTTTCCATGCAAAAAATTATTTGGATGTTTTTACATAATACTATTCTGGAACAGCTGGTGGTTACTTAGAAGTGTAATTTATTTATTGATAATCCATCCAAATAATTTAAAATTATCATCAATACCATGGCACAGTATATCAATGTTTAATATCTAAATTAAAGGATATTATAGTCAGTGATGTATTCATCTTATTTTCTATTTTCACAAGTGATTTCTTATCCAATTCTGAATTTTCATTACTTTTCCATCTTTTATTCAAAGTAAATTTAATCTATATCTCTGTATTTTTCAGGGAAAGCACAAGCACTATGAATGCCTTTTAAATGCTGTGGGATAATTATCATGGCCTATCCTTGAGCTAGATTTTTGCCTAAATTAGAAAAATCTACCTCAATTGTTTGAGCTTGAATTGGTAGCTTTTGGAATCTTATGTTAATTGTAACTTTCTGTCATGACCTAAAAAACCTTAGGATCTAGGAAAATCCTGAGCTACCCTGTATATATAACTGTTTCTAAAACACTACGTTGGGACAATGAAAATTCAGTTTGTTCCTGCTTCTGGAAGTAGGGGAAAACATATAAGAGGCAGCAATGAGGGTTATTGTCCTCCTGAGTACCTGCTTTTTGTGAAGTGATATTTGGACAACAATCTGTTCTGGTTGGTTCTACATAAACATCTCCACTTATATTCCTTTATGGAATACACTTGCTAATACAATGTATATACTTAAAATGGTATATTATTTTCTTATGTTTGAATTTAAAATGATTGGTATGATGATTGGAAAAGAAAAGCAAACTTTAAAATATTCTAGAAACATTTTTCTTATAGAATAAAAGCTTTCAAGTGATAATGATTTACTTATAAAAAATTCTTTCTGAAGACATTGAGAAAAGTAGAGAAATACTATTTGTTTTTAATCATTTAAAATTAGCATTGTGTGACTGCTTAAGCAAATAAATTATTTATCTACATTTCCAGTATGCAATATGCACTAAAAGATGAGTTTTAATACAGAGAGAGATTATTGATTTTTATTCATTTGATATTTCCAATGGAAGTATCATTATTAACAAATTAAGCACTTTAAAAGCCATCACTAAACCTATTTCTTACTTGATGTAATTCCGTTTGTCTCTTATGGTGGGAGAATCATAATGGGAGTAGGATTTAAATGGCATCTCCTTCTAACGTCACTTAACTGAGAAAGGAATGAAATTGATCCTGAGTACCGCTGATTATCTGGTACCTTTGACCTTTCCAAAATACCCTGTTTGTATGAAAGGGGAAAAAGGGAAAAGAAAATTGAACAGGTCGTGGGAACTGGCATACCATGATATTTAATATGTCCCACCTTTTGGGGGCAAATCAATGTGCAACTTTTATATATCGATTTATGATTTTATGTGTAATTCCTGTCTCCATGAATGTGAAAAACCAAACTATAACCTGGCTACCTCCGCTGCACACTCCGCTCAGAATAAACCTCTTTAAATCATTATACTGAGTTCAGGCTTTTTTCCCAATAACAGTAAATCTAATCAGATCAGGGAACTCATTCCAGAAACCCAGAACAAATTCAGAAAATTCATCCTTAAGATTTTGTTGCTTTAGCACCACTTTTGGTACCAAACTCTGTATTAGTCAGGGTTCTTCAGACAGAGAAAATGAGGGGGGGGGGAGAGAGAGATTTATTGATTTTATGAAATTAGCTCACACCTTGAATGAAAAATGGATGATCCAGTGTACTAGAGAAAGTCTGCTTTTGAAATTTGCTAAAAGGTACCTTGTCAGGTAGTCTTAACTACTGTTAAATTCTAAGGAATTGAATTTTGGGTCCATGTTTTTCAAGGATTCATTTATTAATATGAATTGGAAATAATTGGAAAACTGAAGATCTCAAACTCAGGTTCCACAGATATCTTCCAAATGGTTCATGGAGCTTCACAGCTTATCTGAATCCTTGGAGTCCACTAAAGAAGGCTAAACAAAATTGGTTTGTATGTTATGATCTGAAACAAAATTGTTTCATATGTTACCTCTCCTTTACATAACTCTTTTTCATTATTCTTTTGGCTGGATTTTTTATCTTTACTGGTTGTAGCCTATATATATTTGACTTAGTCTATCATCTCCATTTATGAACAATAAAATAAATATTAGTTAATTCAAGACTTCCTAGACTAAGTCATCATCCTACCCCTTTAATAGAGTTCTCCCAGTTATTAATGATGCAGCCAATTAGAAATCTGTTGAATATATCATCCCTTGTCAAATCCTGAGAGAATACACATAATAGCTGTGCCTGAAATTAATACTACTAAAGTGAATTTTGATCATGGATATTCTATTGAATAAATAGCCTTATGTATTATCAGAATGTTATCCAATTAATAAACATTTAGGACAGGGCTGATACAACTATATTTATGTAACCATTACTGACCATGATTCAATATGATAACATGCATTTTTCCGTCCTTCTTCCATACTTAGCGTATATCATTTGTATACACTCTTTCTCTTTTGTAATAATTCAAATCAAAAACCATAAATAAGAATGACTAAAAATTTAAAATTATGAGTTATTTCTATATTTGAAAAGCATGTATATTTGAAATGTACTAGTGTCCATTTGTTACCACAACCCCTAAAGATAATATACAGCTTCAGTAGGTTTTATTGATCACATGTCCTATCATTTTATTTTGTTTTTCTATGCAGGAATACAACTCTTCTATGTCTACCAGGGGCTGATTTTTCTGTGGGGATATTAGTTAGATAATTCCAAGCGCATGAAATACTCATAGTAAATAATTACTCTTGATAAAGTGTATAAACGAATGATGCTCCTCTCTGAGGTATACATACTAATTGATGGACTGATTTCTTTGTACATGGATAGCATCAATTTGAGTTCAGGAAATTTGGCTGGCATTAAAAATATGTCCTTAATTTATTTCTGATATAAAACATTGTGCATCCTGAATCCTGAAAGCACAACAAATTCTTTAGTCCAAGTAGTTATACATAATGGATTAGCCTAAAATTTTCTTTTGACCAACTGGGAAGGTGGAGTTTTACATCATTATTAACACTTCATGTTGTACCTCTATTAACATTGCAGTTATGATTTAATGATTTGTATCTGAGTTCAAAGAAAAGCAACGTTGTCTGTTTAGATGAACTCAGGGAGTCTTTGGGACTTCTTTACATACTCTGGCCTGGGAAATGTTGGTCGTGGTTAGGAATATTATCCAAGCACTTTTTTATTTCTAGTAATAATTGTTTGTGTCATAGTTTTTCAATGTGTGCTACTCAAAATTTTAAAGATTTCTTCAGAGTCTCATCCTGACAATAAAAAATTATTAGAATACAAAATTAGATTGGAATAATTCCAATAGACACTCAAAGAAAAAATTGAAACCTTGTACATAAAACCTCATATTAAAGGAAAAACAACAGTGGCAAAGATTTGGACACACTTGATATTTCTTGCAGATTTTGTTGAGTGAAAGCCAAAAAGAGCAAATAATAATTATAAAATAATAGCTCTAACACTTAAATAAAAAACTGATTCTTTGATAGTTATGATAACAAGTATCACCAGACTGCTTTTAACTTCGTAGAATTGATCAACTAAAACTTGTCTCAGCAAAAATGTTTTGCAAGCCAAGCAATCAGTGTCAGCTTCTCCTTTCTGAATGTCAGCCAATCAGGAGCACACTCATTCCAGTGCACATACTTCTAAGTGTTAATCAATCAGCAGCATCTCACACAAGTAACCACATTTTTACAGAGGGTGTCAACCCATTTACATCTCTAACAGTCTGCCAACCATTACACTCCTCTCAATCTTAATATAGTATCAGCAGTCTCTTCTGCTTGGAAATACTATACCTGATCAGCATGGCACTCCCTTAAAATAAGTTCAACTTTGTTTTCCTTATTTTAATTTTTATTTTTTCTTCATACATTGAGTAGAAGAAAATACATTGGGTGCTTGTATACTCAAATATAGATGCAGGATCCTTGACTTTGGGCAAATAATTTCCTTAAAAATTATTTTCTTCATTAGTAAAAGGGTGTTGAACTAGATCAGTTTTAAGTTTCATTAGCAATCAATATTCTATTATCTTACACAAGCATATGCCATTGAATTTCGGTGTAATGAATAATTTAGGAATCAGTACAGTCTTATATAATTTGCATATGAAGTAAATTTTTAAATGAGTCATGTTAGTATTAATAGTTCAATTTACAGATTGGTATTAAAGGAACGGGACAAACCTGAAGGAGAGAATGTTGATTAATTACATTTATGAGAATTATTATTCTGGTAAGTATTTCATTTCTAAATTACTTAATAGATTACTTTCAGGAAACACCTCCTGATTCTATTAAGAAAAAATTCTCACAAGCATTATAAAAGAAATCTGAAAACTATTTGCATGTTCCAATCTCTTTTGATATACCAGATAGCAGGGAAGAGAGCAAACTAGAGTAGTTCATTATACCTCTTTGGATCTTATTTCCACTTTGCAAAAAATAAAATGAAAATACTTATAACTTAATAGGGGATTAAATGGAAATATATATCTTCCTACACAGAGCATTTAACACAAAATATCTACTATGTTTTTTATATATCAAGATATATAAGTTCACATTTGATTTTCTCTTTTTAGTCTGTGTATTTTTATCCATTCTTTTAATAGATAATTCGTCCAAATACCATGTTTACTATTCCGATTTATTATGTGCTTACACAAAGATAGCATGTCTGGTAAAAACAACTTTACTGAAATAAACCTGTCCTAAAACCTATATCCTATATATTTCTTTCAGGATGGAGTTGGCAGAGCTTGGTTCAGCTAAATAAGACTCCCTGTTTTAAAGAACAATATAATATACCACCATTCAGAACTTTTTATTTCTCTCATTCAGCTATATATAATGTAGTCATGCCATTAACATTCAGGTTTTAAATAAGAAGGAAAGCAGGTGCTGACAGTAATGATCACTTACTCTATGTTAGCAAGTGTTCAGTATTATCATTCAAATACAATTTTATTTTAAATTTGGTTGGTTAAAAAAGCATAAATGCATTCTTTAAATTTTTTCATGTTTTTTTGTTTTGAACAAGCTCTCTCTTCTTAGAGAATGGAATGTATCAAGGCACAGAGAAAAGCAAAGGACATAGACTGAACATTCGAGCAATGGCACTGAATCTACTGCTTGCTCACAGACCATTGGAACTATGGCTTTATAATATATCCACTTTTTCTTAGATCAAATATGAAATAATTTCTTCCATGAAACCTGAACAAAGTGATTGAGTACAAATTCATTCTTTTACTTTCAAATTATATATATTGAAGGGATTATCCAAGGCAGTAAACATAAGAAAGCTTTATAAACTGATTTGTGACAGAATAGACCTTCAAAAATGTGGTACTTTCTGGAGGAAAATGATGTATCTGTATATTGCCATGTGAAGACAAAATACTAACGAATATTGAGCTTTTTACTAAATTAATAAAAAGTAAAGTAAGCTATTAGTGCCAGTAGAAAAACATAATTTTTTTTCTAAATCTGGAAAAAATTGTAGGTGCAATAATAAATTTATTGGCATAACATTTCTCCCTTCTCTTCCTCCCTACTGTTTGCTAAGAGAATAATATGAAAGTAGAAATAATAAGTAGAAAGGAAAAAGAATCTGAGTACTTTTCCCTTACTGTGGTGCGTAGAACCATTGAATCCCAAATGACATTTTGGCCAAACCCCATCCTAGCTCCAGGCTCAAACAGAGGTGAGATCACTCGACAGTCCATCAGCAGCAACATCCATAGAAGGTCTGGAGTTGAACTAACCCGAGATAAACACAATTTACTTTAGCAATTTCTCCATCCCAAATATCAACATCTGGTGAGATCTAAATAATTGCCTCCTGGATTTAACCACCATAAATATATTAATAAAAGAGCTTACTTTGTCAGGCTGAGAAAGGATACCACACAGGTACACTAAAAACTCAAACTTTACCAGTATACAATTTATCCATGTAAAAAAATATATTTGTACTATACCCTCTAAATCTACTGAAATTAAAAAAAAAACGTAGTAGTACATCTCAAGTTCAGATAGTTAGACAAATAGATCAGCACAAAAAATTGGAAATTTAAAGTAGCAAGACATTTAGAAAGGAAGGAAATAAGACCTACCTTACATAAAGAAGAAAAAAATCAAATCTGTAGAAACTAACACATAGGCTAACCTTTATACTGAAAGTAACAGAGAGGAATTGAAAATAATGATTACATTATTTTATGTATTCAAGAACTTAGAGAAAAAGTTGAAACAATGGAGGGGTAGAATCCCAAATCTATTTTTGAAATAACAAAGTAGAAAACACAAAAATTATAAATGCAAAATAATACATGGACATAGCCATAGAAAGAATCATTGAACTTAAAAAGAGGTCAGTAGAAATTATTAAAAACAAAAAATACAGTATGAAGGAAAATTATTCAAAACAGCACAAAGAGGAAGAAGAGGCAAAATTTAAGAACTAAACAGAATTTTAATATCACAATATCAAACAATCTATCATATGGATAATTGTCTAAAAGAAGAGAAAATAAATAAATGGGAAGAAAAATATTTTTTTTGATTGTGACCAAAAATTTTCAGAATTAAATGAACACCATCAATTTAAGAAGTTCAGAAAACCAACAACACAACAGATGCCCAGAAAATCAGAATTGGCACATAATAGTCAACCTGTTGAAATAAATCTAGATAGAAAATTATAAAAGTAATCTAAAAGAGAAAAAAACCCATAAAATATTACATACAGTGAGTTGAGGATAGATATAAAAATTTATTTATTAACAGAAACCGTTCAATCCAAAACACAGAATAAAAAAGATATGACATTTAAAATGTTGAAAGAAAAAAACAAACTCTCAGATTTTGAGTTTAATAATCAAGTTCAAAAATCATTTTTCAAACTAAAGTGACATGAAGATAGCCTCAGGTAAATTGTGATTCAGAGAATTTGTTACCGTCAGACTTGGATTAGGAAAAAAAAATTGTAAAAATTTTCCATGCTGAAGAGAAAATACATCAGTAGGCAATTTATATCTATAGAAATGATTAAAGAGAATTATAAATGGTAAATAAATGGGTAGATATTATAAACTACCTCTTGCTTTTTATAATCTTATTGAAATATATTTAAGTATGCAAAGCAAAAACAACCGCATTATATGTGGAGCTTGAATCATATATAGTAGAAACAATAGTTATCAAAAGAATGGAAATAAGGTAATTAAAATTATATTGTTATAGCTCTTCTATTATGAAAATGGTAAATATTGATATAAAAATCTCTAATAAATTAAAAATACATATTAAAGAAAATACTTAAAGAAAATATAAGGAAAGAACACACAAAACCAATATCACAAATTAAGAAGTACTAACAAGTAATAATTAATTTAAAAAAAGACTGGAAAGTAGAAACGAAGAAGGAAAGAAAGAACAAAGGATCAAATTTAAAAATATAAGATAAAACTGGCTTAAACTCAATCATATCAATACTTAGATAAATACAAATGAACTAAATATTTCAAGAAGAAGGAAGGATGTATCAAATGTATTTTAAAAAAGGACCCAACTATGTGCTATTTCCAAAAGAGAAGAGTTTTGTTCAGCGAAGATCTTTTGTAACCATAATTCTGCTTTCTCAAATGTATTTGAGTTTTGCCAAGAATACTATATAATGTTCTCCCGTAGTCTTAAATACTGAAACAATACAAATACATATTGATCAATATATCTACAGATTTCTACATATTTATTAAAACACCTAATGCAGAATAAACTTTCAAAAACATCAGCTACTTTAATCTATTATTGTAAATGGATGGGATGCTTTTGTTTATGTAGAGGAATAAAGAAAAAATAAATTTGAAATTGGTAAGGGTATATGTTCATTCCTTAATCATGGTTTCTAAGAACAGAAAAAATAAAATAATTGAAAACATTTTCTTATCAAAATTTAGTATCAATTTATGATGGCTATTTCTTGAGTGTTGGTAAATATTTGCTAAACAAGAAAAATATAATAATATAAGAAAGGAATGATAATTGTGAATTAAAACTACCATGAGAAATAATTACACACCCTCCAGGATAACTTTAAAAATGCACCTAATGTAAGTTGTTGAAGACCTTGGAAAATGAAACCCCCATACGTTACTGATGGATACATAAATTGGTATATAACTATTTGGGAAGATTGCTTTGTAGTATTTATTGAAATTGAGTAGATATCTTTCCTTATGACCAAGCAGTTCCATTCTTAAATGGAAGCCCAACAAAAATGTATAAATACATTTGTAGCAACATTATTCATATAAACCTAAAACATTGGGAAAATATTCATATGCTTTTTAATTATAATACTATGTAATAATTAAAGGGAAAAACTACCACTCATGGGAAGAAAATGGATCTTACAAACATAATGAGCCAGACACAAAATAATGTATACTGTATGATTTCTTTTATGTAGAGTTAAAAAAATAACTATGTTATTAGAAATCAGGAAAGTGATTTATAATTGAGCAGAAGGGGTGATTACCAAGGGACAATGCTGAGAGGTTTCTAGGATTTGGTAGTATTCTATTTCTTGATTTTGGTGATTTTCATCGGTAATTTTGTTACTACTCTTAGAGTTTTATATTTACTATTTTTTAATTTTCTATAATCATCTTTGTAAATTAATACATCAATTTAAAAACTTATTTAAAAGTTTTTTTCCATTTTTTTTATTTCAGCTTATTGTGGGGGTACAAATGTTCAGGTTATATATATTGCCCATGCTCCCCCATCCCCCCCTGAGTCTGAGCTTCAAGCGTGTCCATTCCCCAGACAGTGCACATCACACTCATCATGTAGGTATACACCCATCCCCTCCCCCTAGCTCCCACCTCTGTCTGATACCCAATTGGTGTTATTCCCAAATGTGCACTTAGGTGATGATCAGGGAAAACAATTTGCTGGTGAATACATGTGGTGCTTATTTTTCCGTTAAACAACCCAAATGCCCATCAATTCATGAATGGATTAGTAAAATGTGGTATATGTATACCATGGAGTATTTACTCAGCTATAAGAAATAATGGTGATATAGCATCTCTTTTGTTCTCCTGGAGAGAGTTGGAACCCATTCTATTAAGTGAAGTATCCCAAGAATGGAAAAAAATAAAAGTTTTAAAAGTTATTTAAACAGTCTAGTCATATCTTCTTTTTGTTTTCTTGTTTTTCTTTTTTATTTCAGCATATTATGGGGGTACAAAAGTTTAGGTTATGTATATTGCCCTTGCCCCACCCCCCAAATCATAGCTTCAAGCGTGTCCATCCCCTAGACGTGCGCATCGCACTCATTATGTATGTATACACCCATCCCCTCCCCCACCATCTTCAGAAGAAGATGATAGTTTAGGACTTGTGACTGAGCCACAAACATGAAAGTGAATGAGGACAAATTGTGTAACAGATGCTTTCTGGGTGCTGCTCTTCTGAGAATCTTGCAGGATTAGCAGTGCCTATGATGCTAAAATAAATTATCCTCAAATCACTGGATCAGCATAAAGAACATGATAAAAATTAAAGAAAACTGTGTGTCCTAATAACATAAAATTTTAGACAATGTACACTCTACTACAAAATAGCAATGTAGAATCCTTTTTTTGAATATATCTCCTTGATTTACCAGAATATATAATAATCAGTACTTTCAGTGTTAATTAAACAAAGTATTCTGACTTTTTTCTGTCTTCTATCATCTTTGTTCCTAACGAACCAAAAAAGTAATTTCTGAATATTCATTAATTTTTAAACATTGTTTCTTTGATATGATTTTGACCTTAATGACGCATTCAACTCTGTAAACTAATCACCCATGTAACTGTGTACAAACAATTGTAACAACATATCTGGCTCTATAATGGACCTATTATAACATGTTAAATTCAAATAGAATAGTCCATTTAAACTCATTTTATCTCATACTTACTCTTATTTTTCAACTATAGTCTTTGGTCTCTGGGTTTGTCCATAATTTCAAACAACATTTAAGTTAAAATCAGGAAATATCGTAGCATTTACTGAATTCAAAGTATTGATGTCTCTCTCTCTCTCTCCCACCACCTCCACATTATGTTCAACAAGATATTAACATTAAATTTTTGGTTTACTCATGTACAATAGTCTACATGATCATTGAGAGAAAAATCTAAAAGCTCAGTTTCTATGTTGGTTTAAAATTGGTCAATAAATTTAATATTCTTTTCTTAGCTTTGAATCCTTTCACAAAGTTCAGAAAGAATACTGCCAATCATATATTTCAAGTTTTACATCCTTCAGACTAAGTTTGTGTTTCTACTTTGACATGCACCTACTGCATATTAAAAGTGAGCTTATTTTTTTCTAAATCCTAAGATGAATTATTCTGCTTGAACGGGCCAAGCTGTTCTAAAAAGCCTACTGCTGACAGTGCTTAACTAAAGTCAACAAAGAGAAGATAAGGCTTACTGGTATTGTTTGTTGAAATATTAATACCAATTCCAGCTGTAAAAATGATAAATACTTTAATAAAGATAGCTTGTTCCTCACCAAAGTTTGCAGTACTCTTTATTCTACTCATGCAGGAATATTCCCAGCAGACAGATTTAATCTCACAAAAGATATGTGTTACTAAAATGTGGCCATCTTACAGATGTCTCTAAAGCTTTTAAAATAAGCAGCCAAATTATGTTAGCTACATTCCACATCCTCTAAAATCCCACATATCTTTTCCTAATTAGTTTTATTTGAAAGGAACACATTCATTTTGTTTGAGATACTACCTCATATACCTATAAAATGTCTATTTGTACACCAATTGTGTGGATTTTTTTTTTTGCTTTAGTTTTTTGTCTGTTTTGTTTGGCTTTTTTGTTGTTTGCTTTGCTTTGTTTTTTCTGTTTTGATTTTTTTGTTTGTGTGTAAAATACATTCACATGAATTGCGTGGAGTCAGGCAGCAGCATAAATTATGGAGGATTACAGAGTTAAATTGCTGAACTGAACTTCGATGGTAGAAACATTAGGTGTTAATTTGTTGGCGGAGATACTGTGTGCCATGTGCTATGTGTATGCTGATTAAAAAAGCATTATGTGGGTTCAATGCCACTTCAGTTGCATGAGCTTTTTATGTGACATGGCACATCAAATCTGCCAAACACAGGACCATCTGGAAAGAAAGTACCAGTCAGGAATGTGATTTTATTTGAAGGAAAATAATTTGGGTGAATATTAGGTATAATTAAAGGTCAATAAAAGATCCTCACACAGAAATAGGGCAATTGTGTGTATACACACATGCATACATATACATATATGTATACACATATAATTATATGTATGTACACACATAATATCTACAATAGCATTTTAATAAATAATGTTTAAAATGTTTATGTGTATATGTAAGATTAATCCTCTGTATAATTGTTAAACTATTATACAATAAATATTTTATTGAAGTATATCTTAACATTTAAAAATCATTTTCTTTAGTTATTTATTTAGTCATTCAATAATGAATTGAGCACATGCTATATACCAAGCATTGTGTTAGGCATTGGAGATTTCATGGCAATCAAAATATAAAAAACTGGAAAGTAACAGAACTGAAAAATAACGAAAATGGTTGGAACTGAAGTAGCCACAAAGAATATTGGGCAAATCAAGACTTGAAGCATGATCTTTGCAATTGTGAATTGTGCTGCTATAAACATTCTAGTGCAGATATCTTTTTATAGAATTTCTTTTTTTTCTTTGGGTAGATGCCCAGTAATGGGATTGCTGGATCAAATGGTAGTTCTACTTGATCTCTTTGAGGTATATCCATATTACTTTCCACAGAGGTTGTACTAGTTTGTAGTCCCACCAGCAGTGTATGAGTGTTCCTATCTCTCTGCATCCACGCCAACATCAATGTTAACATTTTGCAATGTATAACAGAACCATTTTGCAAAACACTTATGGCATAGTTTTCTGTGAGGTAAAGTAATGCTTACTTAAAGTTATATAAATAATTTTTGTGAGTCTGACTACTGGTAGAGTCAACTTGGTACTTTTTCAAGCATTTCCATTTTATCCATTTCAATCCTTTGTGCCACAAAGGATAATTATAAGAATTTTCTGGCTTGAAGAGCTCATAAACACTAACAGAGCTTTATAGAAAAAAGAGAGAGATGACCACTAGTTCACAAACTTTAAGGATTCTGAGAATGTACTGCATTATTAGCAGTATTTTTTGGAATTCTCTCCACAACGTAACCATAATTCCTTAGCTCATCCCTTTTAGCCCAATTTTAAAAATCAAAGACCATACAAGGTAATGTGGTCCAAAGAGGTTACAGGACTGGCCCACAGTCATTGATTGAATGTAGTTCCCTCGTTTCCTAGGTAATGCTTTTTCAGGAGTTTATTAAAAGACAGGAATTCTAAGTCATCACAGCCTTTCCAACTCAAGGTATAGTGGGCCATGGGAATAAATGCAAGCCAAGCCCCTGATTTATCTAGGCTATCAGGGATATATTTCCAACTTTTCCAAACAATTTATTATGCAATTGGAATTCTCTTTTGAGACTCACCCTAACATTCTCTAAAAGGAGACTTATGTCTTTCTTTTGATTTTCCCACTACTTAGGTTGGTTTATATTAATAAAATCTTTTTATCTTACAATAGTTCTGCACTGAGTATAAGTCTCTTCTACCAACATAATAGAGCAGAATTCATTAATTTTAAAATGGATTAGAATAACTTTAGTCACTTTGGTCTGGAAATCATTCATAAACGTCAGACAATTGGGATAAAACTCATGATCTCTTACCAAGAAAATGTTCTAAGAGAAGTATCACTTAAGATTCATGTAATCTCAATCATACCATTTAATATACTGATATTAATTCATTAATACATGAAATCTTAAATTGATATAATCACCCAAAACTTCACAAGGTATTCATCAATATAGGTAGTTGTAATTTAGAATATGTCTGCTTTTGAGAAAAAAAAAATGCTGTATTTCACAAAAAGTAGAATTTGTCATATTGGTGTGTGGAATTATTTCAGCAAACCTATTTCAATCCTGTTCTTAGCTCTGTAACTTTGAAAGATTTATTGTTTCAGTGACGATTAGGTAGAAATGGTAATATTTCCACAGAAAATGTAAGGAAGTATATTAGCTTATGTAAGGTATGAGTTTGACAGCAAATTAGAACTGCCTAGGAGAATGTCACTTCAGATTCCCAGATCATTGAGGCAAGAAAAATAGTATGATTATTAGGTTATAAAATACTTTTTTTCATGTGCTTACTTTTATGAGATATCTATATTCTGTTTTTATCATTTTCATTTATATGCCTCATAGCATACTAATTTTAGACATATAAAAATAGCATGTTGTATTATAATGTTTTGAAAGTGTAGGCAGAACAGCACTGTGACTTTCCCATGTGAAATTGTATTTGAATGTGGAATGTAAACATGTTTTGTATATTGTAGTATGTGTTGATGGAATGTATAGTATTATACTGAAATTAAAACATCTTTCCTTCAGGATAAATAAACTGTAGTGGAAATGCTTTTTCTACAGAAAAGAGTATAATAAAATGATGTTAAGAATATATAAAATTTACAATATAATTTATAATATTTCATAAATGGCTTGCTTCATATATTTGAGTAAGATATGTGAGTCCTAAAGGAAATTAAAATAAAGATTCCTTTAGTTTTAAAATTAACAAGTCAACATAATATTTACTTTTCCAAATTCTTATCAAATTTTAGGCTACCATATTCTAATTAGAATTAAGCGTACTCATCACTCAAATTTGATAGTCCTTCCAAAATGCACAACAGATAGGGAAAATTTAATAATGATTGGGAAATTAATATACAATAAACATAGGAAGATATAATTTGGATCTTAATATGTCTATTTTTTCATAGAGTAAAAACTTATTCACTGACAACAATAAAAGACAAAATTCCTGTTCTTATGCAGCTTGTGTTTCATGAAGGAAAATTGTCAATGAGGAAAAAAACATATTTACAAAAAACACCACAAAATAAAAGGTAACAACCAAAACTATTATTAAAATATTAAAATACAGCATTGTAATGTCATGGAAGTGGCAAGCCCAGAGTATGTTCTGCTGAAAGAACAGCCAGTACAAAGGTCATTAGGTCAGATGAAGATTCACATGTAGGAAGAAGAAAAGAAGGCATTCCTTAAGCAAAGTGAAAGATAAGTGTCTCAGGTTGGGTTCCTGGAATCTATTGTTTGCATGATGTCTTGAGGAAGTACTCTACAGGGGAAAAAATAACCTGTCTGCAAAGAAGAAAGTAGAGTCAGATAGGGAAAAAACTGAGCAAGGATGTCATTTCTGGAGCACAGGGATGTACAGTTTTACATCCTCATGAAGCAATGGAGCTGGTCAAGCATGCCCAGTTTGAGTTAGTCCTTGGCTTGAGGAAGCATCCATCAGGAGGATCTATATTTCCTGTTGTCCTAGCTCCTATCAGCTGGGGGCAATTCTATGGAGGAGGGTGGAACTTTAAATCCATATCGGTCAACAGTTACATGAGCTGGGGTTAGGTGCCCCAGCTTCCTTTATGGTGGGAGGAATTCAGGAGGAAATTAGAGATGCCAAGAACATGTATAGCCTTAAGTCAAAATTAATAATTTAGATTTTATTCTAAGAGCAATAGTAACATTTACAGGGCATTAAACAAGGGAATAGAATGATCTGGATTACATTTTTTAAAAGTTCTTTTTGAATGAAGAGTGGAAAATTGGATTGGTAAGATTGAATGAACAGATATAAATTATAAAATAATTGCAGGTTTCTCTCCAAGTGATAGTGGTATATTAAATGACTTGATATTAGCAGAAATAGAAAAATGGGGGTGCATTAATTTCCTGTAGAGATATGGAGAAATGAGTCCATCGATGAAAGAGGATGTGGAATCAAGGAATTTTTAAAAATTAACCTCTAAAAGTTAATGTAAATTATCAGAACATATTTATTCCTGAGAATAATACAGTAGAGAAGAAAAATTAACATTTCTGAAGAAAAAGAATAATTTCAAAAGACATGTCTTTGATAAGAGACAAAGAAATGCCAGATACGAGTGGAAGGGTTGACACTTCAAACATAAAATGAGGGTTCTATGTGAGTGAATGAGGTGGTAGACCTCTGAGTATTATTTCAAGGGCCAAAAAAATAATAATAACCTTATCATTTTTTATCCACACCTAAAATGTTATTTAAAATGCATTAATGCATGGGTCAATGGATGAATGAATAAGTCACACATGAATATTTAAAAAAATATTTAAATATAACTTAATTGAAACTAAGTTATCATTTATCAATCATTTTACTTTGTTTGAAAAAATGGATATCTCAGGTACAAGATTTAACTGGAATAAAAAAGGAGGAAAACCACATGTTGATTATATGACAGAAGCCAGAGGTTAGAATTACACATACCCAAAGGACATTGTTTTTTTCAAGAGTCCTCAGCATAGCAGAAGAGACAGGCAAACATGCTGGAGATTTAAATGGAGTAAGTATTATACGTGCTAATAGTACTAACTATTAGAGCTCATTTAGTCTCTTATAAATAGGTCCAAGTATTAAAGATAAAGTTTAAGAAATAGCATGAAGGTGAGCACATTACATTCTTAGACCTATAATTAGTTTTGTCTTTTCAGAACATGCAAGGAGAAATGAGAAGTAACAAAAGGTGAAATTGGAGGCATATTCAGGTATCAGGTAATAGCTTCCTAAGACTGAGAAGAGTTTCTAGGCTGAGCAGGCCCTGGGAATTGTCCTAGTAAATACCACTAGAGACAGATTAAAGTTTGAAAATGTGAAGAATTAACTTTTCCTGGGAGTGCTGGAGAAAACACTCAAGCCAGCATGAGTGCTACTTTTTCTTCAGCACTCATACTAAGACAACAACAATCATTACAGAATATTTCTGTGACCAATGTAGGAGGGAGGTGATTTCCCCACCAATAACCAGTGGGATATCCTCCAATTCAACTGTGACCCTATCTACCTGGAAATAGCATTAGATCCCACAGGTTGAGGGCTCATTCCCAAAGACTGTCCCCGCCCTTTAGATACCAGTCACAAGTCCAGACCTTCTGACAGTTAGTCAGAAGTTTCAATTTGGGGTTTTGCTGGAGCAGCTCACAGAATTCAGAAATACACTGAAGTTTACCAGCATATTATAAAGGATATTACAAAGGATACAGATGAAGAACTGCATAGGGTGAAGTATGGGGGGAAGGGATGTAGAGATTCTATACCCTTTCCAGGTGCACTACCACGAGGAACTTCCATGGGTACAGCTATCCCAGAGCTCTCTGAACACTGTCCTTTTGGGTTTTTATGGAAGCTTTACCATGTAGGCATTGAAACCTAAGCCAGATTTGGCTGTCTGTTACCCAAAGCCAAACTTGAGAGAGGAGATATGGTGGAAGAAAAAGAAGTTTTTATTCATAAGCCAGCATATTAATGAGGAGATGACAGCCTGAGGAGATGACAGACCAAAGTCTCACAGACCACCTCAAATTTTCAGGCTTATTGGAGAATTTTTAAAGTGGGAAAAGGGCTTGAGAAAAGTTAGGTGTAGGGGTTAGCTATGCATAATTTAGCATGCTCTGTTCTAATAATTATCTTGAGCAATGGGTCATCTGAGGAAAGAAAATTGGAGGAGGTGCAAATGATGATCAAAACATTTTTGCAGGCCGGGCATGGTGGCTCATGCCTGTAACTCTAGCGCTCTGGGAGGCCGAGGCTGGTGGATTGCTTGAGTTCAGGAGTTTGACACCAGCCTGAGCAAGAGCGAGACCCTGTCTCTACTAAAAATAGAAAGAAATTATCTGGCCAACTAAAATATATATATAGAAAAAAATTAGCTGGGCATGGTGGCGCATGCCTGTAGTCCCAGCTACTCAGGAGGCTGAGGCAGTAGGATCGTTTAAGCCCAGGAGTTTGAGGTTGCTGTGAGCTAGGCTGACGCCATGGCACTCACTCTAGCCCAGGCAACAAAGTGAGACTCTGTCTCAAAAAAAAAAAAAAAAAAACATTTTTGCAGAGCATCTATGTGAACAATCTCAAGCACATCATTAATCTATCACTACTCTGGTCAGCAACTTTTAACCTTCTACAAGTACCACCAGGCTGTTCTTATTGGGTAGTCCAAACTGTTGGTTCCCATATTTTTCTTTTATCTTTTACTGACGGTCCTATTTTTCTGAGACTATTTTGTACTTAGTGGATAATCTGCAACAGAAGCAAAGTACTAATTAAACTCAAGCAACTAAAATTTCCCTTTAATATGGTGGGGACTTAAAATGGTGTTGGTGTTGTTACAGCATGATTGATTAAACCATTGGCTATTGGTGATCACTTAACCTTCATCACCTTTCACTTTCCTGCAGTTGGGGGATAGGGTTGAAAGTTTCAACCCTCATAATCTTGCATTTGTCCTACTGGTGAACAGCCCACCCTGAGGCTATCAGGTGGATCATTAGAATATAAAAAGACTTCACTTTAGAGATTCCAAGAATTTTAGGAGTTGTATGCCAGGAAATAGGGATGAAAACCAAATATATATTTCACAATATCAAAAGGAGCTCCATAATTTTGTCTATACTACCAAAGGCATCACCATATAAAAGCTAAAGAATGGTTTTGTTAGTCTATAGGGTGCAAAAATGAATGGGTAAAAGAAAATGAAGACAGCCAGTCCAGAGCTGTGCATATTTAACAGTGAGCCAAGAGGGAAGGTATTGAGTAACACACATAATGGCTGTTGTGGAGCCAAATCTCCTGCATGCCAGTTCTTTTGCATACTTTGACTGCCTTCAGTATTATATTTCTGGTTGTAAGACATTCCTTACAGCTATACATAAATACTCTCATCAATAAGCTAATGAGTCAGAAAGAAACAGAACTTAATATTCTTCAGACCTCTGGTGATTGAGAATAGATTATGAAACAGATGTTTTGCATTAAGGTGCATCGTAAAATTGTGATCTAACATAACCTCTAGGATTTTACTATGAAAACAACAGCAATATATTTACCAACCAAGCAAAGCATAAGCAGTAGTTCAACACCTGGCAAAGAGATTATAGTCAAGGAGCAACAATTCTATCCTCTAAGCAGTACTAACCTAGCATATTCTAAATATATTTATTTAGACAAGGTAGCTTTCATTCTATATGCTAAAGAGGATTGATATTTGGAACTCTAAGAAAAACAAATGCTTCACTGATGTGTATATCCAACACAATTGTTGGGCAAAGGCAAGTAGATTAGAATCCAAAAGCTACACATGGTGATAGCAATGATTGTGCAGTCCTCAATGATCTATAAAATCAAATGTACCGATAGATCAAGCTGAATCAAAATTGCCTGAGAAATCTCAGCACAAGCACCAAGTCATTACAAACCCTGTTGAAAGTCCCTCTGCCACAATGACTAGGCCTAAACCCAGACTGAAAATTTAAAAACAATTGACTCTGAGGGAGAGAGTGATCAGCTGTGCTGCAAGTTTTATATAAAACTCTTGCTGAAGTGAGTATATTTTACATGGGAACATTGGAATAGAATTGTTCTTTAAAAGTTGGAGGATAAACTTTTCTGCTACTACAAAATAGGACTTATATAATTAGTATTTCGAATAAGAGTAGGTATGGTCAAATATCAAATGAAGTGTGCTTTTGGAATTCCATAACAGGTTGTCCACAAAAATTGGAAACTAAATAGCAAATCTTAATATTCCACATATCCCACATGTATAAAAACATACTATACCCATTTAAGTTTACTATATCTCTAATGCCCTTGTGATGTGTGGAGCTTAAATTTATAGAAATTTATCTATTCTATGATAATCACACAGTCATACATCTTCATTTCCTAATTTAGTCAAAATAATGTCTTCTCTCTCTCCTCTCTTTTTATCTATCTTTAAGCAATAAGCTTCTGTAGGAAAAACAGTGCTTCATTTTTCTTGTTTTTTTTAAAGATCTTCAGTTGTTTTCCTACTTGACAATAATGAAAATGTTGGCAATGAGTCTACAGTGTGATATCTAGGTTATCTTAGGAAATGGAAATCACGTCTTTCTTAAGGTTGGGCCCATGGACTTACTGTGTGAGAAACCAAAGCAAAAATATAATATCCACATTACTGAGATATGATGGCAGACCAGGACTTGACCTGCATCATGCACCTAAAGAAAAACATGGCATGTGGCAGCCACAAGAGGAATGAGGCAAATTCAGGAAGATATACAAATGAGACTATTAAAGATAAATCTTAGAGATTTTAACCTAAGCATGGACATTAGAAAGTCAATGGACTAAAAGTATTTTGGAGTCATTAGAGACAATTTCCAGTGTTAGAAATGGCTACAGAAAATCACCTTAGTCTAAACAATTACGTTTTTGAATCATGTAACTAGCATCTCACACATTTCCTGGCATATAGTTGATTAAATGAATGATCTATTCTGACTTCATACTCATTTGGTGACTATACCCTTATACATTGGTTTAGCATAAAATCTACTTCAGGGAGGGAATGAAGTATGTGTTTCAACATGAGTCTTCCAATTTCACTCTAGTTATATTTCTTTTTGAGAATTGATTTCAGTTGGGTTGTTGGTTTATTGACTAGTCTCATGAGCTTGGACAACTCACTCTGTCTTTGATAGATGAGTCTGTTCTTGGTCCTTTGGAACAATCATGTTTTCGAGTTGGTAATGCTTGATGATGGCAAATTCTCTATAAATAATACTACTCTTGAAATCTCTTGACAACTGGATTGCTTCTCATAGTGATTTCTGCCTTTTATAATAGGCTTTTTGGACTTTTACAGGTGGTTTTGTCATAAAGAAACCAAAGAAAACTGTTAGAAAGGAAAATTACTAAAAAATTATAGAAAAATAAATTCACAATAGTTGCTATTTATTAAATATTCACTATAGTGTAAGATAGTGTGCTAAGGACCTTAAACACATTTTTATTATATATTTTCAATATTTCTATTGATAGAATTTATTACAATAATTTTATTAATGCAGGAATTGAAGATTGAAGTAATATACCTTGATCAGTCAGCAATGGAACTAGAATATGAACCATTTTATTTCTGACTCTGAATCTTGTACTCTGAAAACTTGCCACACGCAAACACCAAACACAACTTGATTAATGGTTCACAGTCTATTTGCTAGTATTACAATTCTATAAGAGAGTATTTTGAGAAACATTTCCTATGATGAAAATAATATTAAAAAATTTCAATTTAAACACAGCTTCCTATAAGATTCCTCAGAACTTTTAATATTATAATAGATATTGTAAATCTATAAGAAAAAGATGTAGAATAAACTTATCAAACTTACTTGGGTTTAGTACATTATTTTCACAAAGCATATCATAGGGCAAGAGTTTCATACCACATATATTGAAAAATGCCTATTTTCAAAATGTAGTAGTGAAAAACAAGAGAAAGGCATGAGCTGTAAATTTGTAATTTAAATAAAAAATAAGTACTTGTATAAATAGAAATTGATAAAATCAACAAGTATTATTAAATCTGCCCAATATGACCTGAAGTTTTCTAACTGCTCTCTCTCATCAGAATTTACAGTATTTCCATTAGGATTAGAAGAACTTTAGTTTCAGAAAGAGGCCATGATAATTTTTTTTTCCTAATGAAACACTTTACTTATAAATGATTTATATTTTTTAACAACATTCATATATGTTATCTAATTTAATCTTTAAAATTACAAAAGATATCCAAAAAAGGCTATTATGGAAGATATTCAAATAGTAAAAGGCTTGACCACATAAAATAAATATATATTTTATATATATACATATATTTCACATATATTTAACATTATAAGAAACACAGAAAATGTTAATGACTTGTCAAAATATGTTTAAAGTGTTTTAAAAATTGAGATAAATTTGACTAGTACAGAGTTCTGGAATACACTAAGAGATCATAAATTCTTCATGTGCAGGAATAATCAACTAAACCTAAAACAAATATCACATAACTAGAAATAAGTATATTGTTTTAATGAGTATTGATATATAGGCAGAACAAGCCTAAGACAATATCTTTTTTAAATACACAAGCAAATATTGATGTTTGTATAAATACTTTAGAAAGTATTTAGAAGCAAATTATAAGATGAATTTCAATACATTTAATTACATTATACACAAAACAATTCTATTTCACTATAGGCATCCTACATAGAGTTACAAATCAACCAGAATGTTGAAATTGACCTGACGATTTTTATACAGGTAGTTAGGGTAGATCAAGGCAAATTGATTTAAAATACATTTCAAATAATTCATTTGAAAGTATTCCAAAGTCAGGTCTATATTCAGCAAAAGCACCTTTCACAGAATGTTTGTGTAGATTAAGCAACAAGAAAGCTTTATTTAAAACTACTATTTCACTGCCATATTTGCATAACTGGCAGTAAAATAATTTAAAAGAATTACAAATATCTTATTCTTTTGTCTCAAAACCTAAAATTAAAAAAAAAATCATTTCAGCGTTGGGACAATCATCACCACCGAACCTACAAAACAATACCATGAATGGAAGTAATTATGACATTTGTCATCACTACTATTTTCTTATGAATGATAATAACTGTATTTGATGTATTAGAAGCTGTACCATCATTAGTCTTTGAAAACATAATTACCTTCAATAACACAAAAGTCTGTACCTACCTGAGGAAACAAATGATACATGTGCTGCTCAGCACAATGCAGAGTAGAAAACAGTATTTCAGAGGAAGTGAGAACTGGGCACTGCAATTCAGTCATGCTGTGGGGAAGCCTCCACTTTATAGTTCCCTGGGTGTTCATTTGTCACAGTGGCCACCCTAACCAACCATCATCCAAAATATTGGTCCACCAGGAGGTTTAAGTGTGGAAGTTTATTACCGCTGGTGAGCTCCACAGCTCATGTGCCAAAATCCAAGAGTGTATTTATATAGCCGACTAGTGAAGAACATCAATGATGGGGACAAAGAGAACCCTATTACTTGATTATCCTTCTGCAATATGGGCATATTGGGCACAGTTTTAAATCAGAAGACTTTGCCATATGTTGACAACTACTGTTCAATTTCTATCATGAAATCAAGAAAAAAAGTTTTCTTTTCTTTGACATAAATCAATATTATAAGTTAATATATTATAGTTTTACCTCTGATTTGTTCTCTTCTATTAATGTGTATTATATGACATTAATCAGTGGTAAGTTATGACTGACACAATAATATTTTCTGTAATATATCCCCTTGGACACAGTTTTATTTCATGCAATTTCAAGATGTACTAAACGACTCTTTTCCTAAAATTTGTCAGTTTCTGGGAGAGAATTCTTTTGCTCTATTTTCCTCCAGCTAATATCTTGCTGATTTATCCTTTTCAAATTTCAAACTCTAGCTTTGAATCTGCCATCTTCACTGGTATAACTTTCTATTTTTGAAATCCAGATAACCTCAGTTCAATAGCACCTTTTTGAGAGCCAGTTTGGAGTTGTGCATGTTGCTAACTGCTGGGAGAACAAATGTAATAAAGAAAATAATTTGTGGAGAAACATCAAGAGAAAAGTACAAATGTACAGGTGATTAATCTTCTAAAAGAAAAAGGATTGTTCTTTGAAGTCACAGAAAAGAAATAATATAGGAAGTAGAAGGACGCATCATTTAGAGAGTTCATGTCTAATGCTCTCTCTTTTCCCCATTAACTAGTGGTAACACCAAGTGCTTAGAATAGAAAGGATTGGGGTTTTGTAGCAGATCTGAGGAGAGTGGAACAGTGATGGTTTGATTTGTTCTTGATATTAGTCCTATTTTCACATTGTCAACAGAAAAGAAACCAAACTCTGTAAAATAATTTAAAGAGGCTTATTCTGAGCCGCGTATGTGTGACCATGGCACAGAGAACC
This sequence comes from Lemur catta, assembly GCF_020740605.2. Classification (NCBI taxonomy): domain Eukaryota; kingdom Metazoa; phylum Chordata; class Mammalia; order Primates; family Lemuridae; genus Lemur; species Lemur catta. The sequence continues at coordinate 69,436,366 of NC_059129.1, read as the reverse complement.
ACACCAAAGAAGCCTTGAGCAACTGGTCTTACCATGTTTGGGTTACAGTTTGGTTTGATACATTTTAGGAAAATAGGAATCGCACATGAAGTCATAAATCCATACATGGAAGGTATACATTGGTTTGGCCCAAAAAGGCAGGGCATCTTGAAGCAGGGCATTTTACATGTTACAGGTGGGTTTAAAGATGCTTTGATTTGTAACTAGTTAAAGAAATGAAGCTTTGTCTAAAGGCTTGGAGTGATTTAAGTTAAAGTAAGGAAATTTGTTAATCAGAAACAAGCCACCGGACGTATACTAGACATATATGGAGACTTAAGTGATCTGTTTAGTAGATTGATGACCTGCAGGTGCGATTTAACCTTTGCCTTACATGGCCTTAGGCTTGTTAATGATTTTGTATCTTATTGTTACAAAGAATAACTCCAGAAAGGAAAGGGCATAACTAGGCATGTGTGACCGCCCTTCTCATGGCTGGTGAGTCAGCTTTATGATTTTTGGAGGGGAGCGTCCCTTGGCCACAAGAGGGTCCATTCAGTCATCAGTCTTACGTCTTAAGAGCTTATTTTAGTTTACAACATTAAATTTTTACTTTCACTCAAATATATTTAATTGTTTAAATCAATGTTTTCCCATGAATATCTTATATAGATCAGTACACATTTTAAATATAGATGTTTTTAAGAACAATTTATTTTCACTTTAAACTTTGAAACTTTTTTCTTAAAGATGTTTTCTTTAATTTCCCCCACCATTTCCTGGCATATAGAATGAGAAACAGATTTTATGTTTCTTAACCTGACCTTTTTTTTTTTATTATTTTTATGTCTCTCACTACTTAAACAGGAATTTATTCATCATGCAAATACTTCTGAAAATTTTCTCAGTTTTTGATAGATTAATTTGTGCTATTATTGTAACAAGAACAGGAAGCATGGAATCGTCATCTTTAGATATGAAAATTCAAATTTATTTTGGCAAGAGTTATTTTTAGGGTACTTGTTTCTGCAATGATTCGTTAGCTTGGGGATTTTGTGATAATGTACATCCTAACAAATTTTAATCTTAAACCTACATTAGGGCAGTGCAGTGGTATGAATATAATGTAGTGACAAGGCAGAAAAAGAAGGGTGAGAGAACCTAAGTGCAGCCATTTTGGCTGATACCAGAACTTAATCACCCTGAACAAGGAAGCAGCCAGCAAGTCTCTGGCTCGGGATGACCTGAGGATGGATAAATGACTGAGCCAGAGCCTTACAAACTGTGCTTACTTTCCTGTGAAAACAGTTTATGATTAACCTTTATGTCCTTACCTCAAGACAATGCTGGTCAAGTACAGCTATTTCCTAAAGGGGCTTTTGGACACATAAAAGTGTTACCATTCCCCCATAAGTGGTCTCCCTCCTGCTCTGGAAAGAACCTGTACACGGTCTGTGGAATAGAGTCTCTTGTCTGTCTTTCTCTCCATAAACTTCCTGTCACTTGTTGCCTTGCACTTGAATTCATTCCTGTGCAAAGCCAAGAACCCATTTGGTGAGGTCAGGGGGGTTTCCTTCCTTTACTGGGGCACCCCCTGCATCAAATACACAGAAGAGCCTGTCAGAGACAAACATGGTTCTTCTTGAAAACCCAAAGTCAGTGACTGAGACAAAGATCTCAATCATGGGAGATTTATTAAGTCAAAGTTTGAGAACATGCTCAGGAAAAATATATCCCGCAACACATCTGTAACTGTTTTTTCTGAATGGGGATTTGGAAAAGTCAGTATTTAAAGGAGAGGGTGAATACAGAAAGAAAAATGAGGAGGGGTAGGCAATGAGGCAAGATGGATACATTCTTGTGAGGCCCAGGGAATCTACGTATTACATAAGACAAGGTGGTTGTTTCAAGAGAAAAAAGGAGGGAAAGAAGAATCAATTATGTAGGTAAAAGAATGATCGATCTTATCTCTGTTATGCACTGGGAAAGATAAATTGTTAATCAATATTATTAGTGTGAAATCAAACAGACTTAAGTTTTAGGAGCCAGACTTAGTCTGAAGACCCAAAATTGCAATTAGCATATACTTGTTTATGGGAGGCCAGCAAAGAATTTCCTTATGAACAATCTGTGGGGGCAGTGCTTGTAGATGCCTGAGGCCCTTTACCTTCCTGTGGGGATCTGGCTGATAAATAATGCTAGCAATAGCCATTCATTTGGTAGAGGGTGTTGCAAGACTCAGCCTCCTCCAGACTTGACCATTCTTTTTGCATAAGAAGTTGAGGGGGATGGTCTTGACATATTTATTTTCCTTTACATTTATATGTCCCTCTACCGATGGTTGTATATTTTTTTCTAGTTCCACTTTTTACTCAGTGATTACCCTTCATGGGCAAAGCCTTATGTGATGACTGAGTAGCTCCAACATTATTCCTCTGGTCCACAGGTGGTAATTGTTATGTGATTAATCATAAAATATGGGTCAGTGGATTGGAGTGTCAGATTACAAGTATATTTCTAGTTTTTAATCTCCCTTTTCATTGTTAGTATTCTTTTATTTGCTGGGTGTTCAGCTATTTCCTAAGCTAATTACCTATTGGCAAGATTTCCAAGGGGTTTGTAGCAATATTGAAATAGTTAGGCCCAACTGATAATGTATGCCATAACTAGAGTAGAATATCTACTCGTCAAAAAATCTCTACCCATTATTCTTTGAGATATTTTTCTGCCTAATTTTTAAAAATAAAATATCATTATTTTTATTACCCATGTACATTCACCCTGATTATACTCCATGACAATTCAAACATCGACAAACATAAAATCACTTACATTTAGAGCCTTTTTTATGTGGTGTTTCTCTTTTAAAAAGTGGGATCATATAACATTTATCCTCTAGTTTGCTTTTCTAAGACTTTATCCCAGATAAATATCCAACTCAATAAATGTATATATCAAACTCAATCTTTCCATACCTGCTTAGTATCACATAGTATATATATGCCACAATTATTTAACTATTCCTCTATTCTTGAACACATAGACTTAGTTTTTGCCACTATAGATATAAATGCTTTTTATTTTAGAGCAGTTTTATGTTTCCAGCAAAATTAAGAGATTTTTTTCGTATACCTCCACCCCCATACAGGTATAACCTCCTTTATTATGAATATCCTCCATCAGAATGGTACATTTGTTGCAATTGATGAATCTACATTGTCATATCATAATCACCCAAAATTGATAGTGTACAGTAGGGGTCGCAGTTGGTATTGTACAGTCTATGTATTTGAATAAATATATCATGACATGTATGCATCATTGTAGTATCATGCAGAGTAACTTCACTGCCCTATAAATCTTCTGTGCTTCACCTAGTCAACCCTCTCCCTCTCTCTTCTTACCCCACTGGCAACCACATATCTTATTTGATGTTTCTATAGTTTTGTCTTTTCCAGAAAGTCATATATTTGGAATCACACTTTATGTAGCCTTTTAAGATCAGCTTCGGTCACCTAGTAATATGAATTTAAGTTACTTCATCTCTTTTACTGGCTTGATACCTCATTTCTTTTCAGTACTGAATAATATTCCATTGTTTGAATATATCACAGTTTATTTTTCCATTCATCTACTGAATGATATTATGGTTGTTTCCAAGTTTTTGCAATTATGAATAAAGTGGCTATAAATATCCATATGAAAGATTATGTGTAAAATAATTTTTCAACTGTTTTGGATAAATAAAGAACATGATTGCTGAATCATCTTGTAAGAGTACATTTAGTGTTTTTCAGATATAACATCATATCATCAGCAAAGAGTGAGAGTTTGATCTCTTCTTTCCCTATTTGGACTCCCTTGATTCTGCTCTCTTGCCTGATAGCTCTCGCAAGGAATTCCAATACTATGTTGAAAAGTAATGGGGACAGTGGGTAGCCTTGTCTGATTCCAGTTATGAGTGGGAATGCTTTCAATTTTCCCCCATTTAGTATGATGTTGGCTGTGGGTTTGTCATATATGGCTTGTATCATTTTTAGGTAGGTCCCGTCTATGCCTATTTTGTTAAGCGTTCTTATCAGAAAAGGGTGTTGAATTTTGTCAAATGCTTTTTCTGCATCTATTGAGAGGGTCATATGGTCTTTATTTTTGCTTCTATTTTGTGGTGAATTACATTTATAGATTTACGTATGTTGAGCCACCCCTGCATCTCTGGGATGAAGCTCACTTGGTCATGATGGATTATTTTTTTGATAAGCACTTGGATACGATTTGCTAGGATTTTATTGAAAGTTTTGTATCTATATTCATAAGAGAAATTGGTCTGTAGTTTTCTTTTTTTGTCGCATCCTTTCCTGGTTTTGGTATCAATGTTATGTTGGCTTGGTAAAACGTGTTGGGGAGAATTCTATCCTTCTCGATATTGGAGAATAGTTTATGTAGGATGGGCACCAGTTCTTCTTTGTATGTGTGGTAAAATTCAGGTGTGAACCCATCTGAACCAGGGCTTTTCTTTTTTGGGAAGGTTTTTTATTGCTGTTTCTATTTCAGTTCTTGATATTGGTCTATTCAGGAATTCTATTTCTTCCTGATTGAGCTGAGGAAGGCTATGTGTTTCTAAAAATTTGTCCATTTCCTCCACATTTTCCAATTTGTGTACATAAAGATTCTTGTAGAATTCATAAATGATATCGTGTATCTCTGTGGCATCGGTTGTGATTTCTCTTTTCATGTTCCTGATGGAGGTTATTAGAGATTTTTCTTTTCTGCTCTTGGTTAGTCTAGCCAGAGATGTGTCTATTTTGTTTATCTTTACAAAGAACCAACTTTTTGTTTTATTAATTTCTCTTATGGTATTTTTGTTGTCCTTTTCATTTAATTCTGATTTGATCTTAATAATTTCTCACCTTCTGCTGTTTATCAAAGTGGCTGCACTATTTTTCATTCCCACCAACAATGAAGGAGAGTTCCCATTGCCTGATATCTTAGCCAGTATTTAGTGTTGTCAGTATTCTGACATTCTAATTTTGGCCATTCTAATAGGTGTGTAGTCATACTGGAGTGTTTATGAATTTCTTTGATGACATCTGATATGGAGTATCTTTTCACGTGTTTATTTATCATCTGTATATCTTCTTTGGTGAAATGTCAGTTAATGTCTTTGATCCATTTTTTAAGTGGGTTGTTTTCTTATTCTTGAGTTTTAAGAATTTTTTGTATATTTTGGATAATGAAGCTTTATCAGATATGTCTTTTGCAAATATTTTCTTCCACTCTCTGGCTTGTCTTCTCATTCTCTTGATAACACCTTTTGCAGAACATATGTTTTGTTTTGTTTTGTTTTTAATTTTAACGAACTCTAGCTTATCAATTATTTCTTTCGTAGATTGTGACTTCAGTGTATCTATAATCAAAAGTCATTCCCATACCCAAAGTCATCTAATTTTTCCTTCCATGTTATCCTCTAGATATTTGATAGTTTTGTTTTTATATTTGGGTCTATGATCAATTTTGAGTTAATTTTTGTGAACAGTAAGATCTGTGTCTAAATTCATTTTTTTGCACATGGATGTCCAGTTGTTCTAGGATTATTTGTTGAAAAGACTAGTTTTTTCTCCATTGTATTGCATTTTCTACTATGTGAAGTTCACTTGGGTCTATTTCCAATATTGCTATTCTGTTCCATTGAACTATTTATCTGTTCTTCTTATTACAGACAATATTACATTGTCTTGATTACTATAGGTTTATGTTAAGTTGTGAAGTCAGGTAGTATCAATCCTTTAACTTTTCTTCTCCTTCAATATTGTGTTGGCTATTCTGGGTCTTTTGCTTCTCCATATAAACATTTGAATCAGTTTATTGATATTCACAAAATAGCTTGCTGGGAGTTTGATTATTCCATTATTTCTTTCATCAGACTGTTGTAGTTTTCCTTATATTGATCTTGTACACATGTTGTCAGATTTATTCCTAAGAATTTAATGTTTTTGACTGCCAATATAAATGGTAAGCATTTTTAATTTCAAATTCTGTTTGTTCATTGCATGTATATAGAAAAGTAAATTGACTTTTTTATATTATCCTTGTATCCTGCAACCTTATATAGTTGGTTATTAGTTCCAGAAGGTTTTCTTGTAGATTATTTTTTAATTTCTACATAGATGACTATGCCACTTGTGAACAAAAACAGCTTCATTTCTTTCTTCCCAATGTACATACATTTTATCTTATTTTCTTGTGTTACTGCATTATGTGGTACTTCCAGTAAAATGCTGAAAAGGAATGGGGATAGCGTATATCTTTGTGTTTTTCCTGACAATATTAGTTTGGTGCAAAAGTAATTGCAATTTTAGCATTGTTGAAATTTGCTGTTTGATATTGGAATACATTCTTAAATAAATGTGATTATGTTATACATTATTTTAATATGCATTTCTCACTTTATGTTTTTGCTAATGACTTATTACTTGCTGTTTATTTTATATTTATTTTAGACTATGTAAATGATGTTAGACAAAAAGCAAATTCGAGTGACTTTCTTATTCAAGTTCAAAATGGTTCGTAAAGCAGCAGAGACAACTCAGAACATCAACGACACATTTGGCTCAAGAACTGCTAACAAAGGTACAGTGCAGTGGTGGTTCAAGAAGTTTTGTAAAGGAGACAGAAGCCTTAAAGATGAGGAGTGCATTGGCTGGCCATCGGAAGTTGACAACTACCAATTGAGAGTAATCATCAACGCTGATCCTCTTACAACTACACGAGAAGTTACTGTATAGTCAACCATTCTACGGTCATTCAGCATTTGAAGCAAATTGGAAAGATGAAAAAGCTCAATAAGTGGGTGCCTCATGAGCTGAGCAAAAATCAAAAAAATCATCAGTTTGAAGTGTTGTCTTCTCTTCTTGCAAACAACAAAGAAACTATTTCTTGATTAGATTGTGATGTGCGATGAAAAGTGGATTTTATATGACAACTAGTGATGACCAGCTCAATTGTTGCACCAAGAAGAAGCTCCAAAGCACTTCCCCAAACCAAACTTGCACCAAAAAAGGTCCTGGGCACTGTTTGGTGGTCTGCTGCCAGCCTGATCCACTACAGCTTTCTGAATCCCAGCAACACCATTACACCTGAGAAGTATGTGCAGCAAATCAACGAGATGCATGGAAAACTGCAAAGCCTGCACCCGGCACTGGTCAACAGAAAGGGTTCAATTCTTCTCCATGACAACGCCCAATCACATGTCACACTACCAATGCCTCAAAAGTTGAACAATTTGGGCTACACAGTTTTGCTTCATCCGCCACATTCACCTGACCTCTCAACCAACTGACTACCACTTCTTCAAGCATCTCAACAACTTTTTGCAGGGAAAATACTTCCACAGCCAGCAGGGTGCAAAACATGCTTCCCACGAATTCGTCAAAGCGTGGATGTTTACACTACAGGAAAAAACAAACTTATTTCTCGTTGACAAAAATCTATTGATTGTAATGATTCCTATTTTGATTAATAAAGATTTGTTTGAGTCTCGTTATAATGATTTAAAATTTATTGTCCAAAACCACAATTACCTTTGCACCAACCTAATAACAAGAAAGCTTCTAGTTTCTCACCACTAAACATCATGTTAGCTGTAAGTTTAGGTAGATGTTCTTTATCAAGTTGAGAAAGTTCCCCTCTACTCCTAGTTTACTGAGAATTTTTATCATGAATGTATGCTGTATTTTGTCAAATGTTTTTTGTGTGTTTATTGATATGATCATGTGACTTTTTTAATAGCCAGCTTATGTGATGGATTACATTAATTTATTTTCAAATGTTGAATCAGTGCTGCATTGCTGGATTAATTCCTACCTGTTCATGGTGTAGAATTTATTTTATATATTGTTAGATTTCATTTACTAATATTTTGTTGAGAATTTTTAAACCTATATTCATAAGAGATATTGTTTGGTTTGGTATTTAGGTAATGCGGGGCTCATAGAAGGAGTTCGAAAGTATTCCCTGTGCTCCCATCTTCTGAAAGACATATAGAAAGTTTGTGTAATTTTTTCCCTAAATGTTTAGTACAATTCAATATTGAACCCATCTGGCCTGTCTGGTGCTTTCTGTTTTGGAATATTGTTAATTATTGATTCAATTTTTAAATGATATAGGCCTATTCATATTGTCTGTATCTTCTTGTGTGAATTTTGGCAAATTTTTTCTTTCAGGAAATTGATTGATTTTGGCTAGACTTTAAAATTTGGGGGCATAGAGTTGTTTATAGTATAACTTTATTATCCTTTTAATATCCTTTGAATATGTAGTGGTGTCCTCTCTTCATTTATTTTATTAATAATTTGTGCCTTCTATATATTTTTTAGCCTGCCTGGAAAAAATTTTAACATAATAGTTATTTTTATAACAAAAGAATATTAGATTTCTTTCAAAAATGTTGTGTACAGTGTGCAGAATCTGACATTCTCATCAGTAACGTGTGAGGTTTTTTTCCTGAAATTTGATAAAGTTTGGATGATGCTTCAGTGTTTGTCAATCAAGTAGATAAAAATATGCTATCATTTTTGCTGTAGCTTACAGTTATCTGAGTACTAAAATTTGAACATTTTTTAATATATTAGTGGAACATGTCCATTTTTAAAATATCTTGCCTATTTTTTACTTATTTTTGTATCCATTTTATGAAAAAGTATATATTAATAAATATCTACATTATAAATGTCATATTTTTCTGATTTACATATTGCTTTTGTAAGAAAAAAGTGTCTTTTTCCTTGTTTTAGTTTCCTTTCTTGATTAAGATGTCCTCCTCCATATTAAATTTGTTTTACAAGTTTAGATTAGATCATTTCCTTTTTTAAATGCAAAGGTTATATTCATTTTTTAATGTTTTTGCCAAATCAGATAGTTTTTCAACGTTAGAATAAACAATACAGTCATTTGTCCTATTCAATTTTTATTGATTAATTTAAAAGCATGCTTTAGCTTTCCAAAATGAGGAATAATTGACCACTATTACAAATATTTTCCTATATTTTAATGTTTTGTATTTTATTTTGGGGTATATGTTATGTTTGGACATATATCGACTTTCTTTTTTCTTTATTCTTTGCTTTCTGCACATATAAAATAAAGGTTAATTAATTAAGTATAGGTTAAATATAACCACTAAAATATTGTGTAAATTTGTGAAATATAGAAACAAATTTATTAAGTGTTTATTCAGAAAATTTATTTTTATTACATGTACTTTTAAACATAATGAAAGTTACTCTAGCTAATAGTTTAGTGAATAAATAATTCAGTGGTAACTATCTCTGTGAACAAATTTCAATGACCCCTAAATGTTTTTTAATAATCTCTTCGCTTAACTAACTACCTGAACTTTTTGTGTTGTTTCCCAGAAATGGTGGAATTTTTCCGAGACACAGGAGTTGGGTCGCTGAGTGAGATCCCTCATACCAAGGATCACCATCTCCCATGTCCTGCCCTAATGCACGTCACCTGCCCCAATGCATGTAGCCCCTCCTTAAAAAGCCCATGATCTCTGTTGGTGAGAGCAAAGGATTTGAGACTTTCTCTCCTGTTCTGAAATACAGACGTATTTCACATTAAAATTCCTTTCTTCCTTGGCAATCACTCTTCTCAGTAATTGAATCTTTATGTGGTGAGCAACTAGTTCTAGGCCAAAATCCCCTTGCGATTTTGATAACACTCTGAAAGATATTTTCATATGCCTTTTTATATCTTCCAGTCTTTTTCTACACAATAATAAGTTTGTTGAAAAAGTTTCTGAATCCAGGGTGGGTGGTTTATTTTTCAAGTCTTTTGATACATATTTCTAAATTGTCATTTCAAATATTTGTGCCAATTTACATTTTCATCAGTAAAAATATGACTCTTTTCTGACTCACAGCACTGAGTAATACCATTGCCAGACTGAACAAGGACAACAAAAAAATAAATGCACTTTATTGTTTATTAACATGCTACTTTGAAAGCAATGAAAATACCCAATTGGAGAAATAACTAAATAAGTTGTGGAACAAAATACAACAAATTATACAAATAAAATGTATAAGTTTCCATTTTCTGACATGTCAATACATTTATAAAACTTTAAGTCATTTATAGTTTCAAAACCATATGCCTAGGATTTCATTTTTGTCTTGTATATATATTTTTTTCATTTATATGTGAGACTCTGTTTTTTTTTTTTTTTGTAGTTGTTGTTGTTATGCATACAAATAGGATTCTAATACCAGGCTCAGGTAAGGTTTTCCCATCTTGTACATACTGGATAGCTCACAGAATGAGAGAGCTATGAAACCTGATTGACAATTCGGGGAGTTTTCTTACATCATTTTTGCTGACAGAGGTAGCACTTCAAATTGTATTACTTTGTGTACTGTAACAGATTTCATTAAGCATGGTGTATAGTAATGACATAGGAAAATTGACCCTGTGTTTGTTAAGAAGCTATTGTGTGACAGTGAGATAAATGTTACATTTTTCTAGTAAATATTTCTCCCTCTCTCTCTCTCTCTCTCTCTCTCTCTCTCACACACACACACACACATACTCACACACACACATGAATAAACTACACACATGCACACACACACACACACACACACACGCACATCCCTACTTTCACTTAGCTTCTCTATAGACATAATTGGTTTCATTATACAAACAAAGGTACTCCAGGCTTACAGAAGTCAGATAACTCTTATGTCCTTAGTTTAATGGTCTCACGGGTAGAAATGAAAGACATGATTCTAATTCAGATATGTCTTTCTCTATGCCAATGGATCTCCAAATCATGTGAACATAAAAATAACCTGGAGAACCTGTTGAAACAGAGAAAGTCAAAACCCACACCCAGAAATTCTGACTCTAAATCAAGGGTGAGGCACCCAAATTTTCATTTCTAACAATTTCCCAAATGATGCTATGGTGCTGGGCCAGGAATCACATTTGCCCGTATTCAGTTCTCACACCAATCTGCACGTTTTGATTGGCAACAAATATTTTTGGAAATCAGAAGGCTTAAGCCAAGAACTATGTATGTTCCTTTTATCCTATAGTGCATGACTCTCTGTATTAGAATAAGCTCAACATATTCATTGTATTTGTGCACTATGATACTGAAAAGGCATTGAAGTGGTAATGGCAGTGGCTTATGAAAAATAGAAAGAATAGTTAAGCTATGACAATATAAGATGAAAAAGTTTGATTTTAATCAACGTTTTCACATTGGATAAAATAGTATAAAATAAAGTGTAAAGTAGTATAAAATAAAGGTACTTTGAAAAAAAGGTACTTTGGAAATCACTGGTTTATTTGAGACAGTAGAATGCTCTATTAATAAAAAATGGATATAAGGTAATGGAACTCAAAGAGGAATGCTGGAAAAGTAAAGAAGACATTACATAAAAAGCAAAATGATATTTATTGTTAAAGACTCTGACATTTGTAGTTAATATAGATGGGAGATCAGTACAATTTTCTAAACAAGAAGGCAGGTTTAACTTTTAATGCTGCTTCAAAAATAAAATCAAAATAAGAAAAGTTAATACATTTCAAGACATAGTGAAATAAATACATATTTTTGAAGCCATAGATAAAAATTTGCTACATGTTTTTTGATCTGCATTCTCAGAGACCTATTTATTGGTTGACTTTTGTGATTTTCTAACATCACAAAGTATTGTATCAAAATCAAATTCCTAATCACAGTGAAAACATTTGCATCCATTTTTTTAAATCAAAATTTTAAAAGTTTTCTGTGTTTGAAAGGAAAATTTACAATAATCCATATTCCAGAATTGATTTAAAATAAACGTATGTTGAATTGACATAATGACAGATAGTATAGAGTCTCTAATTTTAATGGTTCTACTTTGAATTTATCATTAAAAACATTTTAGAACCAAGGAATGCTATTGATATTTGTTTAAAATGCTATTTAATTTCAAACCCCCTAGAAATGTTTCCAAATCTGGCAAGAAAATGTAAAAATTATGATGAGCTAATAAAACCCATGAGCTACAATGAAGGAAAGGTGAGATTTTTATAATTGGGACATACTATTGGAGAACTTGGTCTGGTAATATGGAGAGGGGATCTACTTAAAAATCTGACCAGCCTGCAATGGTCAATACTGAAAACTGACAGGCCTGGGAAACCATTGCATTGGGAGGAAGAATGGATGGCACAAGTTGCAGCCCCATTTGGTGCCAGCCTCCATTTTGCTTGGCTGGGTATTAAATAAGTTAATTTAAACTACAAAATTAACCTGATGAGAGTGATGCCCTCAGCAGACATTTGCTGAGCACCTGCTATGCCCAATGCTACTCTAGGCATTATTTTTTCAGACACCACAATAAACAACACAAAGTAGAACAAAATGTCACTGCCCAGTGAAACTTAAAATTTAACAAAATGAACAAAAATAAAGAGTACCTGTGATAAATAAGACCCTTCTCCCCACTTCCATACGTAGAACAGGAAGAAGGGAATTGGGAATGTTTTCATAGGTAGACAGGCCATATGAATTAGAACAATATAGGTGAGGGTTCAGGGTTTTATTGTAGTTATGGAATAGAGCAGTATACAGACTTTTGGGTGGGGCTGATTGAGGCTTGTGTCATTATAAAGGTTGTAGTAAAATAAAGGCTTATTGTGTTCATATGAATATGAAGGCAAGCTGTGTCTAAGAGTTTGTTCATATAGACACTGAATAGAACATATTAACTAAACATATGACTACAAAGTACTTAACAGTTGATGATTGAATGAAGTCAGTAATCTAAACAATATTGGGTTTGGGAGACCTCAATGGGTGGAATAAAGATGTCAGCTACTTATCATATCATAGTTCTTGGACTGATTTGTATATTCATTAATTTATATAATAGTTTAAGTTTATAAACTAACATAAATGTAATATATATTACTTTTATATATCAAAAATCATGTTGAAAAGGCATTATAATTAACAAAATAAAATCACTGAATATCTTAATAAGCTGTTAATGTTCTCCTTGGAGTTCAATTTCTGTTTTATATATTTTGAAAATATAACACAAAGCACATACAAATGTACAATTGTAGCTCTTCTATAACTTAAAGCTCTTGCTTTTTAGTATCATGTAAAATGATGATTGTTTGCCTCAAATTATTTTAAGTATTACTAATATAGCTGTATCATTTCCTTGGTGATATATCTGTGTCCTTGGAAAAGTAACACCTAATATTGTTGAGATATATTTGAATGGAAAAGTCAGCAAAGACAGATGAAAATAAAGATGTACAGAGAAACATAACCTGTCTGGATGGCAGCTGTCTAATATGTGTAAAGAGCCCTCACATTACGTATACTTGACCACGTAATTTATTCTATGATCTTAATTTAAGAAAATAATCAGCATGAATGAAATGAAAGTTATTATGTTTTTCAGCAGATAGATGAGCCCAAATATTATGCATTCTTAGGAAAGTTTAGAAGATCAAGAAGGTTCTTAATTATTGTGTGGGAGGTCTCTTTGAAGGATATAAGCACTGCCACTGTGCTGAAGTTTAAGAACAGGCCAATAATACTCAGGCAAAGAGCCTACACAACAGAAATTACTGGACCTAACTTACTCAGGTAGAGACATGAGAAGCAGGAGTCAGTTCTAGGGAAACGGAGTCTTTGTTTCGGAAGGGCAAATGGTGTTAAAGTGAGTCAATGAAAGGCTGATTTTAGTGACAGAAGAAGCAGAAAAAAAAAGGGGGGGCTGAAATAAGATAGTTAAGGTTGTGATGAATCCCAAGTATGAGTGAAGATCAGGAATATATGTTGATATTATTTATTTATCATATGAAACTATAATATGATAGTCTATATTTCATGTTATAAGAAAAAAATAAATGACAACATATTCTGTTAAAATAGCCAGCATTCTCAAAATCATCAGATCAAAATATCATGTTCTCAGTTTAATGTTCTTATTTGGCATATTTCCTTTTTCGTGGTATTTGATTCAGGCACTCATGCCAACAATTCTGCATTTGAGGGACACTGTGGATCCAATGTAAGAATCTGAGGGAAGACAGAACAGTGGGAAATAACTTAGTAGTTTTGCAGTTGATTTGTGGAAACCAGTGAAAGAAATTTCACCTGTCACTAGTAAGCTTCATCTTAATTATTTCTGCCTATAATTTTTCATTGTTTTATGACCCCGGCAAAAATATGTTGCCTTTATTCTTCATCCTCAAATCATACTGAAACACCTATGCAGCATTCAGAATTAATTTGAACAGTGTGGATGACACCTTAGTCCAATAAAAATGTAAACAATAATGTTTTCTAAGTAAAGAAAATACCGGTATTTTCAACTGATTGGTTATTTCAAGCAGACCAAATAAGCAAAATTATATTGAGACCAAATTTTTGTAAACTGCACAGTATCAAACTGTGGGTAGGCACTTAGGAACTATATGTCATATTTCTAATCCATCTTGTTTTCCACAGTCAATAATATTTCAGAAATTTACAAACACCAACATGGAGATTTTTGGAATTTGGGGTATTATCAAAAGGTTTTAAGATTAAAATCTAAACAACTAAAGATATGAGGACAAAATGTCCAAAACTGTCATAAGTAAAAAGAGTAACCTGTGGCAAATTGTAATGTATTATTTTAAGTAGGTTTATGGAATGTCTCATAATGAATCTTTTTATGCTTTCTGCTTTTGTAGATGTGGTAGCTAAATTTACAATTCAGTTGAAAATTATAATTCCTAAATTCACCTTGGCTCAGCCATTCCCTAATTTTCCAACCACTTATTTCCGATTATAATATACTCTTTTCTTCTCTGTCTAAATAAAAGAGGCGTGTATACTCTAATCATTTTAATTTCTGTGGAAGAGACTATTTTTTCTAGAAAGAACATTATTTATAGTCCTTTTATAAAATGTTCTTTTAAATTTGAACCAGTGTATTGAAATGGAACATTGGTCAATAAGCTGGCTACTAAATCCAAATGAAGTTCAAAAGAGAAACATATTTATTGTGCATCTGTTATTTGCCAGGCCCTATGCTAGTGCTGAAGGTTCAAAGAAGAAAGAAAACTTAATTTGTTTGCTCAGAACTGATAATAAAAAATAGACAACCAAAGTAATAAAATGCAGTGTGATGTGAACTGTGAAGTTGGCAGACGCACTGTGTATTTTGAGGAGGAAGAATATCAGTGGACCTTAAAAGAGGTTCAGATGGATGAACTGGATTTTGAAGGATGATCAGTGATTTGCCAGTTAGCCAAACAAAGAAGGGCATTCCAAGCAAATATTAATAATGTATTGTGTATCAAATGCAGTAGGAATGAAATAACACAGTTTTCTCAGAAATACTAAACAATTTAGTATTGTTTTTATTATGAGACACTGTTGTTTGCATGTTCCAATGCAATCTTTCTTTCTTCATAGCTGGAAGAAGTGTATTTACTTATGCTTTTCTCTCTTCTCTTTATGAGTTGTGAGTTTATCAGAAAGCTGAGTCCTTACCATGTCCACTACTCAGACACAACACTATGCAGTCATTAGTTTACCTTTCTTATTGTCTGCATTGCAAAATTACATTTCTCAGAGTTCTTGCAACTAGGTGGTGCCATCTGGTTACTATGAAAGAATCTTCAGTTACAGGTACAGTGGTCTCCGGAAGACACAATGTTATGTGTTCCCTAAATAGTTTGATTTCCCCAGTGAACTCATGGGAACACATTTTCCAGCTCCCTAGTAGCTGGATGGGTCAGTAGCCATGCAATGCATGGCACCTCCAACTGAACATGAAGTGTCCCATGGTATGCTCCATTTGTCCATCTGTCTCCCCTTAGAGAGAGCAGTTTCACACGATAACAAGGGCCCAGATCTCTGAGTCGCCCATTGTCGGAAAGCTGCCAAGCAAAAATATCAAAATTAGATTATGCGTCAGAAAGAAACACACATATTTTGTCATGTCGCTTAGATTTCATGGTTTATTTTTAACATTAAGTACTACACAACTTACCTGACTCCATTTTGCATTCCTGTGGTCACCCAGTAGGAACAGATCGTAGGATATTGATTTCACACAGGTCCCAGAATAAAGTCACATTTATAGGCAGAGCAACATCTAGGTCAAATTGTAAATTAGATGAAGTCTGAGATTTATGTTTTGCAGTTTCCTGGCCTCTTCTGTTCTGTTTTGTTTTGTTTTGTTTTTATCTCCTTCAGTCTCATGTCCGTCCTTAATCATCCAAAGAATTCAGATGGTACCTGGGCTATATACTCTTTCCCCATCTTTCTACAGTAACCAATTCTCTTGACATCTCTTTACTGCTTAAAACACTTCTGATTGATCGTTACTTTCTGTGTGTGGAGTCTCATCCTAGACACCAAGTACCTATGAAATGGGAAAAATGTTTCCTACTCTGAGCTGTACACAATCACCCTCAAAAGTCAGAAAGAACCTGAGGCCAATACTACCATGAAAATCAACAGCCATAAATGCAAAGATAAAAGGAAGGAGATAAGAAGAAGAAGAAAATTAACATTCATTTGGCCCTTATGATACATTAGACACTGTCCTAGATATTTTTTGGGGGGGGCACAAAATTATTTAATTTTTATCAGAATCCTGAGAAGTAGAAAATATTGTGATCAAATGTTTACATAAAAAGGATAAGGGGTTCGGTAATACTGAATAACTTACTAAGTCACAGGAATTCATGCTTATGAAGGAATTTCTTATATAAATAGAATACTTTTAAAGAAAATGATATTTTAAAGAAAACACTTATTGGTGAAGGGAAAAACTGGGTTTTATTTTATTTGTTTTAGAAATTATCATACCATTTATATGTGTGTGTGTGTGTATATGTTTAGTGCCTTGACATTTACATGATGAACTCATATAAATTATCTTATTTAATATTTACAAACATTTTGAAGTTGATTATAACTTCATGATATAGATGAGCAAACTATGGCTCAAGAATTTCACAACACACAGGTTATAAATGGGCTATGCAGAAGGAGAGCTAGGACACTGTGTTTCCATATCTCATGCACATTCTGTTATCCTGTTCTATGTTTGTGCTTAGTTTGGGTAGGTGACATTTTTTATTGGGTATTCATATATTTAGATCCTGGTCTTGCCTCTCCCTCAATATTGTGTGACTTTGAAAAAAAGAGACTCATCTGTAGTGTAGTTTTGTCGTCTCTAATACTTTTGACTCCACTTGTCTTTCTTTCTAATTTAAGCTTAGATGGGGGAACTGATAATGTCTCACATCATTAGCTCTTTCCTATATCACTTGCATTTAAACTTTATTTTCCTAATCCAGGTTGAATATTCAGGTGACAGTTTTTAGACAGGGTCAATGAGAGAGCTATTTTGATACTAGATTTTTTTCTTTTTTTTGGAGGGGAGCCACTCAAATCACATTCCTTTCCACAGTACAAACAGTTCTGCTTGTAAAATAAATAATACATAAAAGAAAAGAAAGTGTGTCGATTTATATTTTATAAGATTTAAAAACTATGGAGTTCTTTTTCTAATGTTACTATGATGTAACAACTTATGACATGCTTAGCAGTGGACAGAAGTAGCTGTCACTTCTATCATAATTTATTTGCCTCCCTTTTTTGGATAAAGAAGATGATGGGCTTACATGGAAGCAGGAGGATGTCTGCCAAGTCATTGCCCTGCACCTGGGGCTCAGCCTGTTGCTAGTCTCTGCAGAGCAGGCAAAGTAATAAATCAATACTGATTAATTAAGTGGTGCTGCCCATTGTTCTTCTTGTCAAAGAGAAAAAAAATCCGCTGTGAAATTCCTGGTTCCCAGTCAAGCTATAATCCATTTGTGCTTAGATTTGTCTTTCAACTTTCATTCAACAAACATTTATTGGGCACCTTCAATGTGGCAGGCAAAATGCTAGTTGGTATGAATACAAAGATAAATAATCTCTGACCTCTGAATATTTTCATCTTAGTGGAAAGAAGAACAATGAAACACATGGATATAGCATATTGGAGAAAATGTTAATATAGAGTTGAAAGAGTGTACAAGATGTTATGTTGGAGCATAGAAGAAATATTACCTATAACTTTGTCTAACTTGATGCAACTGATAATGGGATGCATAAAATAGGACAATATGGCTCATGAATATGAGTCAGAGCTTATTCATTTAGCATTTTCCATATTCCAGATGCCATATACCGGATGCTGGTGGGAGAGAAACGTTAGTTGCTTTGGGAATATGCACATCTCATACCTTTCAGGTCAGTTTTTGAGATTTAGGGAAGGTGGACAGCAGTATCAAAGTTTTGAAAAGTTTTTATTCACTCATTCATCCATTTATTTATTTGTTTACAAGATGCTAGAATAAAATTGAGCATATCACATGGCTAAAAAAGTCCATAGCCATTTTAAATCATATGTGGAATTGTTTTGGTTAAGTTTCCCTTATTCCCAAGGAGGATCATAAGAAGCAGAATTGAATGAGCGAGGGAGGGAGAGACTCAACATTAACAGTGTGAAAACACAAAACACTAATACTATTAGTTTCATTCCAAATTTAAGTGATGCTTCTTCCAAGACTGTATTACTCTGCTGAGGAGTGAGTTGTCTAAACAATTCCATCTCTGATCAGCACACCACCCACTTTGCACATTAAGTTCATCCTTCAGCCAAGCCAGTTGCCTCTGCAGGAACAACCCAGCCCAGCTTGTGACTGGCTCACCCTGCACAGAGCACATTTCTTCTGCTCAAATTGAAGTCAGCTCTACTATTGCAGATCACAGCATCTAAATGGATCTCTCAGCTAATGCTATTACCAACCTCTGCCTTAACTGGGCTTTAACTCAAAGCCTTTCATCTGACAACCTTGCAGACTATAAAAATATATTTTCAGTATCCTTTAATTGTGTCATACCTCCCACCCTTCTAAGCTCTGTCCTGGGATACATCTTTACCAGTGAGAGGGCTTTTGTTGTAGGAACTAACTGGAAAATGGTTTCTCAATACCTGTTAAATGTAGGTAGGGGTAGGGGGTTTCTAGTGATTCCATCATTCTTACCAACATTTGGATGAACGTCTGTAATACAATGCAAGCTAGCAAAGCACTGCTGAGGGGTCAAAAGGCCCTACTCACTGTTTTGCTGAGAGTCATCACGGTGCATTCACGGCTGCATGTGTGACATACCTAGAGTGGGTTGATATGTGACCTCTGCCCCATTCAAATTACATCTCAGTGTCACTTATAAAACAATCAAACACCAGCTGTAATTCCTCCTGAGCTCATGCCTCCAGGGCACCAGTTCAGCATGTAATAACTCCTGGATAACTATTTCAAAGCCTGCCACAGAGTTCTACATTCTGGGTGAACACACGTTAATCTTCATATAAGGACTCAGATTCCTTTGGGTCTCAGCTGTATAGGCTTGTTTGATGGGAGATTTGCAATTTAAAAAGAAAGAAAGAAAACCGTTAGTACTTTTAAAGGAATTCTGAACATGTGCCAAAACCCCTACAAATATGGCAGAGCTTAAGTATGCTGGTTTCCAATGTGAAAAAACACCACACTGCCTAATGATGTTCATCACAATCCCTGTGAGGGTCCTTTATGCTTGAGGGTCTGTTGGCACTGTTGCTGATAGGGTTACTTGCTTAATGCGAAAGTAAGTCACAAGCAAATGTGTGGTATGTGACCAGCTCTGCCTTTCACACTGCGGTTTCTTGTGGAGGCTGCCATTTTTAAGGGCTGAAGCTGCTGCCCACAGCACACTACACACCTGTATGCTTTTTACCCAATGTGGCTTTTTAATCTTTTCCTTGAATGAATGGAGGCTTTCTAGAAAAGTTAGCTGTAAGGAACATCTTATTTTCCCACTGACATCTGCTATATAATCTGAGATGTATTTGTTCAAAATACAAAGAAATGTCAACTTTCCTGGAGAAGGAGATAAGACCACGCTTTTTCCTCTTGGCATTCTTGACATTGCGGCATGCTGGTAGTATCATGTCAGAAGAGAGTTGGAGTCCAAAATATACATTTTTTCCTTTTCATTTTTCCTTTTATTCTTGTTTTTAGAACTTTCACAACTTTAAGTCTCTACTATGAAATTGACTGTCCTCTACAGAAGTATCTATAGACTGTGAACTATAAGGACTTTTTCTTTTTAACTTTAATGTTGTTTATTTTAAGCACAGACCTGAAATTTGATTCTCCTAATTTTTTGGAATACACAATTATGTTGGATTTGAGGTGCTATATACTTTGCTGTACCCATCATTTACTGAACTCAAGACTTTTTGTTTTTCATGCTTCAGAATCTGTAAAATAAATTTTGAAGAGATGATTGTATGTATGATCAGTCATTATGACTTCTAGTTGCCAGTTATTTCGTATGAAGGTTAAAATATGATAAGGAGTATAGTTCACATTCTAACATTAAGATGTTGTCCAAGCACACAAGGTCTTGACTGGCTTAAAATAAAAAATTCCAAGCTGTTCGAGCCATAGAATGTGATAATTTGTCAATGACATCATTAATAACCAATGATGCTTAGAACACTTTCTCAGAGATCATCTTAGCCTATTTTCTTAATTCCCAAAGTATGTATGACTCTTTTCACCTTATCATATGACCTTTAAAGAGGTCAGGTATGAAGAAAAGGCTCTACATGAGGTGTTTGGGTAATTGATTAAGTACATAGATTTGTGCAGATATTTTTAGGAAAGGATATCTATAACTTTTGAAATAGGCCGGGCACTGTGGCTCATGCCTGTAATCCTAGCACTCTGGTAGGCCGAGGCAGGAGGATAGCTTGAGTTCAGGAGTTTGAGAGCAGCCTGAGCAAGAGCAAGAACCTGTCTCCACTAAAACTAGAAAGAAATTATCTGGCCAACTATAACGTATATATATATAGAAAAAATTAGCCGGGCATGGTGGCGCATGCCTGTAGTCCCAGCTACTTGGGAGGCTGAGGCAGTAGGATCGCTTAAGCCCAGGAGTTTGAGGTTGCTGTGAGCTAGGCTGATGCCAGGGCACTCACTCTAGCCTGGGCAACAGAGTGAGACTCTGTCTCAAAAAAAAAAAAAAAAAAAACCTTTTGAAATAAAGAATAAATTCTCCTGAAGTAAAATAACAGTTATGTCAAGAAATATGCGTATTAGGAAATCAAAACTTCTCTGAGCAGTGTAGCACGCCCAATCAAAGGATTTAATCTTTCCATTGAAGGAAATTTGGAGATATAGGGCATAGTGGCATACAAATAAGAATCAAAGAAGAATGCACAACTAGAATGATAAAAATCAGATACTTTAGAAAAAGCCAGTTCAGAGAATTCTCTGAATTCACTAATGAGCAATGATTATATTTAATATCACACTTACATTCATTTGGATGTTTATACATATTCATACTCCATTATATACTTGAGAAATATATTAATACATAATACATTCCATAGAATTTTGTGATAAGTAAAAATTCTTTTATTAAAAATTATTTATGTGAGGTAATACATGTTAATTAGCTTGATTTATCAATTTCATAACATGTACATGTACTCTTTTAAAACATCTTGTTATATACTACAAATGTAATAATTTTTATGCCTTAATTTAAAAATAAAAGATTAAATGGAACTTCTCAGGCCTCAGCAGAAAAATATCATTACAATTTTATTTTATATACGGATTTTAAACATGACTTTATTGTAAATTGTATATTAAAAATATATCTGGTTAACATAATTTAACAATTTAAAAAATTTACTTAAAAGGGCTACCCGTATGATTCTTCATATAGATATTAGATTTTATTTCAAATGTGTGTCATATAAAATATTTGGCTATTTTTATTTATATATTCTGACAATTGGTACATGAACATAGGAATACTTTTTAGCATATGAAAGGGTAATTGTTATAGGCTATATGCTGATATAATACATTTCAAAGTTTGTATGACAGATGATAGAGCACAAACACTTATTAATTTATTTTTAAGTTTTATTTACTCCTCTTACTTAAGGAAAATTAAATGCTGAACACAAACTAATAAGATTTTAATATTTTCTCTCAAATCTCATACTTAAGAAAGAAATATTTCATAAATATCCTACACAGTCAAGTATTAAAAAGAAAACTGAAATTCAGCTTTTAGAAATCAAAAATTTATTGAGTAAACAGAGCTTTTTTTAATCTTATCCTTTTATATGAAATATTCAAGAGTAAAGACACACCAAACTCCTCAATTTGCAGTGATAAACATGCCAAATGTTGCCATTTGTCTCAAGTAATTTATATTAAAGTTAATGGGAACCAAACATCTGAAAACCAACATTTGTCATTTTACACAAATGTCTGGCAAATTCTCATTGCACTTAATCTTCATGTTGTTAAATTATAGGATTTTTTTTTTTTTTTTTTTTTTTTGCAATTTGCTAGTCAGATAAATGAGAGAGGATTACCTCTACTGGAAATTTAACTGAGAATGATTTGGCTCCCTGATATTACTGAATAACAGCCTGCAAAAAGCTAATACTATTCTGAAACTCGTAGTAGAGAAAAATTATACCTACGAATTTAGTATAAAAAATAGAAAAATAGCGAGTCTCTGATGAGGCTGTACCTATATGCAACAAAACGTAAATAGAAGAAAAACAAGGAGCACATCCATTCAGGAGTATTTTCTGCTCCATCTTCAGGTGATACAATATTTTTATTTATAGTGTTTGAACCTTAATTTAGAAATTAAATAAAACATGAAATA
This sequence comes from Lemur catta, assembly GCF_020740605.2. Lineage (NCBI taxonomy): Eukaryota > Metazoa > Chordata > Mammalia > Primates > Lemuridae > Lemur > Lemur catta. Next base: position 69,413,568 of record NC_059129.1, on the reverse strand, counting down.
CATATTTTCAATGTGAACTGTCCCGGCATGATTATCACTAAGGGACAAAAATGTAGATCAGCTTTTACCAGAAGCAGCACTTTCAGAATTGACTTGCTTGTAGTTGAGAGTGTTCTGTCACAAAACCATCATAATCAAAGCCATCACACCTCAAGAAAGGGATTCAAAAGAATAAACTTATGATTGCTTAAATTTTTTTTCTAAAATAGGTTAAATGCCACACCATTATACTCCATGCAGGGTCAGAAATAATTTCTACAGTAGAGATAACATAATGTTTTTTTCAACAGGTATAAAACTGAATCTCTAGACTTCACTTCAGACATACTGTATTAAAGAATCAGAAGGTGGATCCCATGGATTTATATTTTCTAAATCATTCTTAAACTTTGAAAGAGTAAGTTGCCCTCCACAAGCATATATTCTATTTCCTAGAATTGCTGCTGACACCTTCATATGAGGTTTAGTGTAGCTTCTCAGCTTCTTTGGCCTTCATATACTGCAAAATCATAAGCCAAATGTCAGTTGAGGAGCTCCCTCCCACCTGAGACCTTGAGGATACTGCATATAAACCCAAAATTAAGGGTCTGTAGAATTTTGTCAACCTTCAAGTACCTTTGCTAATTTCAGGGGTTTATGGTCTCTGAGCCATTTCTTTACTTGTCCAGTGTTTCTCAACGGTTGTCTCTGTCACTTCAACATATGAACTCTTCATCATCTTCCAATTTATCCTACTGCTTTCATCCCTCATGCCACTACAGCCATCAAACATTTCACTCACATAGAACTTATGTAAAAAAAAGCGGGTGTCCCCTGCTTTTTTTTAACATAGGTTCTGTGTGAGTGTGAGAATTAAAACAATTGATCTACTGGAGATAGACAATAAAGTGATGGTTACTGGAGGCTGGGAAGGGTAGCAGGACCGCGGGTATAAAGTGGGCACAAATATATAGTTAGATAGTTAGAATGAATACTATTTGATAGCACAACAAAGTGACGATAGCCAACAATAAGTTACAATACTCTTTAAAAGCACTAAAAAAAGTGGAATTGGAATTTTCCTAACACAAGGAAAAGATAAATGCTTGAGGTGATGAAGGTCCAAATTTCCCTGATTTGATTATTACACATTGCATGTCTGTATCATAACATATGTATGCTATAAATATACACAAGCATATGTACTCATAATAATTAAAAATTAAAAATAAAGACATTTTCAACACTTAAAATCTGACAGAATTTATAACCATCATTTTTTCACTTCAAGAACTGTTAAACTTCTTCACAAAGGACTTTGATATCAGATATGAATCTACACAAAGAAATGGAGAGCTCTGGAATGGTAAAATAAACATGCATTGTTTTCTTATTTTTAATCATTGTCTATGATAATTGACTGTCTAAAGTAAAAGTGGTAACAATGTACCACATAAAACTTATATCTAAAAATAAAATATATGAAAATTATAGCATAAATGTTTGGAGGGAGTAATTACAAAAAATATTATTTTAAGATAAAGGGTACTTAATCAAGTTTTCTTCTACTGCTTTTGAAATACATTTAATTTTGTAGGAAAAAAAGTAATTCTATTAGTTAGAATAATAGACGATACTGAGGAACTTGATAAACCCATAAACCTTGGTGATTTTGTACCAAAAAGATTTATTCTTGTCAGATGTGAACTGGGTAGCTCTTCGAGGCTGCTTGTCTCTCATGCCTCAGTGAGTTATGCTATTTTCACCTTGTGTCTTATCATTGCAGGTGAAGAGAAAATATGGGATATTGTGCACAGGCTTTTATTCCTTTACTCATCCTTGAAATATATCACTTTCATTGGTTAGAACTAGTCACATGCTTCTATTGCCACTGCTGAAATGTACGTGGGCTGGTGAATGTAATAATTTTTCTGGGAAGAGAAGAACATAGATATACTATACACGCATAGTAATTTTTGCCAGAGACACACCACAAGAATTAGGAATTAACATGTGCTCAGTGTATTGGCTTATGCAATATGAAATTGATGTATTTGTAGTTCCTTGAAAGCATGGACAAATTTCTATATCTGCCTATCTATTTCTCTATCTCTCTATCCATTCATCTATCTTATCTATTTGGAGGTTGAGCATTCCTAATCTAAAACTCTGAAATTCTCCAAGATCCAAACCTTTATGAAGGCTAAGGTGATGCCACAAGTGGAACATTCAACATCTAAGCTCCTGTGACAGGTCACAGTCGAAACATAATGAACACTTTATTTCTTGCACAAAATTATTAAAAATATTGTATAAAATTATCTTTCAGACTATGTGTATAAAGTATATATGAAACATAAATACATTTTATGTTTAGACTTGGGTCTCATTCCCAAGATATCTCATTTTGTATATGAAAATGATCCAAAATTGGAAATCCAAAACACTTCTGTCCCAAACATTCCTGATAAGGGATACTTAAACAGTATCATCTATTTATATCACACTTTCATTTATATGAAAAGGCCTGATAAAATGAGTATGGCTAACAAAAAAATACTTAATACTTTACATGTGATGCAGTTAGACAAGGATTAAATAGAAGACCACATGTATCGATTTAATTTATTTTGCTTTCCTTTTTAAGACAGCCTACCTGCCTTATACATTTTATTTAACGATAACATTAGAGATGTATATGCTACTTAGGAAATATGTATGAAATTACATATTCTAAGGCAACATAATTTTCAGATTATAAATTTTAATAATCAATACTTAAAATGTTAATATAAAGTTTCAGATTATTAGATAATAGTGGAATTTTAAGGAACGATAAATCAAACATTACTTTAATTTCTAGAATGTGAATATTGATGTCTTAATATCAAGCCTTATATGGATGATTAGAAATTATATTTATATAAAAATATGTTTTTACCTGTCTTCTAAATACCTTACTCCATAAAACTGCAGTCACTCATTTGTAATAATCATGATGGATATTTTTGCTTTTGTTTTAGGTTATGAATCAAAAATTTCAGAAATTAATCAATGATACTAATCCACTTTCTTAAAGTTATCCAACTTGACAATAAAAGTGTTTCTACTTTTCCCTGCATTTTTTCTAATTACAACATATCCAAAGGAAATTCTCTCCTTTTCAAAAACATTGAAGTTTAGTATATTTCTCCAAATGTTCTTGCTAAGCTCAGAACTGAACCAACTTTCCATATCAATTTATTTGTCAGGATATGCTAAACAATTTCCAACATAGAGAATTAATTTCTTAAGAAATTTTTGCAGTATTGCCATACTATGTATACATAAGCATGACCTGTTCAGATTTGGATTAGTAGTAAATAAATGGAATATATAGATACTGTAAGCTGACCATATGTTTTCCATGGGCATGGCCTTCTAAGATACACACAAATGCACGGACACAAGCACAATCATGAGTGATGTCTAGGTAAGACAGAAAAGAAATTAATAAGGACTATCTTTGTTTAAGAACAGAAAGCATCTGAGATAGACCTAGAATATTATGGATAATTACACAAAACATAGCCCCTTAAAAAGGCAGTGGATGAAAACTATCTGAATTTGTCTTTCTTAATATTATGTGCAATTCCACTTATTCTCAAATTTGTTACTAGTTACCTTTGAGGAGAGGAGAAATAGAAGAATTGGTTTACTAGTTTCATAAGGATTGATTAAAAGTTTTGCATTTTGGTTAAAAATATAATATTCATAATTTTCAAATTCATTCTCATGGAAAAATAGTCAATATTAGCTAAAAGCCTATTTGTAGGCTTTCGTGGGGTAAATCTCCCATTGGATTTTAATATCCATAAATGCAGAGACTTAATTTTCTTTTTGTATCCTAGAACATCTAGCATGGTGCTTACCACAGAGGAGTTTCTGAACAGATATTTGTTAAAAGAATTAGTAAAAGCATGACAACTATACTTAAACATCATAGAATATATTTAGTTATATATTTATCTCATAAATAGCTTTAATTCAATCCAAATGTTCTAAAAGAGTTGTGGTTCACCTTAACACAGCTTATAAAGAAATTCCAAGGCTTTTAAATGAAACTTGGAACATATTAAGAGTGTCTTAACTTAAAGATCATTTCCCATGGGATTCTCATTTGCCACTGTGAGGATGTCTGGCAGAACTATTTTTATGAATTTATAATAACAGGGTAAAAGTCAGAAATTATTTTAATGGCAAAAATGGTTTTCATAGTCAGAAAAATTATCCTTTATCAAGCATACTATAATTTACAGTAATTTGACAATTACTATATCTTTGCTAGTATAGATTTCTTCACTAATTGTATGGTTATATTTTTGTTTCAGAAAAACCTTTCTCAGGCAAACATTAAGATATTATTTTCTGTACCATGACTGAATTTTGGAGGAAAAAGTTATTTATATCAAGCTCATGAAAAAAAATGTAATGATGGCATTTATTTAGAAGGCATTTACTGATGGTCACCCTGACTGTGTAAGAGGAGTCATTGCTTTAACTCTCATTATTTAATACTCATTACCCACTGTAGAGTTCATGGGTAAAATAAGTACCACATGGTTGAAGACCATTGTCAATAGTAATATGAGATGCATAATTACAAATTATATCATTTTCATTGACAGTTAATTTGTATATGAAATGAACTGCAAATATAAGTACTCTTGTGTTCGTAGTTATGAAATTTTAAATATTCTTTAAAATATCCCTTTAGTTTATTTCCTTCAATTGCCAGGAGGGGAGGGGTGTCTCATGATTCCATTTTTACCATTTAGGCTTTCTTCACATTTAGATCCAAAAAGACCTCTTCACATATAGTTTCAAAATTTGTGTTGGACTGTATGGTACACAGCTGCCAGGTAAAATAGAGAACACTCAGTTAAATTTAAATTTCAGATTAACAGTTAATTTTTTTAGTATATCTATATTCCAAATGTTGCATCATGGGACATACATACATTAAAAAAAAAACTTTGAAATGAGAATTTAATTGAGATTCTGCTTGTCTTTTTGTCTGGTTGGCTTTTGCTAAAACTGGCATCTCTAACTGTGTGGGGGTAAAGTAGAAGACTCAATGTTAAGAAGCTGAACAAGGGGCAACTGCCAAATGCAAACTAAAAACAATTCTAAAAGGGGTAGAACTCTACTATAGATCTCTGATATATCCAAAACGTTTTAAACCTGATTAAGAAAAAATAAAATAAACAAAAAAGAGAATGAAGACACCTGTTGCAAACAGTAATCCACAAAATCAATGGTCCATTTTTACCTTATTGATTTCCACTTTTGTCCAAGTAATATCAGCGTGTTCATTTGTGCTTCTGATTCTTTTGCTTAACAGTAACAGGGTCTTCTGCTCAGCACATGACATACGACACTCAGCTTGTCGCCCTGTAGTATTCTGGACACTGAAGACTCAGAGCTAGCTATAAATGTAACCTCATTATTGATCCACTTTCAATGCCAGCAGTGGAGGGAAATTAGCAGACTTAGATTAAGTCTTTATGAAGTTGATAAGTTCAAGAGCCTGGAGCTTGAAACCAGGAGGCATGTATGCAAATCTCGACTCTGACTCTTACTAACAGGGTTATTTTAGGTAAGTTACTTAGCTTCCCTTTTTACAATTTTTCTTCTGTCAACTGTGGCCAATATTATGCTAGTCTTTTAGAGATTTTGTAAAGAGTAATGACAATATATCTAAAGTTCTTATAATGGTTCAGGGCACATGATAAGCATTATATAAATATTGGCTGTTCTTTTGTTGCTATTTATATTATTATTTTTTGATCAACATAACTATTTCTTTAAAAAAACCTCATTTTTAACTAAATGATAAGAGTTAAAATATATACTATTAATAGTAATCACAATTAAATTTTCTTATTACCAACTTAAAAATTCATGATTTACTGAAAGTAAAACAACTGATAGCAGATGTGATACCATAAATGAATTTAAAAATAAGGTAGCTGTTTCCCTTTTGTCCCTCTACTAAGTCCACTGTCTTTTGTACTTATAAGGATGTATCACTCATATATATATATATATGTATATATATACTTAGCACATTTTATTGTTTAGAAATGCTTTATCCATGGATGTTCTGTACAGTTGTGTTCATAACTTGCACCACTTTCCTTGAGACCGGTGAATTGTTTGTGTAATATCAACGTAATCTTTGAATTAATATCCATGAATATTTTAAGCTGTATTTTTGTAGGGTTCAAACTGTCAAGTAATAACATTAATATTGTTAATATAATACAACTAATATAACTACAGAACTAACCATAAGCTATACTTCTGAAGATATATCCAGTCTTAATGGTAAGGTAGAGAAAATATATACATATGCATATATAAATTAGATTTGGGCCATTCAATAAATTGTTTAAATTACTAAGAATATGTTTACAAATTACAACTTCTAAATAAAAACAGACAGATAAAAATAGAGAAGAATTGCGATTACACAAATGGTATATAAATGGAACCAAAAAGCTCCATACTACAATGTCATTTGATATAAATTGTTGATCCTTAGCACCTCACACAAAGATTTCTACATGAGGGGCACTAGTTCATCTTTTATGACACTTTCCCTCCAATTCAGCTTATTCCTTCTTAAAAAATATTTTCATCATGAAGAAGTAAGAGAATTAATATGCAGACATACAATTTCTTTTTTCTTTTTCACATCGCCTTCTCCTCTATGACTATGTGCCTCAAGTCTCTCTCTGCCTTTCTTTTATAAGGACACTTGTCATTGGATTTGGAGTTTATCCTAAATCCAGGATGATCAAATATCAACATCCTTAATGTAGATACATCTGCAAAGATTTTTATTAATTTAATTTAATTTTTTATTTAAGAATAATAGTTGCATACAGGAATACCTCAGAGTTATTGTGGGTTCTGTTCCAGACCACTGAAATAAAGTGACTATTGCAATTAAGCAACTCACACAATTTTTTGGTTTCCTAGTGCATATAAAAGTTATGTTTGCACTCTACTGTAGCCTATTCAGTGTGAAATAGCATTACAACAACAACAAAAATGTACACACTGCTAACCATCATCTGAGCCTTCAGTGAGGTGTACTCTTTTGCTGGGGGAGCATCTTGCTTCGATGTTGATACCTGCTAACTGATCAGGTGGTGGTTGCTGAAGGTTGGGTTGGCCACGGTAACTGTCACCTCAAAACAATTACAATATTCACAATAAATATCACTGAACACAGATTACCAAAATAGAGATAAGAATAATGAAAAAGTTTAAAATATTTCAAGAATTACCAAAAAGTGAAACAAGGACATGAAAAGATGCCTATAGCTTTGCTCAACATAGCGTTGCTACAAACCTTCAATTTGAAAAAAATGCAGTATCTGCTAAGCTCAATAAATAGAAGCACAATAAAGTGAGGAAGATGCAGTGTGAATATTCATGAATTTTAATTTCCGCGATTTAGTTAAATAATACCAGTCCTTCAACAACTTCGTTTAAATTTCAGAAATTACAATTTATTACGTGTGAGGAACTGCATAAGGTACAAACTTGGCTGTTAGCGTTTCAGTTCACTAATCACCAAGTTAATAATAAATGCACTTCATGATCAATGATTAATGATGTCACTTCTTTGCCAACGTCAGTGACTGGCCATTGCTCACCAGTTGTTTTGTTCACACATAGACAGCAAAGCTTATAGTTGTGTTGGGCTCTTGTCACCCATTAAAATCTCTCCTGAAATTTTACAAAATTGGATCCTTGAAAGATGACACTGCCCATCAAAGATGAAAGTACAGCAAAGAAACAAAACTTAAAACTGCTGAAGTGAAATTAAAATAAAAAATAAATGAAGTTACAGGAGAAATAACAAATGGTGGAAATGTTGACATTGTATTCATTTGAAGAAACTAGATAATGCAGCCAGAGAAACTCAGTGAAGGTGGATTTATCCACAGAAATGAAGAAAGTGATAATGATGAAAAGGATAAAAATGTCTCACAGGAAATGGTGCTAGCAAAAAACTTCACATTAAAGGAACACTCAGAGATTTTCATGGCATCGAAAGCTCAAAAGATAACATGTTGGAAATTAATACAAACTTAAAAAGAACTGTGACAATTTACCAAGCCATGGAAATGATGCTTGCTCCATATAAGTTGTATGGAAGCAAGAAGGTAAGCACTATTCAAACTATTCATTTCTTTCACTCAGAAACCAAACACTTTAATTCTCAATGAACTGGAATACAATGGCATTATTCCACCTTCATTACATTACAGTGTATTAAATAATATTCAATTTTACCTTTTTTCATTTCTGTATATATTTGTAATCAACAGTAAGATAAAAATTTTAAATATTTGATAAAATTGTTTAAAGGGCATGGATAAATTTTAACTTTTTCCATTGATTATTAAGATGCTTTTACAAGGTTTCAGCATGAATGGTTCCACAACACTGTGCAAAGAGAGCTTTTTGTGCAAGAATAACAAGAATTTTCTGATATATCAGATCATGAGGACAAGAGTATCTGCGGAAGACCACTTAATATCTATGAAAGTTTTTAACCAGAGTTCAAACAAAAAAAGCAATAATTCTCATAAAAATATTAGCACATTTGATAAGATATTTTAAAGTGATAGTCTAGAAATATTATAGCAAATGTCTGAGAACACTGAAGAATAACCAAAGCCAGAGCCTAATGTCTAACTGTACCAAAGGAAGAATGTAGGATGATATCTTCTGTGTGAGCTGCTCTAGTGTTCTTTGCTTTCAACCATTCTTTCTTGATGGCCCCGAATATTAACAACTATCTGGTAAATACGGCGTATGAAATAAAACAACTACCACTTCATAAAATAGTCCCTCTTTACCAATTGCATATGAAATAATTCATACTACAGAAACGTGTTTTTGCAGGAAACACCTCTTTATGAATGTGTGTGTGTGTAATGCACCACATTTAGTCAAATTGAATTTTTTATTGATTGTAATATACCCCTTAGTTTTATGTACTTTTTAAAAAGAAACATATATAATGACACAATGCTTTCTTATAATGGCATTCTGATTTGGTACTTACTGGCTAATATTCAGACTTAATAAGTTAGAAATTATTTTCTGTCATATTTTGTATGTAAAGAAAAATAAAGAATAGGCAAAATTTAAGAATAAACATAAGGGAAATATAAAATAAATAATCTCATTGAAATATTCCTAAAATTTCTTCACTTTCAGAATTTAATTCCTAATCGTCTTTTTGGCTTAAAGTAGCTGATGTTCATGTTTTTCACAAAATATAATATTTTGTGTCACCGAAAGTATTGGTGGTACAAACTTTTTAAAAAGAATCTTTAAAAGAACTAAAAGCCTTGAAACTATGGAAAGCTAGTGTACCTTCGATTCCTGCTTGGGAAATATCGAAAACCATGCCTAATTTATTGCATTCCTCCCACTTCCCACACCATTTGTCTCCTTGTGTTTCAAAGATTCCTCTCCTCTTCTTCTTGAGGCTTTCCTACAAGCCATCACTCTTTTTGTTTTCACTTTTCAGAGAATAATCATATTCTTACCTTTCATTTCTACCATATTTATTCCAAACAAATTTTTTCTTTAGAGGCTTTGAATAATTTATTTGGAAAAATAAAAGTACAATGAATTCAGAATTTGGGGCATTTAGCCATCTTGATCTTCAGTGAGGACTCTTATCATGGTTTTGTAACTTCAATTTTGGAAAAAAAATGCACTCCTATTTTTGTGAACATTTTGCTATTATTTCTTTGGTTTTATTATTTTTGGGGCAAAATACCTGATAAAATATTATTTTAAAGCATTGTTAATTAAGTTCTACGGTATATAAAAGGCTGCATTAAAACACATTTAATTGCAAATTGTGGAGCATATTTTTTGATAGGTCTCTTTAAAGACAGTTTATATTCTGATGCTAAATCTGGGCTATTGGTGAAAATTTATTATTATTTAAGTAGAAAACTCATTCAGAGAATCATGTTTCAAGCTCCTGTATGCCACACAATTCTAATTTTCAGGTGGAATTTTATACAATAACCATTACTTAAGACCACTGGATGCTGTTATTAAAGTCTTCTCTGAAACTCTAGCAGTCAAAGCCAAGAAACTGGCAGATGTTCCTCTATAATGTAGACTGGGAGGATCTGATCTTATGAACAACCTATTTATTAATAATAATCTCTCTGACCATGAGAAAATAGTGCAAATAATATTTAAGAAGTAATAGCAATGAAAGCAGGTCTTTTAAAATGAATGTAGTTATTTTGGAATAGAGACAAATGACTATTCTGATAATTTCCAAACTGCTAAATTCAAACAGATTTGTCACTGCCTTAAAATATTTTATTTATTGCTACAAATTATGAAAGAGTTATAGTAGCACCCATGACAGAAAAAGATACCAACAGATATGTCCCTAGAAGAAAAAATTGAAATCTGGAAAATCTGTAGGGTAGCACCATCACCATAAAAGTAAAAAACATAAACAACAGGAGGAATAAATTTTGCTAATATATTTAATTTTATAAAATATATCCAAACTATTAACATTTCTGCATGTAAAATTATCTTAAAATTATTAATGAAGCATTTTATACTTTTTTGATGTCTTTATAATTTGGTATATAAACTACATCTCTTTAGACTAGTTCCATTTCAAGTACTCAAGAGCCACATGTGGCTAGTGGTTGCATATTGGACAGATTTAGAAATGTATTATTTTCTTTGCATAAATAAATGTGTGAAGACATAATATCTTCTTTGGCATATATTGGAAAAGAGTCATACTATTTTCTCACTTCCCCAATTCCTTTCCACATGTCCCTAACCAAAAGGATGCACAATGCTTTCTCTGACATTGGGCCATGCATATGGCATTGGTATATACTGCACAGAAGTATTTATTTTCTCCTTCATTGTATGATTGTAAAGCAATCCTTGCTGTAAAATATTTCTGACTAGCCATCATGCACTTTGAGAAGTTTTTCTTAGAGTGATAATCCATGCAAATACTTTATTTTCAAGGATCAAACAATTTAAATAGAAATAAACACTTTTAAATTCCATCTTACATTTATTAATAGACAATGATGGAATGGAAATGCATCAGTTTTAGGTTATATTTAGACAAATAGACATGTATTTGAATCCAAGCATGTTAATTACATGACCTTGAGTTAGCCATTTAGCTTTTTTCAGGGTTTCAGTTTTTTAATTTATAAAATTTGATATATAGTTTTATTAAATAATTGTTCAAAGTCACCTACTGGTAGTAATTGGTTAAATTGACTTTTGAGTCAGTAAAGAGGGCACTAGTACATATGTATAGTTTAAAAATGATTTAATAAGTAGCATAAAAAACATTTCAATAGACATAACCTGTCAGGACAAGATTTAATGGTAAATGAAAAATATAAAGTTATAGATTTTCAGACAAAGATAATGACATGTAAATAGGAGTATTCAGAAAGACATCGTTGTAATGGTCATAGTTTTGTCTTAGTAATTTTTTATCTTGCATGAAGACAGTGAAGATAGGGTGTCATCCACATCACAACAAAACTGGAATAAATGCATTTTGCCTTGAAATCATGTGATTTATATATATATATATATATATATATATATATATATATATATATATGAAAGAAAAGAAAAAGTAATCCAACCTACTTGACTGAACTTTTGGGGAGCAGGGTTAGCACTTTCTGGAAAGTGAGTAAAGCCATGTTGTATATATAAATAATAGATTGCCTATTTTAGATTGGTAGCAAGACATTAATAATGAAGGGAGCCTTTAGGAAAGAAATTCTAGAAGTGATATCCACATTACTTCTAAAATGCCTGCTTTTTTTTTTTTTTGTCTTGCTTTTCCATTTGGAACATAATTTTTATTTAGGGGGTTTATATGATTAGAGCATTGATTTTCTATCCCTGCTATGGGATAGAAATCACCTCTGGATTCACCAAAAGGAAACTTTTTATATACACTATCTCTAATTTTCCCAATGATATTATGAGATAGATATTATCCTATTTAATATATAAAGCAATCAAGGCATAGAAAAGTTTATAAATTCTCTCAAATTCACACACTTCATATATGATGATGCTGGGAGGCTGACTTAAGTCAATCTGACGGTAGAGCTACCCTCTCCTGTTCTGTGTTATTAGATATTCCTCTATTTTGCACATTTGTTTATATGTAGCCTTTCTTTGTGAAACTACATATTTCTATTCCTGCTTTGTTATTAATTACATCAATGGAAAAGAAAGCAGCATGATTCAAGGGATTATATCCTATTTGGCTCACTATTCAATTAAAAAGTAAGGAAAAAATAAGTCTTACATTTCAGAGAAAATAATTCTTCAGAAGAATAATCTCCCATCCAAACACCCAACTCCTGTAAAATGTTTATGTTCTAATTATTTACTCCATACTTATTACTTTAGAAAAACAGCATTGTTAATTAAGCAGAGAACATTAAATCACTTGATTTTGCTTTATTTCTTATAGCTCTTATATTCAAAATTTTAAAAAGATAAATAGCATAACCTTCTATCTGCATTTTCAAATAACATGATAGCAAAATTGCACATATTGTGTAAAAGATTATTGTATTTTGGTTCTTCCTATCAGGGTCTGTTTGTGCAGACTGGTTGGCAAAAGATGAGTAGGATATGACTAAAAAGTAAGATATCTGGTATTCTCAATAAAATATTATAATTTTCTATTCAGACTCCAAAAAGAAAGAGAAAAGAAAGTTCTCTGTGTTTATTTTGCCTACATTTCTAACTGCATTTGCTGTTTTATAAGATGAAAGAAAATGGCACTCATCATAAATGCATATTTTAGATATAGTCATATAGTCATGTAGATGTGCATAAATTGTGGCTGAAAAGAAAATAAAAATCATTATCTTATTCAGCATAATGGAAAGTATGAGTCATTCATTTCCTGCTGAAGCTCCTTCTCTTTTTTCCTTATTTTAGTTAATTGTAACATCCTCCTTCTAGCCCTTCAGCTTGTAAAATATGGAATTATTGTATCATTATATTCCTGTATCCTTCAGTCAATACCCTACCATTGTTTCCTGAAGTTTTAATGGACTTTCATGTCTCTGTATCATTTTTTGTGATACTTCCTCAGCCTAGAATTTTACCTTCCTAATTCAACATATATGTATACTTTGCCATTTTGGGGAATAGATCAGATACATTTTGTCTCATGATGTCTTCTCTCACAATTTTACTTAGCAGTAGTCTCTTCCTCTTTTGCATTCATATCAGTTTTTTAAAGACTTTTAACATTATCTATCTTGTTTTATCTAATAACTCATTATATCTGTTTCTTATCCCACCTACTATAGTTTAAGATGCCTGAGAGAGTTCAATGAGCAGCATAAAAACTCAATAACAATTAATTGACTGGCTGTACAGTTAAGTGCATTTTTCCAAAGTAGAAACTAAGTGGGAGTAAATTAGGAGGATACATTGACTTTTTTAAATTTTATTTTTAATTAAAAATTACTATAATATCTCTAAATAGCTTCCTTACTACAAATAACAATTAAGTTCAGGTCAGTGATATTTGGTTCTAAACAAGGGCATATTTATCAGTATATTTCTTTTATATTTAATATTACCTGTCCAACCAACCACTGATTAATGATGTACTATTTAAAAAGATTCTCGTGGAATCTACTCAAAGTCATATTTTTTAAGCATTTAACATTTTAAAATTTGTTTTCCTTAAGCTGATCTACAATTTGACCATTACCTGGTTATTCTTATGCTCAAAAGCTCTCAAGAGTAACAAATTGACAGGCTGAAATGGTAATGAGTTATAAAACAAAAATAAAAAAAAGCAAAACTGACAGTTTGGAAAAGCAAAATAGCAAAATCTAAAGTAAAATGCAATGCATAAAAGAGAACCATCCAGTGAGGACTGTGGAAACTATTGGCTTTTGAATTTAATCGCAAAGAGCAGATGAAGAAAACTCTTCTTTCATGTCTCTTTAAAAACTGAGATAAATTTGAGCTCCAATTGCTAAAAATAAAAAATAGAAGAATGGAACAGCCATACCATAGTTTTCTTCCTTTCCCCACCCCTCAACCTGAGATAGCATTTTAAGTTCTACTCCCTGACACAGTATGTGAAGACATTTTCAGTTTCCTGGAAAATGTGTTGTCTTAGGGCAAAATCCACGGAATGGACAAATCATCCCCAGACCCCAGTACTGTCATTTCAGAATTACATCCCAAAGGCTATGAACTCAGGACATGCATAGCATCTGCAGATATCTATCTTGAATGCTTAATACCCCAATAAAACACAATAAAGTGGTTGTTTTTTTTAAAAAAATCACAAATATAGGATCTAATTGAAAATATTATAAACACAGCAGATCAAACAATGGAGTATTATTTTCCCAAGAGAATATAAGAAAGTAGCACTTTTTAAAACTAAATATAAATGTTTTATATCATTTTTCTTTGTAATTTTAATTTCTCAGTGTACATAATTCCTTAAGTTGCCCAAGTGTTTTCATATGAAATATTTTATAATACATAAACTGGCATTGGGAAAAAAAGATACTTAATCAAGGACCCCGTCATCCTTATAGTGAGTGAAAAATAACAACAACAACAACAACAAAAACAAACACTGTTCATAATTTGGAGTATTTTTTGCCATAGTAGAGTGCCTAATTTCCTCCAATAGGGCAACCATAACATCAATTCAAGGGTGTAGTTTCTCCACACTTGCTACTGAAAAAGTAATGTATAGACCATGACCACCAAACTTACCAAAGTACCAGTTAGAAATGCAGAATCTCAGGTCTCACCCTGGACCTAGGGAATAAGTATCTACATTATTACAAGATACTCAGATGGTTTTTATGTTCCTTAAAATTTGAGAAGCTCTGGTCCAGTGAAGGCGGACAGTAAGTACAAAACATTATAATAATCTCTTGCTGACCAAACTAAAGCAGTTTAGATACAGAAAATAATTTGATAGCATTCAACATCCCTTTATAATACAAACTCTCAGCAAATTCTGTGTAGAAGAAATGTACCCCAGCATAATAAAAACTGTATGTGACAAACCCACAGCTAACATTTTACTGAATAGGAAAAAACCTGAAAACTTTTCCTCTAAGATTTGGAATGAGACAGAGATGGCCACTTTCAAAAATTCTATTCAACACAGTAATGGAAATCCTAGCCAGAGCCATTAGGCAAAAGAAAGAAATAAAGGGCATCTAAACTGGAAAGGAGGAAGTTGAATTGCTCCTGTTTGCAGACAACATGGTCATACATATAGAAAACCCTAAAGATTCAAACAAATTCAGTGCAGTTACAGGATACAAAATCAATATACAAAAGTCAGTAGCATTTTTATGTGCCAAGAGCAATCTATCAATAGCAAAAGAAATCAGGAAGCAATCTCACTCACATTAGTGACAAATAATAAAATACCTAGGAATAAACTTAACCAAGGAAGTGAAAAATTTCTGTAATTAAAACTATAAAACACTGATGAAAGAAATTGAAGAGGACACAAATGGAAAGATACTCCATGTTCATGGATTGGAAAAATAACTATTGTTAAAATGTCCATTCTACCCATAGCAATCTATAGATTCAATGCAATCTCTGTCAAAATACCAATGACATTCTTCACAAAAATAGGAGAAAACAATCCTAAAATTTGCATGAGAACACAAAATACCCTGATTAGCCAAAGCAATCCTGAGCAAAAACAACAAAGTTGAAGGCATCACACTACTTAATTTCAAAATACACGAGAAAGCTATTGCTACCAAAACAGCATGATATTGATATAAATATAGATCCATAGATCCACAAAAACAAAGGACAAAGAAATAAGTCTATGCACTTATAGCCAACTGATTTTCGACAAAGATGCCAAGAACACACTTCAAGGAAAGGACAATCTTTTTAGTAAATGGTGCTGGGAAAACTGGATATCCACATGCAACAAACAAACAAAATCAAAAATCTAGTTCCCTACCTCTCACCATACACAAAAAACAATTCAAACTATATTAAGATTTGAATCTAAGACCCTAAGCTATTAAACTACTAGAAGAAAACATAACAGAAACATTTCATGGCATTGGGCTAGGCAAGGATTTTTGGATAAGAACTCAAAAGATAAGCAACAAAAGCAAAAAATAGACAAACCAGGTTGATTACAAAAAAGCTAAAAATTAAAAAGCTTTTGCACAACAAAGGAACAGAGTCAAGGACAACCTACAGAATAAGAGAAACTATTTGAAAACTTAGATTCTAAGTAGGGGTTAATATCTAGGGTATATAAGGAATTCAAACAATTCAATGACAAAAAGCAAATAATTTAATTTAAAAAATGAACAAATGACTTGAATAGATATTTCTCAAGGGAAGACATGCAATGGTCATCAGGTACATGAAGGAAATGCTCAACAACACTAATCATCAGAGAAATGCAAATCAAAACCACAAAGATTATCACCTCACCCCAATTAGAATGGGTATAATTGAAAAGGCAAAAAATAACAAATGCTGGCATGGATGTGGAGAAAAGGGAAAACTATACATTGTTGGTAGGAATGTAAATTGGTATAGTCATGAAATTTTCCCCAAAGAATTAAAAATAGAATTACTATATGATCCAACAATTCCACTGCTAAATATATATCCAAAATAAATGAAATCAGTATGCTGAAGAGATATCTGCTCTCCCATATTTATTGTACCACTAGTCAAAATAGCAAAGATATGTAATCAAATTAAGTGTCCATCAACAGATGACTGGATAAAAAAATATGTTATATATGCACTATGGAATACTATTCAGCCATAGAAAAGAATGAAACCTTGTCATTTGAGACAACATGGACAAAACTAGAGGACATTATGTTTAGTGAAATAAACCAGACACGGAATAACAAATACTACATGAGCTTACTCATTTGTGGAATGTAAAAAGCTGATATTATAGAAATACCAAGTAAAATAGTGGCTAATAAAGTCTGAAGTGGGCCAGGGTGAGGAGATGATGAAGAGAGTTTGGTCAGTGGGTACAAAATTGCCATTAGACAGGAGGAATAAGTTTTGCTGCTCTATAGCACAGTAGATTGACTATGGTAAACAATATTATCATGTATATGTCACAATAACCAGAAGAAAAGATTATGAATGTTCTCTCCACAAAGAAATGATAAGTGTTGAGGTAACGTATATGCTAAATACCATGATTCGGTCATTATACAATGTATACATGTATCAAAACATCACACTTTACCCTATAAATATGTGAAATTATTATGTGTCAATTAAAGAAAATGTTTTTTAAAAGTGTCCTATATCCCATGCCAAATGTAAGTAAAAATGAAGTGGGACTGGGGAATTTTCTGAACACAAAGGAAAAACAAAAACATCCCAAAAGTTGTCTAATAAAACATATCAGAGAAATTAGTCAATATCCCCTGCTGCCAAAACCCCTGTAGTTTTCCAGATGTAGGGATTGACTAGCTTCCAAATTTTTATTTTCCAACATTTTAGTCAAGAAGAGACTTTTGCTGAATATTGGGAGTATTCTTACTGTCTGAAAGGCATCATTGCAGGGCCCAAATTATATATTATGCTTTCCTAGAGTCAGTGATTGGCAAACAAGTAACAATCAGGCTGTTGGGATGAGTTCAGAGGGGAGAATTTGCCATCTCATCTGTTTATTTTACATCAGAAAATATATATTCACAAGGAGTTTTGTGCTAATAGAGTCTTATCCTCAGAATAAGAGGTAAAGAAGGAAATGAAATGCTTTCTTTTGCTATTTGATCATTTCATCCTAAATAAAGAAACTGTCATAATGTCCCTTCATGTTAAGTCTTTAATGCAAGCCTGGCATTATTCTGGATCAACACTGAACATAAATAAATAAATATATAAACTAATAAATAAAACAACCAATTAATTAGGAAGGACTGGACTAAAAGCTTTTCTGTAGAGACAATTATTCTATCCTCATAAGGAATTGAGGAACTTAATTCCTTAGATTTCTTAGAAAGCCAAAACTAGGAAAATTTTTGGTCTGGTGAAAAGCCTGGTGCTGACAAAGGGAAGTCAAAGTCCCAGACATGTAAATTCTTGTGCATATGTGTTGACACATCCTTCACCAACTTCACACTTACTTGAAATGTGGGTGTTAACTTTTTTACCTACACTTATTTTAGAGTGAACCAGATGGTATTCAAATTTGGATAACATGTAACCAATATTCTACCCTCTCAGTGGACTATCCAACTTGAGCAAATAATTGGAAGCACTTTAAGTTCCTTATGTTAATCCCATATTTATAGTTTGAAAAATATGTCTAATAAATCATAGCAAATACTTCCCTAATAAAAGCATATATGATAAATATCAGTAAATCCATACTATAAATGCTGTTACTACTTATATGTTCTTTATTTATAATCCATATTATATTGAATTCTCATTATATATGGAAAACTTACATTAAATGTTACTTTTATTCTTTCACATCAAAGTGATACTTAAATTTTGTTAAACCTATTATGGTACAAAGATATTTATAACTATAATATCTTATCAGCTCCCTTAATATACAAATTTTTGCAGCAATGTAAAATCATTTTTAATTAAATATTACAGTAAAAGTAGAAAAGAGGACATAGTAGATCTTTTGGAGTATGCATTACATTTCTTTGCCAAACTTTGAAAAGGACAAGTTGATGAGAAAAGTTTCCCAAAAAGACTTAATCTGCAGGTCATTCTTAAAGCGCATTTGATTTTAAGGGCAAATTCATGTTATAGGATTTAATCATCCAAAAGATAATTTAAATTACAGAACAAGTATATTACTCCTAAGAGGTATTTTATTCATTTTAAATTGCAGAAGATGACGTTAATTAAATCATGCTCCTTTAACTAGTTTAGTGGTAGATTAAATGCAAATTTCTTTACCTTATAATGTTCAGCCTAATAACCATAACATAACAAATGTAAAGTATTTTTACAGATGTTTGTGTGGTTTATCTTCAGACACATTGCATGAAAAGAACCTTTTAAATCATCTCAGATTTGACTAACAGTTGACTTCATGTCATATGACTCTAGATTCCCATCATTCTAAACTCTCTGGAAGACAGTGAGACACATTGAAGTGTATAAAGTATATAAAACATAAAAGTAACTACAGAATCCCTGAAATTGAGGCAGGCCATTTGGTTCCCATTCTGAGCTCTATTTGGCCTGCAAATCTTAAAAAGCTGGGTTACCTATTTTTCTAGATTACTACAGATTAGAAGTTGCAGGCGGATTAGAAGCAACAAACTAGACGTGGGAGGAAGTAGTGAGGGGTGATGGTTAAAGGCATTCTGACAGCATTGAGAAGTTACAGCTGACAGCCTGACATTGAGGGATACAGAAACTCCCAAGCATATGCAGAAATGTGCTGCGTGTTTCAGCATAGAACAAGAATGAGATACATAATGATGGTAATGAGTCATCAAGGATACGACTACATTATGTGCTGTGTCCTCTGTTAAGGAAGGAAGTGAAATGTACTCTTAGCTTTCTGGAAGAATTTCTATCAAAACAGGAAAAAAAAAAGTTAAAATGAATCATTGGCACCTGATGGGATAAACTTCATTTATCTAGAATATTCACTTACATAAAATGTGCTTTCATGATAAAAAAACCTCTCTATTTTTCCTAGGATTTTATCCTGAAAAAAAAATTTGATTATAAAAATATACAAGTCGTAATCTCCTAGAAGTCTGGCTTGAAATTCAAGTTTCATTCCTTAGTTAAGTGTGTCACTTTGGGCATCGGAGCCTCTTTGAGTTTGAGCATTCACATCTGTAAATGCCAGTTTT
Organism: Lemur catta; assembly: GCF_020740605.2. NCBI lineage: Eukaryota > Metazoa > Chordata > Mammalia > Primates > Lemuridae > Lemur > Lemur catta. The sequence continues at coordinate 69,393,601 of NC_059129.1, read as the reverse complement.
GCTTACATCATGAGATTTCATTGCAGATCAAGCAGGAGTATCAAATTGAAAGTGAAGTCACATGTGATAAAGGAGTGTTAGTGATACTCTTGCCAGACTTTCTCTTTTGAAGCTGAGAGCATTTGAGATTTTGGAGTGTTTTTTTAAAGACCAGGGTCTAACAAGCTTACTGACTTTAAGGAGATTTTATTTTTTAAAACTCTTGCTTGGATATTATGTAATGTCAAGTAAGGCTTGAACTCCTGGTCAGATGCCCATCACCTTAAACACTCTGGAAGACAATAGAATACATGAAAGTATATACAGTATTGGAACAACTTAATTGGAACCATCAAATCTGAAATTAAAAGACTCTTAAGCTCTCACACTGAGATCTACTTGGACTATAAATCTTTAAAAAGTTGATTTATCTATTTTCTATCATAATGCATATTAGAAACAACAAAATAGATGTTGGAGGAGGCACAGAGTGGTGGGAGTTAAATGTATTCTGACAGCATAGAAAAGTTACAGCTGACAACCTGACACTGAGCAATACGGAAGCTGTTCAGACTCACACTTTACCATTTGGAGGAGATTAAAAAAAAAAAAGAAGTAGAACCACAAATAATTTCCAAAGATAACCCAATTCATCTCGTTCTTTTACGACAAATGACTAGAGATATTTACCAGTGTTTGAGCTTTTAATGGAGATAAGGCAATGGATCAGAAATGCCTCTTTTCTGCCCCTACTTCATGCAGAGCAAGTTGATGATGGATAGGAACTCAATATGTGTTTAAAGAACATGGAAGAGAGAATTCTGTAACTGTTGCACACAGGCCAGTTATAACGACTTTGGCTGAGAAAGTTGGGAGCCTGGCAAACCATTCTGAAATTTGTTTGGGAAGTCATACACATTTATCTACAGACTTCATAGATAGTGAGGAAGAAGTGATTCTTGTTGCATGTGGAAGTTTGTTGTTGCTATTATTACTATCACTTTTATTTTCCCCATTTGTGGGTACTAAAATGAATGATGTTCTTAAAAATTAAGTCCGAGTTATATAAGTATAGTGAGATGCCAAAGAGAGGACCTACACTCCACGTTCTCATTTAGCTGGTATAAGCTCTGTTCAATAGAACTGTCTGTGATGAGGTAAATCCTGTATAATTTGGTTTGTCCCTTAGCACATGTAGCTATTAGCCACATGTAGCTACTGAGCATCTCAACTGTGGCTAGTATGACCAATTTTTAATTTTTTTAAATGTTATTTGATTTAAATTTAAATTAAGTGACCAATTGTTACTTGTAATTATGGTATCAGACAAGACTGGTCATCATATGATTTTTAAATGTCAAAATAATTCAAGTGAATGAAAAGGTTTTAGAATCCAAAAACATGTTAGAAAGTCTTTTTTAAATAGATTTACTCAATGTAAAAAACTCAAAAAGTCTGAGAAGCTCTTTATTGCAGATAAATGTAATGAAAATAGTGTCAAATACTACAGGAGTGGTCTCTCCTTCTGTTGCTTGCTATGAAACATTGGGATATTATTGGGGTACCAGAGGTATGGCTGAGGCATGGATGTTGATGTTTTGCAAGAGGAAAACCCATCACGGGATTTAGAATCAAAACATTGTTTTCTCAAGATGAAGGCAGCACAAAAATTTCTTTTTAGGGAGTAAGAGATCTCAAGAAAAACATTATTTAATAATAATCTTTAATATCTCAGGCAGGTATAACATATTGGAGCAAGATAGTAAAGGACTCCTTTCAGAGACAAAAATAATCAAGTCTCTATTTTTCCTCCCAGAATAAAATAGAGCATAAAATAAATATTTAATTATTTTTGAAGAATGACTTTTTAATGAAAAGTAAGAGACTATTTTGGACCTACATTAATTATAAATTTTATTTGTATTTATTACAAATATAAAAATGTATATGTTTTGAATTTACTAAAAGCACATAAATATAATTATGTATTTTGTTATGTTTTCTTAATTTACTGATATTAAAGTATCATAAAATAACAACAATTTAAAGATAACTTTAAAGTGAGTGCTTTTAAGACAAAAATAAATTGTATTTGTAATGAAACTTAATACGTGAAATGCATTGATAGTAAGCTAGGAGGCTATATGACTAATTTTACTGTGACACGGTTTTCTAGGCTGATAGAAAAAATATTTTTCTTATTTATAGTATCTTCTCACCTCTACCCCTCCTACTTTTCAAAGATATACCCATGGGACTAATGATACAATTTAGTGATCATCCATTTAACCAGGGTAAAATTTCTTCAATGATAACTCCATTGCATCAGGTAACAGAATCAGTATAATTAACATGATCAATTGAGTTAATTTTGATTCATTGTTTGTTGGTTTTACTTTATATTAAAATTCTGTGTGTCTTTTAAGAGTACATAAGGAAATTAAAGCATTTAGTTATAAAAATAATCACAAAAAGGATTTTAAGACATTGCTTATATTTACTATTTCAATTTGTTTATCATATATAGTGGATAAGATAAAAAAACATTTAAAAAGAAACAATAAAGTTTTTATCATAATTTCTCAAAGGAGAATCTGCTTTAAAGGACTGAATACTTTCATGAAACTGAAGTTTTAAGTGATAATACTAGCAAGTTAATTACTTCCTCCTTGGAGGTGCAGACGGGTGGAAGTATGCAATGCATTTCCATCCCATAAAACAAAGTTCTGTCTTCCATAAGCACAGAAAAGGCTTAATTCACTGAAGTAGCATGACTCTTTTTAAGTACTGAGTTCTTTAGGGAAAGTTGTATCATATTTCCAAAACGTGTGATCTCCACTTATCACCCTCCACCTTTTTTGTTTGTTTGTTTGTTTAAGCAAAATCATTACTGAAAGGGTAGACACTATTTTTATTCAAAATATTGTCAAAAGAAGACAATAAAATACCTTAAAACAGACAAAAACTCTCAATGTTCATGAAATAAGATATTTAAAAAATGACTATAGTTTTCTTAGCATTCCCCACTAAGAAATTTATTTCTAACTTTCTAAGTCTTTTTAAATCAAACATTGAGTAATGTTGTAACATGGAATATAAAAGGATCCTCAGTGAGACTGGATAGAAATGTAGAAAGCATTTACTATTATTAAATGAACAATTATTGAGTGCCTATACTGCTGCCCACTGCATCCTACATGCTCTGGATGTGTCAGTGAATAAAACACATTTCAAAAGGTATAAAGTCTCAGTTATGCAAGATGATTAAGTTCTAGAGATCTGCTATACTACATTGTCCATATAATTAACAATATTTATTGTATACTTAAAATTTTGTTAATAGGGTAGGTCTCATGATAAGTGGTTTTCCACAATAAAAACAAAACAAAGCAACAACAACAAAAAACCCACCCAGGGGGCGGCTTGGAGTCACATGTGGCCTTCTGGGCCCTTGAGTGCAGCATTTTGACTGAATCCAAATTTAGCAGAATAAATCCTTTTAATAAAGGGATTTGTTCTGTGAAGTTTGGATTCGGTTGAGGGCTGCACTCGGGGATGTGGAGGGCCACAGGTGGCGTTGAGGCTGCAGGTTCCCCAGCCCAAAGTGAAGGCCCAATTGAGACATGTTTACATATATTTAGTTAATACAGTATATAAAGATTTTATTTCACCAGAAAAAGGTTGGTGATTTACATTGTGTTTTAAAACTCAGTAATTGATCATGGTGGAAAACACTGGTGAAAAGATGAGTATATAGACAGGAAGGTCTGTTCATAAACTTGTTACAATAGTCAGACAAGACAAGATGAGCTTCTGGACTAAGTGGATGTCAGTGGAATTGTAAAGTAGATGTATTTAAATGACACTACATATTCAGAAATTTGAGAAGACAAAAAAAATGCTAGTGATTGAGAATACATGATGCACTCAGCATCAGCAATAAAAACAATAACTAAAAGTAGATAATATTAAAGATAGACTTATTTAAATTGACAATGAATTGTATATATCATAACATAAAGGCATCCTGTGTGATGAGTTGTTTAAGTGCATTCATCATTGTTTCTGACTTCTTACAGTCTCTTATGAAAAATGATGCAGTAGTCCTGTGTCTTATACATACTCTTATGATTTCAAAGCAAATATATCCAATATTTATGTTAAAAATT